>NC_136380.1:303151284-303751284 GCF_965140285.1 Lepidochelys kempii | reverse complement strand
GCTCTTGGGCTAGTGGAATGACAGAAGCTTCATGACAACTCTCAGGAAACAGGGTACGTCTACATGGGGATAAAAGACCTGCAGCATGGCTGACCCATGTCAGCTGGCTTGGGCTTGCAGGGCTTAGGCTATGGGGCTAAAAATTGCTGTGTAGATATTTGGGCTTGGGATGGAGCCACACTCGCAGGGTCCCAGAGCTCAGCTCCAACTCAATCCCAAATCCCAGCAATTTTTAGCCCCAGAGTCCAAGCCCATTGAGCCTGAGTTAGCTGACCTGGGCCAGCCATGCGATTTTGATCCCTGTATACTTACCCTGGGTGACTCAGTAGCAGCATAGGTCATTTGAGGATGCTTATGCAAAATGTACAGGATTAAAATAAATTGATATTTTCCCTTTTTATTCTATCTAATAATCTCCTTAACCCACAACATTAAATCATGTAAGAACCTAAGAAGACAGCTAAATGTGATTATAGTTTCCTGCAGGATACAGGATAAGGCCAGAGCATGGCCATCATCAGAATGAGTGCTCAAGGGAACAGTCTCTTCTCCTTTGTCACCCTCGGGTTTTGCACACTCCTGAGCAATGGACAGCTCCCTCCTTGCATTTCCAGGCCACTAAACTCTTCATGAAGTGATAAGAAAGGAGGCAGAGCCATAGGGCCATCTTGCTCCCCAGCTAACCAGCCAATTCATCTAGCAGGCATGCTGCACCCTCTGGGCTGTGGCAATTGCATATATCCCTCTCCCTGGTGGCATACTCTGGTCCCTAACAATTAAAAATTATGGCCACATTTTCAAATGGGGTTAAATGAGATGATCCTTTGCAATATACATCTAAAACTGGCTCCTTTGCATAAAAGGGAGGGCAGGAGGGAATCTCTAAGACTCCCCCTTCTGCTGTAGAAGTGGTGCCCTGTTCCATATTCTTTTCAATCAGTTGGTTTGCATTTTCCAGGTAATCTTTACAAAGAGACTAAATTCCCAGAATGAAAGCTTCTGTTCATCTTGATAGGGCCCAACATCTGTCTCTATTAAATAAGGGGTCCTCACAAGCCCCCTTTCCCATCAGTGCTATCTTCATTTAGATCTGAATGCTGTTTTCTTAGTAATTAGGAATGCTCCACAGAGCAAAACTACAGCACTATGACAGATATTCAATCCTTCGCACTGAATTTCTCATACAGCGTGTCGTGTCTGCTCTTATTAGCGGCCTGGGAATACCGTGTATTTTAATTTTTGTTTCCTTCTACAATTGTGCTGAATTGCTTTAACTGTGCTACTGAAGAAAATGCAAAGTATTGTAAATAAACATCAGCCTGAGCATATGGGAAAAAATGCTTGCTGTACAATAAATTAATGCAATATTAAAAGTGACAGTGTGTTTCTATGGTCTCCTAATACCTCTGTGTGACAGAATATATCTCTGTGTTCACACCCGATACACTATTGTAATAATCTTTGTACAAAGTATGCCTTGTGAGGTATCATCTGAAAACTCATAATTTGCTGATCATTATTGTCCTGGTAAAATATGTGTGGCAACATTATATGTGAAGTTATAATATTCCACTGTATGGTGTTATCAGCACAGGTTCCACATTGAAGTTGGCAAACTGATCTTAAAGGAATAGGTGCTCTGCTTAATTTGCATTTAAGCAGTAAAGAGAGTAATCAGGCAGGAAGGGAAACAAAGGAAGCTCAAACAGGTAAGAAAAAAGAAGCAGGGAACATTCTTCTACACAGAGTTTTTGTTTCCTGGTACGCAGCTGGAAATGTTTTTCAACAGGGGGACTGAAACTATAAAAAGGAGAGACAAACACCTCAAGGCACCCTCCCCTCCTTCTCTCTGCCCATCCATTCACTGCAGCTGAAGGGACAAAGGAAGCAGCTGTTGGCCTGGGGGGGGGCCTTAAAATATATAGAGGGTCTTAGTTCCAATGTAATATGAATAATTATGATGATGACGATGATTTAAAAGCAATTTAGACTGAAAGCTAAGGAGAAATCACTTAAAGCAGAAAATATGTTTCTTTTATATCTTTTTTAATAGTTTAAACTTATTGCAAATTTAATCCCTTTGGTGTGTTGCTGTTAACATGTTTCTAACCTTTTCTCCTACTTCGCTTTCCTTTTTCTTTGAACTCTTTCCCCCCTTCCTTTCCTAACTATCCCCTACCTGGGCCAGTGTTTCGAGCCTGCAAAAAGTGTGGTCATGGGGCCCCAATTTTGGGGGACTAAGAGACAGTGAGCCACATTTTGAAAAAGAAACTTCTAGTTTGTCACAATGATTTTAAAACATCATGAGTTGTTTATGATTAGTAGCCGCCAAGGGCTGGCTTTTGGGGTCCAAGAAACATGCCGTGGTGGCTGCTTTGCTATTTTGGGTGGGAGTCAGCTGTGGAATGCCAAAGCTCCGGAAGGTAAAAAAAGGAAACTAGGAACAAAGAACTTGCAATACACATGACCTATTGGGAGCTACTTAAACTTTGGAACTACAAAACTTCACAGGTCCCTATGAACTAGTGGTAACCACAGACCCAGAAGTGCTTCTTAGCTCCATGCTGCAGGGAGAGCCTTAGGAAATAGGTTTTCTACAGAATTCCTAAACTTCAGGGCTTGTCTGCACCTTTCTACACTCCTCCAGGGAGTGTCTGAAACCAGTCTCTAATTATTAGGATTAGGATGAGGGCTGTGTGGGTTAAATTATCCTACATCTATTTACTCTTTGATTCTTGCACTTTTTCTTGAAGTGCCTCTTGCTGGCTACAGTCAGAAACAGGATAATGGATTAGAAGAACCAATGGTCTGATCCAGTACGGCAAGTCCTGTGTTCCTATTAGGAGTAGTATTATGGTGGTGACTACAAACACCAATCAAGCCTATTGTGCTAAGACTCTTTCTAAAAACTTGTTTCTCTGAACCAGTTTTTAAAACCTATCAGAACTACATTGTGAGCAAGTCTCTAGCAGCTGGAATCATTCTTCTAACTAATTTAGACAAACCTCTTTGAAGCAGTTTTAGCCATTACAAAAACAGTTCTGCCTGCTGGAACTTGCTCATACTACAGTTCCAAGAGGTCCAGCTCAACTGGTTTTGAAGTCAGTTTGAATTTTTGGGAGTGGTTCCCTGGAGTAGGCCTGGCCATAAAGCACTAAAATGGCTTTTCTCTGATGGTGCTACATGGAAGGCAGAGGGCACTTGAAGGAATTTTCTATTTCAATATAACAAGCTGACAATTTATTTGCTAAGGTGACATTTGTAAGGGAGGGAGTAGAAAGTGAGAGAATAACATATTTGTCAATAAGCACAGCCAGAAAAATACCTTCTAAAATTAGATGGACCTAAAATATAAACAACTAAAACTCCTGCAAATATTGCCGAGTTTTCTTACCTAATAGAGAAATAATAATTGAAGAGTGTTTACAACAGCAACAGTGATTAATGGGAAATCAGACCTTATTATCATTAAGTGTCCCTAGACACTTTAGAAACTGGTTTCAGATATGGAAGCTGGAGTCAGCTGCAACTAAATACACATCAACCTCTGGTGGGTTTTCAATGTCACTACTTACTCCTAAATATCACTGAGGAGTTGCCAACAGGTATGAAAAGGCACCAGCTGCTCAGCCTTGCTTTCAGAAGGAGCAAAAGAAGAGTAAAGTGCAAATTGCACAAGGAAGCATGGGGTTTACAAAGGAAGAATGGGGAGGAGGTGACCAGCCCTCTGTGGAGAAAGAAGTGGTTCGGGACTATTTAGAAAAGCTGGACGAGCACAAGTCCATGGGGCCAGATGTGCTGCATCTGAGAATGCTAAAGGAGTTGGCGGATGTGATTGCAGAGCCATTGGCCATTATCTTTGAAAACTCATGGCGATCGGGGAAAGTCCCGGACGACTGGAAAAAGGCTAATGTAGTGCCCATCTTTAAAAAAGGGAAGAAGGAGGATCCTGGGAACTACAGGCCAGTCAGCCTCACCTCAGTCCCTGCAAAAATCATGGAATGGGTCCTCAAAGAATCAATTCTGAAGCACTTAGAGGAGAGGAAAGTGATCAGGAACAGTCAGCATGGATTCACCAAGGGCAAGTCATGCCTGACTAATCTAATTGCCTTCTATGACGAGATAACTGGCTCTGTGGATGAGGGGAAAGCGCTGGACGTGTTGTTCCTTGACTTTAGCAAAGCTTTTGACATGGTCTCCCACAGTATTCTTGCCAGCAAGTTAAAGAAGTATGGGCTGGATGAATGGACTATAAGGTGGATAGAAAGTTGGCTAGATTGTTGGGCTCAATGGGTAGTGATCAATGGCTCCATGTCTAGTTGGCAGCTGGTATCAATTGGAGTACCCCAAGGGTCGGTCCTGGGGCCGGTTTTGTTCAATATCTTCATAAATGATCTGGAGGATGGTGTGGATTGCACCCTCAGCAAGTTTGCAGATGACACTAAACTGGGAGGAGAGGTAGATATGCTGGAGGGTAGGGATAGGATACACAGGGCCCTTGACAAATTAGAGGATTGGGCCAAAAGAAATCTGATGAGGTTCAACAAGGACAAGTGCAGAGTCCTGCACTTAGGACGGAAGACTCCCATGCACCGCTACAGACTAGGGACCGAATGGCTCAGCAGCAGTTCGGCAGAAAAGGGCCTGGGGGTTACAGTGAACGAGAAGCTGGATATGAGTCAACAGTGTGCCCTTGTTGCCAAGAAGGCCAATGGCATTTTGGGATGTATATGTAGGGGTTTTGCCAGCAGATCGAGGGATTGTTCCCCTCTATTCGACATTGGTGAGGCCTCATTTGGAGTACTGTGTCCAGTTTTGGGCCCCACACTTCAAGAAGAATGTGGAAAAATTGGAAAACGTCCAGTGGAGGGCAACAAAAACGATTAGTGGACTGGAACACATGACTTATGAGGAGAGGCTGAGGAAACTGGGATTGTTTAGTCTGCAGAAGAGAAGAATGAGGGGGGATTTGATAGCTTCTTTCAACTACCTGAATGGGTGTTCTAAAAAGGATGGATCTAGACTGTTCTCAGTGGTGATGACAGAACAAGGAGTAATGGTCTCAAGTTGCAGTGGGGGAGGTTTAGGTTGGATATTAGGAAAAACTTTTTCACTAGGAGGGTGGTGAAACACTGAAATGCGTTACCTAGGGAGGTGGTGGAACCTCCTTCCTTAGATATTTTTAAGGTTAGGCTTGACAAAGCCCTGGCTGGGATGATTTAGTTGGTGATTAGTCCTGCTTTGAGCAGGGGGTTGGACTAGATGACCTCCTGAGGTCCCTTCCAACCCTGATATTCTATGATTCTATGATTGTAAGAAAGAAATATTTTAATAGTACTGTAGCAACATGCATTTCATCAGGTTAAAAGATATCCCTCTTCTTTCTATAGTTTTCTATTGCAGTGTGATTACATTTTAAGCTCCCAGAACCAAATTATGCTGTAATTTACATTGGTGTAAATCAAGACTAGTTCAATTGGCTGACATGGAACTTCTCCAGATTACAGGCAGTGTCCAAGATCAGAATGCGACCCCTAAATCTCTAATCAAAGTAACAAATTGCACCCCACCTTTCAGCCAAGTGAGACTTCATGTTACTCTGTAGCAAGGTCTCATGTTCCAAAGACTTCATTACACTTATAAAACATAGTACAGTGCGTTTGTTAGCACACTGTAAGTCATTATTCTAAATGACTAAAACTATGCTATACTTGTCATAAATTAACAAAGTACAATTTGCAATGCAGTTTCCATGATTTCTTTTATTCCTTCATTTGTTCTCTTACTTGCTAATTCCCTAACTCATTTCTAGTGCCAGTTAGTAAGTGGGTTTAAAAGAACGAATGAGAAATTAAATTAGATTAGTCGCTGGTGAGATGAACATGTGTACGAACTGAGAGGTACTCAGTAAGAGGGATATTTTCTGATATTTGTTTGACATTTACTGAAAATTAAATTATCCTTTTGATTTTATAATTGAAATATCTGAACCCTTTCTCTCTTCCTGTCTGGCTGTTAGAAACGTAACAAATGTCTGCAGGATTCATACGTGAGCTGTGCGGCTTTGGGTCACCATCTGACTCAGAACATCCACTGATGACACTTTTAAGCAGAGGCTGTGGATTTAAGTGGTTTATGTCATGACATCACTACTGAAATCACCTCTGGAGGAAACATAAGCTTGGTGCCCTAGAAAATTATCTTCAGGTCTCAAAAGAGACATCATTAAGTGTATCAAAGGGATTTAGCCCTGAGCAGACTTCTAAAATCTATGCTGACATGCGTATTAAAATGAATCATTTTGTGAAAATCCCATTTGCAGCAAAATTAACTTTCCATCCCACTTTTTGTTTCCTGAAGCACTGACCACAGAATGACAACAAGCTGAATGATGCTGCATCACTATAGGAAAATTATGCCCACTTAAAATTGTGTATTAGATTCCTACTTTCTACACAGGGACAAGGCTACAGTCTCACTGTCAGAAACCCCTCAATTGAATGCAATGGACAGGTGTTAATAGGTTACCATCTTCGTCTACCAAAATGCTGTCACAATAAAATGCCCCCCTCACCCCTGTCCATAGGGTCCTCTGGGTCAGCACCAGCATTGTATATTGCTAACACCTTTATATGCATTGCAAAGTATCTTGGGAAGGGTTAAAGGTGTGAGTGTGGAATGGAAGATTCCTTTGCAGGTTACAAGAAGTTGAAGGGGGAGAAAGGGAGAAAGGAACAGGTTAACTTGATGATCCAGCTAGGCCCAAAGATAAGGAATGAAACTGCAGCCCAAGGCCAGCACACACAAGCAAGCTCTCTGCTTCCAAACAGCCAGAAGCCTGTATCCCAACCCCGGCCAGCCATGTGAAAGGAGAACTTAGCCAGACAGAACTGAAGGGGCTGCAAAACTAATAAGATTGTGAAGGTCAGCGAGTGGGAACACAACAGTCATGCAACCCTGAAACTGGTGTGTCTTAAGGGAGCCATGGAAGGCTGGTTCGGACTGGTACAGAGAGCACGGGGGACAGGGGCCCCTGGACGAAATGCCCCCAGAAGAACAGAGGGCTTAAAACCCTCCCGAGAGCTGAAGCAAGATGGAGATTTACAGCAGACCCTAGATGACCGGTGCACAGGGCAGCAGAACTCTCATCTACCCTTCTCCCCCCTCCCCCGCCCCACTTCTTACGTTATACCCATCCTTGGCCAGCCTTGGGTTGTGCGTGTGTAAGTATGAAAGTGGGTTAGGGCTTGGGCACTAATGTTTTCCTCCTTCCTCTCAGTGACATGGAGCACACCCAGCACTCACTGCTGTTATTTGGTTAATAAAGCTTTAAACTTAGTCACTTGGGGTGCTCCTTCATCTCCTTCCCTAAAGATCCTGCAGCCTCAGCCTAATCACCTGAAGCCCCAGGTAGACTGGTAACATAAACCTGTCATAATGCCACATTTGTATTGCAGGAGGATGCTAGTATATAATATTTAGCAGCTGATACATAGTTTCAGATGTTAAGATGGCAGGAAGAAGAAACTGGCAATTCTAAATATCTTGGGAGACTGTTTGCCAATTTTACATTTAGATATTTCATTGACCTCATTAGAAACTAAAGCGTACCTACCACACACCTGTCGGATACCCAAAATAACCTTTATTTAAAAAAGACAAATAGGCACAAATTGTATTTTCATCTGTGCCCAAAAGATACTTTGAGAATTAGGAACATGTTCTTCTTATTTATAAACTACATCTGTAATATTATGGAACTTAAATAGAATGACAAAAGAATAGAAAATGGAGGTGGAAAATAGTTTGCAGGCCATCTAGTCCATACCTCTGCCAGTGCAGGGTTGTTTCCTATATTCTCCTCCATTAACAGTGGGAGAGATTGACATTAGGCTGGAGAGAATTCACTGCCTGATCTTCTCCTATCAGTCCCATTGCTACAGAGGAGTAAAACTTTGTCTAGTCCCTTTTCTAGCCCATGAGTTCCAAGTGTGGGAGGTTCCAAAGAGTCAATTGTATGGCGTCATCTTATGGCTTTCCCTGTGCTTAATTTTTACTGGTGACAGCAATCTCATTGTAAGACATAGGCAGTTTATTTGTTGCAGAGTAATGAGGTGCACTGTAACTTTTAAGACAAGGTATTTTGAAGGATAACATTTAGGAAGGTCATATCTGCAGTTAGGATGCCAATGGTCATATGCTTGTATTCCAGATTTAATCATTCTGTAGTATACACTACTTTAAGTGAAGCATTTCACATCCCGTCCCCCCCTCCCCAAAGAGCTACTGTTTTTCTAATGCTACACTTAAATGGCCAATATCTTTTTAATATTGTGGCTAATCTATTTTTCAAAATTCACTTCTGTCTAGCTGTAAGTGAAGTCTTCATCAGAGGTTGCATTGGTACCTGCAGCACTGGCATATCAAGCACTATTTGGAAGTCTAAACTTTCAGTGACAGCCATGGTGCTTATCAACAGATCTGTTTTAAAAGGGATATGACTCCCTAAGAACCCCTCAATGCCAACTGGCAAAGGATTTTCTAACAGTAACTCCTGACAAACTCTGCTTTCTTTATATTTAACCAAAGAGGGTCATGTGAGGTCTCTGATAAAAGCTTGTGTCATATAGATCCTCAATCATTGCAGGATGTACAGATGGATGGTATTTAAGGAGTTGTGTATATACATCGACAATATGTTTTAAAGCTGGTGTCCAATGCAGGGTTGACAGGTTTCTCTCAGATAAAGGATGAATATTCACCTATCTGCCTCAGTTCGCATGTAAGTTAAGCATGGTAAGCCAACACAATAGAAGCCCCATTTGCATATGAAGTCAACATGAAATCAGCACACCAGAGAATAAACCCTGACTCTGGGGACCAACAATGAATTTTGGAGGATATAAGGAGAAGGCGAAAGGATACCTTTTTATCCTGCACTGGAGGAAGTAATCAGGCAGTGAAATTACATCTATGACAATGGGATCACAACCTGCCCTGGTTGGAAATGCTGCAAGAAGGCATTAGATGAGAACAGACTGCTTTAGACAGGAAGTTAGCCTGTTAAAGTTAAGTTTAATCTCTAGAAAGCATGTTATGATTTTGTTTTATATGCAACCTCTGTTTCCATTATTATCCTTACTCACTATCTTGTACATCTTAGCCTTTGATAATAAACATGATTCTTTTCACTATAAATATCACAGTGCTGTGGTGTTATACAAGAGATGATCCTCAGCTGAATCAAACAAGCTAGTGTGACAGCAAACCTGGTATTTCTATGAATAGCCAGTGACAGAAACCTGGGTATCACAGGGCAATGCTTCAAAGAGGCTCAGGGATTAGGATACACCTATTGTTCACCTGCAAAGCAAAGCGAGGGCTAGCATTCCCCTAAAGAGAATGTTTGGGTGACTAAAATGCTGGTGTTGTTAGGAAGCCAACACCCAGTTAAGCCCAACAAGTTTCTCTCTCTTTCTCTTAGTAGAGGCAGGTGGGTAACAAGAGGACTCTCAGTCTTGGGCACCCCACAAAAGCATCACAGGCTGATGTAATGCTGATTACATAGGGAAGTTAGGTGTAAATTCTTGCATGATTCACTAAGAAGATTTAAGAACTAGGAGAAGCTTGAGTGTCACGAAGAACAATATAAATTGATGTTGTACATTTTTATATGCTTAAAGTTTAAAAAAATTCTACAATACAAATATAAAGTGTGACACACACATTGCACAGATAAAAGAAAAAAGAGGAAAGTGACACAAATACACATTTCTAGCACAGCAGGAATACTAAATGATAGGGAATATTTTAAGCACTGATATTTTCAGCATATGTCATATTGCTCAAAATGGTAAGTCACCACCATGGAACCTAGTTTAGACTACCAATATGTATTAAATTGTCAGACTTCCAAGGAGAATACTCAGAGTTCTCTGAAATCATCCATGCTCTTTCTAGACTGAAAAACTATTCTTTCTGGGGTGGCCAGTTCACTTTAATTTCTAACCCTATTGCAGTATAGTACAATCAGGTGGTTGCAGTACTCCTGTCAGGTTGTAGCCCTCTGATTGCTGGACTACAAGCCCTACTGCAACTTTCAGCTTCTTCCTCGCCTCCTACAGGCACAGCTCCTTAGCTAATCCCTTTGAGCTTTGCACACCAGCTTCAACCTGTCATACCAACTACAGCCCTAATCCTGAGATAAACTGAGCATGGGGAGTAGGAGAGAGAATGAGTATTCAGTTCCCAGGAATTCCTCTCCAAATCCCTGGGAACAACAGGAGGCACCAGAGAGAGCAAGAAAAGGGTTCTTTGTGTCTCATGATCCTGTTCAGGAGCGTTAGAGAGCAGTAGAAACGACAGCAGGAAAGTTTTTCCATCCCAGTTCTGCGACCCTTAAGACATCAGCTACATTTGCCCACTTCCTGCTGGTTTTAAGAGGAGAGCTATAATCCAGTGGATATTATGCAGTCTACAGGAGCGTGGGGAGGGGGCAATTGCACTCCTACTAATTTCCTAGGCTTTTAAGGGCAGGAACTGGTTTAAACGTTACTTGAACCGTTAAACTAGGCTTAACATCAAGGCTCATCCATTTGCAAACAGCAACTTGTTATTCAATGTTTCTCGCTATCACTACAACCTCTGAGAAAAACATCCACAGAAGAGGACTCTAGTCAAATCTTATCACCAAACATATATAAACTGTACCCTGACATTATTTCCTATTCCATCAGTCAGTCTTTTTCTGTTTTGAAGAATGATGAGCAGAACAAACAGTCGTCAGTAATTTAAATGGCAGGGTTTTTGTTGTGTTTGCTTGTAGTTTTATTTTTAGTGTTTTAAAAGACACAAAAGGATTCATGGTATCATTATACGCTACTGTAAATCAGATGCAAATCAAAGCATTTTTCTCAACCAGAATGGAATTAAGATTCCTGAACTACACTCTAAGATTAAACATAAATGATCAAAGTGTAAAAATCTCAATTCTTATCACAGTTTCCACCAGTTCCATGTCTAACTTGAAAGACATGGCTACAAATCTCCACATCTTAGCTTTGACCTTGAATGAGGACAAACAGAGGCATGGATTTTCAGTGTCTGGCCACAACTGTATTAAAGGTAACACAGTGGAGAAAGTTTACCCACTCTATCACCCACACTCTCACCTCCCAGGCATTTTAAGTGATTCCAGTACAGGGTTAAAGTGCTCCTGACAGGTAGCCCATAACTTGGGGTAAACTCTCTTCAGCCTACCCCTAAGATTCAGCTTGCTCTTTTGAGTCCTACTCCCCCTGCACCCATGAGGGGAACACATGGTACTAATTGAGGCACCTTGGCACACGAAGGACACAAGGTCTCCCCCCTTCCCATAAGCACCAGGCCCATCAGCAAAATCCTAGGTCTTTTACTTCTGGGAACTGTTCCTTTTGTCCTGATGACTGCATTGGAAGTTGGTCACTGAGGGGGCACCAGGGACTAGCTTGGTTGCACCTCCCACCTGCACTACCTGGTATCAGAACTTCTCCCCAATCTATTCCCTTGCTTTCCAGAGCCAGATGTCAGGCCCTCCGTCTGACAAAAGTACTCCCTCATCCGTGAAAAACCCAGACTGATTATCACAGAGGTCCCTGTGATGGGCCACAGAACACTAGTCTCCAAGAACATCCTGGCAACCTCATGGTTTACCTTCTTCTGAGCCTTATCCACATGGGCTGAGTCCACAGCTCCCAATCAAGTCCACCTTGTGATTATTTCTGACCAGTCCAAACTACATGCTGGGTCACAATTGCTTAATCAACCCCATATCCCTGTGAATTCTATCTCTCAAATTCAGTCCAGTGCAGGTCCCAAGATCATTTCCCCCCACCCACAAGGTGAATAACCAGGGCTTTAGGTGGGTCTGTGCTGTTCATCAGTAAGTGCGGAAGAAACATAAGCAGATCCCACAACATGCCTCTCCTGTTGAACCACTGAACACATGTGGCTTCGGCCTTGAAGTCCAGCTGTGATCCACCTGCTTATCTGGCTGTCTTCTTGTTGGCTTAATGCACTACTGAGTTTCCACAAATCCAGATATCTCCTGGAATCAGAAACAGACAGGGTTAGTTACTTCTTGCCAGCCATACATCCTGTAACAATTTGGTTTCCAGCACCCCATAACCTGAAACTTTTGAGTCTAAACCCATCGACATTGCTGCCCCAGTCCTGAAAGAATGTGTACCAAAGTTAGCGGCAAAGACTGCAGTAGGCCAAGATTTTTTTCATTAGTGCAGTGAACAGATATCTTGACAGGAAGCAGCCAACAGTATATAAACAGCTGGCCCAGCTCCTGAGTTCTGCCTCGGATAATTCTGACCGCCCTTAACGGGCACAGGCAATCATCTGTGCGCTCCTGTACTACCACCAAGGCCCCTTCTCCATTCTGGTCTGTTTTAGGGTATCCTATGGGCAGCAACGTTGCACCGGGTGACAACTGTACATCTGATAATTCCAGTGCCTGCCTGTGGTTGCCTGAGGCACTAGCTCACTTACCCTGAAAGTGCCAAAGACGGCCACAATGAATTTTGCCTTAAATGAAATGGCCTCCCTCCCACAACTGCATATCCTGGATAGAGCATTTAGTAACCCTGTAGGAATTTCTATGGTTACAGGTTGCCTGTCATCGCTCTTGTGCCCATCACCTCTGCAGCATCCCTCCAAGAGCTTCTGCACTATAAAATCTCTGCACTATAAAATCTCTGAGAAAACTGCTATCTTACACCAGAAAGATAGGCCAGCAAGTCTACCTGATACAGTGGAAGAAGCTAACTCGTGATGCATAAACTACACTGCATATCTCGCCATCCAGTGCTTAGGGATGGGCCACAGAAGTTGGAGCCCTTCCTGAGCTCTAAATTCTGTGAGCTCAAAAAGGCAGGACCTATCGGCTTTGAACATCCTCAGGGCAGCTGCATTCTCGACTAGCCCTATGGCTGTCCAGAGCCAAGGCTCCACAGATGGTATGGCATCACCATGGATCTCTCCTGGCAAACGGGGTGAGCTCCCAGAATCCGTCATCCTGAAATTGAAACAGAGCGTCGGCAATGAGCCATTGTCTACTACTGGGACATGCACTGCACAGAAACAAATGTTCAACAAGAGGCAGCTCAATACAAAAGCCCTCACTAGCCTCGTTACCCAAGGCTACACCATCAGCAGGTCCACATGTCTCTCGTCCCCCTCCCTCACAAGAGCAGGAAGTGGGGATGCAGGGCAGAGGGAGGGTTAGCAGAACTGTAACTGGTCCAGGCAGAGGGATCCAGGAAGCCAGATGCTCCTACAGTTGAAGTGGCAGCTCCTCATGTCCCTCAACTCATACCCCTACGAGGGGGGAGGGCAGTAGCACCTCACTTAGTCCTTGCAACATCCCCCAGGTTTGAATTTTTGCAGTTCTGGAAGCCAACTTCATCAAACCCGCCCTCAGCAGGACTCCTGCTGCTGAAGTGGCTGTGTCACCAGATTTGGAAACAGTGGTACAATCCCTGCAGCAGGACAGAGATCCCTCTGCCAGAGTGCACCTCCCACAAGCTGGGAACGTAACCCAGAGCTCCTATCTTCCTCCTGGGCACTGCATCTCCTGGGTGTAAAAGTGACCTAAATTTTTCCTTGTCCTGTCATCCTAAATCAGGAAACCTAAATGAATCTTGGAAAACAAAATGACGTAAGGAATCCTGGATCAGGGAACCTAAAGTTTTGCTGAAACAAAGCAAAAAGAAGCTATGTGGGGCACAGGCTAAGGTTTAAATTAATGAGAGTGGAGGGCAAGGGACCAATCAGCTGCCTTCCTCCCCCATCTGGCAAGGGAGTAGCTAGAGACTCTGGAGTGGGAGGAGCCACCCCTTCATTCCCTTCTCTCCCCATCAATCAACTGCTCTCATACCCCATTCAACTGGGGCTGTCTCCAATTACTGCAGGCCCCACCAAATTTCCCACCTGCTGAGGCAGATGGGTGGGATTGTTCTGACAAGCAAAAATGAGATGTATCATGTTTCTCTAAGACAGTAGGATCCCTATTTTGCTCTGTTTATGACCTCCCTCAAGGCCTGTCCTGCAACCACCTTCTCACTCAAAGGAGAATTTCTCTGGGGTAGGGACTATCCTTGTGATGTGTGTACAGTGGGGCTCTGGTCCTTCAATGGGGTTCTACTCCCAATGAAGATTTTGGACTTTACTTCAGTGAGACTAAGACGATACCCATTCTAATTTCATCTACCATGGCAGAAAACCAGACATTGTTATAAATTCATATTTTCTGTTAATATTTGCTGAGTCAGAACTGAATTCAACATTAAGCAGCTTGATTCACTGCATTGTTGCTCCAGTTTTATGCCAGCGTAACTCCACTGAGATCAACACTTATATCAAGCCCCCAAATTGGTTTCTTCTCCCTGCTGTTCATCCTTTCAATTATATAATAGTAGTCCCACAATCATCCTGAGAGAAAATGGATTGCATCTGTTGGACATCAACAAGACATCTCTTTAAGATGAAAAAAGTGTCAAAATTCTGTAGTTGTCTGGACGCTGCTAGGAATGGAATAGTGGGGGTGTGGTACCACACAATAGGAGCCCAAATTACTGTCGCCTTATGTCACAGAAACTATCCTAAGAGAAATCATTGAAAAAAATGGGTTGTGCTAAAAATTGTTTTCTTAATAATCTGTTGACAATCAATTAGAAAATAAATAGTTTGAATGCTGAAGATTTCACCGGAATTTTTTCTATTTCGCTATCCATATGTATCTTGCAAAAGACTTCCTTCAGGCACTTATGGAAAATTGAAAACATGTAGAAATACTTTTTTTTTACTAGTATAAATGATGCAGGTTCCACAAAACAAAGATTTGGGAAACAGATTTTTTTCCCCCTTAAAGTGATTGTTGTTAAACTGCTCTTGAGGCAAGAAGCAATTTTGTATCTCAGCTTTTTCTTTCAGATCAAAGAAGGGACAATGTACATGAGAGACTTTATAACAAATTCGGAATGCCCTCCCATTACTTGATAAATGTTAATATCTTCAAAAGAATTATCCCAGAGAAGAAAACAGAGACTGTATCAGAGACTAAACAAACTCTGTGAGCATGAGACAGAGTGAATGAATTAATATCAGGTCATTCTCTATTTGTACTTAGGCTGATATGCCACTTAAGCCCTATTCTGAGGATTTAAATGGGAATTATCCACCAAAAGACCTATACATTACTTAATGTATTTGCACAGGAGTGAATTTCACTCTTCTTTAATACTAACAATGTTGAATTAGCATGACCATAGCTTCAGAATAATCAGAAGTTGTTTGGAGTCACTTGGCCAGATTTTGCTCACATTGATATCAGTGACAGTGAGAGCAGAATCAGACCCTATTATGTTGCATAGCTGGAACTAAGGGCTCAGACCAAGGATTAATATATTACGATCATAGACGATTTTATTTGCTGGGATCAACATTCTGGAGCGACCTATTTGGAGATGTCGTTTAGTTATCAGGTGCAAGTAGCCTAGTAGTTTAAACTCCCATTCATTTTGCAACAGAATGCCTCATCAATGCAAGCTGAAAGACAAGGGTGGAAAGGCAAAACAGTAGTAGGAAAAAGAAGGAAGGCCAAAACATGGGTCGGTAAAGGGACAGTCCCACTACAGTCATCCTACTGTTATGCAATTATTTAATTATGTAATAAAATGGAAGATAGATCACAGTCTCCTGCCCCTCATCTACTTTAAAAACTGGCTATCCCACAGCTGCCACCCCCAATTCTTGGCAATGCAGAAAGGGAAAAACACATGGCCTACAATGCAGGAAAAAAACCCAGAAAAGGAAGAGCACATGGCCTACACAGAGGTGGTGGGAAATCACAGCATTCATCATTGAAAATGTGTTTTCAATAGCCAGAAAGTAGCACCTTATTATAAAACCTAAATGCAGTACAACTTTAAAGCATCAATAAAATGTGGCAATCACTATTTTCTTTAACATTGGTGAAATTAACTTTAGCGCAGTTATTTCACAGAAGGGGTTATTTGTTGTGTTTTCTGTTTGACTGGGTATTTTACAGCAGAAAAGGACATATATTGTGTCTAAAAATACAAATTATTTAAATCTCATGTTGACCTACATGGACCAAACTTAGTAAGATATAATACAGTGATTGCCACTATAGGGACCTTGGGAACTGGGTGACGGTAGAGCATATTGTCAGGAAACGGATGCATGCCTGGCTGATGCTGGATGTGTGTGCATGCCTCCACTTAGCACTGTGTAGCAAAGTGATCAGATTCCTTGTGACAGCCACTTATCCGAAAGGCAAAATCATTTCCATCCCCCTACCCCCAAGTCTTGAACTAAGGTAACTGGGCAATTCTGTGGAGTTTGGATAAAAGCAGGACTGCACATCGTTGACCTGTAACATAGAACCTAATCCTGGAGAGGACATGAGACAAGCATCATTCACAGTGCATGTAAAATTGCTTTGTAATAGTTGTGAGTGAAGCCAATGTCGCTGAAATGCAAGTAGGAGAACATACAGTTTGGCTACTGATGTTAGGTAGGCTTGGCAATAAGTTAAGGACCAGTGCACCGTGTAGTCGTTCAATATTTAGAAGTGTTTTGGCATAAGGGGCAGCATAAGTAGCTTAACCTAAGGTTATAAGATTTAGCAATAAGTGCTTTGTGAAGGACAAGTTAACCACAAAAGAACACTTTATGCTTGAACGAGCAGATTTCTCGCATGTGTGGGGTTAACCGCATTAATGCTTTGGAAACATTCAGAAATGTATTAATGCACTGTTGACGCAAATAGCTTATGTCAGCTATCCTGATTATGGGTAAGCCACACATGGAAAAAGGGCCAAGCCCTAAGTACTTATGGTCACACAATGTAAATGTGTGAAAAAAGGGCTATACAGACTGATGTATGAATGTTCACAAATGGGATTTGGGGAATGACAAGACTAGGCAGCAGCTCAAATTGTCACTTCCTCTTGTGATGATCTCCACATTTTCTTCTATCTTTCCTGTTGCCAGTCTCTATAATGTTGTAAGAATGTCAACACTGAGGACTGTTCTCTCCTGTACCAGTCATGAGGCTGTAGGTATGCACGATCCAGGGGGTCATTCTGTTTTACTTAGTGTGCTCTATCTTATTTTTCCATGATTTCAACTATACTTCCTAGTACTAAATTCAACTTGAAGTCTTTGTTTGTGCTTTAGCGGTCTCATCTTCTTTACTAACTCTCAGTATCCCCCTGAATAAAGGACCTTTTATTGTCACAAGTGCATTTGTAGCCAAGACTAACCCAAGGCTACAACCCCCAAAGCAAAGAGCAGAAATGGAATAGCTCTGCTTTGGCCTCCATGGTCCAGATCCACAAAAGTACTTAGGCATTGCAACACTGTGTGTCACAGTGCCTAACTTCCTAGAAAAGTCACAGAAACAAGACTGAATCCACAAAAACTGAGTTGGATGCCTAGGCTCCTTATACGATGCATGGGGAGAGAGAGGCACCACAGAATGCAAGCTACAGAAGCCAGCATGGTAGGCAATGCCACATGCAGACAAGAGGATGTGCTAAATCCCATCCACTTCATGAGCCAGGCACCTAAGTCTGGGTTGCAGGGAGGCGCCTATCTCTGCTTAGCAATCCACAAATGGGAACCTGCACCCTGGTTTCAGGCAGCTTAGGTGCCTAAGAAGTTTCTTGCGGGAATCAGTTAAGTGCCCTCCTTACTCTGCACAAAACAGCTGGAGGAAGGTGGTTACAGCGCTCCCCCGGCATGTGGGAGAGCCAGGTTCAATTCATTTCCCTCCTCTGCCTAATAGGTGGAAAACATTTGAACAGGTGCGTACTTGAGCCACTGAGCTATGGGATATTCTGATGTCAGGTTCCTTCAGTCTCTTGAGTTGAAGCTGTTCCACTGTGAATAAATGATGAAAGAGCGATTGGAGCAGGGCGACTGGACCCTGGGTCTCCCACCTCCTAAGGGTTCCCTAACCACTACACTGCATTATCATTTCTCTCTCTCTAGCCCAGTGACCATTCCACTGCAGATAAACACTTAACTAATCCTCAGTTCATGGATTGTTCTGGGGCTTAGGTGGGAGAGAGGTGGCCGGATACCTAGAGGGAAGTAGCAATATGTATACTCAGAAGCAGAAACTTAGGCACTGAGGGAATGTAGGTGCTAAGCAAATTTAGGTGCCTACAGGATTTGGCAGGAATTTTGTGGATCACAGTGGAGCCAAACCTGGAACTTAGGCACTTCAGCCCAAGATTTAGGTGCCTAAGTCTAGGGGTTAGGTATCTAAAGTACCTTTGTCATCCATGTTATACTTCTGCCCTTCTTCACTGGGGAGGATGCCTGAAAGCCCAGGCGTCTTCTGGCTCTATCCCTCTTCCACTCCATCCGTATCAAAACATTCTCACTGCCACATCACGGGAGCTCAGTGAAGCTGCAGTTTCATGCAGAGGATGTACATTCCTCACGCTGCCTTCTCCTATCTTGACAACCCCTTCCCAGTCCCACAGGGAAGTGGAAATACACTGGTTCTGCAGCAAAAGGCACTTCACATTCACCATGATTGGAGCAAAGTTTTCCCCAAATTGCAGCCAGGGTTGTAGGAATAGCTATGCTGTCCCCACCCTTTCAACTGCAATCTGTGATGAGGTTTTTAAAATCTCCAGAAGGAATTCGGGCCACACATTATACCAGTTTTAAAACATGTTATACTGGTATTTACTGATATGGCACTGAAGTAATGTAGTGGTTAATCAGGCTCTGTATGCTTAAACTACAATTCTATATGTCACACACACACTTTACTATTTGGTGTAAACTAGCATTTTAGCTGCAATAATGTATGATTTTTGTCTGTTCCTGGACAGTTCTACTGAGTACATAAGAACATAAGAATAGCCATAGTGGGTTAGACCAAAGGTCCATCTAGCCCAGTATCCTGTCTTCCAACAGTGGCCAATACCAGGTGCCCGAGAGGGAATTAACAGAACAAGTGATCATCAAGTGATCCATCCCGTCGCCAATTCCCAGCTTCTGGCAAACAAAGGCTAGGGACAACATCCCTGTCTATCCTGGCTAATAGCAATTGATGGACCTATCCTCCATGAACTTATCTAGTTCTTTTTTGAATCCTGTTATAGTCTTGGCCTTCACAACATCCTCTGGCAAGGAGTTCCACAGGTTGACTGTGTGTTGTGTGAAAAAATACTTCCTTTTGTTTTAAACCTGCCGCCTATTAATTTCATTTGGTGACCCATAGTTCTTGTGTTATGAGAAGGAGTAAATAACACTTCCTTATTTACTTTCTCAACACCAGTCATGATTTTATAGACTTCAATCATACCCCCTTTAGTCATCTCTTTTCCAAGCTGAAAAGTCTGGCCTTATTAAACTCTCCTCTTATGGCAGCCGTTCCATACCCGTAATCATTTTTGTTGCCCTTTTCTGAACCTTTTCCAATTCATATATATCTTTTTTGAGATGGGGCGACCACATCTGCAAACAGTATTTAAGATGTAGGCATACCATGGATTTATATAGAGGCCATATGATATTTTCTGTCTTATTATCTACCCTTTTCTTAATGGTTCCCAACATCTGTTTGCTTTTTTGACTGCCACTGCACATTGAGAGGATTTCATGCACAATGACTCAAAGATCTCTTTCTTGAGCGGTAATATAGCAGCTATGTGCATACATTGAAGTAATTAACTCTTCCATCTCTGAATTAACACTGTGCAAAGTATATCTTCAAAAGTCACCCAATTTGTGTATTTGTAACTTTCCTACTAGGCTACCAGTGAAATCTTCTTCAGCTGTGTAACTGTGTGCTTCAGAACAGGGCAGCATGAAATGAAGTTCCATCTCTTGGGACTTGGCTCAGAATGACATCACCCAAATCATTGGTTTGTACTGCAGTTTCTGGAAAGGTATGAAATGAAGGGTATTTGGGTTGGTAGTCTTGAAGAAAAAGAATGTATTGTGAGCAGATTCCTTTGAAATGCTGGCACTTATTTGCAAAGTTAAGCCATGGAAATAATACTGAGTCAAACTCAGGGTGGAAAGTTTCCTTTTAATCTTAATTTGACCCACAACCCTCCAGCCAAAATTCATCATACAAACATCCACAAATCACTGGCTAGTTTGAGAGTTTAAAATGCTCCTCTACATCTTTGTTGACTTGGTCCCCAATATTTTACTTTTATATGAACTCCTCATGTCTTGTTGATCTGCTGAGCCACAGTGGAATCCATTGCCAATCAACTTGTTTCACCTAACAACGGTATGTCTGACCAGGTCCCTACAGGTAACACTCTTATGTCACAGTCTAGCCCTAGCAAATGCACTACAGTGGCAGAACTGAGCTCCTCTCCTGAACATCTAGAAGAGACACCTTGCTCCTCCCTGCATTTCAAAGCACCACTTAGCTCTCTAGTGAAGACATCAAATCTTTGGGCCCCAAAAGTAAAAGAGTACAAGAGGAATTGGAGGCGGGGGAGGTTAAAGATCAAAGATGGAGAACTAGGATTTGACAGAAAGAGTCTTGTTCAGGAGTTGAAAGTCTTTCAAAAATTTGCATTCATCTCTGGACCTAATAATGTGGTGTCAAAACATCCAAATATTTACTGATTTATTTTTAAAATATCATGAAATTTGTATAAACATTAGTTGGCTAATACTAAATATTACGTGCTTGGTACTTCATTGACTTCCATTAAAGGGAATCAGTGTAACAAAGACCATGTAACCTTTCTCTTCATCCAAAAAATGCCTGTAGATGAACCACTCACAAGCAAGAAGCATCTCAGGCTATTGGTCATGTAAATAATTTCAAGGAATATCCAACCTATTGGAGAAAATTTGATCCAGGAAGACAGAACGATGACATGGACAAAGTTGCTACAGTGGCTCCACTTATTCCTCTTGCTGTTCAATGATACAAAAAAAAGCTGTAAATTTTGCATCCAGTTATGGCTCAGGAAAAAAAAAGTACTTTCTTAAACTTGATGAGCCAAGTTTTTCTTACACTGCTTTTAAATCCAGAGTCATTCCATCAGTTTCAGTAATGTGTTACTTACTCTAGATCTTTGGAATAATGTTAGGAATATATCAAGATTCACATTTTTTCCCAAGCCACCCACCTACATACAGATAGAAAAACAGAGACCCAAAAAAATATGCATGAGTGCGTAAAAGTCTTTTTGACTAGAAAACGTTGCAATTTTGTTAAGTAAAGAAAGTTGTTGAACTCACAGCTCGAGATTGATATTCTACTTCTTATTCAGAGAACAGATATCTGCACAGTACAGGAAGCGGCTTTGTATGTTTGCCCCTCTTGCTGTTTATTTAAACGTATGAAATAGATGTAAACAAACACCTTAAGGTTCTCAGACATTCTGAAAGAAAAAACCTGTTTCTATATGTTATCCCATGCGATTTTGGATCATCTCTGATGGAGAGGGGCATTCATTCTCCATTGCCCATTAAGTCCTCACTTTCTCCCCACTATACTGTGCCGCAGACAGACCATGTCTACAGGGGTGAGAGTCGTTCAGCTTTGGTATCAACTCAGTCATTGGCCTTTTCACTAAGGATATGTCTACACTGCAGCTGGGAGCGTGCTTCTCAGATTGAGTAGATCAATACATGCTGTACCAACATGCTGCTTGAGAGAATATGTTAAAAATAGCAGTATAACTGGGGGTACCATTGGCAGTAGCTCAGGTTGGCTGCTCATGTACATATCGAAGCAGTCCAGGTGGGTTTGTGCTTAGGTGCCTAGCTCAAGTTGCCAACCATGCTATCCCTGGCTAAACTGCTATTTTTAGCATGCTAGCTTGAGCAGAGCTAGTGCCCATCTGTCTAGCTGAGCAAGGAGGTATGCTATCAGCTGCAGTGTAGATGTACGGGTGACCTGTCAATCCCTGGCAGGGGGACATAATCAGCAGCACTTTGTAATCAAAGGTATAAAACAAATGATAAGTGATCTTTATCCCTTGCCAAAAGCAGATAATTATCTGATTCCATACTGTACCCATAATCCATACTGACTTGAGTCAAAGAGACCTGAGGACTCCAGATGTCAGAGTTAAGTATCATGTTTGATGATACTCCCCCAAAATTGGAGCACTGAGAAACTACAGAGATTATTCAGAAACATCTGATTGAGACAGTGGAGGAGGAACCTCAGAAATAACTGACCTCCAGCCTTTAGAACAAGTCCAGCCTTTCTTACTACTCTAGCCATTGGTACTAATTGCAGTGCATTCTAGGGGATACTCATCAGGGCATGTGGAAGAACACAGTGTAACCATCAGTTTTGCTCTTCTCAGCATTATAGATTGACAGTAACAATTTCAGTAAGATTGTAGGAAACAATACAGTAATAAGTATGTCAGAAGATTCTCTCTCTTGACTAATAGATTCCAGAATGTGTAGGAACCAAGATAAGCATCTAATTCATGGATCCATATCCATCTATAATGATCTGTCCAATTTTAGAGAATCATTCTGTAGATTGATACAGACAATTGAACATGTTTTCTGTTTAGCATTCCATTTGCGAGTTCAAAGGGAGGTGAAAACTGTAGATTTCAGTGCATATTTATAGTAAAAATGGCTAGATTTTTCAAAATTCACAAGAATTTCAAAAAGCAAATAGGAATTTCATAGAAGCTGAAATTTTCAAACATTTTGAAACAATCGTGTTGCAGTAGTGATCATTTCAGGATTCTAAATTGGTAGTTTCAAACTGCTCTGTAAGTGGCACTCATAACTAAATGATGCTTAGCCCTAGGTTGATGGAAACAACTACAAAGATGGAAGAGTGCTGCATTTTTTAAAAACAACACAACCATAATTAATATAATTTAAATGAGAGCACAATGTTAAATCATGCTCTAACTACAAGTAGATGAATAAATAACTCAAAAACTGGACACTTTTATTCAGTACAAGAGCCACAGGGCCAAAGTAAGCTTGTCTTACTCATGCATGTATAGCCAATACATTCGATTATAGTCCCAATCAAGTCAGTTGGGACTACTAGCAGGTAGGATTTAGTTCACAGTTTCAAACTATCATCCTTCAGTTATTCAGCCATTTAACAACTTTACTTATGGCAATATTGAAAACACATTATTATCCACTAAAACTCTGAGAGTTAGGCCCTCATGTAGCAAGATACTTGAGAATCTGTCTAACTTTAAACACATGACTAGTCCCATTGATTAAAAGGCACATATTTGAGTACTTTACTGAATTGTGACCTGTTTAATCAAATCCCTCTTTTCAGTGGGATCTGTGATAGGTTGGGTCACAGAAACTCCCTCAAGACTGTAGGATTTAGTAGGATTTAAGTGGTTTCAAGTAATAACAGACAGAACAAGGTAAGTTACTAAGTAAAATAAATCAAAATATGCAAGGCTAACTTAATACACTAAGGATCTAGTTACAAATACTAATGTCTCACCCTAGATGTTATCTCAGGTACAATCCTTTTCAGACCAACGTTGTAGGTTATGGCCTGGGTCCAGCAATCACTCACACCCCTCTAGTTACAGTCCTTTGTTCCAGTTTATTTCAGGCATCTCTTTGGGGTGGAGAGGCCATCTTTTGAGCCAGCTGAAGACAAAATGGAGAGGCTTCCAGGGCCTTTTATATTCTCTCTCTTGTGGGTGGAAACCTCTTTGTTCTTCTGTGCAAAATCACAGCAACAAGATCAAGTTTGTAGCCACCTGAGCAAGTCACATGTCCATGAATGATTCAGCTTTTTGCAGGCCAACACCATTGTTTACATGTTAGTTTGAACATTCCCAGGAAGGCTCAGATATGGATTAGCAACTCCCAATTACTTGAATAGCCCCTTCACAATATATTGGCCAAATCTCCCTTATGTGTTTCCTACAGCAAACACTTCAAATACAGGCCTAGAGCCAACGCTCATAACTTCAGATATAAAAAAAAGATACATGCATACAAATAGGATGAATGTATTCAGTAGATCATAACCTTTGCAAAGATATGTTACATGGCATATCTAGGATACAGCATATTCCAGTTATGTTATATCCACACTTATAAACATATTTTTTTAAAAAATATGGAGTGCAACATCACAGAATCTTTGAGCACCCCTTCATTTTCTCCCCTTTGTTTCCCATGTCTGTAGATCAGTCATTGCTTTTCAGTGTAAAGAGAGCTAGATTCAACATTAAACCCATCTCAAATACCAACAGTCTTAATCTGTTCATAGTCAATTTAGGGGAAAAAATTGCCTCTGTAGCGCTCTTCAATCCTGCTAGCAGAAGGTGCTCAGGTCTTGCAGTCAGATTCACCCCATGTTGGGCTGTTGTGCCAGAAGGAAAAAACAAAACAAGGACACTTATTGTTCCTCTCAAAGAAAAAAAGTCACTTGTAAAAACAAACATCTTAATTTTGCTTAGTCTATATTGTGTGGAATTGTTACATTAGTTACTTGCCATTATCTCCAAAAATTAAGAACTAAAAGAAAACATTCTCTCTCTAACAGAACTCAATATCCTTGAGGGTTAATCTTTTCTATTTTTAAAGAAAACCCTCCTGGTGTAAGTACCTTACATTAGAATGTAGTATGTGAACATCTCCACTCAGTGACGCCCCCTCCCCCTGACACACACACACAGACTTCCTGAAAGATTATTGCTCCAAAAGCCTACTCAAATTTAACTTTTTCCCCCTAACCGAAAAGGAATCCTCACTAGAACTGGGTGAAATTTTTCATCTCAGACTTTTTTGCTGAAAAATGCAGACTTGGGTTATCTAACATTTTATAAATTGGTACTGATTTCAAACTGTTTTGGTAAATAAAAATCACAACAAAATTCAAAAAATCAAATGTTTTATTGTTGTTTTCAAGCTGAAACATTTTGATTCAAAAGACCTTTGTTTCAAATATTACTTCAATTCTATTTTAAAAGAAAATTATGTTTTAAAAAGCTCAAAAATAAAATGAGATATTTCATTTGATCGAAAACTATTTTCAACCCTTCAATTCACTGATTTTTTTTTTAAAAGTTTGCTTTAGGTCAACCTGAAATTATTCCACTCCCCTACCCCCCCCCCATCCCATTTTTCCAGAACCACCAGTGAATTGGAGGAAGGGGGAGAGAATTATGTGCACAGCTCTAATCTTCCTAATTGTTCTCTCGTCTCTGTATTTGTTGAGTTTTGATGGAACAGGCAAATTCAAAATAGTGTTACATAAGAATTTTTGTTATTATGATTAGCTGAATAGACCACAATGGATATTGGTAGGGAAAGGGTTAAAAAAGTCTTACTGAGCAGTAGAGGAAATCGATATCTGTTCTCACTGCAAAGACTGCAGAAGAGCCTTCATGAGAAGATGAGATGAGGCCTCAGCTGGTAGCTCATTAGAACTAGGATGATAAAAAGCTACTGGAAAGCAAGCTTTCATTAGGAAGAGAAACTATTGCAGTTACTGGACTATTTGCAAGGTCTAGGATAGTATTTAAGACTCAGCTATCGTAGCCTGAATGCCTTTGTTTCACTTATAAATCTAAATAAATAAAATAAAGTTTTATTTAGAGGAGTTACCATGCTAATGAGATGAGGTAATGTTAATATGGAAGAGACAGTTCAAATGTCTATAAAAAGCATCCCCATTGAGAGAGAGTTGAGTATCAAGGTGCCTGACATGACTTATGTGTATACATAATTAATAAAAGTGCTGTTGGAGAACACTTCAGTCTCTCTGGTCACTCAATTACAGACCTAAAAGTTGCAATCCTTGAACAAAAAAACTTTAAAAACAGACTCCAATGAGAGACTGCTGAATTGGAATTAATTTGCAAACTGGATACAATTAATTTAGGCTTGAATAAAGACTGGGCGTGGATGGGTCATTACACAAAGTAAAACTATTTCCCCGTGTTTATTCCTCCCTCCCCCCCCGCCCTGCTGTTCCTCAGATGTTCTTGTCAACTGCTGGAAATGGCCCACCTTGATTATCACTACAAAAGGTTTCCCCCCCACCTCCGCTCTCCTGCTGGTAATAGCTCACCTTACCTGATCACTGTCCTTACAGTGTGTATGGTAACACCCATTGTTTCATGTTCTCTGTGTATATAAAATCTCCCCACTGTATTTTCCACTGCATGCATCTGATGAAGTGAGCTGTAGCTCACGAAAGCTTATGCTCAAATAAATTTGTTAGTCTCTCTAAGGTGCCACAAGTACTCCTTTTCTTTTTGCAGATACAGACTAACACGGCTGCTACTCTGAAACCTACATTAGGGAGGGCTTACACCCTCTAACTTTTCCCTTTTTGTTCTACTCTGTTTGAAGATTGGTGATGCAAAGATGCTTATCTTAGATAACGTAGATCAGACACTTCCTGCAAAGAACTGCTAGTCAACTGGCTATGCCCTTACACTTATGCTTTGAAATTGGGTTTCCAAACAAACGGATTGTGGGTTTATTCACTCTCACCAAGATATGGGAATAACTCCCACACAAATGGAAGTTACATGTGAACATCCAAAAGGCAGTAGCCCCTTTTTTACATTTAAGGGAGAGAATGGTAGTAGAGTTCTGAAAAGAAGAGATTATAATAAAGAGATGCAGACCTTTTGGTGATTACGAGTTATGTATTGTGGATGATAATCTGACTGGAGTTACAGGGACTTCTAATTCATGCAGAATTTAAGTCTATTTTGATGAGATGTTTCGTGACAATACAGATAAAGGAGAAAACCCAATATGGAATGACAGCCTAGTAAGATGTAGTCCTGTTAAATGCAGGTTCACCAAAAAGAGCTTCACTTCCAGATGTTACAATTACTCTTTGCTGTGCAATGAAATCTTCTTTCAGTAAACTCTGGCCGAAGAATTGTGAGATGGCTGACAGATGAGTTGCTGAGGTAATTACTTAGTTCCTTTCCATCCCACTAGCTTTTTGTCTGATAAATGAAGGCTTCAGTTCTGAATTTTACATTCTAATCCCAGTAGCACAATCAGTTACAGTAAAATGCCAATATTTTTTCCATAGTCTGGGCGATTTAAGACTCTTTCCTTCCTGTTTATTGTTTTGGTCAAGGGATGGGATTTATATAAAGTTTATCCAGACAGAGAAGAAAAAAGGAATATAACTAAGAGAGATGCAGCTTTAGCTAATATTGTTGTCATCTACAAAACAATATTTTAAATTCCCTTTTTAAAGTAAGGGATAAGTATAAATACATGTTTTATAACAGATGGATTTGAAGCCAAACGTTTCCTTTTGGCACACACCAAGACTGTGGGTTAGCATTCACAACACACACTCCATATAGCTATAGGACTCCTGGGTCATATTCTTATCTCCAACTCCAGTTTTGCTTTCCTTCTGATTTACACTAGTCACAGGGTTGTTTCGAAATGAGGAGAGGAAAGAACCTATCAAAACTAAAAGTTAAAAAGAAACTCAAATGGTTTTGCAAATAAGTTTAAAACAATGCTAGTAAAAATGTTTTCAGAATCAGTTTGTCATGTGCACAGTAGCACATTCTGGTCTCTGATACCGGCAGTAGTACACTGACAGCCTTGTCCTGCACCACTGAAGTCACTGGGACTGCAACTAGAGCAGGACTGGGACCTAAACAGCATAGGAGCTTCAGAATCCTGTTTGAGGCTCATGCCTTGGTAGGGTTCAAGCACATTTCAGTAAATTGGCTCTGGCACAGTTTAAAGAATTCATATTGTGGGCAGATACAGAAATGCACACATAGAAATGCAGCTGTGGATTAGACCAAATAATTACTTAATAGCTGCCTCCATGGAAGTGTTGCTGGTGTGGCTCATAGCATCATGGGTCAATAGCTTAATCTAAAGCAAACCAATTAGTTCCTACAGATTTTTTAAATGGATGTATTTTGAAACAGTTTTAAAAGACAGTTGAGATTGTAAGTCCTATTGAGCAGCAGCCAGAGCTTTCTTTATGTTTTGTACAACATTGAGCACATTGTCCATGACAACAAATAATAATTAGAGGCTCCTATAAATTCAGCACCAAGATATTACTATGATTGGTTCTCTATACATACATTCTATAAAGTGATAGATATCACAGTTCATGCCATGTTTAATAAAAGAAATGGGATAAGAACAGAAGGGACAATTCCGATGAAGTGAGCTGTAGCTCACGAAAGCTCATGCTCAAATAAATTGGTTAGTCTCTAAGGTGCCACAAGTACTCCTTTTCTTAATTCCGAAGATCTCATCCTCCTCAAAAAGTTTTCAATTCCAGTATGACAGTGGCCCATTGGTCATTCACTACTGTCAGCAACTCTTGTCAGGCCTGACATACTCACTATGTGGAACACTGTTACAACATGCACCCAAAATGTGGCATGTAATATATCACTGGAAAAATAATAACTCACTGATAATTAATATTGTTGTATAATGCATGTATGGCATGTGTACAAAGAATTATAAATATGTGCTAAAATTATGTTCTGAAAATTTGTTTGGAAAGGAATGCAAATCACATTCTGCCTTAAACAAAGGAATGTACTTGCTTGTCTGAGTCAGGCAGAGACAATGAACATGCATTTGCATAAAAGGTAAACAAAGCTAACAAGGGCAGGAGGAAATGACTCAACTATCACCAGAAGCCGAGGAGCCAGCATGAAGCATGGCATCTCTTCCCAGCAGGAGAACAGGGATTTTATCTGAGAATATATTTCAATGGTTTACTGGAGTATAAAGACAGGGAGTCTGAACCTCAAATGATAAGCAGTTGAATCAACTGATTGTATATAATATCACTGTTCTATAAAAGCGTATTGAGTAAAATCTTTTATGAAATGCTGTGACACACTGGTGATTAATATCATTGTGAATTGTCTGTATCAACACTATGAGGAATTATGGATACTCACTGATATTATGCTTAAAGTCTGACAAAACACAGGGAGAAACAGGTTCTCTCCCAGACAGGAGGGAAAGTAGCTATCTATCTGTCCCCAGTGTAAATTAAGCATCATGGAACCAAAACAATGGAAGAAGCCCCATTTACAAGCAATTCAGCAGGGGGATGGTAAGTCAGCAGGAACGGAAGAACAGCAGGAAGTCTTCTTGCCTCTTAATGGGGTCAATGAACTTTGGGAGGTATAAGTGTTATACCAATAAAATAAAAACCAGCAGGATCTTATTAAAGGGGGAAAGGCAAAATACCACATTTACTGTGAATACAGAAAGAATCATAGTAAGCAGTTAGAAAAGGAGTACTTGTGGCACCTTAGAGACTAACCAATTTATTAGAGCATAAGCTTTCGTGAGCTACAGCTCACTTCATCAGATGCATATCGTGGAAACTGCAGCAGACTTTATATATACACAAAGAATATGAACCAATACCTCCTCCCACCCCACTGTCCTGCTGGTAATAGCTTATCTAAAGTGATCATCAGGTGGGCCATTTCCAGCACAAATCCAGGTTTTCTCACCCTCCACCCCCACACACAAATTCACTCTCCTGCTGGGTGGAGGCTTATGCTCTAATAAATTGGTTAGTCTCTAAGGTGCCACAAGTACTCCTTTTCTTTTTGCGAATACAGACTAACACGGCTGTTACTCTGAAACCTGTCAAGTAAGCAATTAGTTATAGCTATAACATTCCATTCAATTTCATATTTATTCTCACATTCATTCATACAAACACACACACACACACACAGGTTCTGCAAGGTTGTTATCATAGTTACCAGCCTTAGAGTTGCTCATGCCAAGCCACTGGCCAGGTGGCCTGGACATGAGGAGGGAGCAGGGCCTCGTCAGATGCACATCTGATGCTCCTGGAAGTTGGTTTGCAGAATCAGACCCCCAAAGTTCTCACTTTCTAGAGTTCATTTTTATAGGAATTTCTTCCTATGGCAGTTTTTGGGAGTTGCTTCATCATGCTGTTGCTGAATCAATCAGCAGATAGCACATTCCTGACGGCTCTGTGCTGCCAGATGTTATCTTGTTCTTTGGTTCTCCCATTCTTGAGACTGTTGGGTGGATTCCTGTCTGCCCTCCGGGGGGTCCTCTGGTTATTTCCACTTGACGCCTTCTTCAGCCGATGGACACTGGATTCTTAGGCTGGCACCTCCCTGATTATTCAGTTATTATCCACACCAAGCATCCGTCCACATACATCCTCTATCTCTATTTTAATCACAGTTGTTAATACAACAAAAGGGCGGGGAGTCTCTGGGTGCTGTTTCTGTTGTTACAGAGTATTGCTTTGAGTCTCTCTCTGTGTGAATTGCTTTGAGAACAGACTCTGTCTTAGAATGTACTAACGCAATTAGCAGCTTGCAAGTTTCACACATAGAGGGAGAGAAACTGTACCAAAAACCAAGAGACCTCTTAATTAGTAATACCCTGGAATTTAAACTATGGGGAATCAAACTCATTTGTGATTTTAATACAGAACTTCTTTAATATGATCCAACATAATCAGTAACAGAAAGTCAGTTTTTGGTATCCATCACTTGAGGGATTCAAGGGGCTAGAGCTCTTGAAATCTCTCAAAGTTGGAACCTTCAACCAAGGGTGTTGAAGTTTCTGGGAACTGAGTTTATGTAAGAAATGTGTTTAGGCAAAGATTGTAACTCGCTGAAATTAAGGTTTAGTCTTAGAAGTCTATTTTTACTTTTGTTTGTTTGTAACCCTTTCTATCTTTATTTCTTATACTTGGTATCACTTAATCCTATGTCCTTTTGTTAAGGAAACTTGTTTTACTATAAACTAATTCAGCGCTGTAACTGAAATAAGTGTGTTAAACCCCAGTTGAGCTAATGAGCGGCAGTGCATTGACTCTTTGAAGGAGCAACAAACAACTTCTGTAAGTGATCCAGGAGAGGGCCGGACACTTCAGAGAGATGTCTCTGGGAAGCTCAGGAGCTGGGGTTTGTTATTTGTTACCAGCAAGGCAAGGTTTGGACTGGCAGAGTCCTGTAGACTTTGCTGGCAAGGCAGACAAGCTGGTATGTCAGGGAATTGCCACACAGTTTAGCAGTAACAAAACTCAGGGCCGGCCCATAACATTTTGGCACCTGAGGCGGGGAGCTCAAATGATGCCCCCATGCCCCCTCGCTTGGGCCAAAACTTTGAAAGGTCTCAATTCTGCCTTCTTCCTGTTCTGCTCCTCTCATGGTACTGCTCTGCTACCTATCCCAATAAAGGAGAACTAACAACTTAAAATACCTTGTTCAAAAATTTTAAGTAACACTTAACTTTCAAACGCCTGAACAGCAAATGTAACTTTTCTTGTCTGCATAGTAAACACTGGCATTTTTATCTGTTTGAATAATCAAAGTGGTGCTTTCCGTGCCTTCCTGCTTGCAAAGATTTGAACTGCTTCCTGAAGGTCCACAGTCTGGGCCAGCTCATGCTCTATTGAGATGGTTGCAAGGCAATCAGCCTCTCCTGTGTTATTGTGGAGAGTAGATGTGTTTTTATTAACTTCAGCATGAAGAAGCTGCGTTCTCCACTGGCAACTGTTACAAGAAGTGTTAGAAGTATGGGCAGAGCAACAAAAGCATTTGGGAAGAGGGTGGTTATCTTATTTCTGCACATAAATTCCAGAACAGCCTTTGGAGTTGATCCTGCTGAAATGTATCTTGAAAGGGCTTTCAGTTCATCACCAAAATCACTCGCATCAATATCGCACATGTCATCATGTGTCACACTGTCTCTAGTGCCCTGCATTGCTGGTGTAGGTCTTCTTCAGGTACAGTGAGGAGTTTTGGAATATCATACAACATCCCAAATATACTGCTGTGTTCCTTGAGCTGCATGAAACGTTCTTCAACTGACTGTATTGCACAATCTAGCACCTGGTTAAAGAATTCAACTTTGAATTGTTATCTGGGGTCTCTTATGGGATTATCCCATGCCTCATAATCAAAATGTCTTCTTCTTCAGTGACTCTTGTATTCCTGAATGAGTGGGAAAGTAGCTTCAGTGTGAAGTTCCTCTGCCAACTTCTGTGCACTCTTCAGAATGTTTTGAAATCCCTCATCTGACCGGTAAGACTGTAGGTATGACTTTGCTTTGTCCAGTTGTTTCATTGCTCCAGATATATTAAGGTCAACACCTTAGAGTCTTTTGCTTACATTTATTTCAAACAGTATGTCATGCCACAACACTAAGCCACACAGAAATTTGAAGTTATGTATGTTTCTGGTGATTCCATTTCCTTCTGCCACTGTTCGCCCACGAACAGTTCCTGCCATAGCATTATCCTCCATAATGGCAATTATGGCATCATCTATCTTCCCAATTTGGTGTTTGATAGGCTTTATCGCCTCCACTTGACTTTCCCATTGTGTGCTACTCAGTGATTTCAGTGTCAGAGAGGATGTTCCCAGATGTTGCTTCAAGATTTGCCATCGATGAGTTAATGCAGAGAAAAATACATAGATGTTTTGAATTAAATTAAAAAATTCAGCAGCTTCCCTAGAAGCTGATGCTGCATCACTGACCACCAAGTTCAATGAATGAGAACTGCATGGGACAAAAAAAGCTTGAGGGTTTAACTCTCAGATCCGTGTCTGCACTCCTCTGTTCTTTCCTCTCATGTTGGCACGATTATCGCAGCCCTGACCTCTCATATCAGCTATCGCAATTCCCATATCTTCCAGCTTTTTAAGAAGCACAGCTCCTGTAGTATCATCAATGTCAATAAATTCTAGAAAATGCTCTCTGACAGTCACCATTGCAGGGACATTTTCACTAAGTTCTGTTGTTGTTACAAAATGCACCAGTAAAGTAATTTGTTCCGTATAGCTGATGTCAGGTGTGCAGTCCAGAATAACAGAGTAATATTTTGCGGACTTCAGATCTGCCACAATCTTCTGTTTGACTTTTGTTGCCAGTAACTGTGTGATCTCATTTTGAATTGTTTTTCCAAGGTAGTGGTATGTGTACATTTCTTGGGTGGTGACTCTTCTTAGATGCTCCTGGAGTACAGCATCAAACTCAGCCATCAGCTCCACAGTTTTATGTAAGTCTCCATTGTTTGGCATATACAGCTGATCTGAAGTGCCACGCAGTGCTAGGTTTTGGGTAGCAAGCATTCTCACAGTGGCAATGAGCCTTTTCAGAACCTTTTGCCAGTAAAGAGACTCTGATGTGCAATCTTCTCTTGATGCTGATCATCTATGGTGGCCTTTAACCTTAGTCTCATCTCAAGCTCTTTCCACCTATGGAATGCTCGCTGGTGATTTGCTGCCTTCTCATGGCATGCCAGATTTCTAGCCAGATTTTTCCAGTCCTTTGTTTCTGTAGAACCCAATGTGGCTGGAACATTAGACTGCAAGTGTTTGCAACAAAAACAGTCAGGCAGCATTCTGGGTTTTTGAGTACATAAGGTATGGCCTCTCCACTTTGTCACCATTGGGGATTTCACACCAGTAATGTGTTGGATGGAAACTTCTATTTTCATTGTCTTTGGGGAACATGAAGTTTTTCACTTGCTGTGGCCCATGGCGTACAAGGAAGTCCCTCAGGCTACTGCTCAAGTGGGTCCACAGTCCTGGATCATCTAGATTTAAGGAACTAAACGCAGCAGCAGCTGTTTCTTGCACCTCCACCACACTCTTCTCTGATCTCCACTTTTCTTCAGGAATGTGCATGGTTACATCCATCTGAGATGGAGATATGGATGCTGCAGTAGCTGCCAGGTCACCTGCACTCTGACTAACTGGAAGATCAGGCATCTCCTCACCACTCACATCCTCACTGGGGCTGGAAGGCTCACCGTGAAAATTTGTGTCTATGTATCTCAGGAGAGCTCCTTCCTGCTCAGATAGAAAAGCTTCCTTTGCTTTCTTTCTTTTTCTGAATGCTGTCCCAGAGGGGCGTTTTCTTCTTTCACTCATGACCTCTGTTCGGTGCCAGCTATAGTGGCTCTCAACACTCAGATGAAGGGGACAAATAAGCAGGCTGGTAGCAGGGCCTGAGTGAGGGAAGATATCAGCGTCTTAAGAACATAAGAACATAAGAATGGCCCTATCTGGCTCCTACTACTTCAGTTGACTGCCTGTTCTCCTCAAGTGGGTTCAGGGAAGCAGCAGGAAACAGGAAGCTCCCTGAGAAGCTGGTGTTAATCAGTTCAGGCTCCTGGGGGTGCTACAGAGGTATGTAAGAGGCTCCTCCTCCTCTCTCTCCCTGCAGCTCCTCCTGCTTTCTCTTATTCCCTCTCACCTTTTCTCCTGCCTGCCTGTTATGTCTCTTGTGCCCTCCTTCCTCCAGCACAGCACTCCACCATCTCTGTGCATCGAGAGCAGAGAGAATACATATGCACCAGCAGCAGACACAATTTTCTACACTCTGGGTCCTGGTAGCGTTCCCCCACAGTCTGGTACCTGAGGCGGCAGCCTTAGTTTGCATCATGGTAAGGCCAGCCCTGGCGAAACTCTCCCTATTGAGGCTGAGAGTGATAACACAGTAACTCACAATTCTGGAAACCTCAGTAGATTGTCACAGTGGTAGACAGTTTGGGAAAATTTCAAGACTAGGAAAATGGTGGGCAGGGCTTAATTTGTGCCAGGGCTTGCCAGGACTGAGCCTCGGCACCTCTAGGCTTTGCAATTCATTGCCCTGGCATCTCTGGGCTTGCTGCATCATTTATGAAAGTAAAAAAAATTGCTTGAGCCCCAACACCTAATTTCTTGAGCCCTGGCACCTCTTATTAGAAATTAAGCATTCGGGGTGAGGCCACTCTGCAAAAAGTAACTGGGTGGTGGAAGCCAGGGTGTGACCTGCATGTTTGTAAGGCTACCTGTTGGTGTCAAGGCTGTGAGCTACGGCACCATAGCATTAAAACAACCAGAGTAGCAGGGTAGATGGTGACAGCCTCTTCCTGGTTTAGGCTGAACATCAGAGTGTCACATCCAAACCTATTCAAATGTTTAATTGGTTTCTTTTGGCTTATTGGAGACTTGAAAAAAAATCTATAGATACTACTTTTGAAGATGAGACGAAGGCTCCTATATCATCTAAGTGCTTTTGAAAATGTTACCCTGGAAATAAATATGATTACTTTATTTTAAAAACTGAAACAAATTCTCAGCCTAGTACCCAGCTTGAGTATGTGGAGTTGGTGCTGGAGAGATTATGAAGAAGGGCAGGAGGCATCATGCCACCACGCCCATGGAATAACCATAGGGCTGTTCCAAGGAGCTTCTGTATTTTCCACTGAATGCATCCAATGAAGTGAGCTGTAGCTCACGAAAGCTCATGCTCAAATAAATTGGTTAGTCTCTAAAGTGCCACAAGTCCTCCTTTTCTTTTTGCAAATACAGACTAACATGGCTGTTACTCTGAAACATGACTGAAATTGTTATGCACATCCCTAATGTAACCACATCACACAGAAGAGGAACAGAACATCCACACATCTCACTTTCCTCCCTTCCCAGCCAGTTGCTGCCCTGCTTGTGCCTCCTTGCTGTACAGTCCTACTAGGACATGTAATCTGAGGATGTGTTCACTCCTGTATCTTCGCTAGATTCCAGTTGCCTCCCTTGCACAACAGAATGGCGCTGGCTGTACTGCCTGAGGTACCTCCATGTTGGAGCGCTGGTTTAGATTTGTGCCTGAACCACTATGCAAAACATTTCTCTATATTCTCCCCATATTCCTTAAGGAAAGAATGGTGTGTATGCACGTCATGAGACACTTACCATGGTAAGTAGCTCACAGGTTGCCAGAGCATAAATTAGACTAATATCTGGTCATTGTTAAATTGTGCACATTCGTTTTTGTAAAATTGTTTTTTGTAAAAAACCTAAACGATTGAGTAAGTAACTTTTCAGAAAAAAAAACCTGTTTATTTCTGCTGATTACACTGTTTTTCTTGGATTAATGCACATTCTTGCATACAGTTAACCCTGTAAGCATCTCTCATACTGATGGTGGATAAGGTACATATTACTTTTGGCAAAGTATTTAGACTCTGATAAACTAATTGTAATTCAGAACTTCCCGAAGAGTCCATATAACTGAAACAAAAATTGCAACAGTATATATGAGATAATTTGCACACAACATTTGATGAAATAACACTTTGGTCGTCATGGTTTGAGCAGGGCATTCTACACACAGAGCCAGATGCTCAGTTGGTGCTAATTGCTGTTGCTCCACTGAAGTTAGTGGTGGGCCACTGATTTGCATTAACTGAGGACATGTCTCTTAAAAGTTGTACACACATGATATATTTACAAAAATCTCAACAAGAAATACAAACCTGGATAATTCGAAGCTACACTTTGAACACTTACAGGTTATTATAATTTCTATTTAGTAAGGAAAGTAATACTTTTATTATGTCCTTATCTTTCAGTGTTAAATTTTTTTCTACTCAGTAACCAGAGTCAAACCATAAGCTGTTCAAATCTATGACATTCTTATAAGTATAACTTCCACTCTATCCTTTATGTTGACATTTACCATTAATTCATCACAAACTGAGATTCTATTTAGTGTGTGTCCATGTGATACTTCCATAGAGATCAAAGATGCAAAATTAAAGCCTACTCATGCATAATTTGGAACCTAAAAATTCTCGAATATGTTGGCATTGTCCCTTATACAAAGGGTGACTTTGGTCACACAGTCTATTTGTGCTCCCAGTTTGCACTATGTGTGGAGAAAATCCTTGGGATAATGGATCAGATTCTCATTTTCACAAAGGCCTTTTACTGCCAAAATAACATAAATTGGCCTCAGGGTAAATGAGAATCAGGTCCAATATTGGGGATATAATTTCTTATCTCAGCCAATGGTGCCTAGGTTTCTATCTTCATGTTCTTGGGACAATCACCAGGAAAACTCTTGCACTCATAAATCTCACATTTTGGTTGACATTTCTATTGTTCCACTGTCTACAGGGACACAAAGATGTCATATCCATCGCGGATTTTCAGGGAGTTGTAATTGTGTTGTATGAATGGTCTGGGTTAACCTAATCACTGATTGAGTCAGTCTAAATATTAATGGAAACCCCATGCAATAGCTTTTCTTTAACTAAGAATTTTTAATTTTTAAATGAACTCTCACCATACCTTTTTCATTAGATCCTGGTGATTAAAAAAGTAGGCTTTAAGGAAAGGTGGAGGCCAGAATGAGCACAGGTATTAAAAAAGTAATTACTCAGGATAAACACACAATTTCTCAGATGATTTATATTTAGCCTAGTTTATGCCTTAAGTTAAATTAATTTTGTTTTAACAAACTAATATTTGTAGTTCCTGAACAACCTCTACACCAGACGCTATTATTTTTTAGAGAAAGAAAGAAGCAAGTAAAAGAGGAATATGGATGTGTTTTACTCTGTACTATGGGCCACAGTGGTTCAATTCAATGCCCTTCTTTTGAATGCTGTTAGCTTCAGAAAGAGGAGAGAGTCATATCAAATATAGATTAGGACTACCATTATTTGCATAATGACAGTAGTTGAGTCCCATTTGAAAACAGAACACAAATTTCCACATATCTAATATCCTGGTAAATCTTGGAGACAGATTTTCTGAAGGGGATAGGTTCTTTTAAAGTCTGAGCTGGACGAGGGGTAAAGAGCAAGAGTTATCTACACGTGTCCTCTTGCTCTGCTGTGTGGACAGGATTAATGTCCATATTCTCTTTGAATGGGGGCTAGATTCAAGCTGCCATATGGATTGCAACTGTTTTAGGAATAGATACAGTGGGTGAATAGTAACTTCAATGCATAGTCACTTTACCATTATGTACTACAAGGCACACTTGTATGGGATGGTAGAACTGGTTCAAGCAAAATAAAAATATTTGTTTAACCTTTTCTCATCCCCTCCCCTTTTAAATTAAATGAGCCTCTGAATCCTGTGTCAAATTGCTGAAATGTAGAACCTGACAGCTAAACACCGACTCACTTAATAAATATACTGAACATTGCCAACATTTTCACTTCAAGAAAGAGTAAGGATGATGAAACCTCAACTTTAAAGCTTTGGTTTTTAATATATGCATGTGACCAGTGTTCTCCTCAGTAACCAGAGTCAAACCATAAACTGCTCAAATCTATGACATTCTTGTAAGTATAACTTCCACTCTATCCTTTACATTGACATTACCATTAACTGGAACAGTGGCCAATGGGAGCTGCGGGGGCAGAGCCTATGGGCTCAGGCAGCACAAACCACGCAGAGCGCCTGGCTGCACCTCCGTCTAGGGGCCAGAAATGCCGGCCACTTCCAGGAGCAGCGTGGAGCCAGGGCAGGCAGGGAACCTGCTTTAGCCCTGCTGTGCCACCGACTGGGAACTGCCTGAGGTAAGCGCTGCTCGGTCGGAGCCCACACCCCAAACCCCCTACCCCAGGTTGGAACCCCCTCTTTCATCTTAACTGCCTCCCAGAGCCCACACCCTGAATCCCCTGCCCCAGGTCAGGACCCCCTCACACACCCTAACTCCCTCCCAGAGCCCACACGCCCTCCCGCACTCCAAACCCCTACCCCATCCCAGAGCACATACCCTCAGCTGGAGGCTGCACCCTTTCTTGCACCTCAACCCCCCACCCCAGCCCTGAGCCCACTCCCATACTCCAAACCCCTGATCTCCAGCCCTACCCCAGAGCCCACACATCCAGCTGGAGCCCTCACCCCCTCCTGCACCCCAAAACCCTGCCCCAGTTTGGAGCCCACTCCCACACCCTGAACCCCTCATTTCTGGTCCCACTCTGGAGCTTGCACCCCCAGCTGGAGCCCTCAACCCCTACTGCACCCCAACCCTGTGCCCCACACAGTTAAAGTGAGTGAGGAGGGGGCGGGAGCTGGAGTGAGTAGGGGACGGGGCCTTGAGGAAGGGGCAAGGGCGGGGCAATGTTGTTCGGTTTTGCACAATTAGAAAGTTGGCAACCCTACTGGATGGAGGTATGTGTAAGATCTAGTATAAGCCATATTTCTTGCACATAATTTTCAAGCATTTTCTTGGACTCTTCACCCCCTTTTCTGTATCCAGTAGTTTTATTTCTATATACTTATATAACCTGACAGGTTTCCACACCCCATTTTTGCCTTATGGCCTACATCATTTGTCTTGTGTCCAGCCCCTAGGTTCCGTTTTTGGACACGTGCATTTTTATCATGGTGGCCATTTTGAAAACAAAGTTTTTTTAAAAGATTATGCAATTTAATCTTTACTTGGGGCAATTAAAATGAGAGTAAATAGAGATTTTATGCCTCTTCCTTGTGATGGCGTCCAGTTTGCAAATTAATTCCAGTTCTGCAGTTTCAAGCTGGAGTCTGTTTCTGAAGTGTTTTTGTTGAAGAATTGCCACTTTTAGGTCTGTTATTGAGTGACCAGGGAGATTGAAGTGTTCTCCTATTGGTTTTTGAATGTTATAATTCCTGATGTCAGATTTGTGTCCATTTATTCTTTTGCGTAGAGACTGACACCATCAAATTAGGCCTAATAAAGACTGGGAGTGGTTGGGTCATTATAAAACCTAATTTCCCCCATACTCTTACTCACACCTTCTTGTCAACTGCTTGAAATGGGCCACTCTCATTACCACTACAAAAGTGATTTTTCCTCCCTTGGTATCCTAATGTTAATTGAATTGTCTTGTTGGACTGACCTCCCACTTGATAAGGCAACTCCCATCTTTTCATGTGCTGTGTATTTATACCTGCTACTGTATTTTCCACTCCATGCATTTGACGAAGTGGTTTCTAGCCCACGAAAGCTTATGCCCAAATAAATTTGTTAGTCTCTAAGGTGCCACAAGGACTCCCCATTGTTTTTGCATAACCTAAATATGAGTCTACAGTGTAACACTGTTACAAAAAAAGTGAACATCATTCTGGGATGTTTTAGCAGGAGTGTTGTAAGCAAGACATGAGAATTAATTCTTCCACTCTACACCACGCTAATTAGGCCTCAACTGGAGTATTGTGTCCACTTTGGGGCACCACATTTCAGGAAAAATGTGGACAAATTGGAGAAAGTCCAGAGAAGAGCAACAAAAATGATTAAAGCTCTAGAAAACATGACCTATGAGGGAAGATTGAAAAAATTGGGTTTGTTTAGTCTGGAGAAGAGAAGACTGAGAGGGGACATGATAACAGTTTTCAATTACATAAAAGATTGTTACAAGGAGGAGGAAGAAGAATTGTTCTTCTTAACCTCTGAGGATAGGACAAGAAGCAGTGGGCTTAAATTGCAGTAAGGAAGGTCTAGGTTAGACATTAGGAAAAACTTCCTAACTGTCAGGGTGGTTAAGCACTGGAATAAATTGTCTAGGGAGGTTGTGGAATCTCCATCATTGGAGATTTTTAAGAGCAGGTTAGACAAACACCTATGAGGGATGATCTAGATCAGCGTTTCTCAAACTGGGGTCCGGTACTCCAGGGGGTCTGTGGGTCCTACTGATCAACTTCTCCCCCTCCGTCCCTCAGCTCCTCCCCCTCCCTCCCAGTGCCTTCTGCATTCCAGGGAACAGCTCTTCAGCAGCATGCAGGAGGTCCTGGGAGAGAGGGGGATGAGTGGGAATGTGATGTGCTTGAGGGAGGGGAAACAGGTGCAGGGAACAGGGGAAGAAGAGGTGCAGTGGTGGAGTGGGGATGGGAAGAGGTGGGGTGGGGCCTTGGGGAAAGGGGTGGAGGGCTTGGGGAGTCTGTGAAAATTTTTAAATCAAAATGGGGGTCCTCAGGTTGCTCACGTCTGACAACCACTGGTCTAGATAATACTTAGTCCTGCCATGAGTGCATGGGACTGGACTAGATGACCCCTCGAGGTCCCTTCCAGTCCTGTGAATCTATACATACAGTATTGGGACTGAAATATATACATATAAATATAAAAAAGCACAGGGATTGCAGTGATGATAGCCCATTATATGGGATGCATCAGCTGAGGGACTCTTTTTGTACCTTATCCCACATTCCCATGTAAGGGTCTCAGATAATCTAGCCTTTATGTTTTAATGTAGTGTGTTCCACAGCATATCAGAATTTCCTGTGGAATGGAAATTCTGGTTTCTAAACAGCTCTAGATTTGGGTAATATTTGCCTTTCTTTTAGATTGTGAGCTCTTCAGGGCAGACATTTTGTCTTTATCCGTATCTTGTACAGAACCTGCAGAACTGTCAGCATTTTACAAATAAGTAACAGCAATTGTATAAATTAGAGGCTCATAACTAGAGCTGGAGGAAGTGGGAGGAAGTCTACACATGTCAATGGAGTTGCATCCTCTTACACCAGGTCTGAATTGGGCCAATAGATACATTCCCCAGGGTATAATGTTCTTTGTTACTGAAACAAAATGAATTAGACTAGTTTTTTCAGTGTGACTTTCACAGTTGAAAGACTAATAGTTTTCCAGGTTCTAACATTAAAATTTTTGACACTACTATATTATGATTTTTCTTTCCCTGTTAACTAGTACAGTTCAGTTAGTGTTCATTTTGTATGAAATAACATTATTAGCCTCTCATGCTGTACGAATTTCATTTTCAAACATTGATAAGTACTGATTGGCATTTGTATTCAAGTTGCAAGTGATTTGTATTGAACCTAATGCAATGTTTGACAAATCAAAATCTAAACTTCTCATAGCTGTTTTCTATCTCTCAGCAGTGCTGTTAACATTAGGTTTTAGAAAAAATTTAAAGGAATTAACAGATGTATACTATTTGCACACTGTCTCAGCTGAAAGTCCTATTTTCTTCAGTTAGTTGCTTTAGAACCGGAGGCTTCATGAAAGGCCAATTTAGTGCATTATATAATTCTTTGAAATTTTGTTATGAATCACTTTCTCTCTTTACAATAAAGATATTCATTACACTTCAGTACAGAGTACACATTTCATTGTCAGCCATGACATTCTCTTAGCCCTTTGACATATTAAATAATATGGAACTCAAATTGCAATCTGTTAAGTACACCTTTTAAATTGGCCCAGCTAAGCAGTCTCATAGCTTACATTTTATGGTTAAAAGAATCCTGTCAACCTTTTTTATCTTAATTGTGATCATCACAATTCAAAGTTAATCAGGGTCATGAAGTGACAAAGTCAGTACTATTGCTTTTACTTTCTCTGACTTCAGTTATGTTCAAAATGAAAGGTCGGTGTCCTATAGTAAGGCAACAGTCATCCCAGATAGGACTATACACTACATTCCACCTCAAGTAATGAAAGAAGGAAAGTAGAAAAGGATTTGTTGGCTTACTAAAGTAAATAACAGGTATGGCTCCATAAGATCGCATTAACATGTATGAGCCTGCATTAGGCCTTGCAATCAACGACTTTCTAAAGCCAAGCCAATAGAAGTGGGAATGAGGATGATGGAAAAGGTGAAGGATCTTTTCACACTTTATAGAAGTTCCCTCCGGTGGTTTTAATATAGACCTAGTACCCCAAACCTTAGACTGCTGTTCTCCTAAAGGAGGACTTTGAGATCCCTTCTGTTTTTGATCTCCTCTCACTCCTGTGGAGAAAACACATTGTCTTATGAAGCACAACAGAGTGAACCCTTCTAGCATAGATTTAAAGTCAACAAAACAACTTTATTATAAAAAGGTCATTTTTGTACTGAAGGGAGAAGACAGACCATAGAATGACTCATAGAATGAAAACTTATCCTAGATAACCTAACAGGAATTGTACTTCTCTATCCTCTAGCCAGAGCAGATTGTTCCCTACAATAGCTGTTCTTGTTCTTTGGACGAAACAGTCTCTAGACAAAGAAATAAACAATACACCACACATTGGAGAGTTTAATATGTGCATTTTGGAAATGCTACTTGAGGATATGTCTACACTGGAGATGGAGATGTAATTTCCAGCTCAGGTAGACATGCCCACACCCGAGCAGGAACTTGCACCTTCAGCTCCAGTGTAGACATACCCTTAAATTGAGCAGGTGGTGAAATACGATTGGATGCATCTAGTAAAGATGGTGGCCATTTCCTACTGTTTCCAAACTGAAACAACAGTCTGCCGTCAGGCAGGATGGCTGCCATGTCCCTAAAGTCTTGCCATGTGACAAGAGGCTGCCTCCAGCAAAGGTGGCAACATTTTCCATTGTTCCCTTTGATTGAAGACTGCTACCTTTTCACTAAAGCCACTCAACCTTCAAATCTGCCAACAGGTGACAAAAGCATTACAACCACAGCAACATTAGCAGATATTCAATGTTGACATGCACTAGTTAAGTGCGTGGTGTGTTAATTATGTGTGATGGAAGTAAGGGGGTCACAATTCAGGCTTTGCGTTACACTCGGAGGGAGATTAATATTTGTATGGAGTGTATTTTCTTGCATGCCGGAGGCAGAGAACATGTTGAGTTGTTATTGTTAGTGGAAAAGAATTATAGGGGCATTAGAGTACAGTTAAGAGGTGTCCCATAACTTGCGATTTCCTTGAGAGGATGTCACACTTACCCTACCTTAATTCCTTCTCAAACTATTTTTAATAACGGTGGCCCCCATATTCAACGTATAAATATCCATATAAATGTGTATGCATGTGCACATACAGTTCCAGACAAACACTGTCTTAACATAGAATTAAAACCCCATCCATCCCCTTGGTCCACTCTATCAGTTGGCATCAGGAGGTTCCTGGGTCACAGCTGAGAGTATGTATCAAATGTAAAGCTAGAAATCTTAAAGGGATGCTGTAATCATCCCCAAATCATGCATTACTAATTCCGAAAACTCAGAGTTAAGGATACCCGTAAAATAAATCCAAACATGTTAAGAAATGAACAGTTATGGCATTATAGTCTTAACTCTGTCTTGCAGGAATGCCATGCAATGAGCATATGATTATGATTAAAGCATTTTTGTGTTTGTAATTCCACATAAGGTTAAGTTGGTTTTAAAATAATCATTTGATTTTTCATATTTCTGACCTTGATGACATCACTACAATTCATAACCATCACATATGTTGTGTGTGAGATTACAGATGTGTACATGTTAATTTTCATATAAGGCTAGATACCTAAGCATATGAAACAAGGCCTATTAATAGATGTAGCTATTTTTAATAAGTATGAACTTTTAGAAAAAAGAACAAAAGATATTCAGTATTAAGTCGATTTATATGGGTTGATGAGTTACAGTAAGTCAAGAATAGTTTGTAGTTGATGGTGGAATTCTCTTATTAAGTCCTATCTGGGGTTCTGTGTTTTCAGGGGTTGGTGCCTTATTTTAGTCAATTTTTTTCTTTTGATAGCCTTGTTATGACAAATAAATGAACACGGGACTAAATGAACCTGAAGTCAGAAGGCCAGCATGTCTACTGCACTGAGCTTCTGCACTATCTTCTAGACATGCAAGCCTACTTCATTTCTTTTAAGGATACATATCCAAATTTTTTACTATCACTAAACCAGGATAGTATCCATGTCATAATAAATCACTACCATAGCAGTGACAGTGACAAAACAAACACTGGATTGTGACATCACTGAGTGGGTCAAACAGGCTGATTAAAATAAAATGATACATCTATTTATACCATAGTATGGTTGTAACTCAACAAAGCATTTAAGCATATGCTTCACTCTAAATATGTTTAAGCTTGCTTAAATTTATTGCTGAATTGGGGTTTATATTAGTAAATCAGCAGTACAGAGAAAGGATAAACCAAGAAGGATATGACATTTCAATAGGATTCTGGTAAAATGTAACCAATCAGTTCATCTGCTGGTGACTTCTTAATTAGATGTACTAAGTAAGCGAACAAAAGTACTAGATATACATAGAAAAATCTGCATAGTGGCCTAAATTTGTTTATCTTTTGCAGAACTATTTTAGATGGTAGCTATCTGAAAAGGCTGGTTCTTTATGGAATGTTCACTTCACTATCTAAGGCCAGCTATATGGTAAAGCAGATCAACTTTTATCACAGCTGAGTCAACATTTATTTCATTCAAAAACTTATCATTCACTTGAAAGAACTTGGCATCTGGAAAACCCTATTATCAATCACTTTACTTTTATAAATTATGGAAGTATCTGAGCCTCATATTTGTTGTACTGTAAATAGGGGTGTGGGGGGGAGAAAAAGGAAGATTTAATACTTAAAACTGTGAGATGGTCTAATTTGATAGAGAGAGAGCCATGAAATGCCTAAAGGAATTTAAACATGGGAGAACTGCAGTTTTCAATTACTAGTGTTAGAGATTTCTGCTGTTTTGCTGTCATATTGCATTGATGTGTGCAGGGTGTGAAGGAAGTCCCAAAGGGTTTTCTTTAAATGGAATAAGTAAAAGTGCCACCACAGGTTTTTTCACCTTTCCAATGAGCAGAAAGTTGATTCCATTTCATTTAAGCCAGCATGCGAAGGCAACAAAGAATACCAAAAGGGATACAAAAAAAAAGCAAAACCGTAGAGTAAGGCAAGTTATATTGCTTCTATAATGGAACCTCCAGGTAAATTACCCACATGTGTCTAACTCACATGCTAGTCCCATTGATGTGTGTTTACTCTATATTTCTCTTTAAGTTTCACAAGACTTTTTAATCTTGCATTGTGGCCATAAAAGCAAGTTTCAAAGTTCTGAAACCTGCAAACGTGGATCCAAGGGGACTACTTCTATCAGTAAAGTTAAACAAGTGTTTAAACATTTGCAGGATCAGGGCCCATGACTGTTGGGTGACTGTCTTCTGATCCTTGATTCCAGTGGGAGTTTTGCCTGAGTAAGGACTCTGGGTCCAGGCCCCAAGTTTTTAAATATACAACTCCTTTTTGCAGCCTAAAGTCAGTTATTTCATTGGCCAATATAATGGTACAGTGGGGGGAAATACACATCTGATCTTGCAAAAAATTCCTGTATTTTGTGTCAAAGAGGCATAGGACATCAACATTATCAACATTTTGAACTCTGCAGTGGTTTTACTTTATTGATATAATGTGAGATACAGAAATATAGCGAAGCCTAAAGAAAAATTAAACTCACGAAGTGAAAACAGTTTATACAGAGATAACAACTGATCTGCATAGTTCTTTATTTTACATTAATGGTTTTCCTAACTATGATAGAATGAACATAATGTTGATTAGAGAAAAGATTTCAGAAAATTATTTAAAAGGCTGTAGGCCATTCCTCTACAATGCCCATGCACATTTCCAAGATAATAAATCCTTAAACGCTGTGAAAGTGATGCATTAGTGAGTGTCAAAATTATCATTTGTCCCAGACAAGCTGGTAGTGAGTGTGCATATGTTATTAGTATGTGGTCTGATATAAATCGGTGAAAAATGACTTTGAGCAAAGAGTCACTCCAGTAAAACATATTTTATAATGCTTTTTTTCCTGGAGATTGGATGACAAGAGCAAAACTTGGGACATGAAAAATATTTAAAAAATGAAACCAATTGAGCAAAGGAGACTTTTTTAAGACTAGCCCTAGGAGAAAAGGTTCCTTTACACCTTAAAAAAGACGTGTTATGCACCACGGTATCCTGTGGAAATGTTTAGGATAGGGTATCTAGGGTATCAGGCCAAATTTGCTCCTGATGGAACTCCTCTGAAGTCAATGTATTTACAGCAGGGATGAATATGGCTCGTTGTCTTTTTGACTTTCATATCACTCAAATAAGCAATAAAAGGGAAAGAGCTAGATGAGAAAGCACAGCTTAGTCAGAGAATGATGTGGCACACAGCTTACTTTTTATGAATTTTAAGAGAGCTATAAACAGAAATATAAAATCAGCATAACTTCACTTTTGAAAGGGGGTTCTTTGTTAGGGATAATACAGAAGTAGACAGAAAAACTGAAAATCTGTACGGACCAGTTCAGTGGCTCATTCATGTGGATAACAGAGGGTTTCTGTGCTGCCACCCTTTTGTTCTGTATGCATCCGAGGCCAATCTGAGGAGTTAGTGAGGAAATTAGGTTTCCGTATGCTGATAATATCCATCTTTAGATGTCCACCTTGTCCTCTTCAGAAGCAGCAATAAAATCTCCTTCTCCGTGTTTTGGATTTTTTAGAATTTAGGGCCTAGATGAGAGTGAGTTGACTGAGAATGAGTCCAGAGGTGATGATGATCAGAAGGTAGCAGGTGATGATGATCAGGAGAAAGCAGCTGGAGGATGGGCCTGAGATAAGAGCTGCTCTATGACTAAGAGTGGAGGTCCATCAAAATTTATACCATATGGGACTACTTGGATTCTCAGCTGCTTCTAGATGAGCAAGTAGCAGCACTGACCAGGATAGTTTTCTTCCATCTGCATTTGAGCAGGTGACATTGACCTTTTGTTTTGCTTTCAGACCTCACTATTACAATCTATGCCTGTCATATCTCCAGATTAGATTATTGAAAGGTGTTCTTCATGTGGCTTCACTTTAAAATCAGTTCAGAAATTGATTTAGGGGCAGGTCCTCAGCTGATATGAAATTGTCCTTAACTCCACCGCAGTCAATGGAGTCATGATGAACACATGAAACTGCTGATCTGGGAGCTGGAGTGGCTGTGCGTTGTTTTGGGATAGAGTTTGAAGTGTTGAATTTGACTTATTGTTAATATTTGTATTACAGTATTTGGGCTCGGCCCATTTAGGCTCAGCCCCCATGGTACTAAGTGCTGTACAAATACATACAAAGAGATGGCCCATGTCCCTTCAGCTATTTACCTAGCTTATGTAACCCTTCTGCCAGGTGGAACCGGCAGCAACCCGGGCTGGGTTCAATATCTAGGGGTTCCTTTTCAACAATACAACATAGGACCGGCTCGAGCCCCCACCCAGTAACCTGGGAAAATTACACACCACCCCTGGGCAACTCTGAGAGGCAATACTTCCCCACTCACAAGCACAGAGCCTGAGTGTAGAAAATAAACTTTTAATGAAAGGAGGGAAGTCACCTGACATTAACTAGGGAAAATGCCACAAGTGGGATTCATAATCATAAAACTGTGAGCAGGACACCCACCCCAGAGTGCGTGGGACAGTGCCTTCCGCCTCATGTTCTAGAGTTCTACAACCAAAAGTTCCTTTCCTGTGCCCCTCTCTGCTCCCTCACCATACTCCACTCATGGTGTGTGTCCTTGGTCAGAGAGGACCCCGGGGTTCAGAGGCACATCTGTGTGAGTTCACCTCCCACCCAGGGAAGAAGGCACCTTGCTTTCTCCGCCATCTGAGCACTTGGTTTGGCTGGCCACCCTGCCAGCCACTGCTCCTCGCTGTCCTGCCAGCCACGTTGCCTCACCAGCCACTCGTTCACTGGCCAACTGTCAGCCACCTTCTGCTGCCACCTGTCGTGACCTCTGCACATCAGCGCTCAATGATATTTAGCTCTTAGCAGACTGGACAGAAACACAATCCCACCACAACTGATCTCAGCTGATTGAGCATTTAAAATAACAAAGAGGCTCCTAATGAAGCCTATTGAGCTCTTTCTTTGAACAGTGGGGAGGAAACAGGTTAAACCAGGTTAAACCCCTAGAGAGAGTCCACCACCTGGCTGTGACATTTGTCCCCAATGCTCTTACTTGCACAGGGCTCTGGCATTCAAGCCCCTGGCTTAACAAGGTCCTTTCAACTGAGGGTGACCCCCCACAGTTGGGACAGGTTAAGCACAGTTCTGCTCCCTTTCATTCATGCCATAATGCCAAAATGTTGATAACAGCATTTCACTACCCCTGCATTCCATACTAGAGTGATTTGTAACCCAACAGCAGCCAAAGTTGATTATTTTCAGCAACACTGCTCTATCTGCTGGGTATCTAAGTAGAGTAGGTGCGTTCATGTAAATACAGTTTGCTCCTGAAGTCTCTCCCCATCCCAGCTAGCTTTCAAGGGAGAATTTATTCAGTTCATTCAGATCCTGCTTACACTTACAGTCCAAGAAATCCATTAAAGTTGATAAAGACATAAATGACCTAGATTAGCCTACCCAGAAAACTGCATATCCCTAAGTGACCCTGCCAGTGTTACAATCATTGGACACACTTGAGCTGGAGCTTCTTAGGTTTAAAGTAGAGGGAGATGTTGCCCCCGAGTGTTCTCTGAGAGGGCCTCTTGGCTTTAAATTAATTATCCCGTGATAGGGAGCTCATAGGGACAGGCAGCCTAGTAGTTACTGCACCCAACCTCTAGTCCTAGCCCTTTCTGTCAGGGTGGTAAAGATACCTGTTCCTGATCATAAGCCAGGGATCTTTGGCTTTCCACTCACATCTGGATCCACTGGGTCCCAGCCCAGTCCCATCCTCACATTCCACTGGGTCCCAGCCCAGGACCTGTGTAAGTGACACTGGCAAGGTCCTCCCTGCAGAGACTCTAAATTGCTTCCCTCGGCTACTTCCTACCTATAGAGCCCTTCAGTTTGAGGCATGGCCCCTATAGCTCAAGCAGTCAATTGCCTTACAACAAAAGATTCCAAAGCAGCAGGGCACTGGGAGTTCTCAAATTGGTGGTGGTTAGAGAAGGCTCTGCCTGAGGGTATTACCTGCTCTGCAATCCCCTCTCAGGCTCACTCCTCTATCTGGCTTCCTTGAGAAGGATTCTTCTCTCCTGAGGCCTGTTCATCACCTGTTGTCCAGGCTTCTGAGTGCCTTTTAACTCACTCCTCCAGTCAGAGCATGCTTGGTAGGCCCAGAGGGGCAGGGCTATCTGGGCTCAGTATTGTCTTTCAATCCCTTTGGGCTCAGTGTGGGGTTTGCATACCCTCTCACATCGCCTTTCCTGGATCCAAAATAGCCTGAATTTGTTCATGCAAAGGGCATTCTGCAAAAATATCTTTTTGAACATGCCTTTGTGGAAGGCTGAAGTATGAGGGGATTTCTTATGGCAATGTGAGGGGTTGGGAGATTTTTTTGGTCATGTTCCTTACTGACTGACTGATTTATGATGAGGATGGGTGTGTGAGAAATCTACTCCTGTTTTATTTTTATGGCTTGTGTTTTTAATAGATGGCGGGATGCATAGAGCCTAGAATAGATGTCTTATAATGTGAAATCAAAACAAAGAAAATAATTTGATTGCAAGTCACAGAAGTTACAAATATAAAGAGAAGTAGACAGATGAAAACATTTCCTGTTAAAGAAGCTTAAAACCTAGGTATTTTTGATGGTACTCAGGTGAACTAAATTTAGTTCCATCTGACATACCAAGTTAAGATTCTATTTTTAAAAAATAGCAATGAAATTAATTGTCTTGTTCCCCGACTCTATCTTGTGATGCATTGTCAGTTGAGATGCCATGAAATTATACATATTAATGTCAGTGTGAAGTGATTTCCATTTACCATGTGCTTTACCTGCAGTACAGGATGCACAATATTGCCGCTGAAGACTTGATGAGTAACACCTTTATTTATTATATCCATTGATTTGCCCCAAATTAGAATGGAACACCCATAGTGGTACACATGGCATCTGCATTAATATAAAATGAACTCCTCTTATCAGTGCTATTTATAATAAATAGCACATAAATTCATGATGGCAAAACACTTTCTGTCTCTGACCCATTTATCAACTGTGTAGAATACAAAAGCTACTTGCTACTTGGGAAAATAATTTTACTACCTAATGTTTAGAAAGTACCTTCCTCCAAAAGAACACCCACACGCTCCATAAAGGTATGTAGAAGCACATGCTAAAACTCTTGCAAAAGTCCCTGGACACACTACTGAAATGCAGTGACCTCTGAGGTGGAGCATGGCAGTTGCGTAGATTTGCTATAGGCTGCTGAAGTGAAGAAATGTATCTATATGTAGAAGTGCCATGGCCTTCAATGACTAGCGAGTTATACTTTTAAATTTAAAGGTGGCATCTGTGCCTTTTCATTACCTCTAAACATCCTACATTGGTTTAATGCTGGCCTACTGTACACGCATCGCCTGCCCTTGAACACTCAAGCAGGAGCAGGCACAATCTCATTCTGGACTTCAGAAACTAGGCCTGGAGAGTCTATTCAATCCTAACTAGGGGGCGGGATAGCTCGGTGGTTTGAGCATTGGCCTACTAAACCCAGGGTTATGAGTTCAATCCTTGAGGGGGGCATTTAGGGATCTGGGGCAAAAATTGGGGATTGGTCCTGCTTTGAGCAGGGGGTTGGACTAGATGGCCTCCTGAGGTCCCTTCCAACCCTGATATTCTATGGTCATATAACAGACATGACTTTCACCTATGATCATTTTGTCTCATACTAGCAGCATTCAGATTATTGATATATAGGTTTTTCTATGACATGCATTGTTGTAGTATCTGAGCACTTCAAAACATTAATGAATTCATCCTCATGCCATCTCTGGAGTAGGAAAATATTATCCCCATTTAATGGAGAAATAGGGATATAAAGAAATTAATTATGTCCTGAGTTTCGGAGGTGCTGAGCACTCACAACTGCATTTGAAATCAACAGGACTCAGGCACCTGGCCTTTTTTATCTTGTCCAAGACTGCAGAGCCTGGAATAGAGCCCAGATCTCCTGAGGCCCACTCCAGCATTTTTACCAAAAGACATCCCATTCCTCTCGGAATATCAGTCATGCCCTAATGGCACTTTCAGACACATACTACTGTATCAATTTTGCTAGTAGTTAAAGAATAGAAAACTTAGAATTAAAAGTTACTAAGAGAATGCTTTTGACACACAAGCTCTGTTTCAACTGCACAGTGAAGTGGTTTATTGACAAATTTGATTTTGTTGCAAGGACCTAAGCGCTCATTGTTTACTGAATACCAACAGTGTATCTGGTATCTGACATGAGAAAAACATGGTTCCTAACTCCAAAGTGTTTACAGTCCAAATCCTTATGTAAAGTAGTGTTACCCCCTTTATACCCAAATAGCTATTCAAATTTCAAATTCGAAGGAGTCTGGTATTGTCTTTGATGGAATCTTGTTTATTTATAAGGAACATACAAAACTTCGCTTCTCTGAATGTAGGAGGAACCCAGAACAAAAAGGATCAGTTTCTTAACTTACAGCCCTATACCTCTTCACCAACACCAGACCCAAAAGCTCTCTCACCTTTTTTCCAGGGTCACACTATGCTCAGTAGTTATTGCTTGGCTTACTTGCTTTTTGCTCTGTTGCTCTCTCTCTGTTCTTGTCTTTTCTCAGTTTGAATGTTCTCTAACCCCTCTCTCTCCTCTACCCAAACACTCAGCAAAACCCCTCCAACCACTCAGTTCAAAGACTCCTGGGTGGGTTCAAAGACTCCTTTTGTCTTAGGTGGGAACTTGTGATTTACTTATCCTTACAGTTATGTTAATTGAAGGATGTGTTCTCACCCATCAGTCTCAGTGAGGTTTTATCTCTACCAATACAAGGTTTTCACCCCTCTCATAACGGTAGCAATGCCTTTGGATAACTAAGGTCTGGTCTAAACTAGAATTAGGTTGACACAAGGCAGCTTAGATCAACCTAACTATTGATGTGTCTACACTTAAACTTTGCTCCCGCCAACAAAACTGGCCTGCTACACTGACTTAATAACTCCACCTCCACGAGCGGTGTAGGGTCAAGATCGATGTAGTTATGTCAACGCAGTGTCATTGTAGATCCTGTGTTTTTTACATTGATTGTTACTGGCTTTTAGGAGCCATCCCACAATGCCCCACACTGACAGTCTGATCTATACAAGCGCTCCTGGTGAGGACATGCACCGCTGACACAAGGAGCAAATTGTAGTCATGCACAGGCAATGTAGTTACTGCAGTGGCTGTATGCCAACGTAAGTTAGGTTGACTTAATTTTGTAGTGCAGACGTGGCCTTATATACAGTCTGTCTTTTGTATACAGAACTAACATGCATGAGATAAACATGTTAAAAAGTTCTAGAAATATGTTACCATAAAGTTGAATGCAATTTACATAGCCAGATGATGAAAAGTTGTCTTAAAATCTGACTAAAATACACTGATAAATGGGTTACTAGTGTTCTTTTTCATTAGAAGAGTTTATAATAGGATCCCAGAGAAAATGGTCATGTGTCAGGCATATCATTGTTCTAAAAATATCTTCATTCTGATATCATTTGTAAAAAATGTATCTAATTCCAAAGTGCCACTTGTGCCCAGGTAACATTTTCCAGTTTATAGAATTATGTGATTTTTATTCTGAAATAGTAAGTCTGAAGAATGTCTAAAACACAAACCCCAAGTTTCAGAACATTGAAGTACCTTATCTTTTGGAGGTGTGGGAAGGATTTCTAATAGCATGATTGTACACCAGCATTACAATTTAGAGTACTCTTGTCTTGAGCAAAATTTTGGCACAGTCTAGAGAATTTGACAATCTTTATTGCATTGCCTGAAAAGCAATTTAACTTGAAAGGCTTCATCTTCCCCAAATTGATACAAGTCGAACACATAAAAGAAGCTTTAGTTACTGCATGAAATTGACAGTTGGACTCTGAAGAAAAATTAAATATAGTCTACAAAAGACATTAAAATACATAATAAGCATAAGACAATCTCTAAATAGCAAAAGATACATTTCCATTTGTACCCAGAAATACTGGAATACAAAAAAAAAAAGTTTTAACTATGGTAAATTAAACTCAGTGATGAGTAGTGTTGGTTGTTCCCGAACTTATACAATATTGTTCTTTTTATACTATTTAGGACTGATCCCAATCTAACCTACTGTTTATTAAACCCAAACATTTTGTTAAAAAAACCCTATCATCTATTTTTATAGAAATAATCTGATTAACTATAATTTAGTTAAGTGCTTTGACTTGCATCTATTTGGCTATATTTCATACTTCTATGGAATTACGTATTGTGCTTCTATTAAGGGATGTTTAAAAAGTAACAAAAGTCTTTGCCACTGGTTGGTTCATACTAAATCATTTGGCCTCTTGCACATACATTTTCAATGCTTGTTATGCTTTGAAAACTAAATGTATTCTGAGATTCACTGCAGGATCAACTTGTTCATAAATTAACGCAAAGAATGAGATACTACAGGTTGGCTGTATTAAAATCTATAAAACTATCACTCAGTCCTAGAACGCAGGAGATACTATAGCTTCAGGTTTTTATTTCTTTTTAAGTCAACGTAATTGGCTGATTGATAGAAGGGGCAGAGCAGAAAATCAAGAAAAATAGAAAAAAGTACTTTCTTTCATTCGTGAAATATACACCTGCAGTGGCATGGTGGGTGATTACCATTTAAAGTATAAAAACTGTGAAATAACACAAGCTTTTTGTCTCTTTAAAATATTGCAGTTGCAGATCTAATTAGTTATCTTAGAAGATAAAAATGTATCGATCTATTCCTGAATTCTGCATTTCATAATCCAATGAATCACATGGCATAACAAGACCTTATCATTTACCACTATGTGTAACTTACTTTGTTGACAGTTTTTAGCTGAGTAAAGTTTGCTCTTATATATGCTAAGTAATAAACTCTGGGGCTTACTCTAGGTGATTATTCTGGGTTGCCTTCATGTATTATTCTTTTGTCTTCTTTGCAATGAAGAAGCCTGCATAAGGCCATGAAAGCTCTGGAAACCGGCTCCACATCAGTTTGATTGAGTCAGCAAGTAATCAACTTGTAGGGAAGAGCTCCAGATTTAACTGGATGAATAATCACCTCAAAAAGAATATTAGGTATAAGCAGATTAGAAGGGAAGAAGAGATTGATCAGTAAAGAAAGCAACATCTTGGAGGTTTAAGAATGTAGGGATAAAGTGAGTTTGGCAATTCTGAGTTAGATCTTTCAAAGGAAATTAAAATAAACAGTAGAAGATTCTTTAGCCATATACATAGAAAGAGAAGAAGTGGGGCCAGTATGCAGCCAAGATGGGGTACAGATCAAAGATAATGTAGGAATAGCTGGAAATCTAAGTGCCTCAGTCTTCAGTAAAAATGATAATGCAGAACATGGGAGCAAAGATAGGATGGCAAATGAGAATGAGTGTATAGAAGTGGAAATTACCACATGTGATGTGGGGAAAAAAGCTCAGCGTTTAATGGTCTGAAATTAAGGAAACCAGACAATCTCTGTCCCGGAATACTTGGAACTGCAAGTCTAGCAGCAAGGAGTTTTAATAACTATAAAATTGGGGGTGATACCATATGACTGGAGAATAGCAAAGGTAGTACCTATATTTAAGAAAGGAAAAAAGTGATCTGAGCAAGTACAGACCCATTAGTCTGAATTCAGTAAAACACAAGGCTGTAGAAAATGTTTTGAAGGAAATAATCTGGGACATGTTGGTAAATGGAAACTGGGATGAAATGCAACAGGGGTTTACCAAAGGTGGATTGTGCTAGACTAATCTGATATCTATCTTTGAGATGACTGATTCCTTAGACAAGAAAAATTCAACTGAGCTAATCTATGTGGACAACTATAAAGCATTTGACATGGTACCACATGAGAAATTAGATCATAGAATCATAGAATATCAGGATTGGAAGGGACCTCAGGAGGTCATCTAGTCCAACCCCCTGCTCAAAGCAGGACCAATCCCCAATTAAATCATCCCAGCCAGGGCTTTGTCAAGCCTGACCTTAAAAACTTCTAAGGAAGGAGATTCTACCACCTCCCTAGGTAACGCATTCCAGTGTTTCACCACCCTCCTAGTGAAAAAGTTTTTCCTAATATCCAACCTAAACCTCCCACACTGCAACTTGAGACCATTACTCCTTGTCCTGTCCTCTTCTACCACTGAGAATAGTCTAGAACCATCCTCTCTGGAACCACCTCTCAGGTAGTTGAAAGCAGCTATCAAATCCCCCCTCATTCTTCTCTTCTGCAGACTAAACAATCCCAGTTCCCTCAGCCTCTCTTCATAAGTCATGTGTTCCAGACCCCTAATCATTTTTGTTGCCCTTCGCTGGACTCTCTCCAATTTATCCACATCCTTCTTGTAGTGTGGGGCCCAAAACTGGACACAGTACTCCAGATGAGGCCTCACCAATGTCGAAACTGAAGACAGGGATTAATACAGAAAGAACTGGCTAAAGGGAGATGACAAGATTGTCCTGAAAGGAGAGCTATCATTGAAGGTCTGGGAGGAGGTTACTGGTGGAGTTCCTCAAGTATTGTCTTGGGATATTTTACTTAATATTTTCATTAATGACCTTTGCACAAAAAGTAGGGGTGTGCTAATGAAGTTTGCTGATGACAGAAATTTGGAGGCATCGTCAATACAGAAGAGAGTTGGATAATTATACGGGATGAACTGGAAGATCTAGAGGACTGGAGCAATAGAAATGGGATGAAATGTAACAGTACAAAGTGTAAGATTGTGCACTTTGGGACTAACAACAAGAATTTGTGCTGTAAAATGGGGGCTTATCAGTTGGAAACAGCAGAGGAGGAGAATGACCTGGATGTATTAACTGATCACAGTATGACTGTGAGCCAACAATGTGATCTGGTGGTGGGGAGGCATGGGAAAGAGAAGGCAGATGCAAACTTAGGATGTATCATGTGAGGTGTTTCCAGTAGACATAGGGAAGCATTAATGTCATTGTACAAAGTCATTATCGGGAACACTGTACAGTTCTGGTTACCCATGTTCAAGAAAGATGAATTCAAACTGGAACAGGTGCAGAGAAGGTCTATTAGGATGATCAGGAGGATGGAGAGCCTATCTTACCAGAGGAGACTCTTGGTATGACAACACAGGAATAAAAGACAGGTGGCACTGCCATGGCCGGCCCAAGTCAGCTGATTGGGCTCACAGTGCTAAAAATCACTGTGTAGAAATTTAAGCTCCTGGAAGTGGCCATCACACCCCTGTGGCCCCTGGGGGGGCGCATGTGGCTCAGCACACTGCCCCTCTCTGCAAACACCACCCCCGCAGATCCCACTGGCCGCAGTTCCTCATTCCCGGCCAATGGGAGCTGCGGAGGCGGTGCTTGCAGGCAGGAGCAGTGCACATAGACCCATGCCCCCTCCCTTCCCCCAGGGCCTCAGGGCATGCTGGCCAGTTCCAGGAGCAGCGCGTGGCCAGGGCAGGCAGGGAGCCTGCCTTAGCCCTGCTGTGCCACCGGACTTTTAGTGGCTGGAGATTGCGAATGACTGGCAGAGGCCCAGGATTGACCAGTCAATTGCGATCTACTGGTTGGTGACCACTGATATGCAGGATGAATGCAGAATGACCACCATAGCTTCTACTTAAGGATGCTTTACCACACATAGTAGAAAGTCCTTTAACATAAGGAAAACAAGGAGACTCCATACGTTGATTTAATGTAATCTGTGGAATCCTCTTATTATACTAAATTGCTATGTTGTATAAAGGAATTGAGATAGGAGGTAGGAAAAGCTACAGCAGCTGAAGTGATGACAGGAAACATAAGAATTGTCCTTGGCTGTCAGGATTGTTATGTTTGAACATTTAAAACCAATGGAATCTCCAGAAGTAGCAGACCAAGGAAGCCCATAGAGCCTCATTGCACAGATAAGCCACAAAGCCTGCCAATTGTTTATCAGTGTCAGGATTGTTTAATTTGCGTGCCCTAAAGTTAAGATCCTAAATATACATTTAAGTGAATAAAAGAAACCTGATTTTCAGAGCTGTTGAGATTCTGTTGAAGTCAGAGGTACCTAGCACCTCTGAAAAAATCAGGTGAAAGCTTTTAATTAGGTGCTTAAATATGGATTTAGGTGATTAACTTCCAGATTTAGAAACTTTAGCCTAGAATCTTACTGCAAACCTGCCATGGACAACAATGATTAATTGGTTTCAAGTCTTCATTCAGAAAGCTGTGCACAGGATCTACTGTATGATAAAAGCTTGGTACAGTATATCAAAAGTACTTTAGCAGAGCTTTGCCAAGTAAGAAGACATGTCCCCTGACCATTGATAAAAGACAGCTTTAGTGCTACAGCAACAGGATTTGGATGAATAACCTATTGGGCTCTGCTTGCATGAGCAAGAAACAAAACAAACAAACAAACAAACAATATTACAGGAGAAAGATGGAGAGAGCACAAGAACAGCATATCATGGAAATGTTGCACAAAATATATTTTATGGATGATAAACTAATGCCAAAGCTGAAATAAAGTGCAAAGACAGGATAATAATCTCTTTTTTATTTTAATGTCTATTAATATGCTGTACTCTGTATAATGCCATGAGAGGGATACAAATATATTAAGTGTTATATAATAACAGTGATCTTTAAACACAAAGTCTTTATTCAGGTAGAACTCCTCTTGGCTAACTGAGTGTCTAGAAGCAGGACAGAATTCAGTCAGGCCCCACAAGACTATGTGCCACTTTGTCGAACAGGAGACTAATGCCTTCAAAAGAGGGTGAAGTCGTATTTCTTTCCAGTTCTTCAAAATCTTTTCCTCTTTCTCTCAGTAAAGGTAAGAAACTCATATCAATTACAATAACTTCGCTGAAATTGTATGTACATTTTCTGTTTTAAGCAGCATGGAATTATTGGCCCAGATTTTCAGCTGCATTCAGGGAATGTAGAACACAGATGAGATGGGGTATAGAGACAGGTGGCTTTAAGCCACACCAGCATTCCCTTGATCCTGAAGTTCCTCTGCAGTGGTCCAGTCCCACAACATAATTTAGCGCAGTCTACTCTAACTTTTGCCTACTGCATGTACCCCCCAAGGGGTAGTTCCAACAACCGAGGATTACTGGGTGCAGGAATGCACCAGCTATTATCTTTTCTCCTGGCCAATCCTTCAACAGCTTCAGGCAGTAGGGGTGGTATAGAAAACACTACCGGGGCTCTAGGCCCCCTGAGGATTCCTTACACGGGTCCTGCTGAGATGGCAGCTTTATGGTTTATTATCAGTGAAGTTGCAGTTGTTCAAGGTGAGCAATGCAGGTTAAAGAAAATGTTTGACAATTACCTTTCAAACTGACCAGGAAAATATTGTGAGAACTTGCCTGAAAGTTGTCTAATAGAATCTATACCTTACTTATAATTAAGAGGCACTCTGAAGCAAGATCCACAAAGTCATTTTGGTGTCCAGCTGCCTCTTTAGGCACCTAAATTCACCATTAGACACCACTGACATTCTCAAAACTCCTTTCTAGCTGCCATCTAATCCCATAGGTGCCTGATTTTCTACTTGTCAGTATTCGCAGCCACCTAAGGGCTAACGCCACTCCACAGCTAACTTCAGAGCTCTAGTTCAAGTCAAGCTCAAATGTCATTCTGGGACATATTAACAGGAGTGTTGTATGTAAGACATGGAGGTAATTGTTCCACTCTACTAGGCAATGGAAAGATCTCAGCTAGGATATTACATCCAGTTTCCGGCACCACACTTTTGGAAAGATGTGAACAAATTGGAAAGAATCCAAAGGAAAGCAACAAGAGTGAGAAGAGATTTGGAAAACATGACCCATGAGAAAATGTTGAAAGAATTGGGCACATTTTGTCTAGAGAAGACAGCTGAGGGATGAGGGGAACCTGGTACAGTCTTCAAAAATGTAAAATGTTGTTGTAAAGAATTCGGTCATTAGTTGTTCTCCATGTCCACTGAGGGTAGGACAAGAAGTCATCAGCTTTGTTTGCAGCAAGGAAAGTTGAGGTTAGATATTGAAGTTTTTTCTCACTATATGGATAGTTAAGCACTGGAACAGGTTACCTAGGGAGGCTGTGGAATCCCCACCATTGGAGGTTTTTAAGAACAGGTTAGACAAATGCCTGCCAGGGATGGTCTAGGTTTACTTAGTCCTGCCTCGGTGCAGGGGGGTGGACTAGAGGCTTCTTGAGGTCCCTTCTAGCTCTATATTTCTATGCTTCTAAAATGAATCCCAAAGCGGGATTCTCAAATTAGGCACCCCCCAGCCTATTTACCAGCAGAGCTATCCCTTTCCTCTGCATTTCAGTCTTGACTAGTTTAGGCAGCTCCCTGCTCAGCTTGCTGGCTTCTGAGGATCCCTTTCCAATGCACCTAACTCTTTCTATATATGGGGAGCCTGGGTGCCTAGCTCAGGGTTGAGGATTCCAGGGTGCCTACAAGTTAGGCATTGCAATGCTAAGCAGAGCAACAACCAAGCACCTTTGTGGTTCTGGCCGCCCCTGCCTTTTCTCAAGTTCACACTGGGTTTCAGTAAAGCAGCTGGCACTTAAACAAAAATGAGTGATTTGAACAAGGGATGTTATTTGTTTAGTTGGCTATTGAGCACTAATTTTTATTTCTTTTTATTTTCTGAATTTAGAAAAATCTGGATGGTTAGATAGAAAGTTATTGGCATCAAATGTGTGACCTCGGACCCGAGACCAAGAAGAAATGGATGCCGGTGATTCAAACAGGTCCACCTGTGTGACATTATTAACATGAACTGGGACCGTATAGATCACTATTGCAACCAAGGTCCTATAGTTGCACCAAATCTTGTACAAATGAGGTCAAGTAAGGTGTCTATGAAAAGGTTGTAATTTGCTGCTTATGATTATGCTGTCTATATGTGTGTATCATTTTTGTATGTGAAGTTATAAATATGGGCTATGTACTTGTATGTCAATGTGCTGGATTCTAAGTAGCATTAGTGAAGCATTTGGTTAGCTTCTTGAGAAAGAATTCTTCAGATTAAGTGCCCAATCAAGAAACACTTAACTGACTATGGACCTTGGGAGACTCCAATCCACACATGAAGAACGTTCAAGGTAACATATGAGCAATGGCTGCTCTACCTATAAAGAATTGAGTCATGCATGGACATGTGACTTGCCTATGTAACTCCAAACTCCATCTTGCTGTTGTGATTTTCCACCATAAGAACAAAGGGGTTTCCTTCCACGTGGCAGAGGATATAAAAGACCCTGGAAATCCCTCCATTTGGTCTTCAATCCTGCTTCTGACCTCTGGAGGAACAGTGCTTGAAACTGAAGCTTTGAACAAAGGATTGGATGACCCATCCAAACTGCGATGTTTGTACTTCAGAGACTTGATTGGTTTAAATCAGCAGTAATCCCATCAAGCCTAAAGCAAGCCTGAAACAAGCCTGAACTAAGAACTTTGCAATTGTTGTATGTGTATTTGATTCCATTTAACCAATTTTAACTCTATCTATATTTCTTTCTTTTTATGAATAAACCTTTAGATTTTAGATTCTAAAGAATTGGCATTGGCATGATTTGTGGGTAAGATCTGACTGCTATATTGACCTGGGTCTGGGGCTTGGTCCTTTGGGACCGGGGGAACCTTTTTCTTTTACTGAGGTATTGGTTTTCAGAACCATTCATCCCCATAAGGAGTGGTGTTGGTGGTGATACAGGAAAACTGAAGTGTCTGAGGGAATTGCTTGTATGACTTCTGGTTAGCCAGTGGGGTAAAACCAAAGTCCTCTCTGTTTGGCTGGTTTAGTGTGCCTTAGTAGTGAAAGACCCCGAGCCTTGGGCTATGACTGCCCTGCTCTAAGCTATTTGTTCTGAATTGATACTCAGTAGTGTCCCGTGAAAGGCTGCTTTGTTACAACCTGAAAATAAGTTAATATTAATCAATAGTTTCAACAGACTGATGTAGGTGTGTTTAGAATAATGCCTCACTGCTTTGATGGCATTCTTTCCCTTGGTGATGGTTCTTCTAGAATGACTGACCAGAAACAAGACAACATAGAATCATAGAATCATAGAATATCAGGGTTGGAAGGGACCTCAGGAGGTCATCTAGTCCAACCCTCTGCTCAAAAGCAGGGACCCATCCCCAATTAAATCATCCCAGCCAGGGCTTTGTCAAGCCTGACCTTAAAAACTTCTAAGGAAGGAGATTCCACCACCTCCCTAGGCAACGCTTCACTGTATTAGGACTCCAGAAATGTAGGTTCTATTCCCTGCATGACACATTGACTTTCTGTGCAATTTTTCCCTCCCATCCTTTGTCTGTCTTGTCAATTCAGACTTATCTCTTTGGGGCAGGAAATGTTGGCACAATGCCTAGCATACTGGACTGCTAGGCACTACTGCAATATAAATAATAATGAATAGGAGAAGGCCGTGCTCATGGCTTTGGAAGCCATGGTCAAACAGTGGTCAAAATGATGGTCAAACACCACAAAGTTCAGTTGAATGCAGTGAGTTCAATGTGGTTCGTATTGAATTATATGAATTATATGAGTTTTACAATTACAATAACATTAATTGACTGTAACCATAACATCACTTGTGGATGGAGTGTATGTGTACTTCAAAGTGTTCTAACGACAATCAAAGGAATGTTAGATAAAAAAAATAGGTGTAGCCTGAAGCCAGTTTGTCATCTGGGCTTATGCCCTCTGAAGCCTGCGGGTGTTTAACCCTTACGTTTGTGTATTTATCCTCTCTAATGTAATAGTGGATGGTTTTGTTAACCACATAACAAATTTTGTTTGAGTCCTACTAAACTTTTAGCCTCAACTGATATTGTGACAGTGAATTCCTTAAGTTAATCAAGCAGTTCCTTTTATCAGTTATAAGTTTGTTTCAGATTGAAGTAACAACTAAATATTAGCATCAGTTTATAAAAGATGTCAGACTTGTGTCTCGCTACCGTCATCTGGGAAGATGATTAAATACTGATCTGGGGACGCTATTTGCCCTGTTTGCTCCCTGCGATGATTTTGATTATTTATCGTTTGCCATATGTCACTTCATTGTCAAAAAATGGAACAAGGTCTCTGATTCAAAACTTGACATCTAAATAGACAGACATATAAACAAGGAATGGGACAAAAAGTGTTGAGGGGGGAGAAGAGAGTGATTGAGCAGTGAAGTTAAACAAACAGCATGTTTATCCCCATGATTCTTAATGAGTGGTCTATTAAACTTCGATGACAGCAAGCCTAGGGTTAATGGCCTATCAGTATTTCCCTCACAGAATCATGACCCACCAAACTTTCAAATATTTTACTGTACATTGAAAGCAGACCACACAATTGAAAATATGACCATTTTAAGGTTGTGTAACAGTCCAGATTATCTGATGTCAGATTAATTGGGGCACAGTTAGTCCAAGTGGGGTCAGAGGGAGCTGTGAAACTCAACGTTGAAAAAACAAAAATTCAGAAAAACATCTACAAGACACAAGAACAAGCATTTTTCGTCTGAAAATCCAGATAACGTTTTTGTATTGGTTCTTGCCAGCCTATCAGATGAGCTTCCTACTTTATGTGGGAAAAACATAATCAAAACAAATGATTAAATAAATGAAAGTTTGGAGCCTGAATAACTTTGGGGATCTGAGTCTTCATTCTCAGAGAAAATATGTATCTTCTCGCCAAACAATTCCCCCCAACTCCTATTAAAAATCCCCCATTGGGGCTGTTCCAGTCTCTCTCCTTTAATGTGGCTCAGATTATCTAATGGCCATTTGCTAGATGAAGAGAATTAGCCTTCAATGACCAGTTGAAAAGGGGTAACACTCACCTCAAGCAAGCGCCCCCCCTAACTGGGTGCATGTGCCTGCATTCTTTTAGTCTACAGTGACCTTTGTCAGTGGTTTCTCAGGTGGGTTTCAGTGACTCAGCCCTCCAGTGACTTGGCTGGAGGGCTGAGTCACTGAAACCCACCTGAGAAACCACTGACAAAGGTCACTGCAGACTTCCGGGGTTTACAGTCCAATGGGGCCTATCCCAGTACCTCTCCTTTGGCAACATTGATGTCGCCCTCCCCAGGCTCAGTCTTTAAATAGTCTGGCCCTAGTATGGGGTAGTACCCCCCAGGGCTTCCTCCCTATAGACAATGTCTTCCTGCAGCCCTTCCTGCGGCTCAGTCTTAATCAGTCCTGCAACCCCTTCTGGGCTAGCCTTCAAATAGTCCTTTGACACTGGTATGGGGCCATGCCCCCCAGGGCTTCCTCCCTGGAGACTCTTCACCCTCTCTGTTGCTTTCTGGCCCTAGCTGTTCTTCTATCTTCAGTCCCAGCAGCCAGCCAGGAGCTCCCTCTTGCTCCCCCAGTCCCTGCCAGCAACTGATCTGTTCATGGTCCTGCTGTTCCTTCAGCCTGATGGCCAGGAATGTAGTCCTCACTCTTCCAGCTCCAGGCAGCAACTGCCTGACTCTGGCTCTGCAGCTCCTTTTATATGGCACTCCTGGGCCGTGATTGACTGATCCCTGCAGACCTTCTCATTGTCTGCTTCCCTTGAAGCCACTCTAGGCAGCCTGGAGGACTTCTCTTCTGCTCCTTTCTGGGCTAGGGTGTGGTAGGCTCCTGAGGCCTCCAGCAGGGGGCCTCAGGGCCTAGTCCACCCATCACACCATCAGTTACATTTTCACCTGTGCTATTTGCAAATCCCTGGCAATTCTATCTTGTCAAATTAGAGTTTTCTGAATGATTCCCCACTGACAGAGCTCTTCCACTTGGAATAAAGCCTTTGCTCACCAGTTTCTCTGTTTATTTCATGGATGGTACGAGAAACCCTCAATATGGCAACATTTTTATTATACATCCATAGGATTCTATTGTAAATTGTTACATTATCTGCAGCCGCTGGTTCCTCTTATGTGATAAATACCAGGGTCATGGATTTTATGGTGCTTATGTGCTGCCTTCTTAAAATCAGGTTTGTTTGTTTCTTTGTTTGTTTCTTTGTTTGTTTCTGAGGTGCTTTAATTGACACTACAGAGCTCCATTTAAAACCAGAATTTTCCTGCTTCAGGACTATTTTTGATTCAGGGCCTTTTGGTTCTAGTTGAGAGCAGGCCATGAAAGGCAGTATAATTCTGTTGCTACAGAGCATAGCTGGGGCTATAACTTCATTTATATATTAAAGCTGGAACTGCCTAGGTTCCTTTTTAGAGTTACTCTAACATGTACACATGTGAACAATGTGACCCAGCCACCTGCAAAGATTGGACTCCCTTACTCTAGAACAGGGGTGGGCAAACATTTTGGCCCGAGGGCCACATCAGGGAATAGAAATTGTATGGTGGGTCATGAAAATGCTCACACAATTGGGGTTTGGGTGCGTGGGGTGGTGTGTGCTCTTGGGTGGGGCTGGGGATGAGGAGTTTGGGGTGTAGGAGCGTGCTCTGGGCTGGGACCAAGGGATTCGGAGTGCAGGAAGGGGATCAGGGCTGGGGCAGGGGTGCAGGAAAGAGTGCAGGTTCTGGCTGGGGATACAGACTCTGGGGTGGGGCTGGGGATGAGAGGTTTGGGGTGCAGGAGGGTGCTCCAGGCTGGAATCGAGTGGTTTGGAGAGCAGGAGGGGGATCAGGGCTGGGGCAGGGGTTTGGGGCATGGGGAGAGGTTCAGGGAATGCAGGCTCCAAGCAGCCCTTACCTCAAGTGGCTCCCGGAAGCAGTGGCATGTCCCGTCTCCGACTCCTACGCAGAGGTGCGGCCAGGCAGCTCTGCATGCTGCCCCATCTGCAGGCACTGTCCCTGCAGCTCCCAATGGAGCACATAGGAGCCGGAGCGGGGTCATGCTTCAGCTTCCGGAAGCGGCGTGATCCAGCCCCTGACCCAGCGCCCTGGTCAAAGTGCCGGAGCAGGACCGAGCCATGTACCGAGCCATGTGGTCCGGCCCCTGACCCAGTGCCCCGGCCAGAGCGGGGCCCAGCTGCATGGTGTGGCTCGCAGGCCAGCTTAAAATGACTCATGGGTCGGATCCGGCCTGTGGGCCGTAGTTTCTCCACCCCTGCTCTAGAATAACAAAAACTGTGCGTAAATGAGACTGGAAGTCTTGCATGAAAAGCCATTCTCACACAAATTACAACATTGTCTGCTTAAGTTTCCAGATAACAGAAAAGGAATTGTGCAAGTCCTGTTTCCATTACAGCAAAACCTAGGAAAGCCAGAGACACAGAGGGGAAAATATAAATTGTTAATAGTAAAGGCCTGTAATCCCCCATCCTCCTCTACTCTCAGAAATGACAGAACAGGTCACCTTTGTGAAGAGGAAAGCCTGGAAAAATTCAGACCATCCTCTCTTTGTCCCCTCCAAATACAAAATTAGGAACATGTGAACACAAAGGATTACAATGGAAACTGTTTTGTAACCTTAACCACCATAGCTGATGCTATCAGGTCTCTGCTTTAGTTCTCGCCTTTTTTGTTTTAATTAATAGGGAAACTGAATGGCAAGGATGAGTAGGGGTTGGTTTCAAGTCATCCTTGATTTCTCTGCCAGCTCCACCTATAATTAATCTAATGAAACAAACAGGAGTCCTAGAGGAATTTTGAAACAATTGCAATATCTTAATTAACACTGTCTTTGAGAGCCAGCATCTGAATTCTCCACAGTACCAGATTCTTTCCTACTGGGAGTGTAAGTGGGGGTTTATTGTCCTATAAGCCGCTTTTGGAGCAAAAGAAGCAGAGAAATAATTATCATAGCCTCAAGGAGTGGGAGACTGACTAGTCTGGCTTCACAATGTTGCGTTTTAGATGACAAGAAGACTTTTAGAATCTGTGTTGTCCCTTGCATATTGTATTTTTCTGTTCATTGGTGACAGATTGGCTTGATGGGCATTAACCATTGTAATGAAAAGTGAGAATATTCACCCTCACTACGTTACAGGTGTGCCATGAACAAAGGATTTCTTCTGCAGCTTTCTAGCTTTCCATGTTCAATGCATATCACAGAGAACAATATTTGAATTTCTTTCGTGTCATGTAAGAGATAATGTGGCTTCATAGGAAGCAAACAAATGCTTTGCAGATAGTGGAGGGCACTGAAGTAGGGCCTTTTGAGCGGATTTTGTGTGAATGCTTGAAAATACTCACTGAGAAAGTAGTGTTTTGGATGCAGGGATGGGGAGGAGGGAGTAATTTATGAAGTTAGAGGAGGAGAGATCAGGAACGGTTGTGAAAAAATATTTCCTGGAGACCTTTAGAGAAGACACTAAAGAAGTCATTAGCATTGTAGATTGAATAAGTTGAAAAGAGACTCTTCATCTTCCATAAATAGGGGAGACACAAAAGTAGTGGGTGAACTCTAGGCCCTAAATCTTTATTTCATCATTCCAATAACAATTATGTGAAGGTGTAAAATTGACACTTTTGTGTTGCTTTTCTGTCTTAGCCCCTTTTTTTTGTAAAATGCTAGTAGCTAGTTAAAGCAGATAAGCAGAATCTATTTGTTCACTTTAAAATAATAATAGATATGCCATATGTAAAAAGAAAGATTCAGTATATTTTTATATTTCCAAAAGTTCATCCCAAACTTCATCCAAAAACCAGATTACCAAAATGACTATGGAAAATAACCAGATAGTATGGGAAATACCAGTGTAGAGTAGGAAAAGAAAGAGGAAAAGGGAAGGATTACTAATTGCTACCAACAACTCCAAGACCTTGGGGTCCATCTTGCTCCCATTCACAGCAATGACAGAATTCCTATTAACTACTCTGGTGCAGGAGCCGTGCCCTTGCATCTGTTTAATATATATGCCCATGACTGCAGTCTGTACACATATACAGAGGGAGGACCCACCCAACTCATTCTTCCTTGTATTCTTCTGAGGCCAAAAGTTCCCCAAACTCAAGGCTGTGTTTAGGGTCAGAACCATCTTTTGCTAATGGCACTTCTTATACGAGGGCAAAGGAAAGAAGAGACCTTAAAAGTGTGATCAACGTCCTCCATGTGAGTAATAATGACCTCTAAATATATCTAGTATCAGGAAATGCCTATTCAATCAGTGTTGTAGGGTTCACCTGTTAAAAGGAAAGGAGAAGGATTGCAAAACAGAGAGATGCTGAAAGACAGTGAGCATGACCTTTGCAACACTAAGGGATGCAATCTCAATTAGCCATGATCCCAAAAGCCATGCCTAATTTGGATATAGACATTTATGGGAGATAACAAATCCACACTCATATTTCTGTGTAATCTGTGATAGTCTGTGGTAGTAATAGGGTCAAATAACATAGAGCCTGAATTTGATCTAAACTTCATCAAATTGGATGTACATGCATCATGGGTTGTACTCAGCTCTTGAGCATCCCCTTGCCATCCAGGCATGGTTCATTCTCTTCAGCTCCTAGCAGCCCCTGAAGGCTGTCAGCCTACCTCTGCAGGTCTTCTGTCACTCAGCCCTCCAGCCAGGCCACACAGTCTAAAATTCCTTCTAGGGTATAACAAACTCAAAATAGAAGCGGTTCTTGCCTTTCAGGGCCAACACTAAACAAGACAGTTTCTTGCTCTTCTTGGCTAAGTTGCCACTCTGGACATGAAAAAAGGCATTCGGGTATTTTAGGGGGAAAACATAGATTTATATTCATCTTTTTATCAGAACGAAGACATACATAAGAACACAAACACAAAACTCCATGAAGGAGAAGATAATTCTTAAGAGAAATATTTATGTGGCATAGTGAAAGATGCTGAAAATGTCATTTCTGAATATCTATGCATATACAGTATATGTCTTGTTGACCTACCCACAGTGTGAACTTGTGTAATGAACAAAAAATATCTATGTGAGTAGCCATGAAATGTTCACTAAAAACAGTTAATACTGCTGAATTACAATCCAAGGTGAAGAAAGCTGTAGCCTCGAGGGTGGGATAAACAAGTTAACACAGACATGTATTTTCTGTCAACTACTGAATAACTGGACAAGTCTAAAAATCTAAAGACAATCTACTGCAACTGGCACTGAATCAATTAGTGGTGAAACTTGGCTGAGATTGAAATAGATAAGGAAACAGCAGCCCACTATTCTAGAACCTAGCTAGTGACTAGGAACAGAAATATTCACTCAGTTCTTCCACATTAGGCCAAATCATGGCAAAAGTACAGTATATAGCACCTTATTAAAGTTTGGAACATAAATTTTAAAAGACTATGAACATTATCACCCAAGATGTAGAAGACAGACCTCTGTTGAAAAAGGAGGCACATTATTGGCTGGAATAAGTTTAAAAATTCATATATTATTTTTTCTCAATCACGTTTACTTCATCTACTTAGGTCAGGGACTCAGTAAATTTACTCTTACTTCTGAAATAATCCAGAAAGTTCTTTGGAGATAACTGCAGACTGTAAAAAATAAAGGGATAGATCCTCATCTAGTGTGAATTTTGTCATAGTTCTATTGACTTCAGTAGAGCTAGGACAATTTGATCAGCTGAGGATCTCCCCCAAAGTAATTTGTTCAAACTGTTCTTTCAAAAGTGGGCATATCACTGGATATATAAGCAAATGTATTAGTTCATGGGAATATTGCAGCATGTGCCTTTAGATTTCGTGAAGCATGGTCAGATAGACCTAATCTACTTTCTGATGGTAATGACATTGGCAATGAACTAGGAGAAGAATCCAGCCAGAATGAGAGCACTAAAAGAAAATCACTTTAGAAACTCTTTGATACATACACAAATAAGAAATGAATGGAACAAATGCACTTAAAACTTTTAAATGGATTTCTAATTTGACTGTGATTTAAAAACAATCTTATCTCACACTAACATATATTGAAGGACAAAATTGCATTCCTTAATTTCTGATTTAGAAAGTAGCCTTTATACGTTTATGCATTTTGTGTGAAAGCAACTTCATTCACTGCCAAATCTTGCCAACATTTGTTCTAAAGTCTTTTAAGATTCCGTTAAAGATTGATTGCTATAATGTTGTGATAGATGTCTCATGATTTTTTTTGTAATGTGTGTGTGAGAGAGGGAATAGCACAATTTATTTATTTATATACCAATGTGCATAAGTATTTGAAAGCTATTATTTATAATACTATTGTCTTAAATTACAATAGTGTGTCATGGAAGAATGGTTAAACAAAGTCAAGTTTGCTGTAACATTTGCATTCTTTTGTGTGTCTGAGTTATGACTGCAAAAGTAATGAAAAAGGGAGGTTTGTGGTTGTTGTTTTTTAAAATAAGCTAGAGCCATCTGTCATTTTTGGTGGTATGGATGTACTGCAGTTTACAGAGGCAGGGGTAGAGAGTTTATTTATAAACAGATTGCTCCTTAGTTATTCTTAGGGGAAGCATATGTGCACCACAGAAATGCCAGAAAATCATTTACAGTGAACTTGGTGGTAGCAAGAGTACTGACACTGCTAATTGAGTCAGTGTGTGCATTTTAGCCAAAGACAAAGAGGGTGCAAAATTCATTTTAGCACGTATTGCAATCCTGTCCAAATTATTATGGGGTTAAGGCACTAAAAATCAGAGGAGGGAAAAAAAGATGTTAGACACTTCTAAAAGCATCCTTTGGAAAGGGTGTAAATCAGAGAATTCATAAGTAAGAAAAATAAATCCTCAAGCTTACATTTCAGTGCAAAACTATTTACATTTCAATAATAGATGTTATTGTCAAAAGATCGAATCATCCTTAAAATGAAAAATATGGGGCCCAATTCTGGTCCTATTAAAGTCAGTGGGGCAACTCATTTTGACAACAATGGATCCAAGCTATAGAACTATTCCAACATATTTTCTCATAAACTGCTTTTCTGGCATCTTTCATTTAATGCATGGCTGCAAAATATTTAACTTCAAAGTGCAAACATTTGAAAATTGTCCTTTTTCAGCTTTGTGGAGTTTCTCCAAAATATGTTTCCTGTTAAATTTTTAGCATCAGAAAAATGTTAGTTGAAGTTGGTTACATTTTAGTGCACTATAGGACATTAATGAAAAATTCAGTGCAGTTTTTCATGGGATATTTGAGTTTCAAGACCGCTTGATGGTTGGGTTTAGTCATATGGCACTTTTTGGGTTCCCTAATTGGCTGATCCTACTCTGAGTTCTCAGAACAGTTGGTAGTGGCCTATTAGACTTGCTTTTTCATGCCTTCATGGGTTGGAGAAGATATGCTCCTCAAATATACAAGTGGAGGAATAGGCGCTGGATAGGAATATCAAGCTACCAGTCCTCCCCACATACAAAACCCCATCGTAGGTAAGAGGGTTTATGGTTATCAAGAGAAAGTGGAAAAGGAAACTGTGACAGACCCTTATTTTCATTAACTAGAATAAGCCAACTTCATGTGATGATGAGACAGAATCACAGAAAAAGTTGCTTTCCTCAAACGATGAACAAGGAACTTTATTAGAAAATATAAACCTGTATTATCCCCAAGAGCTACATGATCCATCTGAGTCACTGTAATGCTTCTGCTTAGAACCTAACTTAGCTCCCTTTTGACTTGCTTCCTGTTACAGATTTAAAGAACATATTTCCTTACACCTCCCTGGTTGCCCCATTCCCCAGGCATTGCAAGGCAACTGTCCTCAGCAAGCACAACAAAACAAAGCAAACATGGAGTCTGCAGACCAAGCCATTTTGGAAGTATGCTGGGCCAAAAAAAGAGTCAGGGACAACTTTGCAAAAGAGTTAATGGCAGGTACTTTTTTTAAAAAAAAAAAACACCCTTGGGTGAATACTCAACCTTGTCTGAGCTCTGGGTGCCATGGGAGAGTAAGGGGATCTGCAGAAAGCTGGTTGCAATTCCCTGAATCAGCCCTAGACGGAGTTAGAGCAGCTGGGCACTAGCTCTAACTCACACCAGTGTAGAACTAGCTTAGCAGAGCTTTGGTCCACTCTGGCTCTGCCCCTCCTTATGCACTTTGTGCTGGTGGGGAGATTGGCACAGGAGCTGCCTCCATCAGCCATATGTGAGCGATATTCAATGGCTATTTCTGGCCAGATCCCATCCACTTTGCACTGTCTGAGCAATGCAAAGTCCATAGAGTAGACAGGACATAATCCAGCTCTAATAATATAAAACCTCTTTTCTGATTTATTTTCAAGTGATGAGAGGTAACATGGAGAATTACAGGAGGGGTTGGGGCTTTTCGGGAAGATTTGGAGGAAGGGCTTGTAAATGAGCTTATAACGGAAAACTAACTTCAATCTGGCTAGCACAACTCCATAATATTACACATATGGCCTATAATTGAATGTTAGAATGTTATTTATTCTCTGAAACATTTGTGGTATCCTGCTGTAGAGATGGGCTTATTTGCTGCTGCTTCTGCTCAATATTATTTTATTATACTTTAATTTGCTAGTGTTCAGTCTTGTGATTAACTGTGTGCAGTGCCCAATCTGCATGCGTCATATTCAGTAATGCTTAGGCTACACATTAAAAACAGTGGGAAAGAATCCAGATGGGTTTTATAGACTTCCAGTTTTGAGAGTTCAAATAATCACTGAAATGTTCAGATGCTTATGTGATCATTTTGTGCACAGAGCATTTTGCGCTTTGACCATCTTTGATCATCTACAGAAAGTCAATTTGTCTTGAATGCTACTGATTATAGATTGGGAAAGGCATACTTATCTAGCAGTGAAATATTGCAAGCTCTTTATGCAGGCATCACGTCTGCCTTGGTGTTTCTTCAGCATCTAGCACACTGGTTTCTTCTTAATATTGGCACAGTGAATGTTTCAGCATCCAGCCCCATTCAGATTGGGTCATCTGGGAGCCATTGTAATATAAGTTATAAATAATAATAAAAGCTTTAGCAATACCCTCTAGAACTCCAGAGTTTTCATATTGCTAGCCATAAAGGACTTGATTCAAAGCCCATTAAAGTCAATGGAAAGGCTCCCATTGATTTCAATGAGCATTGGATCAAGCCTTCATAAAAAAGAGAGTCCTGTCTATCTTTACTTGCTATAATGATATCTGAAAAGTACATAGCTTTGAAGTAGCTAGGCATTTACATAAAATATGAAGTAGCCAAGTCAAATAATGCTGCATCAATCATTTCATTTTCACCCAATCTATGGCCAGCTAGCTTCAAATCTCTCCATTTGTTGATAATGCTGTGGGCAATGGTAGGAAAAATTTTCACACACCACTGTAGGGTATTGAATCTTTTGCAAATATTGAAAAATGTGTGTTCTGTTCTATTCAGATTATTATATCATGCCCATCACCATGGAGAGTACCTCCTAATATGCATTAAGCAATATGACTAACTTATGCTTCCTGTGGGTCTGTGATGCTGTCTAAACAGGTGACCAGCTCTATGATGAAGAAAGACCAGCTCAAATCAGAGCAAAAGGACAATTCAATTGTGTATGAATATCAAAGAAGGGTTGAGTGTGTCAATATGTATCCAGGCCAATTAACTTGTGCTGATCGAAATCAAGAGAGATGTTGATAATATTGTTTTCATCTGTCTGTATCCTGTACTTAATTTGTCTAAGACTGAAATGGGTGTTAGGGTTTAGAGTGGCAAGATGCACAGGAGAGCCTAAGGGGACTGTCTGTGGCTCCATGGTAAGGCTAACATAGTAATCCAGGAGTGCACACTTGTTACTGGTTTGGTAAAATCTAATTATAGAACATACCATCAGTTTGGGGTGCCTGCCCTGTTTTCTGACAGTCTGACCTGAGTTTGTCACTGTCAATTGTGAGACACATACTAGACATCGTGACAGGTGACCGCACCCAGTGGAGTGACCTGCAAAGGAAAATAAATTGGCTTCGTAATTTTGTTTGTTTTGTTTTGTTTGCTTCTTAATGATACATAAAGAAGGACTGAATGGATGTTTTTCTTTTCAAGGTTGGTGGTTTGTGGGCTTCCCCCACCCCCTTCTCTGTCTCTGTGAAAGATAGATGTTGCCTATTTTATTTTATTTTTTTGCTGGAAGTCTTTACAGACAGTCAGAAAACCAGAAGGATTAGGACTACACAACTACCAAGCAAGTGAGCATTAGCAAAGTCAGTACAAACTAAAATTTCACATATACAATGACTTGTTTATATGCTCTATATGCTGAAATATAAGTACAACATTCATATTCTAATTAATTTATTTTATAATTATATGGTAAAAATGAGAATTTTTTCAGTAATAGTGTGCAGTGACACTTTTGTATTTTCATGTCGGATTTTGTAAGCAAGTAGTTTTTAAGTGAAGTGAAACTTGGTGTACTCAAGACAATTCAGACTCCTGAAAGGGGTACAGTAGTCTGGAAATATTTGGAGCCACTGCTTTATAGGAAGGATGATCTTGTGGGTAAGCACAACTGGTGATTGAAAGACCTACGTTCTATTGCTGGCTTTGCCAAAGACTTTAAATCAATGAAAACATTGCCCTTAACAGATACAGTTGGAGCCCTTAACACACTATGCCTCATTTTCCTCATCTGTAAAACAGGGCTAATAAGATTTACCTAACTCATAGGGTGTTGCCTTTATGAATTAGCTTCTATAAATAAAGCATTTTAATATTCCTAGATTAAAGGTGCTATCTAACTGCAAGATTTTATAATCACTTCTGGAGGCATTTCCTCAAAAGCTGATCTGAATTATAAAATGAAACCAAGAAATCCTACCAATTGTAAAAAATATTCATTAATTTTTCTTAAATTAGGCTGAAATTCAGTCTCCATTTGTATCAGACAGTTCAGAAGACACTGAATCAGAATGTAGTAATGGCAAGACGTAACGTTCGTGAATGTAATTACAATGCATTTGTCACAGTTCAGGGCAACTGCACCCGGATTCCCACTATTTGGTCTAGCAACGGTACCCACTCCTTCTGGCTCCCAAGTGTTTCCTCTCTTGGGCGAAGATACACATCTCTCTCCTGAGTGGGCTGCACAGTTCTCTGACTGTACTGTGCATTCCCTAGCAAAACCAGACTGCCTCAGCAGGCCTGCTTTCCTTTTCTCCTCAGAGATGGTAAACAGTGTAATGGCTACAATTCCTTCTAAGCAAACACATTTATTCTTATGGTAAAAGCATTACAGAGAAAACATATTAAAACAATAAAAGAATCTACACACATGCTAATAAGCTTACCAGAGATCACCCCCTGGTTCTAACAACAGTTCTGGCCAGTGAACAGTCCTTCAATTCACACCCAGAGGTTTTCCTATGATTACAAGTTCACAACTCCTTTTGCTCAGAACAAGAACCCTCATGAATGTGAGAGCCACTCCTTTATCCATTTTTGGGTCTCTGAAGAGACTGTGACTAGGCAGACAATAGATTTCTGCTCAAGATGCAGCTTCAAAAGGCTAGATCAGGAGGTAGGTCATTGGCACTCCCCTCCCAAGTATTTCCTAGGAATCCCACTTAACTTTATTTGTGTAGCACATCGTTTCAAAGAGTACTTGGAAGCTTATAACTCTCCTCAGTGTTTATATTAGCCATGTCCCCCTTTAAAGAAGTTACAAACAATTCCAGAATAATACATAAGCACTTGCATTCTTAATACAATGAACTCCTAAAATATTTAAATTTAATTCAGTAGGTTTTAACTTAATTCAGTAAGGTTTGTCCAGGACATTGCAGGAAATTCCCACACCTGTCACAGTATTCTCATAAGCTAAGTTTCATAACTGCTACAATTAAAGTGCTGATGATCCCTCGGAGTTTGAGGATGTTTGTCTTCAATAAAATGATAGCCAGTTATCGCTGGTTGATCCACAGATGGTTAATGACACCGATCTGGGATCCACAGATCTTGTCACAATTGGGGCAGACATTTCCCAGTGGAAGGGGTGGATCTGGATTGTTGAGTCAGGTTGCGGAACATTCTTTCCTCCTTCCCCATTTCTCCATTTCCTGTTATCTCCATTAGATCTTGAAGTATTGGGATCCTTGGTTGGCTGAGGGCTTGAGTTTCACATGAGTTTATGTCAATATTACACTTCTTCATGTTGGCTTTGAGGTTGTCTTTGAAGTGCTTTTTTTGCCTGTCCACCATCTGTTGGCCATGACTCAGCTGTGAGAACATGACTTACTTCAGAAGTCAATTTTCTGGAGTACAAAGAACATGACCAGCCCAACGGAGATGGTGGTGGATGATATGATCATAGCTTCAGTGGTGGAGGTTTTGGCTTGGGACAGAACACAGAACACTGATGATAATGTGTCGGTCATCCCACTTGATTTGGAAGAGCTTGCAGAGGCACTGTTTATGATATCATTCAAGAATCTTGAGGTGTCTATTATACATGACCCAGGTTTAGACATCGTACAAGAGGGCAGGGATAACAACAGCCTGGTACAGGAGAAGCCTGCTTTGATTGTTGATGTCATGATCTTCAAAGACATGTTTTCTCAAGCATCTGAGAGCTACACTGGTGCATTGAAGGTGGTGTTGAATTTCCTCATCAATGTCAGCTTTCTGCAACAGATAGCTCCTGAGGTAAATGAAGTGCTCGACATTCTCTAGGGTCTCTTTATTGATCTGAATTATGGGATCAGGATCCTGGTGATTTGGAGCATGTTGGTGAGTACTTTAGGTTTTTTTGGTCTTGAGTGTGAGGCCGAGTTGGTTGTAAGCCTCAGAGAAAGTCGATTATTTTTGGAAGATCAATTAAATAGTAGAAGTATGGCTATTTGCACCACTTGTTGGGGTAGGCTAATGGTATTCTTGTTCCTGTGGAAATATCTAGTTCATTAAGGGAAGCAAGCAAAGATTACCTTTGTTTTAGGATCTGTTGGGCCAGATCCTGGGGTCCTGACAAGTGGCACACAGCACAGATTACAGGCTGGTGATATAAAGGTGGTATAAACCTCAGCTTTGCACTCTTCTGATCCTAAAGCAACTGTCTGCAGAGTCATCACCCCCCCAACCCCTCCACCCCCAGTGTATTTTAGAGCAGCCCTGAGACTGCTCTAACTCACATTGGCAAAAACAGCATGGTGTCACACATCCTCTCCAGAACAATCACTATTAGAGCTATTTTAGAGCCTATGTTTGAATTAAGACTGCCTTCCCAGTGGGTAACTCTTACCTGCTCTCTCCCAAGCTAGGTTTGTGGGCCCAGGATAATCCAATTTACAGAGCTGTTCACCAGTCAGGGTGAACTAGTTTATCATTTTAAATCTATACCTACCATCCTCTGATGCTTTAAGACCTGCTCTTTGTTATGATAGCCACAACCTTGTAATTTACTGTCTTGTGTACTGTCCTCTGCTGGATGGAATGTCAGACCTGCTCAGGGGTGTGTGATTACGTCACTCACTTGGGCTGCTCCACACAGAAATTAAACCCTAATCTTAGTACAACTAATAGAGAATATGGGCCGGATTCTTATTTCTGTGAGAGGGAAAATGCTAGAAAAAAAGGTGGCAGAGCCCTTTCCGGCACAGCTGCTCTCCCCTCCCCTCATGTAGGGTGCATGTCATAGGAAGGAAGGGTCATGTTAGGGGAAGGTGTGGGGAATGGCTGAGCTTCGTTCCACTATGCCCAATCCTCCATTGCCATAAGGTTCTATAGGGCCCATACTCCAGTGACATAAATTAACCCGAAGACTGCTCTAGTTTATGTGGTGCTGGGTCAGTGTAAACCAGTTTATAGGACAGAGAACTATAATTGGCTCCCTGATGTACTCCCTACCTCAGCCCTCACAAAGGGAAAATGTATCCATGACTCTTTTAGAGACCTCTGTTTTTAAAGTAAAATCCTGAGTTCCATCTCACATTTAATTCAAAGTCTTAGGTCTGATCTACAGGACACTTCAAGTGCTGAGTCCAAGTTACCTCAATGTATGGCCATCCAAGACAGCTATGCTTCATTCCTTTCCCTTGTTATCAGGCATTCCAGACAATTTCCACTTCACTGCACCATGTGAATATTGTGGCTAAAGTAAGGCTCCTAAACCAATATTTAGGGACCTACATGAATGGCTTGATTTCCACAATGGGAGCTGTTGTGTGCCCAGTGTTTCTGAAAAATCAGGCCATGTACAGACAACCCATCAAATCATTCAGACACCCCTTTAGAACTACCTCCAATGTGAATAAAATTTTAAGTAGGCTCTCAAAATATTCTAGAGTGTCTATTATCTTACCCTAGAGTTCTAAGTAATCTCTATCTCTTCCAAAGTCAATACTTTAATTTACACTATTTGCATTTCTGAATCATTTTCTTGAATAAATAAATTGCTAACATCTGTTTAAATACCAGTCCATTAGCTCTGCAACCACATGGAATTTTTACCCAAATCTGATAGTTTAGAGCTAAAATGTGAGCTTTAAAATGACACTTATCCTGAGCTTGTGCTAACAGCAATCTTTTAAACGAGGGATAAACTGCTGTCATACTGGAGAAAGAAAGCTGGTTCAAAGCATTAATTATTTGGGAAATGAGAGCACTCTTAAATCCATCAGCATATTTTCAATGAACTCTTAGGGTGTTTTTACAAAGACGCTAACTTTTCCTAAATACAGCTGTCTGTGTCAATGTAACCATCTCTGGCTTTGTCTCTAGAGTTTGTAAACAAGATTCTGCCATTTATTTTTAAATTAATAATGTTATAATTTTGCTTTGAAAGAAAGAAAAACATTCTGGAAGTATTGCATAAATGCTTTTTATCATTGCTTTCAGCCTCAGATTCCATCATATAATTAATAATTAACAGATTTGTATTTTGGGGAGGTAGTTCTTCCTAGTGAAGGAGTGTGGCTTTTGGTGGGAACCTAACATAACTGAGAAAGCAATGCTGATCATAATCAAGAATCAGTTTTAAAAAATAATCACTGGAGGGGGAAAATCCACAGAAAATTGCAAATTGCATGTAGGCCCTTCATGTGGAATACACATATTCTTCACATACTGTGCTGTAACTTTCACCCTGAATGCTCTCCGCTGTCCACTTCTCGGTCACATAGGACCTAATCCAAAGCCCACTGGAGGCAAAGCAAAGATACCTGTTGACTTTGGGTCACGCCCATATAGTAGCAACATGGAGAGTGGCTTTTTTCTGTGCATAGTTTCATGCAGTGTGGGAATGTGGGTTGCAGACACATCCCTCTTTCTGCAGGGATATGGGTGGTAGACCCACTAGCTCCAGCTCCTCCCAAATTACACCCAAACCAACTTGTATGCTGTGGCATAGCTAGGTCCCGCCCCAGCACAGCAGATTTGCACCAGTTGTTCTGTGGTTGTGCTGAAGCCTCCAATCAACCATTGGTTGATTTATAAAAAATGATTGTTTTCAAGTAAGTTTGGCCATGTATTCATGAGATGGAAAGGCATTGACTGGCTCTCTGAGCTAATAGACTGATATGCTGACAAAGCTTTCCCTGTCTGTACCCTGGTGGGGGCAGCACAGCTATAATCTGACACACTTTCTTCCCCCCTCTGAAGAGGTAGGAAGGGAGGCATACTCACATTGGGCCATATGCTCCCCTTTGTAGTAAAAGGGATGGAAACTGCTAAGATCAACACCAAGTTTCCATGAAACTGATCTGCATAAATTAATACCCATCCTGCCAACTAGTAATGAGGAAAACAAAACATTTTTACCAACCGGCAATGGACCTAGCTAGAAACACCTGCTGAGGAAATGGTAACACTGTGGATATTGTATTGGAAGATGGGTAGGGCACTATGACACACAGAAAAATCTGTAGTAAAAGGACATTAAAAGGATGATAAGTTCACAGCTCTTTGGAGTCTCTAGTTCATGAGTGGCAAAGTGGCATAGCAGCATCCCAAATAACAGAGTTGCTACACTTTAGAGCACACTAGCCATGGATCACATGGCTCTTTAGTGTTATAATTTAAATGCTCATGGCCAGATATTGCTTCCCAGACTAATGTGTGGAGACAACTATCTCCAGGTGGAAAGGGATAGGGGTGGTAAGGAGAGGGTGATACCAGGCCATCTTACACTCTGTCTATCTTGGCATCATTATTATTATTTTTATTACTATAGCACCTAAAAGCCACAACCATGGACCAGCAACCCATTGTGCTAGATGCTGTACAAACACAGAAAAAATAAAAGATAGTTCCTGCCTCAAAGAGCTAATAATCTAACAGATGGCTATAACAGATGGATATAAACAGTTGAGGGATCACAAGGAAACAATGTGGCAGTATTGGACAGCATGGTAGTTGTACTCTCAGCTTGACAAGCAGTGTGGTCAGCATACCAGAAGACAGTTACGTTTATTGTAGTCATCCCGACAAAGGAACGTTCTAAGGAAGTATTAGAAGGATGATAATAAGGTAGCTTTGTGGATGTTTACAGAGAGCTCTGTCCAACCATGAGGGGCAGCATGGGAAAAAGCACAAAGATGCTGTTTTGAAAATTTAACAAATGGGAGATGAAGACTGGCATCATGGGCCAATAAGTGATGGGAATCACTATTTTGATAGTAAATGAGAGATTATAGTTAGGGTGGAGCTAGGCAGGAAAGGGCCTTGAAAGTGAAGACAAGCAGCTTGTGTTAGATATGAAAGGGAAGGGGGAGTGGAGGATGCAAAGAGAGGGGGTGACAGGGCCAAAGTGATTGGTTAAGAATATTGTCTGCAGCAGCATTCTGGCTGGATATAACTGGGGAAAGATTGTATGTATCAAGGTCAGAGAAAAGTATGTTGCAGTAATTGAGACACAAGTGTAAGAGTCTGCAGGTCTTGAATCTGTGCCCATGGGTTCCCAGGCAGTCCTCATACCCTGGCTGCCAGTAGGCAGCTCACCAGAACTATTGGAAGTGAGGAGCTAGCAGTACTTGAGATATCAGAGAGACAGCACGAAATGTTAGTTTGGAACAGAAAGGTAGATCCGTGAGCCATCTGCATAGAGATGGTAGTTAAATTTTTGTTTGTGGATGAGATTAGCCAGAGATAAGGTGTAGAGAGAGAAAAGGACCAAGCACAGAGTCTTGTGAAATCTCCATAGAAAGATGGAGGGCAGATGAAGAGAATCCTATGACGGACACACTGAAGGAGTGCTCAGAGAGATAGGAGGAGAACCAGGAATGGACAGAGTCATGGAAGCCAAAGGAAGACAAGATTTCAAAGAAGGAGAGCATAGTTAACAGTGTGAAACGTGGATTGACAAGTCAAGGAAGAGGAGGCCGGAGTATCAGTTCTGAGCTCTATGGCTCCTCATCCCCATAGTGGCTCATGCTCTTCTTTGCACCATCCCACTTCCTGGAACCCCCTGGTTAGCTTTCTCTGCGATGCCAGGATCCATGTTGTGAGAAGGCACAGGCTGGGATAGAGTGAGTGCTATGCAGAATACGAGGAAATGGCAATACAGCTCTAGTCTCTATTACCTTCAACACAGAGCCCCTCTATTCTTGGGCATACTTCCCTCTCTTGGAAATGTGGGGGTGGGAGGCAGGGGGAGCTACAGTGGCTACATACTGGGGAAGTTCTACCAGCATAGTGTGTTGGACCTTCATGGACAGTGAACAACTACCTCATCTTGACAGATCAGAATCTTCCTTCCCACTGGGGGTGGTGAGCAGCCAAAGCTGGTCTGCCCCCAAAGGCACCTGAACTCCCTAAGTTTTCCTCGAACAAGCCACCCAAATAACTGGCCCAGTCACCCATGAGTTGATCCAATAGTACAATCCCCTGATGTCCACTACCATTGATGCCTTGGCCCAGGCTGTCCACTCCCACCACACCAACCAAGGAGATCACTGTGATTCATAGCTGAACTACTGCACATGAAGCATACAGGCAGAAAGTTAGCATGCCAGTGGTGCAAAAACCTCTCCGAATGCCCCTGCCAGCAGTAAAATAACACTTACAGGACTATGCCACTGCAGTAAAGGAAGTAAAATGAGCCATCTCCTCCTCTGCAATCAACACAACAGAATCATGACTGACTAATCAACCCAGACTACATGGCCCAGACACCAGACCCAAACATTAACCGCTGTGAGGAGCTGTCAGTGATGCTTCAATGATAAGATCAACTGAATACATATGGATGTAACTGGGAAATAAAATTCCACCCTGATCAGATTGTATTATCCATCCCACCACCCTGACTGAGTTTGGGCCCCATCCCACAGGCCTAAGTTCAAGAAGCCCTGAAAAATATTAGAGACTGTAAAATGGATTTATGCTCCTCCTGACTGTTTAAAGACAGTGAAATAATTATGCTGAGTTCTGAAGGAAATAATCAATGCCATTTTCAGAGAAGCACACCTACCAAACTCCTTGAAAAATGCGATAGTTTTCCCAATCCTCAAGAAGCCAACACTCAACTCTGAAGAGTTCTCCAACTACCATCCCATCTCCAACCTACCATTCCTGGGCAAAATAACTGAGAAAATAGGAACCTCCAACACCATGTGAGCTCAGCCAACATCCTGGATGCCTTAAAATCAGGGTTCAGACCAGGTCAACCGCCTACCAACTCCCTCTTACCCCCCAGAGAACACACCTACCACAAGCAGAGTTCTGACCCCCAAAAGGTAGAAATAACAAACTCCATGAAACACACCAGGGATTTCACTTTCATTATTGATTTTATGAAGAGGGCGCTCAGATACTACAGTGATGGGCAGCAAAAAACCTTAAGATAGATAGCCAGTGGCTTGATAGCCAAGGTGGAGATATGGGGCCTTTTCGCATATGTCCATTGCTTCCTGCAGATCAAGTATATTTTTGGATATTATAGGTACCATAGAAAGTGGCCACATTTATTTAGAACGCAGCCCTCTGTACAACTTCTGTTTCCATATTTACAAAGGGAATGATTGTTCTTTATTTGTTTAGTGGACTAATCAAATAGCTTTTTAGGCTAATGGTATTTGGGGTATTTGCTAGGTTCACTTTTCTACAAAATAAATGTATGCAGTGAACAGAAATCTAATAGCTGGCTTGACAGCTCTGTAATGACTTTGCACAGAAACCTTCATTTTATTATAAATCTGAATATGGTACCTGTGAGATTCTTCATCTGCACACAAGGCAGGGTAGGTAGTACCCTTAGACTACCTGAGATGCATCTTAATATACTTTGTGAAAAATGCATCCAAGCTATGCTTAAAATGCCACTCTTCATAAACCCAAGCTACTTGATAACCTTTTTCCAGCTCTTTGGTGCACCATCTACCTGTCAGAGCTGTTTTCATTAAAATGCCGACATTGCCAAAACTGTTGTATTGTCTCAGTCCTTGAATAATATTGAGGCAAGGCTGTTTATCACCTACTCTAACAAGTATTAGAAGGAAAAGGAGTTGCTATGGAGGATATTCTCTAATTTTCATGAGCCCACTGTGTTATGTCAGTAATCTAGCTGTAAATAATTTCAGGGAAGTCAAGAACTGGTTACTATTTGAATAACAGAAAAATTGTACTCTGCTGGCCAGCCACCCTGAAATTACTTATAAATTGAGTTTTTTATGGGTCTGCAAAGAAAATACAAAATCACATACTACCATCGAAATAAAAAATCTGAGCGGTCTATGGAAACCATCATCTTCGAAGTAATGAGTTGCAATGGGAACTACAGGAGCTCAGTACCTCTGAAATTCAGGCCACTTAATTAGGGGCTGGATTGTCCCTTCCATCTCATGGTAAAATCTTCATAAAGAGGAATCTCCACAAGTTTCCACTCATGGCGATACTCAACATCATTCCATGGTGAGTAGAGGGGTAGGCCCCTAAGTCTGCCCCCAGGCCAGGATCTCTATGAATTCTAGAGGGAAAACAGGAAGCCAGAACAGAGGTAGGAAGCATGGTCTAGTGCAGTGGTGGGCAACCTGTGGCTCTCAGGCCGCAGGTTGCCCGCCACTGCTCTAGTGGATAAAAACCATTGGTTTTTTGAGTCCCATTCCCAGTTCTGCTACAGACTTCCTGTGTGACTGTGGGCAAATCAGGTATTCTACCACAGGCCTTCATTTTTAACCTGTAAAATTGGGATAATACCTCCCTACCTTTTAGGGGTGCTATGAGGATAAATTCATTGCAGACTGAGAGGTATTCAGATACTACCGTGATGAGGGCCATATAAATACCTCGATAGTATTCTGACCCCTGCTGCCTGCCCAGAGTCTCCCTCTGGCCATAGCTTTTCTGGGACCTCCCACTGAGTCTCAGGCAGTGTTAATTGTTTCTTGTAAGCACCACGGAAGAAGAGATTCCCACTCTTTCCTCAGCCTGCTTGGCCCTCTGTGACTTTCCTGACATGCAATGAGACCTATGTGGGGTTCAGAGGAAGAGATGTGCCCTAGAATATATGAACCCCTCTTTCACACAGGCTAGGGAAGATTCATCGCCCCCACTCCATGCATGATGTGTAAGCATGGATTTAAATAAACCATTTGACATTTTGGCCTATATCTGTGGGCTTTTATTTCAGCAAACAAGCCCCGAGATCCCAATCATTTAAGCCATTAACCCGTGCAAGAAGAAATCTGCCAGGCCATTTTCTGCTTTACTCAGGACTGAGAAAGGGTCTCCTCCTCAGCCCCCTTTCAAGATGGAAAATTTGCCTCCTAGAGGTCTGGATCTTATGAACAAATTGAGACACAGGTCATGTGAAAAGGAAGGAGGAGGAAAGAACCTGCTGAGAGAGAGAGATACAAGCTCTTCAGGAGTGTCCATGACTGTGCTGGCTCTCTACTCCACTCCCTGCTAGCAGAGCAGAGGCTCTCCCCTAGGTGTTAGGGCTTGCAGATAGCCTCTCGCTATAAAGCCAATCACATGCTGTCTACTTCTTCAACCAGCAGCTACACAAGTACACTGCCTGCCAGTTCCATTTATTTTGTCTGGTTTCACAGATGGGACATTTATGAAGTGCATAAATCACATGAAAGTCACACAGTACTGAAGTAGGCTACAGACTGCTGAGTCATCAAAGCAGACTTCATGTTCCTACCCTGGAAAGACTCCACAGTTCTCTCCCGTGCTGTTGGTACTCGGAGACCATGCCTCTGATCAAGAGCCCACTTATGCTCTAAAGACCTCTTCTGCCCATCCCCAGTAGAAACACTGCAATCACCTTGTTTGGGGGAGATAGAATTGTTCACCATCTGGGAGATTATGAGCCTTGCATCTTGTTATGGATTTCAATGGAGTCAAAATAATAATACTGTATATGATTAATGTAAATGTTATTGTTCCGCCTTGTTTTAACAGTTTGATTAATGGTAACATGTGCTGCTTCTTTTGCTTTGTTTTGGGGATGGACTCTTTTTCAGACATAGTTAAAGAATGCATTTTGAAAAATGTCCCAGTGACTAAATAGCCATGCTGACAGTGTAACAGAGGCTTTGTGTAATTTCAAAATGACTTAGTGGCTAATCTTTGTAAAAAAATGTAGAATAAAGCTTTAATTAAAAAAAAAAGATTCAGTGCAGCCACAGTAAACACCAACAGCCACAACCAACAGCAAGCCCACCCACTGCTAAAGGCCCCTCCCCTAGCCTAGCGGGAGGGACCACTGGACCCAGGGACCAACTGATTATGGGGGACAACTAATGAAAAACAGGGACAGGAGTGAGGGTCAAAGTTTCAAAATAAGGATGCCGGATGAGGACACCGAGCAGAGAACCCCGGACAGTGCCCACTGCTCCTCAAAGCTGTCGAGGGACCCAGCGGACGCTGGCCAGTGGAACTTGCCCGGATGCATGAAACTAGGGAGGAACGGAAATAGGCCCCGCAGTCGCAGAGCACCCCCTCGTACAACATCCTCCTCCTGGTATTGTAGATGGAGACTTTGGCCAGAGCCAGGAGGAGGTTGACGAGGAGGTCTCGCGACTTCGTGGGGCCACGGATAGGGTGTGCGAAAAGGAACAAGTGTGGGGAAAAGTGCAGCCAGAACCTCAACAAGAGGTGCCCTGATTAGCCTGCCTGTCTTAATTGATTCTGGCAGCTTCTTGATTGGCTGCAGGTGTTCTAATCAGCCTGTCCACCTTAATTGTTTCCAGAAAGTTCCTGATTGTTCTGGAACCTTCCCAGTTACCTTACCCAGGGAAAAGGGACCTACTTAACCTGGGGCTAATATATCTGCCTTCTATCACTCTTTTGTAGCCATCTGGCCTGACCCTGTCACAATATATGTCCTCTAGACTGTTTTGAAAATCTCAACTAGTCTGGTATTTTCTGTGATGCTTTCTTGTTTATTAACAAAGAATGTGCAATTTCCTGCTTCTCCAAGGACGGGGGGAACCAAAACCAAAAAAGAGCTGTATCTCAGCTTACAGCTCCAGTTTCTTTTAGCCAGAGCCTCCACTCCACAAACTTTCTCTGGGCTTCTTCCAATGTGACACCGTGCTTATAGGCTGCTGCGTGGCTTTCTTGCTCTGCCTCAGAGTCTCAGTTTCTTAACACACACACACCTGGTCAGAACAGTACCTTCTACCCACATGGTGCTAGTTTCCATGCAAACTCCAATATACATTGTTCTAGATGTGTCCCTTTAACTGTCTCTAAAACCACCTTACATGAAGAGCACATTCACACATCAGTTTCAACTCAACCCCTTTAATCCAGCTCATAACACTTTAATAAATGTTAAAATACAGGAGTCCTTAATTTTATTATGTTAGTGTTACAGCATTCCTATTTATATAACTTTATAGCATTGCTTTAGCTAGCCTTCCAATATTTCAATGCCCTTGTTCCAGCACCATATGTCCATCATATATCAGGTTTACTTTTAAAACTATATCACATAAATAAAAGTTATGTTAATATTTCTCTGTGGACTATGGCTTACTCTTCAGTAGGATTATCTGTTTATGAGAAACACTTGCTCATGGTAGGAAGCACTACTGAGCCATTTATGTTTTGGTTAGTTATGCATGTTTAATATAATAAAATGTTCATTGTGTAAGGGTTTACAGCCAACTTTCTTCTAAATACTACTTTAAAAACATGTCTCAATCATTCTACAGGTAAAATGTAAGAATGATAGATGATTATTTTGTTTAATTTTAAATCTAAATCAAGTATGAACTCATGGACTTTATAGGAGGTATTATAAAGTAGAAATTCATTATTCTACTCTATCTCATATTAATTTCAAAACATTGTTAATGTAAGGTTTATGAAATAAAAAAGACCATCCTTCTCCTAAACTTCATGAGATTGTATTATGCTAATTTATTCTGATGTGTAGTCTTATTTTTCTGCCTTACATATTTTAATACAAACAATTATAATAAGAATCTTCTGCAATTATCATGTGATAAGAGCAAAGTACTGAGCTGCAGGATACTAGTGCCATCCTGAATATTTTTTTCTGAATACTGCTACATAAAGGTCATCGAAATCTGAGGACTGGATATTGATTTATATTGGTCTTCAGAATGAGTACTCTGAACAAATTATAACTGAGCTTTTAGTCATTTAGATGGATATTTCCAGCCAGACCAAGGCCTACCCACCTTGTATGCAGGCATAATTTAGTTCATATTTTGAACTGAGTGCTCAATCTGAGTACCTGTAATTCTAAAACATTGATTTTTACCTTCTAGCAATCTGGTAACCAAAGGGCAGCTACTCAGAATTGAACTGCAGGTGTAAATTTTGCAAGCTTAAATTGCAGCCTCAGAAGTGATCCCACCCTTCTGGAAATGTACCTCTTCTGCCACATTTGTTTTTTTGCCTAATGTCTAAAATGCTCTTCTGAAGTCAGATTGAGTGGTCAGTGTTTAAATAGAACACCACTGATCACAATGGAGAATTCTGGTTAAAAATGGATGGTATTATAAGATGCAGAGATAATCATTGCAAGAGAAATGATAAGCCCTTTTTTTAGACTGCACTGCCTTACCTCTCCTACCTGACTGTCCTCCCCTTAATTCTCACAGACGTGACTGTAACCCCACTTGTGCTCTGGTCCTATTCCCCAAATGACAGCCCCACTTTCTTTTGCCTGCCCAGCATTTATTTGTGCTGTCAAAGATTCCATTCTCTCCATGTCCTACTACTGAATGGTCTTTCTGCCACATGTGAGTTCTATTTCCTTCCCTAGATTCTCACTGGCAAAGCTTCCATTTCCTTCAAACCCGTACTGCCTGCTAGACCCATCTGCTCCTTTGCCTATATCTTGCTCTGAAGGCCAGTGAGCAGTCATTCAGCAGGAGGGTTAGATGGACTTGTACTGGAGTGAAGAGGAAGTGGTGAGGTATACAGCAGGCTGGCCATATTAATCAGACTTCAAAGAAAAGAGCATGTATACAGCAGCAAAGAGAAGTGTAGTACCCCTTGCTCCATTTTAATGGTTATGTGTCACGACCAGGATGTGGGTGGTCTGACCTAATGGTCGGCATGGCATTCAGGAGCCAGTCTGGGTCAGATACCAGAAGATCAGAATCAGATATATGCCAGAGGGCAGACTGAGTCAGGTATCAGGAGGCAGGAAAGGTCAGGTTACCAGGAGATCAGAATCAGGCAGTAGGAGTAGGTAGTACAAGGGAAGCAGTCCTAAGTCTGGAAAACTCAGCTGCATGGACAACAACCTGTTCTTGTGCTCAGTTTAAATACAAGCAGAGAACCAATCAGGACCACCCAGAGTTCCGCCTCTCCGATCCCGGGACTGGAGTCCTGTCAGAATTCAGCATCTAGTTCTGATGACTGGTGGCAGGTTTGAACTTACTGGCTTGTAAGAGCCCTGTGAATCAAGGTTTGAGACCTGTGGTCTCTGATGCTATGTGATAATTTATTTCAATTGACTTTCCGTAGCTAGAATAATGCCTCATTATCATGGTGTTTTCACTGTTGTTGTAGCTGTGTTCAGACCTGAAGAGCTCTGTGCAGCTCAAAAGCATGTCTTTCAGCAACAGATGTTGGTCCAAAAAAAGATATTACCTCACCCACCTTATCTCTCATTATGTTGTGTAATACTGCACAGGAAAATAATGTAATAAAATAATGCATTTGCTGGGGCATCTTCTTGTGATAAGAGTTTCATTCTGTGAGTCACTGTCCAAGCAGTTTGTTTGGAGAATATTATTTTTCAGTCTTTAATTTATTATTGTTTTACCCTGCCACTGACAGAGATGCTGCTTTTCAAATTCATTATCATTGCTGCTTCTCAACATTTCCCAAATGAAACGATGGTACGATACAGCTCCATGCTCCCATTTTCCTGGTAATAGCTTTCTCCAAGGAAACTGATAGGTTTTAAATTTATGTTGATAATGAAGGTACTATTTGTCAACAAATATCTTAATAAAGCCATTTTTTGCAGCACAGTGCTCTTTGTGCTTTCCAGGTCACTGAAAATGGGACAGAATGCTCTGAGCTATGTGCTTTTCTGAGTGGAACTGTTTTGTTTACGTGCACTGATGCTCCACTTGTAAGGAAACCAAAAAAAAAAAAAATGCAATCTGTAAAATGCACAAGACCATGTTATTTTATGCTCCAAGTTTAACAAAATAAACACATACAACCCTCCTCACTGATATTTGAAATGCTTTGCAGTCTTGGTCAGCTGCTGAGCATTCCATTTTGTTAATGCATTTAATCATTTTTAGAGCCCTTCAAGTCTAGCGCTCATGTGAAGCCATTTTATTTATGCTACAGCACTTTAATATGATAGTGCTGTCCAGAGCAGAAATTATTTCTTTTTAGATTTTTTTCTCCATATCAAGGAATTAAATGTTTCTAATTTGAAAAGAGAAAAATAATAAAACTAAAAATATTTTATGAAACCGTGCAACATCACTGAATTAATTATAAGAAGTGTGTACTCTATAGTGCCTTTCATTTTAAAGAATCCCATAGTTCCATATAGTTTATACCAGGGAATACACTGATTACTGGGCGGGCAGAGGCGCAACAGAAGAAAAGTTGGGGTGAGGAGAAACCTGGATTGAAACTGCACAAGATGTATGGAAAAGGGTATCACGAAAACAGTAATAAGCTAGAGGCAGGCTTGCACCTATTCTGGGTGGAGGGACTGTGAGTGTGTATGGAACAAAACAGATTTTTTAACAGCACACAGTAATGCTACAAGACAAGAAGAATTCCACAGTGGTTGTGGTAGGTCCAGAAAAGGAAGCGACAGACGAAAATTAAAGGTTCAAAAAGTTCTGCAAAATGCCAGGTGCTTTTAATTTTACCATCCAAAAAAATAGCAGGAGTTACAATTAGGGCTGTCGATTAATCACAGTTAACTCATGCGATCAACTCAAAAAAATTAATCATGATTAATTGCACTGTTAAATAATAGAATAACAACTGAAATTTATTAAATATTTTTGGATGTTTTTCTACATTTTCAAATATATTGATTTCAATTACAACAGAGAATGCAACGTGTACAGTGTTCACTTTATTTTATTTTTATTTCAAATATTTTCACTGTAAAAGTGATAAACAAAATAAATAGTATTTTTCAATTCACCTCATACAAGTACCATAGTGCAATCTCTTTATCATGAAAGTGCAACTTACAAATGTAGGGTTTTTTGTTACATAAACTGCACTCAAAAACAGAACAATGTAAAACTTTAGAGCCTACAAGTCCACTCAGTCCTACTTTATGGGAGATAATGCTGCCCACCTCTTAATTACAATGTCACCCGAAAGTGAGAACAGGAGTTCGCATGGCACAGTTGTAGCTCGCATCACAAGATATTTACATGCCAGATGCGCTAAAGATTCATATGCATCTTCATGCTTCAGCCATCGTTCCAGAGGACATGCTTCCATGCTGGTGAAACTCGTTAAAAAAATTATCCACTAATTAAATTTGTGACTGAACTTCTTGGGGGAGAATTTTATGTCTCCTGTTCTGGTTTACCTGCATTCTGCAGTACATTTCATGTCATAGCAGTCTCGGATGATGACCCAGCACATGTTTGTTTTAAGAACACTTGCACTGAAAATCTGACAAAATGCAAAGAAGGTACCCATGTGAGATTTCTAAACATAGCTACAGCACTCGACCCAAGGTTTAAGAATCTAAAGTGCCTTCCAAAATCTGAGAGGGATGAGGTGTGGAGCATCTTTCAGAAGTCTTAAAAGAGCAACACTCTGATGCGGAAACTACAGAACCCAAACACCAAAAAAGAAAATCAACCTTCTGCTGGAGGCTTCTGACTCAGATGATGAAAGTGAACATGAAACAGTCCGCACTGCTTTGGATTGTTATCGAGAAGAACCCGTCATCAGCATGTCCTCTGGAATGGTGGTTGAAGCATCAAGGGACATATGAATCTTTAGCGCATCTGGCACGTAAATATCTTGCGATGCCAGCTACAACAGTGCCATGCAAATGTCTGTTCTCACTTTCAATTGACATTGTAAACAAGAAGCAGGCAGCATTATCTTCTGCAAAAATAAACAAACTTGTTTGCGCAATTGGCTGAAAAAGAAATAGGACTGATTGGACTTGTAGGCTCTAAAATTTTACATTGTTTTATTTTTGAACGCAGCTTTTTTTGTACATAATAAGTTCAAATTAAATGATAAAGAGATTGCACTTCAGAACTTGTATGAGGTGAACTGAAAAATACTATTTTTTTGTTTTTTACAGTGCAAATATTTATAATAAAAAATAAATATAAAGTGAGCACAGTACACTTTGTATTCTGTGTTGTAATTGAAATCAATATATTTGAAAAAGTAGAAAACATCCAAAAATATTTAAATAAACGGTAGTCTATCATTGTTTAACATCACGATTAATCGTGCAATTAATTTTTTTCATCACGATTAATTTTTTTAATTGCTTGACAGCCCCAGTTACAATTATAAACCAGTAATTCCATTGCACAAAAGACACTAAAAGCACATTTTGATAGGTAGTACATAAAATAAATGAGAAAAATCCTCTTTTACAGACTGTAAATAACACCAAATTTTCCCATTGTGGACTTTGAGTCTTCACAAGCCCCACAGCCTGCATACGAAGTCAGCAAATAACCTCCCTATCTGCAGGGAACTGGCACTTATATAAAAATATACATGTTCAAAACATTGTACAGTCATTAACTAATTAATTCTCATAACACCCTGTAGTGGGGTCGGGACTCACCCCTGCAGCGCCTCCTGCTGTTTTCAGCCTCCGGAGCGCCCTCTGAAGGCTGGTGCCCTCTCCCAGGGCTGATTTCAAGCCCTTCAGGGCAGGACCGGGTGACCACCCCGCTACACACCCCCGTAGGCAGATGGGTAAATATTATGCTGATTTTATTGATGGTGAAACAAACCAACCAGTGAAGTGATTTCCCAAGGTCTCAGAGTGAGTTAGTGACAGAACCAGGGTTAGGATGCCACCTAAATCCCATTGCTATAATCTTTTCTCCAGACCACAGTACCCTCCCCAGGGCCACCAGACCCAGTTACGCAGAGGATATCTACTCTCAAGAATGAATCAGCCTATGGTATATCCGCAAGTCATCCATATAGTGAGTATCCAAAGTGCTTCGCTCAAATTCCGTAACAGCGTAGTTGTACAGTAATTGGTGATTGTCTATACATATAGATGGACTAAATTTTCCAAATGACTATTGATTTTGGTGTCCCACCTAGAGGTACCTTAAAAGGGTTTGATTTTTAGAGGGTGGGTGAAGAGCATTTTCTGAAAATGAGGTGTCTCAAGTTGAGCACCCAGCAAGTGAAGGCATCCAATATCACTCATCTCTTTTGGAAATACAGACCATCTGTATATCACTTATTGCCTGCCTTACTTGTTTCTCGCTCCCCTTTCTCCTACCCTCCATCTCTGTCTATTCGTTTGGTCTTTTTTTGCCGTGCAAAGCATTGGGCTGGGGTTGTTGTGCCTTTTTATTTTTTTTGTAGTTGTGCAGTGTCTATCACATTGCGGGTGCTACCAGAAACAAACAATAACAATAAAAATCCAAATGAACTATCGGACGAATTTAAGTAAGCAGAATATCACCCAAATTGGAAATTGGCCAGAACACCAAGGCTAGGAACTCTAGTCTAACGTAAAATGACACAGGATTATGAGCTCCATCCTACAAGGTACTGAGCTCTTTGGCCCCACTCCAGCAAAGCACTTGAGCACATGTTTAACTTTAAGCACATAAGTAGTCCCATTTTCATCAATTTTCATTTTTTCAGGGCTAGAATGCTCAGTACCTTGCAGAAATGAACCCTGAATTAACAGTTTTATAGGTTCACTGTTGCAGTGTTTAAGGCCAGAAAAGACCACCAGATCACCCAGTCTGAGCTTCTGTATATCACATGTCACCAACACCGCATAGCCACCCACCCACTACACCCAGCAACCAAAGACTACATCCCTCAGGAGACTAAACTATTGTGTGCCACAGGCAGAGAATAGGAGGCATCAAAGTGCTCCAGTGTCTGAGGTCCTTCAATGGCATGGAATTAGCTAAAATATACCCAGATGATCCTTGCAAGCGACCCACACTCCATGCTGTAGAGGAGGGCAAAACAAGGTCACTGTCAATCTGACCTGGGGGAAACATTCTTTCTCAACCTAACATATAGCGATCAGTTAGACCCTGTGCAAGTGGCTAAGAATCAGCCAGCCAAGCACCTGAAAGAGAGAGAATTATCCGTATCACCTCGGAGCACCAGCCTACCGTGCCCAGGGTTCCATCATCCCATCTCTAGCTGTGGCCATTTCTGACGCTTCAGAGGGCAGGGAAGGAGGAGGGAAGCCACAACAACCCCAGGGTAGATTGGGGAGGAGGGAATCCCTTCCTGATTGCTGCAGGTTACTATCTGAAGCATATTTTAGGAACATAAGATATGAACAGGAAGGGACCTCCAGGGCAGCTGAGCTCAGTCACCCAGAGGATGGTATCTCCAGCAGTATATTGTCCCCAACCTCTATTTAAGAACATTATTTCACTCATGGGGAAGAGTTCCACCTTCTGAATCACTAATATCATTGCCTCTATCCATTAGATATTTTTGGAGGTCTTCCAATCAATAACTAACCAAGACCTGAGCCTGTTAAGCTTGGGAAATATGATGAGATCTCAGCCTACAGTGGTATGGTGGCAAGCTTCCAGAATTATACATTTGATTTTCAGATAAGGAAAGAAATCAATATATTTTGATGATATAAACATAACCAAGGAATCCGTGGATCTTTATCAAGCTTGAACATAGAAGTGTAACAAAATGAATTTAATTTAATCAAATTTTATTACTTATTCTGCATTTTTTTTCTGCAGGAGAAATAGCAGCTCATCCTTTATCATGTGCACAGAAAGCTTTGATGCTTAACCTGCATTTTAGGCCAACCCATCTAACCAGGAGCTTTAATTCGAGGCACGCTTTAGTTTTTAAAATTCTCCCCAGGCGCTCCAGTAAAGAATCTCTTTGATTCTCTGCAAAACTGAGTCTGACATAGCTTTTTATGAATAAATACCTCATTTTTAAAAAAAAAAAACATACAGAATGACTCCAGGACATAAGGAAAGTATCTGCAAACTTAAAAAAATCTTGTCAACAATTAGACTATAGCTCTTCTGCAAATGCAGTTGACAAAATTGAAATAATATTTTATAATAGCAATGAAGTTTTCAAGTAGCTGTGAGAAGAGTCTATGAACGTGCCCCAGCTACAGGTCCCTCAGCTGGAAAATGTAGAGATTTTACAAAATTGCCATGCTCTCCCTAACGCTCTTGGGAGAAATTGGTTGGAGATCTGAACATAAGACCATCTGTGCCCCTTAAGCTCTGTGGTTATGCTGGCAGGTAGAGCATTTGTGAAGTGAGTCTTTCAGGAATAAACCCAAATAGGTCAGTGTGGAAGACATTTTATAAGTGGAGCTACTGCAGTCAAGATTATGTGGATCCAATGTCTCAAAAATCAATACAGCAGAGTTGCAGCCATTTACAACTCAGCAGAGTTGCAGCCATTTACAACAGGCCTGAATTTGGTTCAGTAGCTCTTTATGCTTCTTCCCGTTTCTACTTACACCCCTTTCCTGTTATGAAGGCAATAGAGTGTTCCCATTAACTCACTGAAGCAACACTAAATATTATGATTGTGTCTCAGCACACTAGAAAACTGTCAAATTGATAGTAAAAATCCCATAGGAATTTCTCTTCTCTTTTTTCTCCCCTCATCCAGAACACTGCAGGGAATTCCCCAGATTTAAGCTGAACATTTGGGAGTACCTCACACAGTGCAAAATACTAGCAGAATCCACAGGGAATTGATGAGAGTGTTGCATATATTGGTTTCCTCCTTGCCTTTGGTTGCTTGATAGCACTCTGTGCACTGTAAGCTTGGAGGCAAGTGTTGAAAGCACTCAGAGCACTAGGTCCCTCAGTCTCTAGCCGTAGGCAGGTTCTAAACACAAACACACGAGCGCTTTACCAGGGCTGCCAAAAAGTAAGAGGTGCAGATGCCATAGGCACAATTGATATAATGGTTAAAAATAGGATCAAACCACCAGTTCTTAACCCAGTCCCTAAGGATTGCCCAGTGCTGTGGACGAGCACAAGAGCTGTTATGTCAAGGCCTGTACACTCAAGTTGTCCAAGGTAAAAGAAGCCCAGCTCAGCAAGCTGTGTAAAGTTGTGTATAGAAGTAAGCAAGAGTTAAAAATACAGAGCCTGGTACAAACTGCATTACTGAAGTTAGGAGAACTGTGATAAGGGATCTTCAAGGTTCCTGGTAAAGTTACAGATTAGCATAACAATGAGATGAAAAGGTTCAGAAATGGAAGAAATGTTTAGAGTTAATCAACACAATGTGTTCTGATTGATTCATTTTAATAGGATGAGGTTGCCAGCCCTTCTTGGACTTAATCGTGGGATGCATGGGCTGTAAGAAGCGAGTTATACAACCATCATCTCCTGGGACCCAGGATCCACCATAACACCTTGGGCATTAGTCAGCCTGACCCTGGAAGGCACCCTGACTGGACCAGGCTAGAGAGAGGGAACCAGACAACATCACCACCTCCACCAGCTTTGGATAAATCCAGCTTTGGCGCCGAGCCTGTCGTTCCTACTGTTGTGCCCACCCCAATGTGTCATTTTCCTTCCCCACCTTATTTGTCCTTTTTCACCCTTCCTCATCTCTTCCTTTTGTCTTCTGTCTAATAAGAGTCTGGCTTAGCTCTCAGGTCAGCTTCTGCATCAGCACGGTGAGGCTCTGACCGGAGAGGCTAGCTAAAAGCAATATGTTAAACAGTCTGACACTGGTCAATATTTGCCAGTTCTGGAAGTGGCTGATAAGGTCATGTGCTGGGCTGTATTTCTCTAATAGCAAGGATGCAAATAAAAGCCAGCACCAGAGACAGAAGCTGCATTTTCTATCTTGGTAATTCTTTTCTCTCCCCTTTTGTGGATTTGTCTTGTCAAAAAGGAAACAGGATCAGTTTCCAACAACAGCTCCAGACCATCTAAACTTTCTCTCTTTCCCCTCCAAATTAATGGCTAATACCACATAAAAAGACTTAAGGAAAAGAGAACAAGTGAACTTCTTAAAATGAAAGCCTTCCTTAATACTTGCTTTAAGCATGTAACTTTCTCTTTTTTTCTGGGTGTTGAATGAAAGGGTAAAGATTTTAACGGTGCTTGTAACAATGGAAGTGAGCTTGACATGAAAATCCAGACCACATCTCACTGCTTAATGCTGTAACAGTGAACAAGGGTTTTATTATCACCTGACTCCTTGCTGGGCCTTGAGACATCCATCTCCCTATCAACACAACACCACATCCTTGGGGCTACTCAGCCCACTGCCGTGGGTGCTCCTGCAGATGAGACTGCCAGCCCCTTGCGGGCAGTAGGCGAAAGGCTGCTTCCTTTGCCTTTCAGTGACAGCTCTCAGGCTGCCTGCTGCTCAGCCTCCCACATACAACCAGCTCCCAGGCTGATACCTCCAGCCTACTGCTCCTGCTTTCACACAGCCTCTGACTTGCGTCTGAACTTCCCACCCAGGCACTCAGTTTGGATTTCCCTTTTCTGTATGCTAGGAATTACGGAGGCTTCTACTGGGCGGAAGTTGAACTGCAGGGGGTAACAGTGCTCTGTAATGAGCCAGCAGGTTCAGTAAAATACTCCTTTTCGTACACAGAGCTGTTTCTTGAGGGGGAGTGAAGGGGTGCTTGCTGCTTAGGAGAGGCCAGACCCCTCAGGCCAGTATGGTTCAGTGAGAGTGGGGTGAATGTCTCACTTTACTGACCCTTTAAGAGGTAATGCATGCACACACCTAGCAATTGCAACGTCCTATGGTATATGCCCTAGGGATCCAGGGCACCTGACCACACTCTGATGAGACTGATGTGCCAGCTGGGTGGTAGCCTGTCAATCACCTTGCTGCTGAAAAGGGTTGTAGTGGCGAGAAGAATCCTGTACCCTGTCCCACCAATAGCACAAATGCTTAGCAGGGGTCAGCTTATCTGTTTGTTTTTAATAGCATGCAACTCCGTAATGGTTACATTGGCTTAGAAACTCCATTTTTGGCTTACTCATTTACATGTAGGTAAACGAGGATGTGAGACAGTGTGCAGTTAGGCCCTTTTACTCATTAATTATCCCTAAACATTACAATAATTCAGAAAATGGAACTTTGTGCAGCTTGGAGTGGGTTAAGAAGCAAAACAAGTCTGTTTTACACTGGCACTCATTAGGTTTGGAGAAAAAAAGCCCAGTGCTACATGGATACTTTTGACATTTCTATGATCACCATGCAGAAAGAGGAGTTCAAATTACTTTAGCAGCATTATGCAAACAGACAGATCAAGTGTAAAATGTTAGTCTAACAATTATGAGAGCAGTGAGAGAGTGGAAGATGAAACAGACTTTACATGGTCACCAGGAAAGCATCACTATTCTGAGGAAATATGGGGACAATTGATCTTTAGATCATGTTAACTTAAAGTCACTGCTGGTGCATTTTTAAGAATGCATTCAGTTAAAATCAATTTAACACAACAGATGCCAGTGCCTGTTCCATGCAAAACTTTTTTAAATAATAAACATGGAGAGATGGTGTGATTTTCTACCAGGGAAGCAGTTTGAAGAGTTCTGGAGAAATTCTCTGGCTCTTTGTGAACGCTCTCCCTTTGTTTGCAGAAATGTAAAGGTGAATTAAGCCTGTTTGAACTGATAGAAACAGTTTGTAGACAAAAAGTGTTTGTACATTTCTGACATGTCAACAACATCTGCTTTCTTCTTAAATGAGCCACTGAACGAATGCCCGCATACAGTACCACTGAAGCATGCAACATGGCTGTACTAAAAGCCTTTTCCTGCCCCCTGGATACACTTAAGAAAATAATTCTAAGTGACAAGATGATATACCCAACAGCTAAAGGGAATGCAATCAAATTCCGAGAAGATAAAAAATTAAATAAATCATAAGCAGTGATCTGCATTTCTGGTAAGTCCCAAATTCCCTTGCTTTCTGCAATTCCACCAAGATCACCTTGCGGGGCAGACTCCAAAATGTGCCCAGAGCCTTTGGATTGGAGTATAGTCTTTGGCTCCAAATTCCTTAGCAGTGAAACCCCATTTCTTCAGAATGCAGTCAGTGTAGTCTGGGGAAGATCACTAGAAACATTTGGAACATGGTGAAGCCATGTATTTCTTCCCCAGGGAGTAACAGACTGAGGCAAGACAGTCCTGAAGTTTGGGAGAGTCAGCCTGGTGAACTCCAAAGAAGTGGAGGGCTCAGCCAGGTCTCTCAGCTTATCAACTGCAAGCTCTCTTCAGAGTGGCCCTGCCAAGCAGACCTGGCTGTTGACATAAAAGATTATACTTCTGGCAAAGACCCAGAGAAAATTCCAGACTAGAGACCTGGCTCTGAATAAAGAGAGAAGAGACACTTACAAGGAGAAAGAGTAAAAGCTGTGTTAGTCTGTATTCGCAAAAAGAAAAGGAGTACTTGTGGCACCTTAGAGACTAACCAATTTATTTGAGCATAAGCTTTCGTGAGCTACAGCATCCGATGAAGTGAGCTGTAGCTCACGAAAGCTTATGCTCAAATTAATTGGTTAGTCTCTAAGGTGCCACAAGTACTCCTTTTCTTTTTACAAGGAGAAAGTAGCTGTCTTATGCTGCCTTCTCAGAAAGCACCAGAATCCCTTCACTAGCCAGGAGTCAGGAAACTAAGGGCCCTGAGTAATGTCTGACAATAGTCATTGGAGTAGGTTCCAGAGCCTCAGTGATACACAGAGACTCAATGTTTCCTGAGGGAACTCCATCCTGCATGCATCGTTTTAGCTTATCACTAGAGTGTTTGGCATGAAGCAATGAGCCCCACTGTATACAAGCCACCCAACGTGTGTGCATTTAAGACTATGTTTTTGTAATGAAGGACTCAGCATCCAAAGCTAACCCAGATGGGTGCTAGATGGGAGTTAGCCCTTTTGCCACTGGATCTATTCAGTAGGGGTATTTGTGGGATTTGATAGTAATGGACTATTTGCATTCCATTTCTACATCTTCCTCCTTTCAGTTTTCCTCCTGGTTTAGTTTAAATAAAACTATTCAACGTGGACTGCCCACTCCCTGTGTTATTTCTTTCCACTTGTAAACTCTCTGTAACCTCCTTACATTGCAAGCATCACTCCTATCACGGTATGTGAGTTACTCTGAAATTCCCTGTCAAGTTTCCTTGGGAAATAAAACAGTCATGATGTGAAGACTGTGTCTCCAAATGGAGACACAACGCATTCTCCAGTCTGGTACCAGATATATCCTCCTGGAGAAGCCTCCCACCACAAGTTTCTAGTAGCTCCATTTGTCCTGCTTAAAGCTTAAAGATTGCTGCTCAGAAAACATCCTTGCCCTTGCCAAGACGTAAGTGGGTGTAGTCCCAGGAGTTACAGTGCTATGCAGTTGGACCAAATTAATCAATGCCATAACTCCATTTATATCAGAAAATTTAGCACAGGGATTAATTTTAATTGGACAATCCCACACACCTTTCTGAGATGAACTATTTTGGAACACCTGTTTTTTGTGACACTTCCTTTATCACTATTAGCTAGAGCCAGGTGGGAACTGGATTTTCCATGGAGCAGTAAATTGTGATTTTGAATTTTTTTCAATTCCAAAATGGAAAAATTGAAATTCCCCACAAACTGAGATTTAAAAAAAAACAACAACCAGTGTCAGGTCAATTGAAACATTTTAAAAAGTTAAATCAAATATATATACAAATAATGATTTTTGTTTCAAAACTAACAAAAAAAATGAGATGTTCTATACCGAAAAAAGTCAAAATGAGAGGTTTCAATATTATCAGAATGCTGCGTTTCAGGTTTTTTTCCTATACAAAACTGTCAAAATTGACACATTTTGACCAAAACAGCATTTTTAGTCTAAACCATTTTGATGAAAAATTTCCAACCAGCTCTACTATTAACACTTTGAAGGAATGAACAGAGATAAATTCCTACCTAGGCAAGCAGAACATTACCCAAACTGGAGACCATATACTTTGAGAGGCTATATAAAGTGCTCAGTGGAACTCTTTCCCATTCCTTTCAAATGAAGTGCTACTGATTATAACTCACCCTTCTCTTTTAGCTCTGTAACATCTTGACTGTTTTGACCCCACTCACACTGCAGCAAAGACAGCACTAGCAGTTCAAACAGTACATTCTTAAATCACCAAATGTGAAATTCCTTGTATACGCTTCTAGGTCAGAAGTAAGATTTTTTTTTAATTCTTTTCTCCTCCCCATGAGCAAGAGCCAGATTTTTTTAAAATGTGAAGTCCTATGGTAAATTCTCTGGGTAGGTCTTTGTCCCCTGCAGAGTTTCCACCTCCTCAATAAAAATGGCGCAGTTATTTAAGGCTGTGGCATACAAAGCTTCCCACTCCGTCTCTTAAATGCCCTGACTTTTCTTCCTTTAAAAAAAGAGATTCTGTTAAAATCTAGTCTATTGCTTAGATTGAAAGTCAGAGAGACTAACTAGAACAGCTTCCTGCAAGCAGGTGCCAGGCTAAGGGTATGTCCACACTGGCAGAGTTACAGCACCGGGAGTTACAGCGCTGCTCAGAGAGCGCTGAAGGGAAACCGCTGTTGTGTGTTCACACTATCAGCTGCCTGCGCAATAGCATGTTCACACTTGCGGCACTTGTAGTGGTATTCGGAGCAGTGCACTCTGGGCAGCTATCCCACAGAGCATCTCTTCCTCTTTTGCCACTAAGAGTTGTGGGAAGGTGGAGGGGGTCGCGGGTCATCCTGGCTCCTGTCCCAATGCCCCGTGGTACATTGCTTCACATCTCAGAAATCCCTGTGCTTCCATCCACCTTTAGCGCCCTCTTTCAACGGTTTGTGTACTGTGCAATCTGCCTCTTCTGTCTGCAGGAATGGATCCCGCACTGTTGACCAGTATGCTGCTCGCTCTGACTAACATGTCATGAGTGGCAGTGGAGTTATTCCTTAAACTACAAAGGAAAGAGGAGTGTGACACTGATCTTGCCACGCATAGTAGCTACGACACGAAATTGCTTGTGGCATTCACGGAAATGCTGACCACAGTGGAACACTGTTTTTGGGCTTGGGAATCAAGCACTGAGTGGTGGGATTACATCGCTGTGCATGTCTGGAATGACGAGCCATGGCTGCAGAACTTTTGGATGAGGAAAGCCACATTCATGGGACTGTGTAATGAGGTCGCCCCAGCCCTGCGGTGCAAGGACACGAGAATGAGAGCTGCCCTGCCATTGGAGAAGGGTGTGGCAATCGCACTGTGGAAGCTGGCTACTCCAGACTGCTACCGACGGATCGCTAATCAGTTCAGAGGAAAGTTGACAGTTGGAGCCATGTTGATGGAAGTGTGCAGGGCCATTCATCACATCCTGCTCCAAAAAACCATGACTCTGGGCAATGTGTGTCACATGGTGGATGGCTTTGCACAAATGGGCTTTCCTAACTGCGGAGGGGCAATAGATGGGATGCATATTCCAATTCTGGCACCAGACCACTTAGCCACCAAGTACATTAATCGGAAGGGATATTTCTCTATGGTTCTCCAGGTGCTTGTGGAGCACCAGGGGCATTTCATGGACATTAACGCAGGCTGGTCTGGAAAGGTGTATGATGCACGCATCTTTTGAAACACTGGCCTGTTCAGGAAGCTGCAAGCAGGGACTTTCTTCCCTGATCAGAAGATCACTGAAAGGGAAGTCGAAATGCCCATTGTGATCCTGGGAGACTCCACTACCCCTTAATGCCGTGGCTTATGAAGCCATACACACGGCACCTTGACAGCAGCAAGGAGCAGTTCAACAGGCTGAGCAAGTGCAGCATGACTGTTGAGTGTACTTTTGGCCATTTAAAGGCCCACTGGTGCTGCCTATATGGGAACATGGACCTGGCCAATGACAATATTCCTATACTTATAGCCGCATGCTCTAGGCTCCATAACATTTGTGAAGGGAAGGGTGAAAGCTTCACTCAGCGCTGGACCACTGAGGCTCAGCACCTGAGGCTGAATTTGAACAGCCAGAGACCAGGGCTATTAGAGGGGCGCAGCGCGGGGCCATAAGGATCAGGGATTTGAGGCAGCAATTTGAAGCTGAAAGCCACTAATATTTGTTGCTGTGTTTGGGAGTGCAGTGCTTGTAATGCTAGGAGGTGATTGTGATTGGTGCAGACAATGCACTATGAAGGTTTAAGATAATTGTCTGTTGCTTTGCAGGGTTCTGTTTGCTTTCAATTAATAAAATAAAGATTGCTTTCAAACCAACACAATTCTTTTATTAAAAAACAACCACCGGAGGAGAGAGACAAACAAAAAACCACATCAGAACTGAAGGGGATGGGGGAAGGAAAGGTCCCAGCAGGCGGTGAGGTCACGGGACGGTTAAAGATTTGTGTATGTCCAGGGATCATATTCAGTCTTTTCCTTTGGGGTACAGTGCAGTGGGTACTATAATTCAGCAGGGGTAAACTTCAGAGGGACAGGTGTTCAGTGGAGAGGGAGTCTGCAGTGCTGGTCTGTGACGGAGGAGGAGTAGAATGCCGCAGGTACAGACTGGAGCCAGGAGGTTGATAAGAGTGTGTTGGCGGTGTCTGGGGGGTGCATGGGAAAGAATTTTGCGACAGCGGTTGCAGGGGAGGGTGGACACGGAGCTGCTTGGTTTGCAGTGCCAGTATCACCGGGAGCACGTCTGCTTGGCGCTTCATAACATTTAAGAGCCGCTCCGTGGCTTCACTCTGACACACCGCATTCTCCTTTCGGTCCCTCTTCTCACTGTCCTGCCACTCTTTCAATTCCTGTTATTTAGCTGTGAAGTGCATCATAACCTCATACAGAAAGTCCTCCTTAGTTCTTTGTGGCCGCTTTCTAATTCTGTGAAGCCATTCAGCTGTTGATAACAAAGAGGGAGACTGGGCTCTCAAGGTCATCTCTGTGAAGCCAAAACGCCACATTTTACAGAAGCAGTATTGTTCGCAACACACAGAACACTGATTCAGTGATTTAAAACACAGCCACTATTCACATACCTGTCACTAACTGGCTGACCCCAGGCAAGCACACATGAGCCACAAGACCCTCAAAATTGTGAGTAGCCACAAGGGAAATCAGTGTTCCCGGATCCTACTGTACACTCTTGGGGAGAGCCAGCACTCTAGGAGGGGCCTGATAATCATTCCTGTCCTCACATTTTCCACAGGCTATGTTCATTATGAAAGATATCTCACTGCTGAGGGTGAGCAGGGAATCAAGGGAGGGTCTTCTCCAAGACTGTGGCTTCTGCCCTGGTCCTTATGCGGCTCGCCTCTGTGCAGCAATACTCCCTCCCCGCCCCCCTGCCCCGAAAAGTGAGGCACAGTCGTGCAGGAAAGTTACACTTAATGGGGCAAGAAACAAAGCAGCTCTGCCAAAGAACCTGCGGCACTGGATTGCCCAGTATCTCTATGAGAGTTTCCTGGAGATCTTTGAGGCAGATTCCTGTGAAGTGAGGGAGTCAATCAACACCCTGGTCGCTCAGACTAGGCACGTGGTAGTAAGTGCATCATACAGACAGAAGCCTGCTTTCTGCAACCCTTCTTCCCCCAACAACTCACTTCAGCAATTCCCAAAATCAAATCCACTTACCAGGGGCCTCCTCTCCTGTTTGCGCTTTGCCAAGATCCGACAGCTGTGACTGCCTAGCCTCCTCCAGGGTAGAAAAGAGCTCCTGGCTGCATGCATCTCTGACCGCCGAGTCATCCTCTGCCTCTGGGTTCCCCCGCCCCTCCACATCCTCGTCCAAGATTTCCTCCTCCTGGCTCGGTACACTCTCGACTGGCATGCGAGCCAATGAAGTAACCACAGTGGTCTTCACAGTGGAGGTAGGGTCGCCACCAAGTATTGCATACAGCTCTTTGTAGAACTGGCAGCTCGTGGGCGCAGCACCGAAGTAACGGTTTGCCTCCTGCGCCTTGTGGTAGGCGTTCCGCAGCTCCTTCACTTTGACCCTGCACTGCAGTGTGTCCCGGTCATGGCCCCTTTCTGTCATGCATCATGAAATCTGACCATAGGTATCATAATTCCTACAGCTGGAGCACAGGTAGGAGTGGACAGCTTCCTCTCCCCAAGTGCTGATGAGGTCCAGCAACTCAGCATTGCTCTAAGCGGGGGACCGCCTGGAGCGTGGAGCAGGCATGTATAAGGGGACTGTTGCCCCCTTACTAACATTCAGTGGGGGTGTTTTGTTTGGCTAGCTCCCAGTACTAAAAGGGGAAGGGTCTATGGGAGATCAGGACCATGAGACTGATAGTCCCCAGGAACAATGGGGAGAGGCCAATGCTCCAGGTCAGCCTGAATGACAGGGCGGGCAGGCTAATCAGGGAGTCAGTAGGCCAGGGGGGGTCCCATCCTCCGTGTGAGCTGGATTTGCCTGGGTCAGACAGAGTGGGGCCAAGCTAAGGAGAAAGCAAGGGCCCAAGCTAAGCTGGGGAGCAGAGCTGTGCCAGATCCGGAGGGACCAGAAAAGCAGCCCAGAGAGAGCAGACCCTGTCCTGGGAGGAGAGCTGCAGCAACCAGAGCCAGAGGGGCCAGAAAAGCAGCCCACGAAGCAGGTCAGTGCTGGGAGCAGAGTCGCAGAAGCAGCCTGCAGAGCAGACCTGTCCTGGGAGTGGAGCTGTAGCAACCAGAGGCGGAAGAGACAAAGAAGCAGCCCAGGGACCTGGAGGCAGAGCAGCAGCAGCAGCAGCGCTGAGACAGAGTGGTGGAGCTGGGGCTGGAGCAGTCCGGAGCTGGGTGCGGTGAGCAGCTGGGAAGAGCCAGGGGGACCCTGGGCAGCGGACCCAGCACAGGGAGACGCCTCAGCCAAGAGGCTCTGCAGGCCAGGCTTGGATCATAACCCTGACAGGGCGGGGGCGACACTGGGAAGAAGGGTCCTACCACTTAGAGCCTGAGAGCGTGTGACCACCACCAGAGCAAGTGTCCAACCCACAGCATCCCCGCAGGCAGGGCCTGAGAAGAAGGCCTGGGACTTACAAGGAACAGACTGTGAACTGCCCTGACATGACAGAGACACTGTTTGTGAAGTTCCCTGCCACAGAGCGGGTTGATGTGTTTCCTTTAACCTTTCCCATTTTTCCTTATTCTTTTTAAATTTAATTGTTGATTAAATAACTTGCATTCGCTTTAAATTATATGTAATGATCAGTGGGTCAGAGAAGTACCCAGTACAGAGAGAGTACCCCGGAGTGGGGACACCCTAGCCCCTGTCCTAGGTGACCACAGCAGGGCCCAGCCTTGTTGGGGTTACGAGGACTCTGACAGACAGGAGAATGGAAGGGGAGTCCTCAAGGGCAGGGAGGCCACTGGGTAAAGTAAGTGGGAGCGAGGACTCAGATCCTTTCGCTAGCCCACTTCACCGGGGTAGTGCAGAAGTCAGCAAAGTTCCCCACAATAGTGGGACTATTCCCCCACTTGCACATGGACACCCAGAAAGATGCACTGAGACCACTGCACGTATCACTGAGCAAACAGGAAGGGGACTTTCAGAATTCCAAAGGAATTTACGGGGTGGGGATGATGGTTGGTCACCTGAGGCCAGGGCAGTAGAGTTCAAACTCATGACCAGAGAGGCAAGAACAGGAATTGTGGGACACCTCCCGGAGGCCAATTGCACTGCTGTAATCGACCAGGGTGTCTACATTGGCACCGCAGCGCTGTACCTCCAGCGCAGAAAGCGGTGTGCCTCTCATCGGGGTGGTTTTTTACTGCTCTGCAACTGCGCAGTTTCTGCACACTAAGTGACTTGGCAGCGTGTACACCTCGGGAGTTACAGCGCAGAAAGTTGCTTTCCTGCACAGAAACTTGCTGGTGTAGACAAGGCCTAATATTTCAAAGTGATGTTGCTTTCTGGATTGAATGGCACCGATCAGAAGGAACTGGAAATGTCAGCCTGTGTATGGAATAAAATGGTGATGGGTTGTCAAGAATCTATTTGGGAGAGTGTGACACTGACAGGCCCAGACATGCCCCAGCAGGTGTATTACCCTGTGTCCAACCATCTTCTTAATATTTCACTGAAGGGGGTTGTGTGTTGCCTCTGCCAAAAGCTAAGAACTAGCTGATTGTCATGGTTATTGTGTGACGCTTGTATGGGGAAAATAACTGTAGAGTTATGTAACGTGTAGGATATTGTGTTACAAAAGTGTTTGGAGTGAAACTTGTCACCTGAGGCACAGGAGTCTCAGAGCTGACTCAATCAACACTGAGAACAATTAACATCATGGAGCGAGGGACAGGCTTGAGCATTTACAAACACAAAAGAACCCTATGTCTGTGATTAGGTGACACACTGGGCTAAGAGACAATAGTCTGTAATTGTGTAAGAGAAGAGGAGAGTGCACAAGATGTTATCCATTACAGAGGAGACTCTCTGCCAGTGGGAGTGTCTCATGGAAGGTGGATCTCAGCTTTCTGGAAAGGACAAGCACTGTAAGGACTGATCATGGGTGAAAAATCCTCAAAGAAACTTGTTTATAAGTGTAGAGAAGGCAATAGGTTGTGTTTTATGTTTTTCTTTTATCTGTAACCTTATGTTTCCAAACCCTTATACTTGCTGTTATTTGAATCTAGATCAAACTCTGTTAAATTAACTTCAGTTTGGTTTTACTATAGCCTCATTGAAGTGCCCTAGCTAAGGAGAGTGTTGAAATGAGTTGAAACCAGTGAAGTGGGGTGCATTGCTTTCACAGAGGCAGTGGATTGGTTTATATTGTGGCTGTCCAGAAGACAAAGGTCTGGGCACTTGAGTGTAATAAAGACAGGTGTGTAAATTGCTAGTCTGTATTGGGAAAGAGCAGGGTTGTGGAGCCCAGAGTGGAGTGGCCTTGTGTTGCCAACAGTCAGTAGTGGGGGAAGGTTTCCCCAGGTGGGCACAGACAAGGCTCCCTCCCGCAGTGCGCAGGTGGTAGCGATTCACCCTGGACACCTTAGTTAACCCTGAAAAGGGTCACAGATATACAGCTATACAAGTTATTAAAGTACCTTCTTAGGGTGTCAAGGTTCCTCCCCCACTCTGAACGCTAGGGTACAGATGTGGGGACCTGCATGAAAACCTCCTAAGCTTATCTTTACCAGCTTAGGTCAAAAACTTCCCCAAGGTACAAAATATTCCACCCTTTGTCCTTGGATTGGCCGCTACCACCACGAAACAAATACTGGTTACTGGGGAAGAGCTGTTTGGAAACGTCTTTTCCCCCAAAATACTTCCCAAAACCTTGCACCCCACTTCCTGGACAAGGTTTGGTAAAAAGCCTCACCAATTTGCCTAGGTGACCACAGACCCAAACCCTTGGATCTGAGAACAATGAAAAAGCATTCTGTTTTCTTACAAGAAGACTTTTAATAGAAATAGGAGTAAATAGAAGTAAAGAAATCCCCTCTGTAAAATCAGGATGGTAGATACCTTACAGGGTAATTAGATTCAAAACATAGAGAATCCCTCTAGGCAAAACCTTAAGTTATAAAAAAGATAGACAGAAATAGTTATTCTATTCAGCACAATTCTTTTCTCAGCCATTTAAAGAAATCATAATCTAACGCATACCTAGCTAGATTACTTACTAAAAGTTCTAAGACTCCATTCCTGTTCTATCCCCGACAAAAGCAGCATATAGACAGACAGAGACCCTTTGTTTCTCTCCCTCCTCCCAGCTTTTGAAAGTATCTTGTCTCCTCATTGGTCATTTTGGTCAGGTGCCAGCGAGGTTACTTTTAGCTTCTTAACCCTTTACAGGTGAGAGGAGTTTTCCTCTGGCCAGGAGGGATTTTAAAGGGGTTTACCCTTCCCTTTATATTTATGACATAGGGGGAAAAGGCTTTGTGTCTGATGGTAGGGAAAGGCTAGAGAGAGGAGTTGCATAAGAAAAGAAGTTTGACAAGGATTACTATTTGGGTTTGGTTTAGGTCCCTCACAAAGGGTAGCTGGCTTCTCTTCTCACTTGCACCCGTGTAAACCAGGAGTAACACCCCTGAAGTTGGTGCAATTACACTGGAATAAAACTGGTGTAAATGAGAGGTGAATAATATCTTCTGCCTCTACAGGGAATTTCTGAAAGTAAAATCTTTTCCCTTCTGGACTACATAAACCTTGCTCGAGGCATCATTTCTAGAAAACTTAAGCTAGTGTAAAATTTATTGGCTGGGTGGTTTAAATTTCATTTTGTGTTCCCATATTCCCACACAGTAATAGTATGTGTACTCTAAGTTGTGAAAGAGCAATCCAGAACCTTATCTGGCTCATGTGATTGCTTCTGCGCCTCATCTGGGGGATGGGGAGTTTCACTCATCCTGTACTGAAAAATACCATTCTCATTATGACAGGTTTCAGAGTAGCAGCCGTGTTAGTCTGTATCCGCAAAAAGAAAAGGAGGACTTGTGGCACCTTAGAGACTAACAAATTTATTTGAGCATAAGCTTTCGTGAGCATCTGATGAAATGAGCTGTAGCTCACGAAAGCTTATGCTCAAATCAATTTGTTAGTCTCTAAGGTGCCACAAGTCCTCCATTTCTTTCTGCATTCTCATTATGCAAGTTTAAAATTTGCTATCCTCAGATATGCAAGCTTTCCATGACCATTCATGTGAATAAATCTCAAAATCAGTTTCTCCAATCATTTGTGAGTGTTATTCTCTATCACTCAACATCTGAAGAAAGAGACCACAAAAAGGGGTGGGAGGTGGGGGCATTAGCATGGCCAAAGGGGATTTCATCTTAAATTCACTGGGTTGGAAAATTCCTAGAGTACTTACCCAACTCTATCATATAGACACAAATAAGGATATTCACATTAACAGCATTTGGGGTTTATCCTTTTAGTATTGCATAAAATTGCTGTAAAAAAGCAAGCCTTGACTGAAGGTAACATCTTTGCAAATACGTTTATTGTGAAACATTCATTTTAAAAGGCGTTTTCTTATGCCTCCTCTGTTTCTTCCAGCAGTGAAAGTGATAACATTATTAGGTCTGCACAGTGGGATTATGTGGACATCCCAAACACAGCTTCTTTATCTGTGAAAGAGTCAGATAAAGCTAGAACAGGCCTGATTTATCAATATGTCTGGGCACAGTATCTTAAAGATTTAAGGGATAACCAGTCTAAAGGGATATATGTAATACTGATTTTATAAATGAATTCAGGTTAACCAGATCTGACTGCAGAATCTCCTACCATCTGTCCCACTGGAGAGACACTCTACAGCAGCGCTGAGGATTCTATAAATTTGTGTCACATCTCATGCTTGGGTTCTTCAGGCTACTTTCTCCTCCTGCATGCTGTCAATTTCATTTGCATTTGTTTTTATTCTGAACATTCTGCATCCTCCTCTCCACAAAGGAACAGACTTCTGAATAAATGTCCTATGGCATTGCCATGGGCAGATGATTTCTATTTTAGCCTATCCTTTGCTGCACTGGAATCCTGGATTATTTGTTTTTAAGGATTTGGTCAGATGTCTTTTAGGCCTTCAGTATAACAATATTTTACACAATTATGCCTTATAACTGCGCTAGGAGACAGGGAAGTATTACTGAATGTCTCAAAAATGTTTTTGTGACTATTCAGTTGAATACAAAATTGAATTCACTTCACCTATGTTTACGCCTTTTTTGTGTATACTTTTCACACTGATTTAGAGCAGGAATATTTGCGGAAAAGCTTTTAAGACAATATTAGAAAATACTCATGAAAAGTAAATTCTGAATTTGTCAATGTGAGTATTCACATGGGACTCTTCATTTTTCTGTTACATTTATCCATCTAGGGGTTTAAATCCTGGCTCCACTGAAGTCATAGCCATATGGTTATAGCTACCCACTTCTGGACCAGCACAACTGCCCTCAAGAGTGTGTCCAGATGCTGGAGGTTTGGGAAAGTTGCTCACAAAGCTCTAGAAGTGTAGTTATCTTCATGCAACTGTTCTGGACCCATTGCTGGCTCATCACAGGTCCACACAATGTTGTGATCTTGCTAGTCTGTGCTTGTTGCCCTGCTCCAGAAGCGCCGGTCTACACAGAGGACATCAAACGGTTATACCAAGAGTCAGGAGGTGCATCAGCCAGTTCAAGTCTGCCATGTCTGTATCACCCTCCTCCTCCTCCAACAGTTGCCTTCAATAAGTCAGAAAACACCATCAAAATGTCCACCAGCATCTACTGGATGCTATATTCGTTTCCTGACAATGGAGTGGAAGCTCAAGCAAGGCAAATTTTTCAAATGGTGATTCCTCCACATTGCTGGCTCCGGTTGCTAGAAGCATGTAGACTCAAAAGGCTTGTCATCTGCAAGTGCTGGTGGGCTGCAACAACTTCCTGTAAAGTGTCATGGGATGGACAGCCAACTTTTCCCACAGTGCACCACAAACAAAGGGCTAGAGCAGCTACAGCTGGGGACGGCACTAGGAAACCTGGGATATGCTGGTATGCAGGGCCATCCTTAGGCATACATAGCATACGTGGCTGCATAGGGCACCTGAAAATTTAGGGCACCACCGGGACTATAAGTGCTGACTTCTCATCCTGCCAGGGGGCATGTTCAACGCCTCACCTCCTCTCCAGGCCCCGCCCCGCCTCTTCCCGCCCCTGCTCCACCCTCACCCTGCCTCTTCCACACCTCCATCCCCGAGCGTGCCCCATCCCAGCTCCTCCCTCTCCCTCCCAGAGCTTGAACACCGTGAATCAGCTGTTCGCAGCACTCCAGAAGCACTGGGAGGGAGGGGGAGCAGTTGATAAGTGCAGGACTGCTGACATGCAAGAGGCATGGGGGGAAGTGGGCAGAAAGGGGGAGTTTGGTGTCAGTGGGTGCTCTGCACCCAATAATTTTTCCCCATGGGTGCACCAGCCCTGGAGCACCCACTCACAGAGTCCGTGCCTATGACCAGGACAGCAGGTAAGAGAGGGTCGGCTCCCACACACCCAGTGTGCACTGCAGTCTCCTTACTAGGGGGTCAATGTGATGGTGTCTCCAGCTGTATAAAGGGTGTGTGTGTGTGTGAGAGAGAGAAAATACTATTTCTTTTGTTTTTTACAGTGCAAATATTTGTAACCAAAAACATAAAGTGAGCACTCTACACTTTGTATTCTGTGTTGTAATTGAGAGAGAGAATAGTTACACACCCCTGGAGAACACTGTAGAATACCGTAAGCTTATATTTGTGTTGCTAAGAGCAAGTCAGGCAAAGGGTCAGCAGTTTAATAATACTTGTGTAGGGCCCCCAAAATCCTAAGGATGGCCCTGCTGGTATGACTTGGGTCTCAGGTGCACTGTGGACACGAGTGTAGGTGTGAGACCCGGGTCCAGAAATTAAAAAACTAGGGTTAATTTTCAGTGTGAATGCTCAAGCCCTGGCTTTCAAACACCAAGCCTGTGGGCTCAAGTTCCACAGACCTGGGCTTACATTGCAGAGTAAACATACTTTATGTTTCATAGAGTTTAATGCCAGAATGGACCACCAGATCATCTAGTCTGATTCCCTGCATATCATAGGCCATTAATATAACCCAGCCACCTCCACATCAAGTCCAGCAACCGGAATTAGACCAAAATATTACAACCTTCAGGAGACTAAACTATTGTATGCCACAGGCAGAGAACAGAAGGGACTGAGGTGCACCAAAGGCTGAGTCCCCTGCAATGGCAAGGAATTGATTAAATGACACATATCCACAGTTTTCTCTGTCTGTAACAAAAACTGGCAAATTAGTCATTGAATTATGGGTGCTGAATACTCACAATGAACAATCTAAAATATGTTGGTGTCTAAGGTTTACAAAATTCTGGCTTTTTGTAAACCTGTGAATCTAGCTGTCTTCATATATGACATGGGCTGTAGTGCAAAGTATACATCTCCATATTTCTCCGGGGACAGACAACTTAACCAAAGAAGAGGAAGAGTTGACTTGGGAACACAGTAAATAAATACATACACAGGGAGAAGATTTCTGTTTGCAGAGGGCTCTTTGATCTAGAAGACAAAGACAAAACAAGAAATTCAGACTGGAAAAAAGACAAATATTTAACAGGGTGATTAACTGTTGGAACAACTTATTAAGGAATATGGCAGATTCTTCATCACTTGCAGTCTTTAAATTAAGATTGGATTTCTTTCTTTTAAAAAAGGCTCTTCTTCAAAACAGAAGTTACTGGGCTTAATAAAAAATTAATAGGTGAAAATCTGTGGCCTATGCTACACAGACGGTCAGTCTAGATGATAATTCATAGATTCAGAGCCCAAAACAGACAATTGTGATCAGCTAGTCTGACCTCCTGCATAACACAGGCCACAGAACTTCGCCAGAAGAACTCCTTTAGAACTAGACTACGTCTTTAAAAATATATATCCTGATTTTAAAATCACCAGAGATGGAGAATCCACAAAACTTGACAAGTTGTTGCAATGGTTAATTTATACCTTAAATCTGAATTTGTCTTGCTTCACCTTCCAGCCAGATTGAAAAACCCCTTAGCAAATATTTGTTCCATATGTAGGCATTTATAGACTGTGATTAAAATCACCCCTTAATCTTTTTCTTTGTTAAACTAAACAGATTGAGCTCCTGGAGTTTATCACTATAAGGCATGTTTCTAATTCTTTAATCCATCTCATGACTCTTCTCTGACCTCTCTCCAATTTATCAAGATGCTAACTGAATTGTGGGCACCAGAACTGGACAATATTCCAGCAACAGTCACACCAGTACCAGATATAGTGGTAAAATAACCTCTCTGCTCCTACTCAAGATCCTCCTGTTTATGGATCCCAGAATTGCATTAGCCCTTTTGGCCCCAGCATTGCGCGGAGGGTTCATGTTCAGGTGATTATCCATCATGATCCCCAGGTCTTTTTTTAGAGTCACTGCTGCCAAGGATAGAATCCCCCATCATGTAAGTAAGGCCTAAAATCTTTGTTCCTAGGTGGATACATTTACATTTAGCCACATTAAAATGCATATTGTTTGCTTGCATCCAATTTAACAGGTGCTCTGGATCATTTTGAATCAGTAACTTGTCCTCTTCATTGTTTATCACTTCTCTAATTGTTGGGTCATGTGCAAACTTTATCAGCGATGATTTCATGTTTTCTTCCATATCATTCATAAAGATGTTAAATAGCCATATGAACACTTTCACACACTTTCAGGTGACATTGTGAACAAGAAGTGCGCAGTATTATCTCTTGCAAATGTAAACGAACTTGTTTGCCTGAGCAATTGACTGAACAAGAAATATGAATGAGTGGATGTGTAGGCTCTAAAGTTTTACATTGTTTTATTTCTGAATGCAGTTATTTTTTGTACATAATTCTACAGTTGTAAGTTCAACTTTCATGATAAAAAGATTGCACTACAATGCTTGTCTGAGGTGAATCAAAAAATACTATGTCTTTTGTTTTTTACAGTGCAAATATTTGTAACCAAAAACATAAAGTGAGCACTCTACTCTTCGTATTCTGTGTTGTAATTGAAATCAATATATTTGAAAATGTAGACAACATCCATAAATATTTAAATAAATGGTATTCTATTATTAACAGCGCGATTAATCATACAATTATGTTTTTGTAATTGCACGATTAATCATGATTAAGTTTTTAAATTGTTTGACAGCCCTAATTTATACTAAAGAGTCCAGAGTAACTTTTCTGTGGTTACAGAAGTTGTTAGAAAACTATTCTCAGGGGTCATGTCTGGCCCATTCATTTCCCTTTTACATGTTCCCCAATAGGAAAAGAACTATCTAGGAAGCTCTCTGCCATGGTTCCCAAAAGTGTGATCTGTTACTTTTTGGAAGGCACAGATCATTCTCAAAAGAGTGGAGTGTCAAGTTCCACGGATTCATTGCTCACAGGCCGACTCCCAATTTGTCCACCTCAACAGGACTCTTCCATGCAACTGCGTATCTGACAATGTCTGGGTTTGCTCAGCAAATCAGTATGCCTATATCATCAATTTTAATTTAGTAACAGTACAAAGTAATATGTCAATGCACAAATCCTACAGAAGAATTCAGCATTGAAATGTTTATTCTCAATTAACAGAACAGCTCTGTTGCAGCAAGAGTGCTTTAAAGATGAGATATTTTATGAGACTGTCAGATAAATAAACTGGTAGATAGAACCAGGTAGATATTTAGATTTTTAAATGCTGTCATTTCTAATGTTGTAACCCTTATCTTCCTTAGTTTTGTTGATGAATAGAAGATTAGTGGGAGTGAGAGAATGCTTTACATCCTGTTTGAACATTAATGGTATGTCAGATCAGCAGTTTATCAACTGTTTCTATCTTTGCAGGAAGACTAACCTTAAAACTAAGCTACTCCCCAGGAGCTAGAGATAAGCAGTAGGAGTTGTGTAATTTCCTCAACTATGAAATGGACAAAGCTGGCTCTTTTGCAATTTACTTTCTTTATGCAATGACAGGTGCAGTGTGGCAGAGTGGCATCCCTTCAGACTTGAGAGTGAGGGACCATGACCTTCTGCCTGGTGGGCGGTGCCAAATCTGCCCCATCCCCCTCACCAGAGGTACCAGGACAGGGCAGGAAGTATAAAGGGAGGACCTTATTGCTCAGTTGAGTCGGAGCCACGGAATGAGGCAGACATCACCAATCTGCTGCAGAACTCTGTGAAGCGAAAGCAAAACTGTACTGTGCAGCACCCTGCCCCTGGAGGAGACTGACCCTGGAGAGGAGTTACCAGGACTGCCATCAACCATGTACTCCAAAGAGACGGAGGACTCTTGGACTATGGAGCCCTACATCCAGATTGTGGTAGGAAGTAGCCCAGGGAAACCAGACTGTAGTCCGGTTTTTCTGCAAGTCTGTGTGTTTCAGTGGGATCCCTGCTGATGCAGTGGCGGAACCATCCGCCGCTGTTAGGGCCCTGGGCTGGGACTCAGTAGAGTGGGGTGGGCCTGGGTCCCCCTACCCCCTACCCCCTGCCACCAACCCCACCTCTGTGGTGGTGGCTGACTCCACCTTGGCTGGAAATCCTGTGCTGTGTTTTTGGCTTCCCCAGCCAGAAGGCAGGGGAGCCTCAAACTGTGTTTGCTGGTTGCCTTAGCCCAGAGGCTTAGGCCAAAGCCTGCACCCTGCTCTGCCCCACCTAGAGGGCCAGAGCCCTAGACTGTTGAGTCCTGTCAGTCCTAGCCAGGAGACTCAGGAAAAAAGACTGCTTATTGCTCTGCCCTGCCTGGAGGGGGCAGAGCTCCAGACTGTTAACAGTTGTTTGCCCTGCCAGGACGCTACGAGCTATAGACTGCTTGTGGCTTGGCCCCAGACAAGGGTACCTGTGCTCGACTACTGCTGCCTTATGCCATCAGTCGGAGTGGCCTCCCTCCCCACTTGAGAGGAGGGAACACTACAACAGGTAATGTAAGTGGCATATATCAGCAGTCTCCTGCTCTCTACTGAGATACCTATATGGTACTGTTATAGGCAGCATTGGGCTAATTGTTAAGGTTAGGTTGCTCAATGTTTCCCATTATAAGATGTTGTTTTCACTTGCTTATAACTGCCAAACTTTGACTGCAGGCACTGAGCAGGACCTCCCCTCCAATTGCTGTTCCTGGATGCTATGGGTGGCTGTAGCCTCAGGTGCAGAGTCATTGTTCTTGTTCCTGTCTCTCCTGTGCTCTCAATACTCCCCATGTTGGATACCAGGCACCATGGAAGATGAAAACCCTTGATATGAGTGCAGAGGGGGACAACAGATGGACATGGGAGGGAGAGAGTGAGGAAGTAGATGGGGACAAGAAGCAGGGACAGAGGGAGACTTGGACTAGTAGTTCATGGGATGAGGTGGTGGGAAGTTGTGACTGGCTGGGCAAGGAGATTGGGATTGGGATGAGAAGCCAGGAGGGAGTGAAGACAAAGAGAATAACCCAAATGATATTTTTGGCATGGCATATACTTTAATATTCTTTGTCTTAAATAGAATTTATAATGACATGATCTAAAACAGCTCTCTGATTTTGGGTTAACAGTTGCTAGGAGTAAGACATGACCCTTCACCCAGTAAAAGCCAGCAAAAGTTAGTTTCCCAATTCCATGTCTGGTGAAGGGGCAATGTGACAGTTACCAGGAGGCATCCCATGTATTTGAAGGAATACTAAGAGGACACATGAAGATGTAAGAGTGGGCAAATGACAGTGACTGTTCGTTAAGCTGTTAGTTATACTCATGAATGTGTCAAGGCCTTCCACCAGATGCCAGGGGCCATCTCGTACCCTCCACACATTACTGCAAAAGGCTAAAGCAGCTTCTTCAAAGTGGCCTCCTGTTTGTCCTACTCTTTTTATATTTTTAGAGCCCACTGTGCTTGCAGTTGTCACAAGGGTATTGTAGAAGAACTGCCAGTTTAATGGGGCCTTTCAAAACTAACCAAAGGTCAAGCTTGCCTACCTTGATAAGGATTGGACCATATTGTTGGGGCTTAAGACCTGTCATGCCCTATGATTTGCTGAGATGACCACCCAGGAAAGTGCCAGAGTAGAGTAACCTTAAAGGCCAAAGTGAATGTGGAAGATTGTGTGTTGTTCTTGGGCCACCATGACATCCAGAAAGGTCAACACCCCTACTTTCCAAGGCTAGTCCTATGAACAGACAACTTCAGGCCACATGCATCGCCCCACCTCAGAGCCCAGAAGACCCCAACAAAGTGTGGTACTGACCAGAAATGATATTACCTCGTCCCCTAAGCTGCAGCCCTGACTCTGATGACAAGTCCAAAGACCATGGAAGTCATGGAGTTTGACCCTTTTTTCTTTACCTTAAAGTATCTTTTTTTCTCTTTCGAGAGAGGGAGACATCCCTTATAATCTTTTTTTCTAATTCTTTTGGGGTGTGAACACAAATGAATGCATTTGAATCCTAGCACATGCACATAAAGACACAGTAATAATTCCCTAAACTTAAAATCCTAAGCAAGTCCTGCTTTTAAAATCATCTGAGTGTATTCCTGCTTTAAGGAGAAGCATCAGTGAGACAAAGCTATACTTTATAAGAGGAAGTGAAAGCAAAAGCTGATGGCAGTGTGGCCTTAATGGCTAGAGCACAGAAGACCTCTGTTCTATTCCTAGCTCTGCCAGAAGTGTGTTGGGAGACCTTGGGCAAGAAACTTGCACCTCTCTGAGCCTATCTGTAAAATGGGGGAAATGATATTAACCTCCTTTGCAAAGTGCTTTGAGCTCTACTGATAAGTACTAACTAAGCAATAGGTGTTATTACTGAATCAAAAGTCATATTTAGGACAGGGGAGCAAACAGGATTGTCACTAAACATATGGTAACTTTAGGAGGAATCTAAACTTACTTCAGGGACTGAGAGGGAAACTATTTTGGTTTTGATTTTAAAATGTTCAATCAGTTCAGCTGATTTCCTTGCCATCAGCAAGGTCCTGTAATTGGGATTTGGAAATAAATGGACGCCTACCTCCTTCAATTCTTGGGATTAGGGGGTGTACAATCAGACCTTTCCTAACAAGGGGCCAACTTGGCTCCAGAGATTTCTCCTCCACACACTCCATCTTCCAGCCCCAAGTTCTCCCCCTGCTGCTTCCCTATATCCAGTCCTGAGCTGTCTCATGCTGACTCTGCATTCAGGTCCACATACACTCACCTCCTGCTGCCCCACATCCAGGCCTGCACTCTTCCCCCCACACTGCCCTGCACCCAGTCCTGCAGACTCCCTGCCCCAAGCTCTTACTCAGAGAGGTGGTCAGACTGAAAAGAACCATCCACACTAGGGACCAGGCAGTTCTGGGTGCAGCAGACCCATCCTACTTCTACATCTCTGCTTCCTCAGGAAGCATCAAAAGCCTGGATTCAGTCTCCCAGTCTCTTGGGAGTTCCTAGTGCCCCCTGCTATGTTTCTCCTTGGGGGCAGGTAGTGCTTGGTGCTCACGTGTGCTGGAAGGACTGCAAAGATGGAGGGCCAAGCAGGTGCACAGGGTTACACAGCTGCTCAAATTTGGCCCAGCCATCACTGCGTCAGGAGAGGACAGAGGGGCAGTTGGGCCAAAATTCTAGCTCTGGTCAGGGCGAGGGCTGCCCCATACTTGTGAAATTTATTCTCTGCTGTATTAACTTTATGATTTGATTATTGGCTGTGTTAATCTGATTTCCATTGTAAATCTGTTGATTTGATTTCAGTTGTAGCCTTAATTTAATAATTGTACTGTCTAATTCTTAGTTAATTGAGTAAAAGTTTATAGTAGTTATCCACAGCAATAAGCTTGTTTGATCTGAAGTTTGCTTGTTTATTAACTTTTAATAAAAACCATAAAAGTATACAGAGGCTGTTTTTCTTTCAAATTAATAATTTGGGCCAGAATCTTCTAGAGTTCAGGTAAATTAGCCAAATTATATGAGAGCCACTCAGATCTTTCCCTAAACTAAACCTTTATTTCTCACAAGACACGGGAATAGGGCAGAAGGATCAGTAACAGCTACAACACACTCCCTCCAGAACCAAAATTGAAATCCAAGAGTTCTCAGCCTCATCATTCCTTTGCTGTCAGTAAATATCAGTGAAGCCCACTGGCAAACTGTGAATCTCATCTCTTTCTAGTGTTGTCCAAAATACAGGATGGCAACAAACTACTGCTACCAGTAACTGCTAGTTCAAGTGGCAGAGGTTTGTGGTGGATTTAAAGGTTCCAACCATGCTGATGACCTATATGGGTGTCAATGATATCACATAATGGAATCCATCAGTTTGCTTGTTTAATAAACCATGAAATAGCACACCCAAGAACTACATTAAAAGAATGTACAGATTGTAAAGTCAAGTACACAAAAGTTAGGAAATGCAAGAATTAAAATTGCCCAGGGTAGACCAGGCTCTGGGTCTGAATCAGGGTTGTGTAGTGAAAGAGGTTGTTGTCTGTAGAACCTTTGCCTCATTTGTTGCAGAAGTTGGAAGGCATGTAGTTAATGAGAAAGGGGACTGCCAAAAGAGAAATGATGATCTCATGGTTAAGGCACTTGAATGTTATCCTGGGAGAATAAGATTGTATCCCATTCACTTCTCCGGAGTTTTAGGTGATGCAAGACAAAGAACAATCCTGTCCTGATAATATCTAACAGCCCAAAAGCACCTTATTTCAGTGTGACTAGTTTGAATGTAAGGATGTGACCATATGCTTCCCAGTTTATGGCTGCCTCTGCCGCTTAGCCAGAGGCCTTAGCCTAAGAACAGGGCCTCAGACTGCCACAGTAAGAGAAGGCCCTTACACCAGCAGACAGTGATTTTTATTCTTGTTTTGTATCTCTATAACTAGCTAAGTGATAACTAGCTCTATAACTAGCTAAGTGATAACAATACACCTAAATTCTTAAAGTATAGGCCTTTACAGACAGGCCTGAATATCTATATCCTAATAGCATGCTGTTATCCCATCTATATTCTTATTCTTCTGGTGAAAGAAGATTGCAATGAAGCATGTGATGATACCCACTGGCATCTGTGGGTAGAGGAGGCAAATGATCAGTACTAAGAATTATTTTTCTGGTTGAAAAATGCTGGTTCTATTTATATGGAGAAATTTGTAATATGTCAAAGAGGATGGGAAAGGCACTTTTCATTTTCTATAACTAAATCCAGGTCCAGCCTTTTGCTCAGAACCAGAAGAGCTGATGCACAAATACTGTAAGAGAAAGCATTACAACAAAGTGAAAAAAAGTGACTTTTGTGGAGGTTTGTGGTTCAAAAGCAAAAGTGCTCGGTCACAATGAAGCTGGTGCCAGAGAAATCTGGAAGTTAATGTGGAGCTGTTTAATATCACATTTGTTTATTTTATTATTTTCATTTCAGGGCTGCCTAATTGTCTGATTGTTTTCATGTTGCCGCTCTAAACTATCAGCATAAAAATCAATTACAACATTACATTTTCCTGTTTAAAAATGTTATCCATGAATCAGAAGCATAGTGCTGAAACAGCAGAAGTATTTTACTGGAGAAATAACCTTTTCTGCAGCAGTTTCTTAACTTACATTTTAAAATTATGAAAAAGATATCAGGTTCATTCTAAATTTCTGTACTGGTCTCTTGTGATTCTTTTCTCTGAAAAATTGCAGCTGCAAGGGCCATCCCACAAACTATAGCACTTTATTACCCCTATTAATCTAGGCTTTAATATTCAGAAGTGACTAGTTAACTTGCTGTTCATCTAAAAGGTGCCAAAAAGTGCCATGCAACAATCTTCTGAAAGTGAGTCCCCTTTAAGCTGTTTCAAGTTGGGCACTGAAAAAAAATCGATGCATTCAAAAAATCACTAGTCACATTTGAAAACAAACCTTTCAGCTGGGGATAGCTTTAGTATAGTGGCATTTGTATGGGATAGGAGTCAGGAAATGTTGGTTCTAGCTGACCAGAAACCCAGGCATGCCTCCCTATCTATCCATTAGTTACTAGTGATCTATCCATTATCCATCTATCCATTAGTTACTAATGATTAGTATAAGGCACATAGCAGCCAACCAGGAGGGCTAGAATTTTACTCTTTTTTTAAAATGAAAGCTGAAATTCTGAGGTAATGTGATTCCAGCAGCAGGAGCTTAATGAAAAAACACCAACTAATCACAAGAATTAGCAGTACTATATTTATTTCTTCTTCTAGTAGATTGAGATATCAGACTCTTTAAATTGTGATACTCTAATGCATAAGAAAGCTATTAGAGGTTTCTACATTTTAGTTATATTTTGTTTCCAAGGCTGGTAAAGTGGTTACTAAGTCAGCATGGCTTTTATAAGCAGAGGAATAAAAAAAAAGTATAAAAAATTGTATAATTTTAATGTTTCTTAAATAGTATCTATAAGATGATGCCTATACATGATGGTGTGTGGTGTTACATAGGATTTATTAGCATTAATTTGGGATGATCTGTCTAATTTACTCATGGCTTCATCATCTCCAAGTAATGTGCATGCCACCAATTAAGTTGATAAAATCTTTATATGTATGCCTCACTATTATGTGTGAAATATGTAATCTCAGAAACAGTAAATGTTTGGAAAATATGTTTGTTTCTCACTATAAAAGGTTTATCTGTGCAGTCAGAGAGACTCTGAGAGATCTGACAAGTCTGATATAGGATTTAATACTTCCTTTTGGTGAAATATTTCTGCATGATGTTTGATAAAGAACAAGGCTGGATTCTGATGAAGTATTTGTATGTGGTACACTGTAACATTTTTACAATAGGAATCCTTTAGCAATGAAACAGTTCACTACTTAAGAGTTCTTTTAATAACACAAGACCCACCAAAATAGGTTGCTGTGCTTAATCTAAAAGGGTATTGAATAGATTCCCAGTCAAAGGACTTGGATATCTGTTCCATTAACAGATGGTACTGATATTAGCTGCATAATTCAGATTCAGCTTGCATTGAGTCCTATTGTATAGTGCCAATTGTGTTGTTGCACTCCATATGATTTTATGCTAAAAATATGCTAAAAAGTGTGAATATAATGTAACTGGAATATGCTTCATGCAAAAGATCTCTTGTAAGGTATCATTACAAAGCTTATAATCTACTGAGTGTGTTCATCCTATTTGTATGAAAGTATCATTCTTTTATCTGAAACTATGAAATATAAAATTTAACTCTGAGGTCCTACTGTAATTACGCAAAGTGTGGACCATTAATGGTGGTTTGGAATTTTGATGGCTCTCATTAACCAGAATAATTGACTGTAGATGGCTCTGTTTATTTGCAAGCCTTCCTGTGAGTCAGGCCGGAAAGAATGAAGGCTTGGGGTCTCACAGGACATGTGACCATGTCACCTGGTACTGGAATCCATCTTAAACCTGGTGCTTTTCCATTTAAAAAAAGAGGGGTGGGGACCCAGAGAAACAAAAGATTTTTGCCTTGTGCCAAAGCTATAAAAGGGGATGGAACAGAACAAAGAGGGCTGCAGTCATGAGAAATCCCCTAGCTACCACCTGAGCTGGAACAAGGACTATACCAGGGGAAAGGACTGGGCCCAGACTAGAAAGGAGTCTAGTCTGTGAAAGAAACTTATTGGAATATCTCTGAGGGTGAGATTTCATCTGTATTCAGTTTCCTACTGTATTAGGCTTTGACTTGGGTGTTTTATTTTATTTTGCTTGGTAACTTACTTTTTTCTGTCTGTTATTACTTGGAACCACTTAAATCCTACTTTTCATATTTAATAAAAATCACCTTTTGCTTATCACTGAACCCAGAGTTAGTGACTAATATCTGGGGGAGTAAAGAGCTGTGCATATCTCTCTATCAGTGTTACAGAGGGCAGACAATTTATGAGTTTACCCTGTGTAAGCTTTATACAGAGTAAAACGGATTTATTTGGAGTTTGGACCCCATTGGGAATTGGGTATCTGGGTGCTAGAGACAGGAGCACTTTCTAAGCTTTTTTCTGTTAAGTCTGCAGATTTTGGGGGATGTGGTTCAGACCTGGGTCTGTGTTTGCAGCAGGCTGGCTTGTCTGGCTCAACAAGGCAGGGTTCTGGAGTCCCAAGCTGCCAGGGAAAACGGGCTTAAAGGTAGTCTCAGCACATCAGGTGGCAGTCCCAAGGGGGCTTGTGTGACCCAATCCGTCACACCAATGAAACATCTTTAATGTAGAAAAAATGACTAATATTGCCCTATTATCATTTAGTGTTTATTAAGATTTGACTGTGCTGTACAGAACAAAGGAGATGTATGGCGCTGTCCACAGGAAAATACAGAAACAATATTTGTAGTCTGCCTATTTCCTAGTAGATGGGTGTCCACATCTCAAAAATCACCACCACACTTGCCAATCCCTGTGAAAGAATCAAGGATTGAATGTAAAGATGGAGATTCAACTACCCTCTTTCTCCTACAGATAGTCTCTCCTGGTTAAGGCTGAAGTACATTAGAGAGACAGTGTAGAGAGCACTGAATTGATGTTGCATGTGATGTACCTGTTATGTGTGTGCTGTAAGGACTTCAGTCAGCCTTCCACAAGCACTAGGAATACTTTAAAAAATGTTAAAGGAAAAGATATCTTATTTTAGTGCCTAAACATGGGTTTAATAGCTTATGTATGGCCCAAGTTTGAAAACTTTGGCCAGTGTTCTTTAGCTCAGAAGCTAAAGCAAGTGGGTCATATATCCAGTAAACCCCCAAAACCCATAAGCCAAACTCAGATGTCTTGTGGTATAGTGCTAAAAATTATTAGGGCTAAACTCAGCCCTGATAGAGTTAGGCACAACTCTGTTGACTTCAATCCACATACACCAAGACTGAACTCAGTCCCCTGACATTATGAAGATTTAAAAAATTGATTCTAAAAATAAAGAAAGTTGTCCAATATTGTCCTCATAATCTGACTGCAGTCTAGAAATTATATTAAATATCTCTAGAGAGAAAGAATGGAATGTTTTATGAGCTGCTAGACCACTATATTGAGCATTCATTGTTGAGGTGTCACACTGAAATTTGGTAAAACTGCTATTTCTCAGATTGTCTGAAATTGAATAAAGCTATACTATAGAGCCCGGTTAACAAAGTGTTCCTATAGAGGCTTTCACTTGATAAGGATTAAAAGTAAATTACTGCATAATGCAATACACCCCAACTATAGCACAGCTGTAAGAGAAGTCATTTTGATCTACTGGATTAGATTACAGAATAATCTATGACTAAAGTAATAGTACTGGATGAAAAAGCTAAAGTAAGTTTTTGAAAGAGAGAGGCTCTAGTGTAAGATGTTCCAGAGCTATGTTCCGCTAAGCAGGACAGACACCAAGAGAAGAGAGTGCTTTTGTTTGTTTGTTTGTTTGTTTTAACATTTAATTTGTTTTCAGGAGATAGGACAGGTTGACCGTGCCTTCTAAATTTATGTCCCAGAAGAACAGAATACAGCAAAAGGGAAGTTCTATGCATTTCGCTCTATAGCTCCCTGAAATATGATTTTTTGGAACAAAGACTCTCCCAAGCAACTTGAGGATCCAGTTGTACCTTCAGATGCTCAGTACAGCAGGAGTTGTATCCATATAACTGAGGGCAGAACTGGACAAAAAACCAGAGCTAGTCAGAAAATGGTTTCCCCCTCCCTGATGAAAACTGAGTTTTTTGCAAAAAAAAAAAAAAAATCAAACTCAAAAATATTTTGATGTTGAAATGCTGTTGCTGGGCATTGTAGGAACAGTATGTGAGTGCCTCATACTCCCATTCTCCTGTCTAGGCTGGGCTGATGGTTATTTCTCCCATGATGCACCACAGCCTACCCTCACCCCACTGTGCATTATAGCAGTGAGACAGCCATGGCACATCTTGAGGAATGAAATCTGTCTGGGGAGTCTGGCGTAGAGGAGAATGGAAGCTAGAAGCACCTGAACTACAGCTTGTTAGGCTATCGATATTCAGACCTGTCGGTGAAGGCCTGTACTCGAAGAATTTAGGTGTATTCTTATCACTTCGCTAGTTATAGAGGTATAAAAGAAAGAATCAAAATCACTGTCTGACAGTATAAAGCCTTTTCTCACTATGACAGTCTGAGGCCCTGTTCTTAGGCTAAGGCCTCTGGCTAAGCAGCAGAGGCAGCCATAAGCTGGGAAGCGAACGGTCACATCTTTACATTCCAAACTAGTCCCACTGAAATAAGGTGCTATTGGGCTGTTAGGAATACAATCCTCCCCTGATAATGCCTATCACCTCTAGAAAAAGGGAAGTGCCTAGAAAATGTAAAAGGAAACTTAGTTTGATAGCATCCTGTCTGTCAAGAACTCACTTATCAATAGCTGGGATGTGAAATCCTCATTTCTGTGTTGTTCTATCATTGTAGTCCCCATTTCCCTATTGTTTGTCTGTATAATCTCTGTCTGATTCTGTGATTGTTTCTGTCTGCTGTATAATGAATTTTGCTGGGTGTAAACTAATTAAGGTGGTGGGATATAATTGGTTAAATAATCGTGTTACAATATGTTAGGATTGGTTAGTTAAATTTCAGGAAAATGATTGGTTAAGATATAGCTAAGCAGAACTCAAGTTTTACTATATAGTCTGCAGTCAATCAGGAAGTAAGGGGGGGGAATAGGAACAGGGAATGGAGGTGGGTGAATTGGAATCATGTTTTGCTAAGGTGGGGAATGGGAACAGGGACACGGGTAAGGCTCTGTGGTGTCAGAGCTGGGAAGGGGCACACTAAGGAAGGAAACGGGAATCATGCTTGCTGGAAGTTCGCCCCAATAAACATTGAATTGTTTGCACCTTTGGACTTCGTGTATTGTTGCTCTCTGTTCATGCGAGAAGGACCAGGGAAGTAGGCGGGTGAAGGAAAAAGCCCCCTAACACAACTCCCATGAGGTATTATGGTGGTGGTGGTTTAGAATGAAACTATTTCTGTTCGGGGGCATTCTGTTTTTTGTTTTGGGGGTACGGGGGTGGGGGATCAAAGCCTGCCATAGAAAACTGAAGACATTTCCATACAAACACTTTGTGAAAGATTTTGTTTTGTCAAAAACCACAATTTTCAATTAAAAAAAAAGGTTAAAATGAAAATTTCAGCCATCCCTACCCAATATTTGTCCTGCTATGGAAGCTGTAGCAAAAGTGAATAGTTGTCTAGAAAAAGCACCTTATTTTCTCAGCAGAAGAAACCTAGAGGAAAGGTAGTTTTTCCTCTAATGTCAAGACATTCTACCCTGCCTTTTACACTAATTGTAAACAATCTTTTAACTAATTGATGGCTATAACCAAACTGTTTAAAAGAATAAAAATTTAAATTAATTTAGTTAATCTAAGCCTCATGGCAATACAGAAACAATTTGGATGCTGTGGCATCCAGTACTTCCATGTGTGAAATCCTATCTTTTGTAATCTGACAGTGTAGTAATAAATCCCAAATATAATCTCAATCAGGGAATAAGATCTATTATTTCTTGCTGAGTTGGAAAATACTGAAATATTACACAAAATAGTATTCTTGAATGGATTTTAAATAAAAAAAAATCTCCGAAAGCTAAAGCAAATTGAAATAAAATTGAGTAAATTCTAGGCAAATAAACCTGAAGAAATTCAGGAAGGTACACACCTTAAATAATAGGAGTGTGAAACTGCAGCATTGACATAGATAAATAGGTTGCCTAATAAGTTGTCTACTGTGTTATTGGACATCAAGCATGATAAAGCAAGCGGAAAAGGGACTGCATAAGTTTTATCTCCTTAACAACCAACAGGAGAACAATTACAAAAGAGCATGGAAAAGCCACCTTCACAAAATAGGCTTTAACCTTAAAGCAGTGACGAGCGACATAGCACAATGATGCTGATGTCTAAATAAGAGAAGGCAGGGAGCCAAACAAAGAACAGGAGCATTTGAATCTTGCACCAGTTTGCTGGTCGAGCTGAAATAACATATGCGCAAAACTAACTAACAGCAATCTAAAGCAATAAGATCAGATATTTTAAAAAAGAATGCAGTGGTGAGCAATACTTTATTGAGGAAGAAACATAACATAGCAGTAAGTGATTGCTCTCCTGTCAAAATATATCTGTATATCCAGAAGACATTGACATGACTAAAATGAAAGAAAATCACTGACTTAATGCTGAATAAAAATACATTTACTTCAGGGTTTATGCCATTTTAAAATTAGTTACTTTTTTCAAAAGCCTGACAATTCAAAAATCCCTTGATTACATTTTAACCTAACTAGATGAGCCTCGTTACTGATTTTAACAAGAAAGGCTGCATTCAAAGCATCTTGAAAGAGTTATTTTATTTCAATCAGAGAAGAGACGGACATCTAGATGCATAAAAGTCATTCCTTTAGCGCCTGAACCTACTCCCATTGAAGTTCCAGGCAAAACTCCCCCTGACTTCAATGAGCACAGAGTCAGGCCCTTAGGTTTTATGAATTATGTTTCTTGATGTATGTTAAACTACACCTAGGGAAAAATTGTGGCTTTAAGACAAAGTCTCTCAGTAAGGAGGGGTCTGGAGGAGCACCACGCCAGAAGGACTCCTAGGGCATTGTACCTAACCCAGGTACAATGCTTCCTAGGGTAGGCCTACAGTGCAATTAAAAACCCACAGCTGGCCAATACCTCTCACCTTGCAGGGTCCTAGAACCCAGGCTCCAGCCCAAGGCTGATAATTGCACTGCAATTAAACAGCCCTTAGCCCGAGCCCAGCAAGCGCTAGTCAGGTGGCACAGGACAGCCACATATGTCTAACTACAGTGTAGACATACCCCTAGACACTAGGAAAGGAGAGCTCCTACTGTTCAGGAGAGAAGAGCTGCTACATCACCCTACTCCAGAGTGGAGTACAAGCACTCCCCTGACAAGGCTCAGCTCCAGGGCTGGCTAGAAAATGAAGACACCATTGCATGAATAATTTTGAAGTTGTTTTTGTGTCTCAGAATGGAATAATTTTATTTTGGGTGATTTTTATATCAATATGGTTACTTGTGGTTTTTGTTTACAGAAAATTGGGTTCTCAGTGAACAAAAATCTGTGCCAATGGTGACAATTGTTCCCAAAAGCTCACATTTGGAAGAAGTGGCCATCTTTCAGTCTTAAACATTTTCATTCCCCTCCCCCCCCAAAAAAAAATTCCAGTCAGCTCTGACCAGCTCTCCTGGCCAGTGCAGAAGGGATGGGGGCCATTGTCCTGCCCTTCCCACTTTGAAGGTCCCAGTGCAGTACTAGCCTGGACTAGTCCTTGTGCTCAGGAGAGCATGCTTGGCTTCACTGCCAGCACAGAAGCATAAAGACAGGAAGCCTGAGTCCCCTGGTCCATGTGCCTGTGCTTTCATGTAGGACTGGCCAGTGGCCAGATTTAGCCCATTACATTTAACTCAGCTGCTACAGTTAACTAACCTTAACCTACTTGAAGAACTTTATAAACATTTCTAACCTAAATGCCAGTTAAGAGTTTTTATACAGATGCACTATGAGTTTGTGTACAAATCAAACACATTCATGGTGGGTATAACTGCAACACTTCACAAATATGTATGTAGAGATTCATTCCAATACTGTTCATCCAAGATATTATTTATTCCTCTTTTCCTTTCCACCATATGTCGCAGTAAAGCCATGGTTCTTGTATTACCTGTGCCAAAATATTTTATTTGCTAAATCCTTTCCCTAAAATGATGCATTTAGACTACAGTAATCAAAGATCTGAGGGTGTTAATGTTCAGTACAATACACCTTATACATATCACCCCAGTGATATTGTCACACAAAGTAAATATTACTTCTTTCAGTCTACTGAAGTTAATCATTTATATCAATAGTTAAACCCTTTTCAGGAGCAGATTTGATGTTTCACTATTGGTCAAAAGAGCCCTCTATTAAGGGTTTACCATGTTGCTTCTTATTAATTACAAGTATTTATAAGGCATTGATCACTGTGGCATCTAGACAAACTTCACACCAGTAAGAACAGAATTAAATATCACCACAGAATTATAGAACACATACTGCACAACCCTCCAAGGGCATGACTTCACTGCAGAGTTAACTCTCCTAACTCCCTTCCCATTCACACACAAAACTTTCATCTGAGTTTAGTGGTGCTTTAAGCACAGGATAGCTGGCCCAGTTGACAGTATGGGTTAGAGCCTGGGTGCCACTGTCACCCAGGCTGGTAACCTGCCCACTTGCAGTGAGGAGACAGGCTAAATTACTCAAGGGCTGATAATTCCCTCCTTCCCCACCTTGCCTTTCCACAATTCCCCACCTTTACCCAGGATGGACCAGCTCTCCCATAATTCACTGGGAAAGAATCAGAGGGCTCGGTTTACCGCAGCACAAAGAACCCTGGGATGTCCCCAGAAGTTTTAGCAACACAGAGAAGAAGTGTAGCACCAGTAAGGATATAGTAACTTGAGTAGAGCTTTGCAGTGCGGCGGCTCACACCTGAGCTAAGCTAACCCAGGTGCTGATCACCCACATTAACTCTGAAGTGAAGGCATACCCAAAGTGGCTGACTGAGCTTCCTTGAAAGTTTCCATGAAGATGGATAGGAGCAACCAGCAGATAAAAATATCATGATCTGCAAGAGCATGCAGTTATTATAAATCCTGGACATAGGGGTATCTTACTGCTTACCCTATATATGGCCAGATTCAGAAGTCTTTATCACAAATGTATTCAGGAGATTAGTATTCACCACTGAGAATGCCCTAACACTAACTCCAGCAGCTTTCAAATAATGAATGATTTACAAAGTTACTGTGTGGTACTCTTATTGAAATGGTTGAGCTGAAAAAACTTGGAGCAGCACTATTAGATTTTGCCATTCAGATAATTTGGATGCCCTTTCCCTCATTGTTGGCATACAAATATTTATTTTGTAACTATAAAATATACAAGTGTACATAAGTTCTTGTGATTGAATATTACATCTATTGGTATTTCTCATTTGTAAGCACTGAGTCTTTTTCATCGCTGGTACACATAAATTTGCCCCACACTCCATTTAAACAATTCACATCATTATTTCATTAGAGTCTAAAGTATATATTGTATTTATATAGCTTATGTGAGGTTAATTTTGGATAAGATATAAGCAATAACTGGTAGCGGATCTCATTTATCTTCACAAGGGACTTGGAAATTCTTGTTTTTCCTCACAAGAGAAAATAAATGTCAAAGAGTGGAACCTCATATGGCTAGATAGATCTCAAAACAGCATTTGTTAATATTTTCTTTCACTGTGAAGCAATAAAAGGTAATACACACTTACACTTTTAATAACTTTTTCAGTTATGTCAGTGCTCTTGTGGTTGATCTAGTGTCATCAGAAGAAATTCTCCGATTTGTACATGTAGCCTTATAAGCAAGCAAAAATCAGAAACTGAAGAAAAATTTGACAAAATCTGTGAGGGCTAGAGCTGGTTGGAAAATGCCAGTTTGTCGAACTTGAAATTTCTTGCGAATGGGAGTTGGCTTTGACAAACTTTTGACAAACTACACACAGGGTTCTTACAGAGCCCTGTTTGCAAAGCAGGTTGAAACCTGCCTGCTTCCCCATTAGCTCTTCTGACAGGGTGCTCCACTATATATGCTGCCTTGGGGCCAGAGACATCAGGGGTTCCAGGGTCCACAGCTCCAGTGCAGCCTTCTCGATGCCAAGGTTTCCAGGCCCCTTGCTATGGCTCTGGAAGCCCTGGGAGACCCAGCTCTAGCTGGAATTCTCAAACTCTAGGCTTCCTGCTCCACAGCAGGGAGCCTGGAAATCCAGGAGGCTCTCAGGCTCCCTGCCTCAGAGATGGGAGATCCTGGGATGAGATCTAGGGTCTGTGGTGTCAGAGCAGCCCTGCCATGCAAACAGCCCCAGGGACAGGACTCCAGAGCTTCCAGATTCCTGGGCCAGCTGGCTCCCCAGACTGCCCACTCAAGCAACTACCTAGAAATTTGGAAATCCTAGGATCTCCAGCCTCAGGGCAATCTGCATAGTAAGGCTGTCCTGAGGCTGCAGCAGCAGCTGACTGAAATTGACATTTTTGTTGGTGTCACTCAGCAGCTGCCCATCCAGGGGAGCAAATTTTGTTTCAGAACCACCATGTGTCAGTATTTCCCAAATAAAATTTGGGGACGGAAGGATTTCCTGTTTGTGAGAAGTGTTGTTAAGTTTGGTTTCAGTCCTATTTGTAAATAACCGACATTTCTAAATGCCAAAATTTCTCATAAAACACTGGAAATCCCAAGTTTTGGCCAGCTCTAGTGAGGACTGCCTTCCAAAGCGCATGGAATTTCCAAGATTTGTTATTAGGCATTGTGCTTGGCCTTACTGTTAGTTTTTAAATACCAGATGTCATTGTAAGACAACTACTATTCACAGATAAAATATGCATTAACTTAGTAGACTGACCATTAAGTTTACAACATTCACCCGTGGCTAACAGTAGTCTGCAGATGTTTCTGCCAAGTGTTGGTGGGATATTACATCAACATCTTGTTTTAAACATATATTTTAAAGGGACATCGGACAGTGAGAAGGCCCAGGCACCCAGCCTACTTCCTCATATAATTGCATCGCTTTTCAGCCCATGCAGGGAGGGAAGCACCTGGCCCTTATATATTAAGGCTAGATTAAGAGTTTACTTTCCTTCTGTGGAGCACCGCCACAGGAGCCGACCAAGAAAGGAACTGTAATGCTCAGAGTCACAGTTCCTCCATAGGTTCCCCCTTACTGCAGTGAGGACAAGGCAACTGCTACTGGTCTTCCACTTGCAGAGAAGCTGACTACCCCTACAGTGCCAGCTCAGCAACACTGGTGGCTTGCTGGCAGGGGGCGGAGGCAGAAGGAGGTTGCAGAGTGATTGCATCCACCTGCACAGGATGTAACATGGTGGTCCCATGGAGGTTGCTCTCCCACTTACCCTATGACGCAGATAGCCAACACAAGGGAGTAAGGAGGTACCTTACAACCTCTTACTCTCCTCTATGGCCTTGGAGGGAAAGGCATAATATTGTCCTAAGTGTCAGATCCTGATCGCACTTGCTGCTATGAGTCATTGACCTCACTGGCTCTAGTAACATGACCAAGAAGCATTACACCCAGTTTATTGTCACAAGAGCCTTGGGAGTTCAGGCTCTAAGGTCCAAAGTCAACACTCCATTAAGATTAATGGAAAAAGTTCGCCCATTCTTGCTGCCCTCCCCATTTGTCAGGATTAGCAATGTGCCCAAACCAGAACCTAAAAATGTGTTTGAGGCCCATTTAGACACTTGGGGCTTTCAGAGTGCTCCCCGCCCCCGCTCCCCTCCCTCCCATTCCTGCAATAACATTTGGGTTTGAGGAAGAGTTCCAAACCTGGACCCAAACTCAGATCTGAATTTTGTGGTTCAGGTGCCTTTTTAGATGCAGATGCAGCCCTGTCTACATTTGAGTTTGAAACATGTTTGAAAAACAAGTTTCAGCTTTAAACATGGTTTCAGAAAACTGTCTAAGCTAGAATATTATATTGATTGTTAGCTATATGTATGTCAGTAGCACCTAAGCCCTTTTACACTAAGCACCATATAAAGGCATGAGAAAAAGACAGTCCTTGCTCACAAAAGCTTGCAATCTAAGTAATGCTCCTTCATGCTAACAAGATTTTGCTGACCAGTGTTTTAAAAACCATTTTCAAAAATTGTTTGAACTTGGCTTCTATCAAGTGGGAAACTCATTTAGCTCATTTGCAAACATGAGTAAAACCCCAGAGCAAAAGCAACAGTGCATCAGTTTACATTTTTAAAATCTTCAAGTCCTAAAGATTGTAAAGAGCCTTCAAAGTGTAGGCTTAGCCCTGGTCTACACTAGGACTTTAGGTCGAATTTAGCAGCATTAAATCGATGTAAACCTGCACCCATCCACACGATGAAGCCCTTTTTTTTTTTTGACTTAAAGGGCTCTTAAAATCAATTTCTTTACTCCACCCCTGACAAGTGGATTCGTGCTTAAATCAGCCTTGCCGGGTCAAATTTGGGGTACTGTGGACACAATTCGACGGTATTGGCCTCTGGGAGCTATCCCAGAGTGCTCCATTGTGACCGCTCTGGACAGCACTCTCAACTCAGATGCACTGGCCAGGTAGACAGGAAAAGAACTGAGAACTTTTGAATCTCATTTCCTGTTTGGCCAGCATGGCAAGCTGCAGGTGACCATGCAGAGCTCATCAGCAGAGGTGACCATGATGGAGTCCCAGAATCGCAAAAGAGCTCCAGCATGGACTGAACGGGAGGTACAGGATCTGATTGCTGTACGGGGAGAGGAATCTGTGCTATCAGAACTCCGTTCCAGTTTTCGAAATGCCAAAACCTTTGTCAAAATCTCCCAGGGCATGAAGGACAGAGGCCATAACAGGGACCCGAAGCAGTGCTGCGTGAAACTTAAGGAGCTGAGGCAATCCTACAAGAAAACCAGAGGGGTGAACGGCCGCTCCAGGTCAGAGCCCCAAACATGCCGCTTCTATGATGAGCTGCATGCCATTTTAGGGGGTTCAGCCACCACTACCCCAGCCGTGTTGTTTGACTCCTTCAGTGGAGATGGAGGCAACACGGAAGCAGGTTTTGGGGACGAAGAAGATGATGATGAGGAGGAGGTTGTAGATAGCTCACAGCAAGCAAGCGGAGAAACCGGTTTTCCCGACAGCCAGGAACTGTTTCTCACCCTGGACCTGGAGCCAGTAGCCCTCGAACCCACCCAAGGCTGCCTCCTGGACCCGGCAGGCGGAGAAGGGACCTCCGGTGAGTGTACCTTTTAAAATATTATACATGGTTTAAAAGCAAGCATGTGAAAGGATTAATTTGCCCTGGCATTCGCAGCTCTCCTGGATGTTCTCCCAAAGCCTTTGCAAAAGGTTTCTGGGAAGGGCAGCCTTATTGCATCCTCCATGGTAGGACACTTTACCACTCCAGGCCAGTAGCACGTACTCGGGAATCATTGTACAACAAAGCATTGCAGTGTATGTTTGCTGGCGTTCAAACAACATCCGTTCTTTATCTCTCTGTGTTATCCTCAGGAGAGTGAGATATCATTCATGGTCACCTGGTTGAAATAGGGTGCTTTTCTTCAGGGGACACTCAGAGGAGCCTGTTCCTGCTGAGCTGTTTGCCTGCGGCTGAACAGAAATGTTCCCCGCTGTTAGCCACGGGGATGGGGGAGGGTTCAGGGGGTAGCCACGCGGTGGGGGGAGGCAAAATGCGACCTTGTAACGAAAGCATATGTGCTATGTATGTAATCTTAACAGCAAGGTTTATCCAGAAAGAGTGTAGCCATTGTTTTATAAAATGTGTCTTTTTAAATACCGCTGTCCCTTTTTTTTTCTCCACCAGCTGCATGTGTTTCAATGATCGCAGGATCTTCTCCTTCCCAGAGGCTAGTGAAGATTAGAAAGAAAAAAAAACGCACTCGTGATGAAATGTTCTCTGAGCTCATGCTGTCCTCCCACACTGACAGAGCACAGACGAATGCATGGAGGCAAACATTGTCAGAGCGCAGGAAAGCACAAAATGACCAGGAGGAGAGGTGGTGGCTGAAGAGAGTAAGTGGCGGGCTGAAGAAAGAAGCTCAAATGTGGCGGCAGCGTGATGAGAGGAGGCAGGATTCAATGCTTAGGCTGCTGGAGGATCAAACCAGTATGCTCCAGTGTATGGTTGAGCTGCAGAAAAGGCAGCTGGAGCACAGACTGCCACTACAGCCCCTGTGTAACCAACCGCCCTCCTCCCCAAGTTCCATAGCCTCCACACCCAGACGCCCAAGAACGCGGTGGGGGGGCCTCCGGCCAGCCTGCCACTCCACCACAGAGGATTGCCCAAAAAAAAGAAGGCTGGCATTCAATAAATTTTAAAGTTGTAAACTTTTAAAGTGCTGTGTGGCATTTTCCTTTCCTCCTCCACCACCCTTCCTGGGCTACCTTGGTAGTCATCCCTCTATTTGTGTGATGAATGAATAAAGAATGCATGAATGTGAAGCAACAATGAGTTTATTGACTCTGCAAGCAGTGATCGAAGGGAGGAGGGGAGGGTGGTTAGCTTACAGGGAAGTAGAGTGAACCAAGGGGCGGGCGGTTTCATCAAGGAGAAACAAACAGAACTTTCACACCGTAGCCTGTCCGGTCATGAAACTGGTTTTCAAAGCTTCTCTGATGAGCACCGCGCCCTCCTGTGCTCTTCTAACCACCCTGGTGTCTGGCTGCGCGTAACCAGCAGCCAGGCAATTTGCCTCAACCTCCCACCCTGCCATAAACGTCTCCCCCTTACTCTCACAGATATTGTGGAGCACACAGCAAGCAGTAATAACAGTGGGAATATTGGTTTCCCTGAGGTCTAAGTGAGTCAGTAAACTGCGCCAGCGCGCCTTTAAATGTCCAAATGCACCTTCTACCACCATTCTGCACTTGCTCAGCCTGTAGTTGAACAGCTCCTGACTACTGTCCAGGCTGCCTGTGTATGGCTTCATGAGCCATGGCATTAAGGGGTAGGCTGGGTCCCCAAGGATAACTATAGGCATTTCAACATCCCCAACAATTATTTTCTGGTCTGGGAATAAAGTCCCTTCCTGCAGCTTTTGAAACAGACCAGAGTTCCTGAAGATGCAAGCGTCAGGTACCTTCCCGGCCATCCCATGTTGATGTTGGTGAAACGTCCCTTGTGATCCACCAGGGCTTGCAGCACTATTGAAAAGTATCCCTTGCGGTTTATGTACTCGCTGGCTTGGTGCTCCGGTGCCAAGATAGGGATATGGGTTCCGTCTATGGCCCTACCACAGTTAGGGAATCCCATTGCAGCAAAGCCATCCACTATGACCTGCACATTTCCCAGGGTCACTACCCTTGATATCAGCAGATCTTTGATTGCGTGGGCTACTTGTAGCACAGCAGCCCCCACAGTAGATTTGCCCACTCCAAATTGATTCCCAACTGACCGGTAGCTGTCTGGCGTTGCAAGCTTCCACAGGGCTATCATCACTCGCTTCTCAGCTGTGAGGGCTGCTCTCATCTTGGTATTCATGCGCTTCAGGGCAGGGGAAAGCAAGTCACAAAGTTCCATAAAAGTGCCCTTTCGCATGCGAAAGTTTCGCAGCCACTGGGAATCGTCCCAGACCTGCAACACTATGCGGTCCCACCAGTCTGTGCTTGTTTCCCGAGCCCAGAATCGGCATTCCACAGCATGAACCTGCCCCATTAGCACCATGATGCATGCATTGGCAGGGCCTATGCTTTCAGAGAAATCTGTGTCCATGTCCTGATCACTCACGTGACCATGCTGACGTTGCCTCCTCGCCCGGGATCGCTCTGCCAGGTTCTGGTGCTGCATATACTGCTGGATAATGTGTGTGGTGTTTAATGTGCTCCTAATTGCCAGAGTGAGCTGAGCGGCCTCCATGCTTGCCTTGGTATGGCATCCACACAGAAAAAAGGCGCGGAACGATTGTCTGCCAATGCTCTGACGAAGGGAGGGGTGACTGACGACATGGCTTACAGGGTTGGCTTACAGGGAATTAAAATCAACAAAGGGGGTGGCTTTACATCAAGGAGTATTTCAGGCAGGACTTCACGGAGGGTTCCAATAAGAAATGGTGCACCTAAGTAATTGTTCTTATTGGAACAAGCAGGTTGGTCTGGCCTCTGATTGATACATGGCTAGATTTACCTCGCTGCACCTTCTCTGTGAGTGACTGCAGTGTGACCTAGAGGAATGAGTCCCCTAGACAGGCCGGGGGGAGAGGGGGAAGCAAATGAGTACAAAACAAATCTGGTCTATTTCTTGTTTTGATCCACTCCATCTATCTTTTACATCTTTGGCTGGCAGCAGACGGTGCAGAAGGACTGCAAGCCATCCACATCTCATGGCTGCTCAGCAAAAGATGGTGCAGTAGGACTGCTAGCCATCCTCATCTCTTGCCTGCCTGGCAGAAGATGGTACAGTAGGACTGCTAGCAATCCATATCGCCGGCCTGCTCACCATAAGATGGTTCAGTAGGACTGACTGAAGGACTAAAGAGAATGACCTGGTCAAGTCACTCCAAATTTAGTCCCTGCGCCTATGTCTGCCCAGGTGCTCCTGGCCGATGTGGCTTTACTCATGATTTTTGAAAGTTTGAGATTGGCAATAGCTCCATGTTGCTCAAAAGCTTGTCTCTCTCACCAAAAGAATTTGGTCCAATAATAGATACTACCTCACCCACCTTGTCTCTCTAATATCCTGGGACCAACACAACTACAACTACACTGGATACCAGGGATCAGCAACTTTTGGCATGCGGCCTGCCAGGGAAAGCCCCAGGTGGGCTGGGCTGGTTTGTTTACCTGCCATGTCCGCAGGTTCGGCTGATTACAGCTCCCACTGGCCATGGTTCGCCGTCCCAGGCCAATGGGGGCTTCAGAAAGCGGCGCGGGCCAAGGGATATGCTGGCTGCCACTTCCCACAGCCTCCATTGGCCTGGGATGGTGAACCGCGGCCAGTGGGAGCTGCGATCGGCCAAACCTGTGGACGCTGCAGGTAAACAAACTGGCCCAGCCTGCCAGGGGCTTTCCCTGGTGGGCCACGTGCCAAAGGTTGCCTATCCCTGCTGTATACATTCGACCATCTAGTCAGCACAAGTTTGTTCTCACTCCAGCCACAGTTAAGGATAGGCCACATTTGGAATGCATTTGGAAATTATGGGTTTGAGAATTAGATTAAAGCTCAGAATTCAGCCCTGGATGAAATTCACCCTTATTGTTACCCACTCAATTTAAAGCACCCCGCCTATACCCTACAGAGGGTTCAAGGCATGATCTGGTCAATTTAGGGCACCCAGCCTATACCCTACTGAGGGCTCAAGGCATGACCCAATCAATTTAGGCAGCCCCACCCTTTCCCTTCCAAGGGCTCAGGGTGTAAGGCACCTATCCTTACCCATGGGGCTCAGGAAGAAACCTGAGGTCAATTTAAGTACTTGTCCTTTCGTTCGAGGCTCAGGGCTCTACGGAACCTTTTCCCAGTGAAAGACCCTTACACAGTTGAGCTCGAAACATCTATTTATTAGCAACACAGACAGCACACATATACCAAGTAAAGCTCTTATGCTCACCACTCCCGAAATACAGACAAATTTCACACGATGGCCAGTCAGGATTCATTTGTCACTACATGGTCATGCAGAGGGGTCAGAGTTCCAGCAGCTTGATGTTGAACTACAGTCCGGAAATGGTTCGCAAAGAGCATTGTTTTTCATTTACATTATATATGTAAAACTAGCTCCCTCCTTCAAATTTAAGAAACCTATCACATTATCCCACACTCCTAAATAACAAAAAAATTAACCAATTACGCACTGGCATCTATGTGCCCTCCTTTCTGCCCAAGTTCTTTACATTTTATCTTTCATGCCAAAATTGTAACTTAATTGTGACCTTCTCTATTTGGTCAGCATAAAATGCTGATCAGAGCTTATTTTACCATTTGTTGAATCTCTTTCTGTATCCTCCCTAATTTCCCAGTGTCTTTACAACCTTGGTGGTTATAACTCTCGTTAGGGACATTCCTGAGGTGGGGGTGCTTTATCAGCAGCAGAACATTCCTTTTTTCAGTTTAAGTGGTGAACTCCCTGAGTTTCACCCAATGCTGGTTGAATTTGGGGGCTGGGGAGGGTTGATCAGGTCTCAGGCCCACAATATGTAAAGCATTCAAACTTTGGGTGTTTATCCATACCAAACATAAGAACGTTTGGTGTTTCACTTATCACTAATACATGCTGTACACGTGTTGGGATTTTCAAAAGCTCTCAGCGTTGACCTGATTCTTGGTCAGGTGAATTGAAATCACTAGGAGCAGAGTTAAGACAATGCTCAGAGCTTTTCAGAATCCCACCCTCAACCACGCTAAGTCATCCAGAAGATTCGGAACAGTCCATATGAGATAATTTCTAGAGAATGCTGAGATAATGAAGGCCACATTTCACCTATCAATTACACAAATTAAAACATGCTTTGTTTAGAAATGGAGACTAGCTTTTATTCCCTATTTATATTATCCTTTTCCAGATGAATTTCCTTTGGAACTGATCTGAATTTCAGAATATTAGTGTTATCTCATTACCATAAAAATCATGATCTTTTAAAGGCAATGAAAAGTACAATTAACCTGAGAATAGAATGTCATCATTTTCTAAATAATTAGCTCAGCTTCTCAGAGCCAGTCATTCAGAATCAGGTGTCACTAATAAAATACATTGATCAGAAACTGAATTTTGTTGGGTCTTTGAATACCAATTGTAATTTATAAGGAGCTTCCCTAATGAGTCATTCATGGTTTTCATGAAAAGCTCTCATATTTTGCATTACTTCAGATTTTTCTCTTTATGGGTATATTTGCATAAAAAGAATATATTATAATTTGGATATTTTGGTTTAGAAGCCATTAATTCTGAGATTTATGATTGCTTTCTGGGATTAAACTTCATGTATATGCCAAATTCACCTTTAGAGGAGACAAGGTAGGTGAGGTAATAATAACTTTTATTGGTCCAGTAAAAATATTACCTCACCCACCTTGTCTCTCTAATATCCTAGGACTGTTATGGCTACATCTACACTACATACAAATTCACCTTTGACATTATTACACATGGGTCTAGAGGTGAATTTGGTGCTCAGACTCACTTAGGTAGAAATATATCTGTTTATTATATGCAGGTCTGGTAATGCCACCTTTTGTCAAGGTAGCCCAACATCTGTTGCGTATAAATTTGCAAAATTTTTGGCATTTGGGCTGAAATTGTACACGCTGGGTATCTGCCTCAGGCTGATCATTTTTGGAAATTTTCACCCAACATGGTTCAGCCATTTCTGAGAATGAGGCTAGGGACACATCCATTGTTTTGACGACGTTAAAAAATTCTCTAAGCCTTTTCTTTGAACAGCCCTAATGTCTTCCTGCTTTGGAGCAGGGACATGAAATTTGGCAGGAGAAGGCATGTAGTCTGTGTCAAGGACATGTCTTTTACCAAGTCCATGAAAATCTGCTCAAATTTGGCCAAGTTTGAGCCTTTTAAAAACAGCACTTCAATAGGGACTTATTAAATTTTAGCAGCTGAAATCTCTAAAGCCTCTGTCCACACTAAGTATGCTCAAGCCTCTTACCGCTTCTAGTGTTAACCACTGTGCATGCGCCATCCCATAGAGTGACTGAGCATGCTCCCTCTAGCCCAAGGATATGGGCAGAAGCCAGACTTTCCCTGAAAAGGCTGCTCTGAGCAGGGTGAGATGAGGCACTGGAACTGAGAGCAAGGAGCCCTTCTCCCCTCTCTCTCACTGTAGCTAAGTGTCATAGGCGCCAACTCCGTGAGTGCTGCAGGGCTCAAGCACCCATGGGAAAAAATATGGGGTGCTCAGCACCACGAGCGATAGTAGTTCCTGGCCCCCCCTGAGTTTTGTACCTGAAGTTTGCTCTCAGGGCATGCCCTAGCCCCAGAGGGAACTTGAGTTCTGTGCTGCTTACAGAATCTGTCCTTGAGGCACAGAGTTTGTTTATAAACAGAGGCAGGTTGATTAAGATAACAAAAGGCTTGTCATTACATTAAATTAAGGATCCTTAGATGGTCCTGAAAGCATTGCCAGGCACTCCAGTTAAAAGATAGGAAACAAAGGGTAGGAATAAATGGTCCATTTTCAGAATGGAGAGAAGTTAATAGTTGTGTCCCCCAGAGCAGGGCCTGTACTGGGACCAGTACTATCCAACATATTCATAATGATCTGGGAAACGGGGTAAACAGTGAGGTAGCAAAATTTACAGTTGATACAAAATTACTCAAGATAGTTAAGTCCGAAGCTGACTGCAAAATGTTGCAAAGGAATCTCACAAATCTGGATGATTTGGCAACAAAATGGCAGATGAAATTCGATGTTAAATGCAAAGTAATACACATGGCAAAATATAATCCCAACTACATATACAAAATGATGGGGTCTAAATTAGCTGTTGCCTGTCAAGAAAGAGATCTTGGAGTCTTTTGCAGTACTCTGGAAGCACTATGGGTTTTCAGAGTTCTGCAAGTTTATAAGAATCCTTCTCACTGTGCCTGTATCATCCTGAATTCATTCTCCAGTTTCAGAAGACTTAAAGACTATCTCCAGTCATCAATGGGACAGACACAACTGAATAATGTAGCTGTCCTTAACATGCATCAAAACCATACCAAGGAACTAGATGTAAATAAGATTGCTGACACTTATCCAGATAGCTACGATGAAACGTAATGTCTTTACACAGGGACATTAGTGAAGATAGCTTGTAGGTGATTGCAATTATTCTAATGTACTGTAATTTATGATAATGTAATTATGCAGTTCATAGCAAGTTAATCATTATTAAAATAGTAAAGATACCAATGAGAGACACATGTTCAATAACTAGAAAATGGAAGAAGTATATAAATATGCTGAAAATAGCCTACCCCCAAAACTGGCAGAGCCCCCTCAAATCCATCTCTAAAAGTAGGCTTGGTTTTTTGGTTTTCATTTTTTTTGAATGGGAAAATAACATGTGTACATCCAAATCTGGTAATGAATAGAGAATCTGATTCACTGTCCCTAGCCACTGGCTAGATCCTCATATGGTGTAAATCAACAAATCCATCTATTTCCACTGATATGCAGCTGAGGATCTGACCCATTATGTTTATTACTCCATGTACATATGGTACACAAAGACCTAGATTAAAGATGGAGTTTCATTCTTATCAATGTTTTCTGCTTCTGTGAATACAAGTCAGACCCTTAACATTAAATGATGCTTTTTTGTGATTTAATAATAAATATAATCACTTTCTCCTTGCAGAGTAAAGAAATGTCTCCTTCAAATGTACAGGTCAATCATGGCTTAAAGGCTTGCAGAAATCAATGTATCAGTGATAATTAAAGGTTACAATGTAGATAAAGACTAGCAATATAATCCAATAATAAAAATTTGAGAAGTGCTTAAGATAATCAAACCTAACATTTATGTCTGTAACTAATAAAAGATTCTTTCCAGGCAGCTTCTTCAACATTTAAAAAAATTAATATAAATTTTGCATTTTACATCAATTCTTAAGTCTGCTCAGACAGATAACTAAATTACAAACTTATTGGAAGGCCATCTGGGCCTGATTCCCATGCATTACTGGGTGTTTAACTGGAATTTTAAAAAAATGGTCAGCTGGTCTGATTCTCAGTGAATAAGTTGAAGGTCATTTTATTAAAGTGGTACCCACTAATGTCACTACAGATAAAGATCTGTCAGCATTTTCATTACAAAGACCTATTTTCATAGATTTAATATAACTTGGCTGTAAAATCCAACCCAGGGTTGAAATGTGGAATAGCGCATCTCAGAGTAGAGACTGAGTCTTAATGTGAAAAAAAAGAAACCTGTGTTTGGCTGCATTTAGGCTAGAGATACAAAACCAAAATAAAAAGATCAACTATAGTGTAATGTTACCATCTAGTCCAACCCCCTGCTCAAACCAGGACCAACCCCAACGAAATCATCCCAGTCAGGGCTTTGTCAAGCTGGCCCTTAAAAACCTTTAACGATGGAGATTCCACCACCTCCCTAGGTAACCCATTCCAGACCTTTGCCATCCTCCAAGTGAAATAGTTTTTCCTATATCCAATCTAGACCTCCCCCTTGAGCAACTTGAGACCACTGCTCCTTGTTCTGTCATCTGCCACCACTGAGAACAGCAGAGCTGCATCCTCTTTGGGAACCCCCTTCAGGTAGTTGAAGGCTGCTATCAAATTCCCCCTCATTCTTCTCTTCTGCAGACTAAATAAGCCCAGTTCCCTCTGTCTCTCCTCATAAGTCACGTGCCCCAGACTCCTAATCATTTTTGTTCCCTCTTCTGGACAATCTCCAATTTGTCCACATCCCTTCTGTAGTGGGGGGCCGAAAACTGGACACAATACTCCAGATGTGGCCTCACCAGTGCCAAATAGAGGGGAATAATCACTTCCCTCGATCTGCTGGCAATGCTCCTAATAATGCAGCCCAATATTCCATTAGCCTTCTTGACAACAAGGGCACACTGTTGACTCAATCCAGCTCTTGTCCACTGTAATCCTCAAGTCCTTTTCTGCAGAACTGCCACTTAGAGTCGGTCCCCAGCCTGTAGCAGTGCATGGAATTCTTCCGTCCTAAGTGCAGGACTCTGCACTTGTCCTTGTTGAACCTCATCAGATTTCTTTTGGCCCAATCCTCCAATTTGTCTAGGTCACTCTGGACCCTATCCCTACACTCCAGCGTATCTACCTCTGCCCCCAGCTTAGTGTCATCTGCGAACTTGCTGAGGGTGTAATCCATCCCATCATACAGATCATTAATGAAGATATTGAACAAAACTGGCCCCAGGGAGACCCCTGAGGCACTCCACTTGATACCAGCTGCCAACTGGACATGCAGCCATTGATCACTACCCATTGAGCCCAATGATCTAGCCAGTTTTCTATCCACCTTATAGTCCATTCATCCAATCCAGACTTTTTTAACTTGCTGGCAAGAATACTGTGGGAGACCATATCAAAAGCTTTGCTAAAGTCAAGAAACATCATGTCCACCACTTTCCCCATATCCACAGAGCCAATTATCTCACCATAGAAGGCAATCAGGATGGTCAGGCATGACATGCCCTTGGTGAATCCCTGTTGACTGTTCCTGATCACCTTTCTCTCCTCCAAGTTCTTCAAAATGGATTCCTTGAGGATCTGCTCCATGATTTTTCCAGGGACTGAGGTGAGGTTGACTGCTCTATAGTTCCCCAGATTCTACTTCTTCCCTTTTTTAAAGAAGGGCACTATATTTGCCTTTTTACAATCATCCAGAACCTCTCCCAATTGCCATGAGTTTTCAAAGATAATGGCCAATGACTCTGCAATCACATCTGCCAACTCCCTCAGCACCCTCGGATGCATTATGTCTGGCCCATGGACTTGCGAATGTCCAGCTTTTCTAAATAGTCCTTAACCTGTTCTTTCACCACTGAGGGCTGCTCACCTCCTCCCCATACTGTGCTGTCCAGTTAAGCAGCCTGGGAGCTGACCTTGTCTGTGAAGACTGAGGCAAAAAAAAGCATTGAGTACTTCAGTTTTTTCCACATCATCTGTCATGAGGTTGCCTCCCCCATTCAGTAAGGGTCCCACACTTTCCCTGACCACCTTCTTGTTGCTAACATACCTGTAGAAACCCTTCTTGTTACCCTTCACATTCCTTGCTAGCTGCAATTCCAGTTGTGCTTTGGCTTTCCTGAATTACACCCCTGCATGCTCGAGCAATATTTTTATACTCCTCCCTAGTTATCTGTCCAAGTTTCCACTTCTTGTAAGCTTCCTTTTTGTGTTGAAGCTCACTGAAGATTTCACTGTTAAGCCAAGCTGGTCGCCTGCCATATTTGTTATTCTTTCTGCACATTGGGATGGTTTGTTCCTGCACCCTCAATAAGGCATCTTTAAAATACATCCAACTCTCCTGGACTCCTTTCCCCCTCATATTAGTCTTCCAGGGGATCCTGCCCATCAGTTCCCTGAGGGAGTCAAAGTCTGCTTTTCTGAAGTCCAGCATCCATATTCCGCTGCTCTCCTTTCTTCTTTTTCTTTTCTTCTGAACTAGACCATCTCATGGTCACTGCTGCCCAGGTTGCCACCCACTTCTACCTCCCCTACCAATTCTTCCCTGTTTGTGAGCAGCAGGTCAAGAGGAGCACAGCCTATAGTTGGTTCCTCCAGCACTTGCACCAGGAAGTTGTCCCCAATTCTCTCCAAACACTTCCTGGACTGTCTGTGCACTGCTGTATTGCTCGCCCAGCAGATATCAGGGTGATTGAAGGCCCCCATGAGAACCAGGACCTGTGATCTGGAAACTTCTGTTAGGTGTCCGAAAAAAGCCTCATCTCCCTCATCCTCCTGGTCTGGTGGTCGATAGGAGACACCCACCATGACATCACCCTTTGTTGCTCTCACCTCTAAACTTAACCCAAAGATTCTCAACAGGCTTTTCTCCAGCTTCATATTGGAGCTCTGAGCAATCATACTGTTCGCTTACATAGAGTGCAACTCCTCCACCTTTTCTCCCACGCCTGTCCTTCCTGAACAGTTTATACCCATCCATGACAGTTCTCCAGTCATGTGAGTTATCCCACCAAGTCTCTGTTATTCCAATCACATCATAGTTCCTTGACTGTGCCAGTGATTTATGCACCTAAGTAACTTTACTTATGCCAATAGAGCCGTTGGGTTCAAAGTTACTCATATGCATATGAGTTTGGATAATCAGGCCCCAATTTAGTAACAACTTGGTTTTATAAAAGTGAAATTTTGTAGGTCCACTCAGCACAGCATTTAAATATGTGTGTAACTTTAAGCATGTGAGTAGGCCCAGTGAAAGCAGTAGTACCACTCACATGGTTAAGGGGACACATGTCCTTAAGTGCTTTGCTGTTTTAGGCTCTTTGGACTAGACCCACAATGGGAAATATGCATTGCATATTTAGGCATTCTACCCTTCAGTGGAGTACTTAGATCTGAGTTAGGCTCACAAGCGCCCTATACAATGCATGGGGAGAGTTACTCTTATGATCCAGTAAGTTGAGCCAGGAGCCTTCTAAGCTAGCCACTAGGAAATGGAAAGGAGAGGGGAAGGAAGTAGGTATCTTCACTTACGATTCACATCCATGAGTACTCTTGTGGAATTAGGTGTCTAAGCCAGGTCAGCACTTTTCAAAAAAGCCAGAGGGACACACCCCTACTTCATTATAACCAATAGCCCATTGGCTAGGGCACTCACCTGGGAGGTGGGAGACCTGTTTTCAAATCACTGCTCGACTTCATTTGGAGCAGGACCTTGAATCTAACTCACCTATATCTTAGAGAAATGCTCCTAACTAGCAGGCTACAGGACCAGTCTCTTGCTTGCACTTTCTGGCCCAATGACTGTTCAATCATTTATACAATGTGGAACAGCTTCAAACGGTAAAACAGAGAGCCCCACATCAGAATATTCCATAGCCCAGTATTTAGGGCACTCACCATAGAGATGATAGACCTGAGTTTGAGTCCTTGCTTCAAATGAGGCAGAATGGGAATTCAAACCTATGTTTCCAACACCCATCATGAGTGCTCACAAGCACAGCCTGCCTGCCCCCAAAATTCCCAACCTGGTTGCCCCAGCTGTCTCTTGAGAGGGCCATGCCTGCTTTGAGCACACATAATGGATTTGGCTTGTAGGCTGGATAGATGGGCAATGCCTAGTTTGAGAATTCCCCTGGGTTTAGGCATGAGCTAGGCTGCTGAGCAGCTTGGTGGCACCAGAATTTAGAATGTTTTGCACGTGTACAATGACAGAACCCTAGGCACTTATGGGAGTTTACTGGCAGAAACGTAGGCACCTCCAGAGTTAGGTGGCAGCTGAGGGAGGCTTTTGAGGATCTCAGTGGCATCCAAATGTTAGGTTTAGGTGCCTAGAGGCAGTTAAACTAAGAGTAGAGCTACGGAGGGATTTAGGTACTTATCAAGTCTGCAAGAAATACAGTGATTGCTGTGAATCATAGAATCATAGAATATCAGGGTTGGAAGGGACCTCAGGAGGTCATCTAGTCCAACCCCCTGCTCAAAGCAGGACCAATCCCCAATTAAATCATCCCAGCCAGGGCTTTGTCAAGCCTGACCTTAAATATGAACTGATTTTTTCATTTTCAATTTTCATATTGCATTCTGCAGTAATGATCTGGATACAAATCCTATTCAGAGCTGGCTGAATTATCCCTTGCAAATAAAGCATTGCAAATTCTGGCAATTTTTTCATCAACTAATGATTCAGCCATCTTCATGGAAGGCTGAATAATATTGTTGCAGATTTTGACAATTTCTTCCATTGACTAATTATTCACCATCACATTTCCCAGTTGTTCAACCACCTCTAACCCCAATGTGTAAAGGTACCCTACTGCTAATAAGAATATGAGTGGCCAATAGTTTGTCTAGACTAATATCATGTCTTCTGACAGTGGCTGATGCCAGATGCTTCAGAGGGAACAGAACAGGACAGTTATTGACTGATCCATCCCCTGTCTTCCAGTCTCAGCTTCTGGCAGTCAGAGGTTTAGTAACACCCAGAACATGGGGTTGCATCCCTAACCTTTTTGGCTAATCACTATTGATGGACCTATCCTCCAGGAATTTATCTAATTCTATTTTTTTAACCGAATTAGACTTTTGGCCTTCACAAATATCCTCTGGCAATGAGCTCCACAGGTTGACCATACCTTGTGTTAAGAAGTACTTATTTATTCAGTTGTCAGATTCCCTGCATTTAAATATTATACTGTAATCTACAAAGAGGCTATAAAATGTATGTTATTTATAAGAGATCCAAAAGATTATGAACTTGATGGTCTGGAACAGCTTGGATGAATGTGTTAAAGCAATATTTTAATAGAAACTAGTATCTAGCAATTTTTTAAAATGAAAGATAATATATAGTTTGTAGACCTGAATTAAGAAGTCCTTCTTGTCTGTCAGTTAAATCCACATTCATTTTTTAAGACTGCTCACCTGGTTCTTGATTCCTGGGCAAAGTGAATGTATAATGCCACCATTCTGATTTGCACTCATTTTGCACAGGTTTAAATGACTAGCCCAGCAGAGTGAAGAGTCAGGCCTATGGTATTTACATATCAAACTGATACTGCCCTTTTGAAATTATAAAAACAAAGGAAATCTTGAGTACAAACTGTACTGTGCAACCATTAAACAAGTTTTTAAAACTGCAGTGATAAATTCTCACAACTTAAAAATTGCATCTGAAGGAATGTTTGACTTAGATTGATATACCAGTATGTATATCAATACATATGTGTGTGTGTGTTTGTGTGTATATATATATATATATATATATATATATATATATATATATATATATATATATATATATATATATATATAAAGTTTTCAAAACACTTTTTGAAATATTCTAATACTGCAGATGGGCTACACAGGAAGACCAGACCATAAGTATGTTTGAACACAACCCCCTACATTTTCAAAATAATACACAGGTATTATAGGAGCTGAGCAGCAAAATCCATATTCTTCGTATGATCTCTCAATGTAGAGAAAAGGGAGGAATCCATTGTAGTGAATCCAGAGTTAATCCTCAGTTTGCTTCTTTTCAGGCTGAGATCCTGGTAATTCCTCTTAGCTCCCTAACTCCCAGGCTGGCTTGACAAGCCTGTGCTATTTAATGTCACTACCACACAGAGTCCTTGTAAATCCTTGACCTGGACTAAATAGCCATGAAATGTGCTTTGGGCTATACATTCCCTGTCTCAAAATTTAGGGGAGAATAGTCAGAGGGCTGTGATTAAGTTGTGTTCTGACTTCCAAAGAGGTGGTGCACACTATCATCTTCAGTTATAGCACTTCATGAAGTATTATAACTGAACCTGATATTTCCAAGATGGAGAGTGGTGTGTTATAATGCCAACTGTTATTCATTTGCCAGCATGGAGATGCAGCTCCCAGAAATACCATCCTTTAGAGGCCTACTGATATTTGGTATAGTGATTAGAAATTGGGCAGGAAAGTGGTTCAAGTATTTTAATATGCATAGGCGCCGACTTCATGCGTGCTCTGGAGTTGGGGCACCCATGGGGAAAAATGGTGGGTGTAGCAGCCCCTGTGTCAGCTCCCTTCCACCCACTGGCAGGCTCCGCAGATCAATGCCTCCCCCTCCCTCCCCGTGCCTCCTGTCCACCGCAATCAGCTGTGGGAAGGGGAAGGAGCGATGACACGGCATGCTTGGAGGAGGGGGCAGGAAGAGGCACTCAGATACAATTGCAGGCCCTCAGCAAACAGGCAAGTTTCACTCAAAGATAGTTCAGGATGAAGCTCTAAATATGTTGAACATAATTTTTGTTGCAGTTTAAGACTTTTATTTTAAATTAGTTTAATGTTAGTGTTTTCCATACATGATTAAACTAAAGACCTCCCAAATTAAACTAAAATCAGCCATCTGACATAAACTTACAAGAACTAGAATGGGAGCATGATAGGCCTCTTAGAGGATATACTTAAATCCAACCATTTTTCCTTACTTTAACAACATAAGCATGGCCATACTGGGTCAGACCAATGGTCCAGCTAGCCCAATATCCTTTCTTCTGACAGTGGCCAGTGCCAGATGCTTCAGAGGGAACAAACAGAACAGGACAATTATTGAGTGACCTATTCCATCTTCCAGTCCCAGTTTCTGGCAGTTAGAGGTTTAGGGACAACCAGTGCATGGGGTTGCATCACTGACCATATTGGATAATCGCCACTGATGGATGTATCCTCCAGGAATTTTATCTAATTTGCTTTTGGACCCATTTGTATTTTTGGCCTTCACAACATTGCCTAGCAATGAGTTCCATAGCCTGACTGTACATTGTGTGAATAAGTACTTCCTTATTTATACTTTTATTGTCAGATTCCCTGCATTTGAATGCTTATAATGTAATCTACAAAGAAGCTATAAAATTTATTGTTTCCCCCCAGGGTGCCACCTGGAACCGGGGCATGAGCCCACCTGACCCACTAGCCTGGGCTCCCTTTTAAACTGTACTGCTGTGACAGGCCCTCAAGCTCCCTCCAGCACACATTCAGGTAGGGACACTTCCAGCTGCAGCTTTACACAGATGCTGAGATCAGCTCTGCATGGGAAGGCTCAGCTAAGGAACTGTCCACTTACTCAAGTGCACACTCCCCTTTGACAGGTAAACCCAAAATTATACCGTCTTGCACTGCACAGAGAACTGTACAGCTTAAGCTCATTAAATTCACGCCCTCCCTCAATGTGAGGGGAGAGATGCAACAGCTTTCTGCCCCAAATATGATTTCCAAACACTTGTTTTTGACAAATAACAACAAGTTTGACTACAAAAGATAGATTTTAAGTGATTATAAGGGATAGCAAACATATCAAAGCAGATTACCTAGCAAATAAAACAAAAACGCAATCTAAGCTTAATATACTAAAGAAATTGGATATGAGTAGCAAGTTCTCACCCTAATTGTTGGTTTAGGCAGTTTGCAGAGATTCTTGAGGGCAAGCTGCACTTGCTTGTAGCTTAACACTCCAGGTATTTCTTTCACAGGCTAGAAATCCCTCTAGCCTGGGTTCTCTCCCCAGTTCAGTCCTTGTTTCTCAGGTGTTTCCAAGAGTCTCTTTCGGGCAGGGAGTCAGTGAAGACCTCGATGATGTCACTCCCCTGCCTTAAATAGCTTTTGCATATGGTGGGAACCCTTTGTCTCCAACTTTAGTTCCCACGCCTTTCAGTGGAAAAACAATAGTATTCTATGATGGAGTCCAGTACCACATGACTTGGTCACATACCCCTGTAGGGACACAGCAGCCATGAGTAAGAGACTGTTTGTAGCATCCTCAGGAAGGGTCCCCAAGAATGCTTGCCAGTGAGAGATTAGCATCTCGTAAGACCTATTTTTCTTCCTAATGGCCCTTCCCCCAGCCATCTAGACTGATTGCATTCTGCCTCAGGAGTGTTCCCCAGGTGTAAACACATTTGTAATAGATGCATAGACAGTATTCCTAACTTCAGATACCAAATGATACATGTGCACAAGTAGGATAATCATATTCAGTGAATCATAACCTTTCCAAGGACACCTCACATGAATTATCTTGCACAAAATACATTATGATTATGTCATAATCATATCATAATAATGTATCTATGAAGAATATGGGATGCAGTGTCACATGTATAAGAGATCCAAAAGTTTCCTTCACAGCTATTCCAGTCTATCAGGTCAGTCTGCATTTGAACAACCCTTAATTATGCATATTATGTACATTGATATTCATTCAAGGTGTTTCAGACTATGTGTTAAGAACAATTTTTTTGGTAAAAGTTAATATTATCTAACATTTTTAAATAAAAGCTAATATCATGTAGCTTATAGACTCAAATTAAGAAGTCCTTCTGGTCTGTCAGTTAAATCCACATTCATTTTTAAGACTGCTCACCTGGTTCTTGATACCTGTGCAGACTGAATGTATAATGCCACCATCCTGAGTTGCATTTATTTTGCACGGGTGTAAATGACTAGCCAAGCTACAACAGAGTGGAGAGTCGGGCCTGTTATTTACACCTCAAATTGGAACTGCCGCTTTGTAATCAGGGTGAGTTATAAAAATATAAAGGAAATTTGAGTCCACGTTGTACTCGGCACTCGTTAAACAATTTTTCAAGAGAAACTGCAAAGATTAAATCTCACAACTTAAAAATGACACCTGAAGGAATCTTTGACTTATAGATTGATATACCAGTACATATAGACATAAATTTTAAAAACACTATTTTCAAAGCAGTTTTAGAAGCATCACCTTTTAATATCTCTGTAACAGTGAATCTGTGTCTGTCAAAGGATACTGCAACTTTACTGTTACTTCCAACCTATGGGGCACTCCAGTCTGCTGGCATATAGTCAAAACTTTCTGTTTAGGACAGAGGTTCTTAAACTGCAGTCCACGAAAGAATTGATTGGTCACATGATGCTGGTTCTCCTCTTTGTAGTCAGTTGTTAAATTACACTACATCCTGGCTACTAAAAATATTTTATATTACTTTGCTCTATAAGCAGTTCATTTAGTTGCTCAAGGAGCTTCATTCAATTGTGGATGTGAGGGAAGATAGTCTATGAGCAATCTCATAAGTGTGAAATCTTGTCTCTCTCATCATCAGAAGTTGGTCCAATAAAAGATTACCTGCTCCACCTTGTCTCTCTAAGGTTTTCATTTGACAGTCCCAGCACTGAGTCTGTGTAGGAAGTGCTTGCCATCCCCATTGGTTTAAAAGCGAGCAGACTCAAACCCTGAAAATAACCAGTTGCAAAACTCAAATTGCAAAAACCCTAAAAAATATGATTGTGCCAAACAGAGCTGAAACTCACCATCACTACAGCTTTATATTTCCTATCTCTGTTCTAGAACCTCGGCCAGAGGTGATGCAGAGGCATAGCCAGAACATAACCTTTTGGAAATGGCTGTTCACATCGTGCAGTCTAGGGTTAGCCATATGAATCGTGGAATATCAGCATGTCAGCATTGGAAAATGCAATTACACTTAATGTATGTCACTGCACAGGAATTAATTGGTTTTAAATAACACATTTGAGTAGAGTTTCTGCACTACACTGTGTTCAGAGTCAAAGTGGGAAGCTAGGTGTTCCACAATACATTTATTTCAATGTTTTCCAAAGCAGGTGCAAGTCACAAAACAGAGAAGTATGTATGCCCTGTGTTAAGTCATTTTGTGAGTCACCAAGAGGTTAGGGTGCAAAAAAAAAAAGTTGTCTTTTACAACATGGCTACTGACAAAAGTTTGTGAAACACCAGACATTAGTTACAACTAGAGCTGGTCAGGAAATAGTAGCAATTTTGACAGAAATTTTCACAAATGTGTCCCTTTTCTCCACTGAAAAACTTTTAAAAAGTTGACCACATCTAATTACAACATACCATCTACAGTGTGTACTCTCACTGCTAACAGGAGACACAGGCAGATCAGGTCATATGTTGGTGGCGGGTGAACTCACCCTTTGGGGAGGCTAGCCCATGGCCCCTCTCCCTCTGTCTGAGGCCCTCCCCCTTCTTCTCCCACACTGGAGCCCGGAGCACACCAATCCCCCATGGCCGCTGGCCCCAGCACTGGGCAGGTAGGCAGGCAGCACAGCTGGAGCGCCTCTGGCCCCAGCGCTGGGCGGGTGGGCAGCCAGTGCCGTCGGAGCACCCCCAGCCCCAGCGTGGTCCCAGCACTGGGAGGACGGGCAGTATGGTGTGGCCCCAGCATGGGGCCATTGCTCACCACGGCCGCCAGCCTGTCTGCCCCAGCCTCTTGGCCACAGACGGGAACAGCAGGCAGGAGTGAGTCTGATTGAGCGTGGGTGGGGCCTTAGGTGACCAGACAGTCAGTGTGAAAAATCGGGACAGGGGGTGGGGGATAATAGGTGCCTATATAAGAAAAAGCCCCCAAAATCGGGACTGTCCCTCTAAAATCAGGACATTTGGTCACCCTAGTTGGGCTACACCAGGCTGTGTGGGGAGGCACAGCCTCCCCCTGCCTACCATACCTGCCACCCATGATTGGTGTCCCCTGTCACAGCTAACAGGGGACATAGGCAGCTCCGGTCAGATGGCCTGCAGTAGTCCATAACTATTTATGTGACATTCTCTATTTTTCATAACATTGACATACAGGTAAAGGATGCCACAATTCTCTCTCCAATGCTTGAAAATCCTTTTTAATCTGTTCTGGACTTTAACCCGAGTTAACTGCATAAGCTTTACTCCTGATCAACAGGTAGATTTATGAATATAAATAAAGATGCTTTCATAATGAGAAAAAAACATTGTTTAATCCCCACAGTCTAAATTCACAAAATGTGGAATGTAAATAGCTCTAAAACTAACAGCATTAAATACTCTCTTTTTAAAAAAAATTAATTTGGGGCTAATTATTCAACTCTATTTCATCAATGTCATTTTGTTTAGGCATGACTGAGTCAGAGCATATCTTCTGACTTCTCATTTTATTGGGAAAGCAACTTTGCATAGCCAGACACATTCTGATTTAAAACATGCTAGAATTATTTAGTATGCCCAGTATGAGGAAGCATTGTTGAATGAAACTCCTACCTCATGACAGATTATGCAACAGCCCTACACAGGGTTGGGGGGTAAACACTTATGGGTTTATCGGTTTTCATGCATAATGTCTTTACAGCAATAAACATGATGATGTAAGAGTAAAAAATATTTTGATGAAGAAATTATCAAGCTATTTTCCCAGTATATATTTATATAGACCAAGATTGAAGAAGCAGAAGAAGAACTGCCTATATAAATAGCCTGATTTTCAAGAGTTCTGAGGACACATTGACTCCAGTTAGAGCTTTTGGGTGTTCAGCATTTTTGTCAATCAGGCCAATAACTACATGGATTTAGGTGCCTAATTTTAGATGCACATTTTTTAAAAAAATATTGCCCATATAATGTTTGGGCTCAATCCTATAGTTCTTATTTTGGCAAAACTCCCATTGACTTCAGTGGTAAACCTTAGTGTACAAGATTTAGATCAGGGGTGGCCAACCTGACCCTGAGAAGGAGCCAGAATTTACCAATGTACATTGCCAAAGAGCTACAGTAATACATCAGCAGCCTCCCATCAGCTCCCCCACTCTGTCCCCAGCGTCTCCCACCCACCGGCAGCCTCACCAATCAGTGCCTCCCACTCCCTCCCTGCACTTCCTGATCAACTGTTTCATGGTGTTCAGGAGGCTCTGGGGGGAGGCAGGAGGAGCGAGGGCACGGCAAGCTCAGGGGTGGGGATGGGAAGGGGTGGAGTGAGGACAGGGCCTGTGGCCGAGCCAGGGGTTGAGCAGTGAGCATCCCCCGGCACATTGGAAAGCTGGCACCTGTAGTTCCAGCCCTGGAGTCGGTACCTATACAAGGAGTCGCATATTAACTTCTGAAAAGCCGCCATGTGCCCACTGAGTCACAGGTTGGCTACCCCTGGTTTAGACTCAAATAATGTAACATATCTGGAACAAGATAGGTTACAATAGATGTTCTTTGAAGGTTTGAGTTTTTTAGCCTGTTTTTGAATATACTTGATTTACTCAAAGTGACCATGAGCTGATCTTTTGCAGATTTATTTTAAGAACAGATTATTCTAAATTTGTTCTTAAATTCTTTAACTTCTTTGCCTCTCATGCTGCTATCCACAGAAACATAGATCAGATATGGAGGAAAAGAAAGGATTTAAATTACTCAATTCTTCAGGCAGAAGAACTAATGAAGACTAGACCGTGAGGCCTAAGGAGGGCGTCTGAGGCACTTAAGTTTCTGTATTCATAGAAGCAGCAGCTGAAAGGGATATATGTCCTTCCCTTGTAGCTTGCTACTATTCTTCTGATGTCCAGTAAAGTTGTAGGTCTTCTGCATCCTCACTCCTAGTTCCCACCCTCTACACAGATTATGTTTATGTTGTTGATATTGATGTTTAAACAACAGGAATTTTCTACTTTTGTTTGTTTTACCTTTTAGGTCCGGGTATCTGGGGAAGGCTTCCTTCCTGTATCTCTCTGCTCATTTTGTGAAAGCCTCTTTTTAGATATCCACGTATCTGCCTATAAAATATCCATACTGTTCCTCCCTTTTTTACTTTCATGGGACTATTCAGGTGTTTAAAGTGAAGCATATTCTTACCTGCTTTACTAAATAAAAGCCATAATTAAAACCAAATAAGAAAAACTTCTCACAAGAATATTCCTGTAACTTACTGAAAACCATTAGGGGAGCACTATTACTCATTCCAATATCTTGCAATTTCCCCCGATGTAGTGGCATGCATTTTTCCAAAATGAAACAGTGTTTTCTCATTTTTTCTCAATGTTTTTTAGTTTCTGTAGTTCCAACTGGGGCAGATCTGCAGGTGGTATAAATTGTTATAGCTCCATTTGGAACAGCATATTTGTATTTTTCCTGCATTTTCAATTGATTTGCATCATCTCCCCTTTTAATGTCACATGCCAGCTTCTTGAACCAATTTACTCCCACTTCTACATTATTAATGGATCTGGTAGATAAAATGGGATCCAAAGTCAATCTCTCCATTTCTCAGCTAAACACCTCAATATATTACCACTTTTTATTCTGATTCTCATTTATCAAACAAAAAGAAATGTCTAATTTGAGCAAATATTTGGATTTGAGAAGAAAATATACCTAGCAGATAAGGGAAGATTAATGCTAAACTCTGTTCATAGTTATGCAAACTCTAGTCATTTACCCACTGTATTAACAGAGAGATCTTCTATTTTTGATACTTATACTTAAGTTAGTTACTATTATTTTCACTACAGTTCTTTGGAACATCACAGGCTGTTCAGTGCACGGGATCAGAATAATAGAGAAGAAATGCAAAAGCTGAATTTTACTACCTCTTTGCCATATAATGAGTACCAGAAAAGAAATCCCGCCAGATAGCTGTCTCCTGTCTTTAACTAGTCCCTCCAGACTGTTTCACAACCTGGAGATATACTGCACACTATTATCACAGATGATACACCTGACACAAAGGCACATAAGGATGTGGACTGAGCATTTGCTGAGATAAAAGAGCTCCATAAATTATGGAAAGAAGGGTGTGATGGTACCAGCTCCTGCCAAGGCCCCAGGCCTTATTGAACACTGACAAAAGCACAGCTGGAAATCTTAATATAGATGTTAGAGTTATAAGAATGAGTTTAGATTTTATGGAATGCTTGTGGGATGTTGCAAGCATTAATCCTTTTTATAATACTTGTATCCCATGTTATAAGGTAATGTTTGCTAAGACTGTAAATCTCCCACAGTCAGGAGGGAAGCATCACCAAGTGTGAAATGCTAGCTTACCACAAGAGGTGTTATCTCCTTCCCAGCAAAAGAAAGTCTACAGACATCAGATAAGCCATTGTAGAAAAAAGACTGTTGATTTCATGAGTGTGGCAGAAGCAGAGGGTCCATGCACAGGCCCACATCCCATCACAGCTTGAATGCTGGGGAAAGGGAATAAAAATGCCTGTTAAGGAGAATTGCTCTCTTTCTGCTGTCTGGACTCTGAGGAGCAAAGATTCCTAAACATAAACAAGAGATCTCCAGCTGCTTGGCTTGGGTTAGCCCTGAAGCACACAAAAGCTTGATTATTATAGAAGTTTCTATATTGCCTTTTGAACTTAAGATTGTATCTCAACTGTGTGTGTATGTTTACCTGCTTTAACCTTGTAAATAACATATCTTTTTCCTAGTTAATAAGCCTTTAGTTAGTTAGTTACAGGATTGGCTACAAGCATTGTCTTTGGTTTGAGATCTGAGCACAACTGACCTGGCATAAGTGACTGGTCCTTTGGGACTGGGAGTAACCTGAATATTGATGTGATTTTTGGTGTAAAGGCCCATCTATCACAGAGACAGGCTTGCCTGGCTGGCAAGATAGATCGCAGATGGAAGAACAAGAAGCAATGGTCTTAAGTTGCAGTGGGGGAGGTCTAGTTTGGGTATTAGGAAACACTATTTCACTAGAGGGTGGTGAAGCACTGGAATGGGTTACCTAGGGAGGTGGTGGAATGTCCATGGTTTCTAAGGCCCGGCTTGACAAAGCCCTGGCTGGGATGATTTAGTTGGTGTTGATCCTGCTTTGATCAGGGGATTGGACTAGATGACCTCCTGAGGTCTCTTCCAACTCTAATATTCTCTGATTCTATGAAGTATCTAAATGGGAGTGTTTGTGACTCCCTATTAATGCTGTTATAGTGCCTGAGAAATTCACACTTGTTACTTGGTTGATAAAATCTAAGTATAAAACACAACCAGTTCATTTCCTCATTTTTGACAGTCTGCCCTGAGGTTGGCACCCATGGTCGTGAGCCACTCCAGACAGCGGGACAAAGGGGACACGTGAGCTGATGGAAACCACTACCATTAACCTGGTGCCCAAAGTAGAAGCATACAAGTTTGTTCTAAATTTCAAACAAGACAATATAAAAAGGCATTTTCAAGTTCTAGAAGCATATTATTTTAACCTGTTTCTGTATCTGAATCCATCTTAGCTCAGAATAAAGTGAGCTAGCTTCTGTGCTGTTACTGCTGCCTCTAGACAACACACCATGAAGGTAAGTATGTTTGGCCAAAAAAAGCTTACTGCACAAAATAGTTGCCCCCGGGGGGGGGAGGGAGGGGGGTTGGGGTCATACAACTTCAGCCAGTTGCATACTTTTTACGACAAAATTGCCACTAGCGTGTTGGACTTCATCATCTCAATTCCATTGTGCTTTATGAAACTCATTCTCTGTTGCTCTTGTACAGTGTACCAGTGGCTGGCCTTGCCTTAATGTTTTGTCATGCGCATGTTTCTCAACATGTATTCTCAACAAAGGCACCCACAGTGAAACAACCTCTAATATTCATGGATACCTATTCTCTATTCCACTGCTCAAGGATTATGCTCTCACACAGATATAATTGCTGTCGCTCTGATCAGCTGTAAAGAAGCATGTGGCACCAATGCGGCGCTACTTTACACATGATTTTTTCAGCTGCTCGTCCCTCAAGGAAATTACTTATTCACTGAACAAATCCAGTGGTGAGTATCTTCTTACATGTTCTCCACAGGAGAATCATTTAAAAAACAGGACTTTTTTACTTCTAGACACAGCAAAAAATAAAACTCGTTAATCAAGTCCTGCAGAATGTCACGATTATAAATGCTGTGGAGAGTTGCCACAATGGCAGTAAAATATTCAGATTTTCAGAAAACCAATTACAAGGTACAGTAAATCACTGTAAAGTGTTATTGGTGATATTCAGAGAGCAGTGAGAAATTCATCTTGTACGCATAATTTCCTGAGGCAATCATTCCTTCTGGTGGTCAGTGAGGTGAAAATGATACCTCTGGTGGTGCATGGATGTGCTCATGTTTACAGAGACACTTTCTTAACAGAACCGACATCCCTTCCCACCCTTGTCTTCAGTGGGATACGAAGTTGCGCAGCATCTCTGGAAAAATCTGTAGCGGGAAACTCACTTTGAAAATCTGGCCCATAAGCTTTTGAAAGTGGAAAGATGGTCTCAACCTGCAAGCCTTAGACAACTCCCTCAGCCTCCTCTTTTGGTACTCCTGAGGCAGCAATTCAGTGTGCAAGGAAAACAGGATTTTTTCTAACCTGCAGATAGGACTTTTTAGTTTTGTGGGGTTTTTTTTTTAAATTATGCATGTTAGACCATGTCTATACTACAACTTTGGTCAATGCAAGTTACATCAGCATAAAGCCACTAGAGTTAATACATTGCTTGTGTGCATGCTTGCTTGGCTCCTTGTGTCAATACTATGCATATTCACCAGGAGTGCTTGTGTTGGTGCACCATGAGTAAGTATACCAGCATGCAACTCACCATCGTCCAGTGCGCTGTTTTTTTGGGAAAATTTGGCAATTCATGGTGGGGGCAGAAACAAGTCATGCAGAGGTGACTGTGAACAAGGGGCCACTCCAATCTTGCAATTTTAACTATCCCATAATACTATCCATATTCCATAAATTTCACACCTTTTTAAAAAAATCCCGCAAAACCATGGAGCACTTCTCACTGTCTGAGTGACAGAAGCATGGAGCCCACACAGCTCTACACTAGTGTCATGAACGTTGCAAGCACAGGATGAATGATCCTCTGGAATTTGCACAGCCACAGGAAGAAATGCAACAGTGGGGAACATCATGTTTCATGGAGGGCAGATTGCTGTGTGACAGAGAGAAAACCATTTCAGGGTTGTTGTTGGTATTCACGGAGCAGCTATAGATGGTGGAGTGCTGCTTCTGGGCCTGAGAAACGAGCACTGATTGGTGGGATTACATCATACTGAAGGGTTGGGAGGACACACACTGGCTGCAGAATTTCTGGATGCGAAAGGCCACATTCTTGGATCTGTGCCCCAAACTAGCAGGCCTCCAGTACAGGGACACCAGAATGAGACTTCATTGACTGTTGAGAACTGAGTGGTAATCACTCTGTGAAAGCTTGCAATGCTAGATTGCTATCAGTCAGTGGGAAATCATTTTGGAGATGGAAAATCCATACTGGGGGCCATAGTCATCCAAGTGTGCAGGGCCATTAATCATTTTCTGCTACACAGGACTGTGACTCTTGGCATTTGGCAGGACATAGTGAATAGATTTGTAGCAGTGGGGTTCCCACTCTGCAGTGGGGTGATAGACAGCACACACATTCCTATTTTGGCACCAACCCACCTAGCCACAGAGTACATCAGCAGAAAGGGATACTTTTCTATGGCTAGACAAGTGCTGGTGGATCAGTGGGGACACTTCACTGACATCAGAGTTGGATGGTCAGAGATGGTGTATGGTGTTCCCATGTCATATGAACACTGGCTTATTCAGAAGGTTGCAAGCAGGGGCATGCTTTCCTGACCAGCGGATTCCCATTGGTGATGTTGAAATGCCAATGTTGATCCTGGGGCACCCAGCTTACCGCTTACTCCCCTGGCTCATGTACACCAGCCACCTCAGCAGCACCAAGGAAAGATTCAGTTACTCGCTCAGAAGGTGCAGAACGACAGCTGAATGTGCTTCTGGCAGATTGAAGGGATGCTGGTGTTGTTTACTCACAAGATGGAATCTCATTGAGAAAAATATCCCAATGGTTATAGCTCACTAGCCACCTGTTGTGTTCTGCATAATATCTGTGAGGCAATGGGGCAAAAACTGCTGCCAGGATAGAGGATGGAAGTGGAATGGCTGCCTGCTACAAGGGTGATTAAAATAACTCAAGAGCCAGATACAAGGGTGATTAAAATAACTCAATGCTGAGCTAAGGGAGGTCTTGTGACAGCATTAGCAACATACAGTGCTGATCTGCCTTTCCAGGGAATCCCCTGGGGTGGAGGGATGGGCATGGGGGTGTGATAGTCTTGAAAGAACACTTTAACAGTAAGACACAATAATGTGGTGTGGTGGACTGTGCTCTATCTGGCCTTGTATTGATGTATATTTATGAATATAAAACACTGCCTGTTAATGCACCTATTCACATTGCTTGCTATACATTTATAATTATTATGCCGTGTTTGTCACTGATCCTATGAGTTTTGTCCCCCGGTACAACAAGTAGTGAGTTCTTTCACTAGAGCTGGGCATTCTGCAGACTATGTTGTAAAGTAATAAAGATGAATTATTTACCAAAAGTAGATTTTTTACTGCATACCAAAACCAGTGGAAAAAAAATGTGCAATTAAAAAACAAATAAAATAAAAACTTCTGGAATAAATTAACAGAACTTAAAAAAGGGGAAGGAACATTCATGTCCATTTCAGCTTCATATATACCAGCCCCAGCTCTCGCAGGTCAGTGTATGTGAAGCTGTGTTTCTCCTTACTGTCCCCCTGCATGAAGCGGTACGGATGTGGGCCCTGATGCCATATGGATGTTGGGGGGTGTAGGAGGTGCTAAAAATAAGTTCTCCATTGACTAAAAAAGAAGGCAAGCCTGTGATTGTTGAAACTGTACATCAGCAAGAGTCTGCAGCATTTATATTTGCTGCTGGGGAAGCCCCTTTATGTCCTGGTGCATCTCCCTCTCTGACTCCTGGGCCTTTCACCTGGCCACTCTTTCCCTCTCCATACTATCTGCAATAATCACCCTCCAGACTATCTGTTCAGTCAGGTACAGCACTGGCCATCAAGATTCTGACAAGGGAAGTCAAGACAAAGGGTCAGAGGAGGATCAAACCTGAGGCTGCGAGGAGTTCACAGGTTCCAGGCCAGGGTCAATACCAAGGGTCAGAGTCAGAGTCAGGCTTCAGGATCTGGGTCAGGAGTCAAAGTCCAAATCAGCTCAAGTCCAAAACAGGAGTTCAAGAGCAGAAATTTTCCTGGAAGCTATAGGAGAGCCACACTGTTACCTGGACACTTCCTGGAATGCCCTTTGGGTTTATATAGGGGAGCCATGAGGCCGCTCCTTCTCAGACTCCTTGAGGCAGGGCTTCCCATGATCTGTGTCTACAGATGGTCATGGATAGCGGAGTGCAAGCTGGTTACAACTGCTGCTGGGTGGCAGAATAGAGATGTCTGCTGCCTGGCAGCTCCCTAGATCTGCAGGTCCTTCAACTGGCTTGCAGGCTCCCACTGAACATATTCTTTTCTTTATCAGGGTCAGGCATTCCATAGGTATGGAGGGGGGACCCCTTAAGGTCACAATGGCAGTAGCTACAACATAAGAGGTATCATTGTATGTGTAGTCACAACAGAAAGCAAAAGTGAAGTTGCAGAACTCCCTTCCCCTGTTCCCCTAAAGTTTTAAACAAGAAAGCTTATAGGCTTTTCAGGCCTGCACCACTCCCCAGCCATATTGAGTATGGGAATGTTCAGTGCTCAGTGGGGGAATGAGGAAGGAATTGTTTGATTGCATAAAACATTAACATTTCATCCTCTGTTTCCATGGGTCTGAGTGCAGGCCCATGGCAGTATTTTCCACAGGCGATGGTAATTTTAGCTGATATCTCACTCCTGAGGGTAACAAAGATAAAGCATAGCTGCAGCTGGCGTCTTAAAGCTGGCTGGGCCCATATTCCATTATCCCGTTTACTGCAATGGTGCCTGCCAAAGTCATCATAGACTGGGAAAGTGTCCAACCATGGAGGAAGAAATAAGGCTGCCATCTGTAGAAACCTACGGGAGAGGATTGCAGAGTACTTCCATGACAGTTTCCTCAAGATCTCTCAGGAGGATTCAAAGGACATCCCTGTGTACTTAAACTACTCAACAGGGGGAGCATGCAAACTCTACAGGAGAATGAAAGAGCAGATAACAATTCTGCCTCTGTTTGCTGTACCACTCACTACCTCTTCTAGAATAAGTAAATTAATGAAAAGTCAATACCTGTGTCCTGGTATGCCAGGGTCAGGCACCATCTGTACAGTTAAACATTGTAGTGGGAAATGCATTCACACGCTTGATTCATTCCCCCGAATCAGGCTCACCTGTGCTCGGTTGCTGGGACTGACTGCACTGCGGTGGAATCTTGAACAGATCCTGGCTCATGGCATAGCTGGACCCCTTTACTCCCCCGTAGCATATCGCCCATTCTTCTACTTCTTGCTGTTCATGGCTGGGGTCTGTATTTCAGGCTCCTTGGAGGGATCCATGGCACTCTCAAGGGTGTTGGTGGGGTCTCGGCTAAGTATGGCATATAGCTCATTGTAAAAGAGATAGGTGTGTTGGCCTCCCTTGCCTTCTGGTATGCCTGCCCTAGTTCCTTTGCTTTCACATGGCACTGCTGCTGATCTCTGGCACCTCTTCACTGGCTTCCCCCTTGCAATCTGCTCATAGATGTCCGCATTATCCAACAGCTCTGGAGCTATGCCTGCATAGCCTCTTCTACCCACAGGCCCAAGAGATCCAATACCTCCTGTCTAGCCCAGGCCAGAGTGCATCTGGAACAAGGGTTGCAAGGTGTGCTTGCCAACCTGGGGAATCAGGAAAAAGGCATTTCAAAAGTTATTTGGGTTTTTTAAAGTGGGGAAGGAAGGTGGCTTCTGGTCTCCATGATCCATGGGCAGTGGCATTCACAACTGTGATAAGAGCACTCAGAGTTGGGCATTGTGGGACAGATGCTGGAGGACTGTTAGGGTTGACATAGATCATGCAGTGTCTACAATAGCACTGTGTTGATCATAGTAGGTCAACCGTGGTTCAACGCTATTTGGGGAGGTGGTATTACTGCATCGCCATAACAAAGCACTTAAATTGGTGGGACACAAATTTGAGCATAGACCCATGCACAACTAGGTCAAGGCAACATACGTTGATCTAACTTTGCAGTGTAGACCAGGGTCATTACACCAGTTTCACAACAGTGTTACTTCACAGAAAGAATTCTCCATCAATATTCATAAAGCCACCACCTTATCCTCTTAAATTGGTCCTTCACAGTGTTCGGTGAGGAATACCACATAACGGGCCTAAGACACTCAGGTTTGTTAATTCAAACCTTTATTTGGACCAAAAGCATACCGCGCAATTACAATTACTATTAAAGCTATGAATGACAGATATACAGAAAAAGATATTGGCCAACTTTACCTTCTACTGGGACCTAGGCAGGTCACAATGGATTTCTCCTATGAGTCTCCAACTATCCTCTTACTCTCTAGTAAATTTATGCCTTTTCATAATATATAACCATCCAACATTAAGCATTGTGTCTTACAAAACCTATACAATATATATGTGCAATCTTCAGTTCACATAACTATTTTCATGTTATCATGTTTCTTTTCCACTTGGTGTATTTCTTGCACTGTGACCACCTTACTCCATATAAGGACTTTCCTGTTTTTCCCAATATAGGGATTTTTGACAGTACCTTTTGTGTGTTTGTTGTACTGATTACCTTCTTCTTATCTATGTCCTTCAACACACTACATTTCGTGATCAAATCACCACCTTTGTCCAGTACAGCAGCTATTAGCATTATTGAGCAAATCCATATAAGGACAAGTTAATACGGCACATTCACGTCAAGCAAAGACTGGGCAAAGCCAGCTAGTCTAGCGTAAGTATTAACCTAGTCTGTTCAAAGTAATTCACTATACATGACCTACACTTATGACTTTTCCAACAAAAGCTATTCTTGCCATGATGCTGACAGATCACCTATCTGGCATGGGATATGCTGGATGCCACCTGTGACCACTGACACTGCTTACGTATGCAAACAAACCCACCTGTTACATTATCCTCTCCCAATCCCCACAGGTTTGTTTACCCACCTGTTGCATCTTATTGTAATCCTAGACTATGAGTTTTCGACAGAGACTGTCTATTTCCTACCTTTTTGTACAATTACAACTGCAACCTCTAGGTCCTATTGCAATACAAATAAATAACAGAAGAGAATCAGGCCCTATATTTTTAACCTGGGATTGCTGCATGAAAATAGACAACAAAGGAAACATGATAAGGTAATCGTTGAGCACAGATTTGCGATATCTCTCTGCCTGGATTCTGCTAATGCTTGCTATGGAAATGTAAATTAAATAATTGGTGATATGCTGGACTCTAAATACACCTCTGGATGTCATCTGCAGTGCCCACTTTTTAAAGCTAAAGAGTTTCTTATCTATTGTAAATGCAATAAACGTTTGCCTGCAGCACATGGTAGGAGGCTTCCTGCCAGTTTGATATCTGAATTGTCTTTTCTAGGGATGGTACTTTCTGTGTGACTGAGAAGAGATGCTGTTTTGGCAGGATGGACTCTCTCTCTCTAACTCTTCTCCTGTTTTCTTCTTATTTTTCTACTCCCTCTCTTTTTGGTTTCTTTTGTTCCCTTTCTTCTCATTTTTTATAATATCCCCCTTTCCTTTCCCCTCTCCCCTACTGTCATAGAAACTTATTGGCTTTGTAAAGCTAGTCTGGAACTCTAATAATATTTGAACTTATTCCCTCACATAGTCAGCTGAGTTTAATTGCTGTCTTGCCTGTTAGCCCTATTAAACTTGAATTGTTTTAAGTTAGTGCTTTCCTATCTTTAAGTATTGGATTTAATCTCCAAATTTAACACATTAAATCTTCAGAGGACAATCGAATTTCTATACTGTTTTTTCTGTAAGATATTTACTAACTTTTATACAGGAAGCAAGTAAAAATGAGTGCTTTCGAGCAATTAAATTACTGCAAATTAACAACTCCAATCCCTACAAATGCCAGATTATATACATAAATGCATTATTATAACATCTCACAGATAAGGTATTTCTCAACTTTTATACTTAAATAGAAAAAAAAATGTATTCCCCTAATTTGTCAAAATTTCTTAGCTCAGAAAACCTGTCTGAATTTCTGGCAAACATACCCAAATGGAAAACGTTACCACTAACCACTTTTCTAACATTTTTGAATTTGAAATTATGTCAGTCAACAAAGTTTCTTAAACTTCCTGTATAGTTGGCATTAAGGATGTGCATTTGAGAGTGGCTGAATATGTGTATCGTGGCAGGGCTGTCCCCTAGGGGTGTGGGGCCCGGGACATAGGCGCTAAATTTCTAATCTGACAGGGGGTGTTCCCCCCCCCCCGGTTCCGGTCCCACTGCACCCCTTCCCCCAAGGCCCCTCGCCCTGCTTCTTCCCACCCCTGCTCCGCCCCCACCCTCCCCCTTCCCACCTCACCCCGCCTCTTCCCTGCCCAGTCCCACCCCCCCAAGTGCACTGTGCCCTCGCTCCTCTCCCCTCTCTCACTGCACCTCCTGACACCATGAAACATCTGATCCGTGGCAGGTGGTAGGCACTGGGAGGGAGGAGGAGGCGCTGATTGGCAGGGTTTGCTGGCAGGCAGGAGGCACTGGGGGAGGGGGAGGTTCTGGTAGGGGGACTGCTGGTGGCTGCCGCTCGCCTCCTAACCCCCTCCCCAACCTCTGCTCTCTTCCTCGCTGTCCACCTGCCCGCCTGCATCCTTATCCCCCTCTCATCTGCCTGCCTTCTACTCGCCTCCCCGTTTGCCTCCTCACCCCGCTCGCCCACCCGCCACCTCATGATTTTATTGAAACACGAGGTCTCCCCAAAGCGCAGGACCTGGGGTGATTGCCCCGATTTGCCATACCCAAGGGATGGCTCTGATCATGAGTGGTTACGTATTGGAATTGAAAGGAAGTTTGTTGTGGCAGTGACGGGTACATGAGTACTTTCAGATATAATGTTTTTGGGGCAGGAAGGCATGTGAACAGTATTCATATTTCTGTAACTGGTGATATCCATTATTTTTAGTGACTGTATTTAGTGACTGTACTTGAGCATTCTTAAATGAGTTAACAAAGATTTTAGTGTGGTATAAATATACACAGTAATGTTCAAAGAACTCACACACCAATTATTAATCAGTTAGACCAATGTTCAGATTACTGTGTAATAAGTGACAAAAACATATGGTCCTACCTAGAATTCTCATGGCTTTTCCTTAAATGATCTGATATATTTTGAAAGTATCAAGCTGCAATTATCGCAATAAGGTATTCTGCCTTAATTCTCAAATTCCAGTCATAAATGTGGTGATCTGTATGCTTTTTCCATAAATCTTGTGAATATTGGATATTACTTAAGGCTTTGGGTATGAGTTAAGTCCTTTGGGCTGCTTAATTTACTCTATGGGCAATGCTGGCCCCAAGTCAGCCCAGAATCTGGGTGGTGCAAAGGTGGCTCACAGCCATCTGCCCATCTTCTTCATCTTCGGGGCTGTGTTTCCAGGAGGTACAACATAGAATCAGACCCCCTGATCTATCTGATTAGAAATTTTATATAAGTTTCCATGGCTAAGAATATAAATGCATAAATATCTCTTGGCAAAAGGAAGACTGAGCAATAGTCTTCAAAGGAGGTTTAAATTCCAATAACATAAGAGCCTTGCAGACTCTCTGAAAAGATCAGAAAAGTGCTGTTTAAAATTTGCAAGAGGAAGAACTTCAAGAAAGTAGATTGAGAATGAGCTGTAAACACAGGAGGCAAACAGCATGAAATCCTGAAGTTCGCCACAAGCACAGCTAATGAAAAAGTGTTTTGAAATCCTGGATGCACTTTCATGAGGCATATTTATCAGGATAGCAGATGGAAACTTTGGAATAGTGATGGGAGAAGAGACAGACGACATGTGTTGCAATCTTTTAAGTGGAACCAAAGGAAGTTTGAGAGCAGAAGAGGAAATAAACTAGTTTCAGAAGCTGAGGAATAAATCCCACAGTGAAATCTGCATCTAAAGTCCAGAAGGAATCACAACAGCCAGACAGAGCAGCTAATATTTATTAATATTAGAACAGAATGCTAAAATTAGTAAAACTGCACAGTTTTGCTCTAAAATAAGCATTGTTTTCTATACCCAAGTGCTCTAACCTTCTATCTGATGTTAGGTTTCAGATGATAGTTTCCTTGCTCATTTTACCGCAGTCACATAATGTTCATTTTTCTTCAAGATATGATATATCACATATAGTTGCTGTTTATACACCAAGATTTCATGCAAAGTGCTAATGATTACTCACAGAAAAACCTGCATCTTATGATTTCTTGCCTAATTTAAAAAACAAACAACCATCTGTAAGAATATTTAAGAAAGCTGTTTGCCAATAACAGAAAAACCAAAGAAAACAACCTCACTTCATAGAAAAACAACACAGTAATTATTAGATACATTTCATTATCTTTTTTCATTACTAATAATTGGTCCCCTTTAACTGGTTCACTTAACTAGATGTTTTTAATCACTCCATTTTATCAAATTTAACTAGATGTAACAGTGTAAATTATAAGCAATGAATCAGGGAATGATTAACAATAATGCAGTTGTCCTATTTTGTTCAGTGTACGGTACTATGCTATAACTTTATCAGAAATGTAATAGACAGAATATTGCATGAAGTTCTCGGTGGCCTGATACTGATATTACATGCTACCAAATGGACGACCTAGATCTGGATCACAGTCTAGGTCTTTCACATCCAAACCAGTGGGATCCAGGAGCAATGGTACCAGAATATTCAGGGAAAGATTAGCCTTGAGTATGTACGGAGAAAGCACCAAAGAGTATTTGGTTTGTCTGGTGAACTGCAGTAACCATTCACTTACTTTGAGTTCACTTGTTCTGGAGTGGAGGTTGGCAATAAATTGAGCATACTTAGAAAATGGATGGCTGCCTGCCTGTGAAAAACCAGTGCAAAGGAGAGAAAGAGAGAATGTGTATACACATGCAAGCAACAGAAGAAACAAGAGACAGCCCTATTGGGGTTTAGGACAGTAAACTAATCAGGATAGGGATGTAGTTCTATTTCCCTTAGCATTTCGCCCCAAACAGAAAAACTTGAAAGATCCTAGTCTGGCTCATTTAATAGTCCCAGAACCAGGACCCTGAAAAAGAACCCAACATGCCTGCTTTATTAAGAAGTGTCCCATCTTATGAAAATTTACCATTTCCAGTTTGGATCCTCAGGCTTGCAGCTGTAAAAATTCTCATTCCGGGAGCATTCCTGTGAGTAAAGCTCAGCCACTTGAAAGTTTATAGAAAGTGAATGTAAAAGCCGAGCAAGCACAGGCAAAGCAACTACATTTTTAAACTCAAACAAATACTGATTTTTTGCCTCCAATTATTAGATGCATTATGTGTATCACAACAGAGAAGTATTAGAGTTAATCCATTCATATCTGTATGCCTCTAGTTTGCTAGCCACATAATTCGGCACCACAAATGAGCTGCGATTTGTACAACAGTTGCACACAGCATTAAAAAAATGTAGACTGAAAAATAATTGTTTGTAGAAAATGAACAGCAAGAATAGTCACCGTGTAAAAAATCTGTTGCAGGGAAAAAAATCTGTAACAGTGCAAAGTGACACTTGTGTAATCTAGAACGAATGTTATTGATAATCTTCCATTTGAAGAGAACGTTGTGTGTTTGAGACAGTAGTCTGGGTTAGTCTTATCGGCATATTCACTTCATGTACATACATCTAAGTATTTATTAATTTATTTGAGCAAATCATCTGGAATGCAAGAAGACCTACAACCCATTCTGAGAACTCACACGAAGTAATTTTGTTGTACCAAAAGAGCTAGTCAAAAAATGGTGAAAGTTTTTCGTGAAAAACGTGTTTTCCAGATGTTAATTTTAAAAAAGATTTTAATTGTTGTTTTTACTTGCCATGTATTCAGGTTTTTTATATCTACCCAGATCTTTGTAATTTAGCCTTTACTTACATTTAATTACATTAGAACACAAGGAAAGAACAAGTCAAGTAATTTTTAGTTGTCCACCAGACAAAATAAGCACAAACTGACACAGTCACTTTTCGTTCTTTTATATCTGTCTGAAATGAAAATTTCCTCTCTTCTTACCCACATTTACCTCACATGCCCAGGGGAATTTGGATATTCATTTTCATGGCAATCCTTCTCATGTGAGGCATATCCATTTAAAGCACCTTAATATCAGTTGGAGAACATCTTGTCAGCACAGGCTAAAAAGTTTCTCCCCTTAGGACTCCTAACAAGCTCCAATAATGACAACAAAATCCATCATCTAATGAAATTCCAGGAGGCTTTACTGCATATACCAGAGAGGCATTTAATAGCTTTTAGCACTGTAAGAAAATTTACTTCTGCACAACGTTTCTGCCCCTTTGTTGAAATCATTTTATCTCTGTGGATTCTCAGTCACATTTCAAAACACTGCCAGTGAGTGTCAGGAATCTGTGGCTGCCATGAGAAGGCTTTAATATTACTTGCCTGATGATGGAAAAAGTAGAATACAGTTCCTGGACAGAATGACTCTCCCTATTTCTTGATTCTGTCCACTCACTGCAAGGCTGGCAGTTATGTCCACCGAGTGAAGATGTGAATTTCAAGGTCAAGTCCTGCAAGTAACAACCCAGTCCTCAGACAATACAGCTTCTGCTCCTACCATCTGTTACTACTTCAGGTTATAAATGTTAATTTAACTGACAACCCTTTTTTCTGGCCACTTTATCGAAGTCTTGTTAAATGAAGATTCTTTGTACTCTGAATCAAATGCATACCAAATACAAGAAAAGCCTTTTAAATTGGTAATTTTTAACAAATAAACTGTCAATTTATTGAAAATTGACTGAACTGGAAAGCAGCAGATCTGTTATGTGAATGCTCCACATTAGCTGTACACTACCCACTGAAGTTAATGGAAAATATGCCACTGACTTCAGTGAGCTTTGGATCAGGCCCCAAACCAAGAAAAGAATATACAATTTGTAACCATTTGAATTCAGGCATGTAGAACAAAATATAATTTATTCATACATTTAGTTAAACTAAAATATCTTCCTTTTCTCCCATTGCTTTGTTCACTTCTCTCCTTACTTCTGCCACTTTTCTTTCATTGCATTTTCTTTCCTTTTTTCTCCTTTGCTTTCATTTAGTTTTCTCCTCTTCTTCTGTCTCTCCCATAATCCTATTTCCTTCTAGTTGTTTCTTCATCTCTTTTCTCCCATTCTTAACTCCTCCCTCCTTTCTTTCTCTCCTCCATTGCCCCTTTCACCCATTCTCTCTCCCTTCTTCCTCTGTTTTTTTTCTCCTCCTTCTCCAGGAATCCAAGGCTGCATCTAAATAAACTGGAGCAAACAGAAGCCATCACACAGGCGTGGACACATCTAGAAAATCTAAGATATTTCCAGAATGTGTGTCTCAAAGATAGTCTTTTGTATACTGGGGCTAAGTCTGTGTATCCATCACACAGAACCAGCACACAGTTTGTACAAGCTGGTAGCTTTAGTTCCAAAAAGGCCCAAGGCTGGAAAAGCAAGGATAGTTGTACCTGCAGAATTAAGTTGTGTGGCAGAGTGTTTTGCAGGGGAAGCTTGTAAAGCTCTTCAAGAAAGTTCTTGGAGCAAATCTCTCCCAACCTCAGTGGTATGTATTACAGAGATGTTAAAGGTGTCGAACTTCTGTTTAAATTTACTTTGCAAATTTAGCTCTCGGTACTTTATGTTGACTAGAAAACAGTGTACCTGACTCTCCACTCGATTACACCAGTTTTATGGTAGTGCAAATCCATTGACTTCAATAGAGTTACACTGCCTAACATTGGCAAGAAAGTGTTTTTGGTGTATGAGTGCATGGGGGGGGTGTCACCATAGCATATTTCAACTTTTTCTGTCTAAGACTCAAATTTTGGGTTGTCAGCCAGAAATTTTGCCTTTTGACCAAAACCCAAAAATCTTTTTATTGGAGGATTTGGCTTTCCAACAAAACAGTTTTGATGTAAGAAATGTTCCCAGCCCTAACACAAAGCCAGCATACCACATTGGACAGTCAGACCCAATGTTTCCTAGATTTTCCATTCAGTTTTACCTAAATTCTATGGGCTTGGCTACATTACACACAACTGGGCAAATAATGGGGTTTTTCAGTTCACTAATAATTCTGAAAAATGTTTTGTTTTGGAACGAACCAAAAAGATTTTCCTCAAAATTTTAAGCAAATCAGAAAGTTAAAAATATATATATTAGGTTGGGTAGAAATGAAACATTTCCTTCTGACTCGGAACTTTTGGTTTCAATTTTGGGCATTTTGACAAAAATCAAAGCAGGATTCACAAAATGCTGGTGTCACTCACCCCTTGTAGTTACAAGGGAATCCCCCTCTCCCTTGTAACTTTTAGTCCAGTAGTTAGGACACTCACCTGAGAGTTGTAGGAGACCCAAATTCAATTCAGCTTCTACTTAATGTGAAGAAGGAATTTGAACTTGTGTTTCCTAAAGTGCAGGAGAGTGTCCTAGTCATTGGGCTATGGGTCTCTATCTCTCCTGTTGGAGCGGTTCCACTTTGTATAACTGACTAGATGTTCATTGGAGTAAGGACTTGAACTTGGGCCGCCTATGGGAGGCTGTAGAGTTATTCTCCCCCTTCCCTGGCCCATGTCATTTTGACATTACCACAATATTTAGGGGTTTTTTTCAGTTCGGTCAAAGTGATTCAGCTAACTCAACATGAGCTCACAAATAGTTTCAGGTCAACTGACACTGTGAATGAACTGTGCTACAAAAAAGTTTCACCCTGCTGTACAATACAACTTGTAATCATGGTGTAACAAGTAATAACTAAGATGATTGTAAACCGTAGTATTAAAAAAAGGAACATACCCCGGAAGTTAAACGCAACCAGCAACAAAAGTGTATTCCTTTCTGCACTACAATTTACAATGGCCTTAGTTAACACAAATTATAGTGTAATCAAGGGCAAAGTTACACAGATTATTGTGCATTGTGTTGTAGTGCACTCATATTACAGGACACAATAGAACGACAGGAAAGTGATATAAAACATATGGGCCTGATTCTGATCTCACTTTCACTGTCGATTGGGACTAACTCCCTAGAATGCTACCCACCCACCGCAACATGTGGAAAACTTGTGGGGCTGGCAGCAATTAGGACAGCCCCATTTGAAAGAGAGAGGAGAACACACGCTGAAGGGATGCAGGGGTGCCCATCCACTTCAGCGTCTCTAGCCCCTCATTGGCTAGTTTGGGGAGGAAGGGAGTTGATTGATCCTTCACCCTCCCCTTCCATTAATTTAAACCCTGTCTTGGGCTATGTGAAGCCTCTTTTTCCTTCATCGCAGCAGGTCTACCCTCCCTACCCTGTACTGGTAGCTTCAGAGCTGTGTTTTGCAGATACTGCAGATCTGACCAATCACCTGTTTTGGGGTCAGGAAGGAATTTTTTCTTCCTCTAGGAGCCAAACTGGCAGAGGCCTCGGGAGCTTTTTGCCTTCCTACAGCATCCTGAAGACATAGTTAAGTTAAATAGAAGTAGGATTTAATAATTAGTGATAATACTTGGTAAGGCTATTAGTTTGTCACAACTTATGGCCAGCTTCCACTGCTGTTAAAAGGATAAACAGAAAGGTCCCAAGAAGTAAAAGACCTGGGATTTTATTGATGCGCCTTGTGCTCATGGGGTAGGGAAATATCTTGAGGCTTTCACAAGTCGAGGTCCTCCTTTTTAGTACCTTCTGTCCATCTTGCAAGGAAGGGGGGTAGTACTCAGAAGAGTGAGCTGAGTCCTAGGAGTAGGCTGAGGGAGTTTACTCAGAATTATGGGTTATATGATAGGATCCCTGTAACTCCCACACTGGAACACCCTAAAATGCCTCGCAGGTGAGAATCTGATTGACAGGGTGCGTAGCATCCCTCCACTGTGTTAATGTTTAATAAAGTTGCAGCCTGCAACTTAATATCTATCCCTGTGTTTGTCCTCATTAGCCACTATGTCTATATCAAGCAAATGGAGTTACACCAACATCAAACTAGTGTATAAAAACATATCAAACATAATCAGGCTCACCATTCTTTAATTGTTCTATATGATATTGATTCACGAAGTGATCAGCTTCAGATTCTGTGGTCAAATCAAGAATGTATCCAAGGACACTATATTTAAACCTACAAAGTACAGCACTTAATTTCCTTCACATTGCTGGGTCCTGCTATGAGTAAGTTTCATGTGACTTAATTAGTAATTTCATGACAGCTGTCGTAATTAGCAAATCAGCTATGTAAAGCTGGCTTCCGTAGCACTATAATAACTCAACTCTACATAATTTCCAAGGCAAATTACCTGAAAAAAGGAAGTAACACTTACTGTATTATTTGATCAGAATAACAAGTGTAAAAGCACTTGCATGCTAAACAGGTTTTCGCAATGTGTGAAAGGACTGCTGATCTCAAAAGCTAAGATTTGAAAATTTACTGTTTAAAAAAAGGTTTGCCACAGACAGCGCTCTGATAGATTTGACAACCATCCCATCGACTCTTGTACTCTACCTGAACAAGAAGCACAAGGGGAGTCAGCGGGAGACATAGCGTAGTGTGGACCCCAAGGTAAGTAGATCTAAGTACGCTGACTTCAGCTAAGTTATTCATGTAGATGAAGTTGTGTAACTTAGATTGATCTCCCCCCATCGTGTAGACAAGGCCTTAGAAGCACAAAGTACTACTGTGCTAAGGCACATCTTCCACCAGAGGCTCTCAAAGCACTTCAGATACATGAACAAATGAATCCTCTCACACCCAGGAGATAAGAATTATCCCCATTTTAGAGAGAGAAAGAGAGAGAGAAACAGAATGCTTAAATAACTGGCCTCAGGCAGAGATAGAAATATAACTTATTTTGCCTAAGTGGTAAACCCGTATCTTAATCCAGTTCTGGAAAATTTTTGTGAAATGAGTGCAAGAATCTTCTCTCCTGCTGATTTGCATAAGGACTGAAAGTACTGAACATCGAAGGAAAATGTCCTGTTTGTCCAGAAAAAATGATCTGCTCCAGGTGAATGGGAGAGTAGAACTTTGTAAGACTGGCCTCAAGCATAAGGCAGTCCCCTTCCCCTTTTTGACTACTGGATGTTGTCCTAGGTTCCAGCTGACATAGGACTTCGGTGCATCTGGCCCACACTACTATCTGTCATCTGTGTCAATTTTTAAAAAGTTGTACCTATTCTATAGACTTAAGCATATTCTAGTTGAGCTTTTGTTACAGAGGCAGGTAAATCAAGAATACCATTGTCTCTCTGGCCCTTTTCTGCTTTCTCAGAAGAATTAATGGGAAAGAATCAGTGATGAATTGTCAGAAATTCTAACTCTATTTCTCTGCAAAGGCACTGACTAGAGTAAGTTCATTTTTAAAGACCAGGTTGGAAGCAGAAAGAAAACTGTCACATGCTGGCTTTATTTAATTATTTTCTTGGGTTGACCTTGTCATCACCTGGGACTCTGGCTCTGTGTTTTACAAAAACTCTTTTTGTTTCTCTTGTGTCTTTTTTCTTCTAAGAGTCTCTCCCAAACATCAGTGAAAAGTGACTTAAAATGTAAAACCCTACAACAAAGAGAATGATCAGCTGCCACTTTAGTCCCTGGGCTCTGCACTTGGTATTCTCCAACCCCCACTAAACTGGCCATCAGTGCCACTACCAGTGAAAATGAGAAGTACAGTGTGGCTGATGCCAGTTCTTCTGCTTCAGCTGTTGCAATATCCAGTGCTCCAAAGGCCAAAGAATTTCTCCAAGCAACAAACTGTTAATGCTGCTGCTAAATACCCTCCTCCAAAAGCCATCACTGAGAAATGAAAGCTCCCCCTATTGCCTAGTAAAAATAAAGTACAAGATATGGTATATGCTGGGTAACAGCAAGAATCCAAAAGTTTGTTAGAATATTATTTAACCCTTCAGTTTCCAATGCATTTAGAGCTCCCATCAAGAAAAGCATCACTGGTAATGCCTCACGAATACATGCTGTATATAATACATCATCATGCTCCAATGTGTACCAACAAAGAACTATGTAAGGATGTTAAATAGTAAATCAGCAAACTTTCAAAGGCTGAGACGTTTGGTTTAGGTAAACACCCAAAAGTCCAGAGGTGCCTAGCCAAGGCTTATCTAAAAATTACACCAGACTGGGCTTTCTAATGAGATTTCCAGCTTTTCATGCTCCTGGTTGAGATGGACATACTGTATGGATAGCTTCTGTCTTGGCACTTCAACATTCCAAGAATAATGGAAGCATGAGAAAATGAGGAAAATAGTAACCTTTTTATTTTATCTGATCAAGTTCAAGATCAATGTGTTTTAAGATTCCTGTAACAGCTCTGGGAAACACATGGAAAATCTGGAATTGTAAAATTCCGAAATCATAGAATCATAAAATATTAGGAAGTCATCTAGTCTAATCCCCTGCACAAAGCAGGACCAACCCCAACGAAATCATCCCAGCTAGGGCTTTGTCAAGCTGGGCCTTAAAAACCTCTAAGGATGGAGATTCCACCATCTCCCTAGGTAACCCATCCCAGTGCTTCACCACCCCCATAATGAAACAGTGTTTTCTAATATCCAACGTAGACCTTCCCCACTGAAACTTGAGACCATTGCTTCTTGTTCTGTCATCTGCCACAACTGAGAACAGCCAAGCTCCATCCTCTTTGGAACCCCCCTTCAGGTAGTTGAAGGCTGCTATCAAATCCCCCCTCACTCTTCTCTTCTGCAGACTAAATAACTCCAGTTCCCTCAGCCACTCCTTGTAAGTCATGTGCCCCAGACCCCTAATCATTTTTGTTGCCATCCGCTGGACTCTCTCCAATTTGTCCACATCCTTTCTATAGTGGGGGGACCAAAAATGGACACAATACTCCAGGTGTGGCCTCACCAGTGCCAAATAGAGGGGAATAATCACTTCCCTTGATCTGCTGGAAATGCTCCTACTAATATAGCCCAATATGCCGTTGGCCTTCTTGGCAACAAGGGCACACTGCTGACTCATATCTAGCTGCTCGTCCACTGTAATCCCCAGGTCCTTTTCTGCAGAACTGCTGCTTAGCCAGTCGGTCCCCAGCCTGTAGCAGTGCATGGGATCCTTCCTTCCTAAGTGCAGGACTATGCACTTGTTCTTGTTGAATCTCATCAGATTTCTTTTGGCCCAATCCTCCAATTTGTCTAGGTCATTCTGGACCCTATCCCTACCCTCCAGTGTATCTACCTCTCCCCCCAGCTTAGTGTCATCTGCGAACTTGATGAGGGTGCAATTCATCCCATCATCCAGACCATTAATAAAGATGTTGAACAAAACCGGCCCCACAACCAACCCCAGGGGCACTCCGCATGATACTGGCTGCCAACTAGACATTGAGCCGTTGATCACTACCCGTTGAGCCCGACGATCTAGCCAGCTTTCTATCTACCTTATAGTCCATTCATCCAATCCAGGCTTTTTTAACTTGCTGGCAAGAATATTGTGGGAGACCATATCAAAAGCTTTGCTAAATCAAGATATATCATGTCCACCACTTTCCCCATATCCACAGAGCCAATTATCTCATCATAGAAGGCAATCAGGTTGGTCAGGCATGACTTGCCCTTGGTGAATCCATGTTGACTTTTCCTGATCACCTTCTTCTCTTCCAAGTGTTTCAAAATGGATTCCTTGAGGACCTGCTCCATGATTTTGCCCGGGACTGAAGTGAGGCTGACAGGTCTGTAGTTCCCTGGGTTCTCTTTCTTCCCTTTTTTAAATACGGGCACTATATGAAAGTAAAAATCCTGCAGTTTGACTTTGTGAATGTCAGAGAATGTGTCTGCCCCAAGCATACATCTCCAAAGTAAATATCCATATGCTGTACTACTTTGTGTTCAAACATACTCATGCTGTAAAATATGTAACCAATAAGGACATTTGTGGAAATCCTGTTCATTTTTAAACAGCCACGGCAACCAACTAAAATATCTTGGAAAAACTGGCTTGAAGCAGACATGCTGGCATGTTTAGAACAGTGAGGCCACTTTCAGGTTAGCATGGGTTTAGCATCTCCTCCCACCGTATGGAGCAATGGGAGAATAAGTCTCCACAAGTGTCCCCCACCATGGAGATCCCCCCACACCCACCAGGCACATCTTGTCTCTCCCCTCCTCATAGAAAAGCTTTGACTTGTAAGGGACATAACCTGGTGATTGCTGCATAAAGTCAAAAATCTGCTTTAAGAATTGTCACTGCATGCATAAAGAGCTATATAGGCCCTTGTCAAGACCAAAAAAATTGCACGGGTTTTACTTAAGCTCTTTTTAAACCAGTGCAATCCCTTGTGTGGCCGTTCTCATTTAGATTTGAAGGGTGATTTTAGTTCAGCTTACATCTGTTTCTAATTGACTTCAGATAAACTGAAGTAAGTCCTTGTCTACTTGAGAAAGTTGAAACCTTTTAACTTAACTGGATTTTTAAACCAATTTTCAATTAAGACATGCAAACCTTTGTGTGAGCACTCCTATTTTGATTTAAGAGTGGTTTATTGCTGTTTAGTTTAAACAGATTCCCAATCAATTTAAGATAAACTGAAATGAACCTAGTTTAAACTAAAATAAGCATGTCCACACAAGGGTTGCACTGGTTTAAAAAAATAAATCACACCTCTAGCAGAACCAATGCAGCTTTCTCAAACAGGTAAGTACCTGTAAGAAGGAACAGCTCAGTGCTTGCTGATATATATAAAAGTTGTTCCAGTTTAACCTAAACTGTAGATTGCAAACTGATTTAGTTAAAATGGTGCAAAAGGCTCTGTAGACACTATTTTCAAGTTTAAACCAGGTTTATTTGCATTTAGCTTAAGTCTGTTATCACCAGTTTAAGTAAATTGATTTAAAGACTGACTAAAGTTAAACTAGTACAACTTGTGTGTAGACAAGGCTACAGACCCTATGTTGATAGGCATAAGTGGAATAAAATTGATTCCTGCTTCCTGTTCGCCTGAAGGAGGGGAGAAAAAAAAAGAATCAAAGTTGGGTTACTGTACTGAAAATAGTCTTTACGAAAGTGTGTTAGAAAAGATGTGAGAATATTATGGTAAAAAAAATGTTTTGATCTTGAACATTGAATAATATGCATTTATCAAACTATAGGGATTGTTTGTTAATGACATGTATAAATTAGATATTAGAATAGAAGTGTCTGATTATATAATGCAAGATGAAGTTATAAAACAAAATTATTTGAGGGATAAATATTAAATTGAGGAACTAAACTGCATTATGAGGCTTATTTAAACTTAAAACACCCAACAGACAAAGGAAATGAATTTATTTCTTGAACTGAATACAGTCTTCAGAGAGTTTGAAAAGAAGATTTGTTCTGTACATTGAAATATTCATTTTGCAACATTGATAAAGTTAATTGGGGACAATTTGGAAAAAGTTTTAGTAGAAAACATTCCTGAAACCATCAGCATGATCCATGAACCGAAATGCTGCCTACCAACTACAGTTAATTGAGACATCGTTTTTCTCCCATAAACTATTAGAGGTTAGAAAGAAACTCAGTGGTGTAAGTTGTTCCCATCACTACTTTTTTCAGAGTTTCTTGCACCTTCCTCTGAAACATCAGGTACTGACCACTGTCAGAGACAGGATACAGGAGTAGATGGACCACTGGTCTGATTCAGGATGGCAATTCCCTTGTTCATAGTCAAAGACAGTTTATCATTGGCTAAGCCTTACCGACGGCGCTTGCACAGGTGATATTCCAAGAAAGTTTGGAAACAGCAGGGAAGACCCTATCTACCCAAGCTCCATCCACAAACTAAGCTCCACCTGCAAAGCTGCAACCACAATCTTGGCGATGACCTCTTCTCAATGCACCACGTCTCCCTTCTTGGGCATGCTCCTCTCTGCCCTCCATTCCATCTCCCTGCTGTTCCTGCCACCATTTCTTGAAAAAGGGAGGGTGGCTGATGCCTCACAGATCATGAGTCTTGGTTAATCAGCGTTTTAACAGAGATGAGTCAAACCATAAAACCTCCAGGAAGAAAGCCCATAAACTGGGTTTGATATCCAAACCCAGATCTGAATCCAAATTTTGTTGTTTGGGCCCATCCATTGTTCTGAAGCGTTTTGAGATCCTTGGATGAAATAAAGATAGGTTTGTAAAATGTTATTATACACAAAAAATCAGGGATAACAGGATTTTTGACAGGGAATAATTGTTTGTAGTACAGCATTCTGTGAGCAAAAGGAATCACTGATTAGACATATATTTATGGTACAAATAAGAGTTTCAGGGTTGTCCAGGATAATGATTTACTTTTCTGGGCTGTGATTGGCTGAAATTCTCTTGTGTTAAAATTAAGTAAATCCTTCAAAATCAATTACCCACTGTCTATCTGCAACACAGAAGCCTTACGAAATGTGAAGCATACATGCTGCTCTGATAAATCAGTCAACAAATGCAGTGCTGACAGATCTGATGGAACCTATCATGATATGGATGGAACATCATCTAAATTTTCTTATTTACTATAGCCTTTTTCTTTTTCAGGAAAATATGCCTATCTGCCTGCAGCATAGCTGAGGGCTAGAGTGGGAAAATTTGTTTTCTCACAGCATGCAATCAAAACTAACCCACCAATCATTATGCAGGTCAGACATGTAGAAGTGGTGCTCAAAAGGTTGCTTGGACAATGTCAGATTCTTAGCCCCATAAGCCACTTTAAATTGGACTTGTGCACACATTAATGATAAACACCCACTGCACAATATTTCAACATATGGTGCTGATCGCTTCTCAAAACTACCTTCACCAAGGTATTTCATATCAATTACTGGAGATAATCAACTAGCACAGTTAGTCCAATGCCTATATATTGGGTGAAAAGCATATTTAATGGCATACATGTTTTTTTTTACATATCTTAAGCCATATCATGGTGTTGACAGCTTAAGCATTTATCATGGATACGCTAAAGAATTCCCATAAAGCTTTGCAAAAAGTAATGCTAAAAGAGACTAAATAGAATTATTAGCAAATAGAAGCTGCACTGCTTGTTAAGTGGAAATATGTTTAAGAACTTGACATTTCTTATAGCTATTGTTTTGACAATTATGATTAGCTGTACCCTTCAAAAAAAAAACCAAAAACATATTTTGTGCTTAACTCTGGTTGTAACTGAAACACAAGAAAGGAGTCTATAGATGTGATACTTCTCGGTATCACATCTATAGACAGGGCTGTGAGTCACCTTGTCAATATCTGCTTCCAGCATGAGAGAGAGTCTTTCCTGTGTTAGCTGGATGCTGGCTCCCTAACACAACCAGCCTGCCAGCCACTTTCACACTCTCCTCTGTGCACCACCAGCCCTGTCTTTGCCTTGCAGGTTGACAATAGATGGACGCCAGTACCCAAAGACCTTCGACGTGTGCCCTCATGGTATCCAGCCCCTGATCACTGGATACCAACAGAAATGCCAGACCCTCTGATCCCAAAGGAACAGTGCACTCTAGTTTTACATTTGACCACAACTCCTGACTCATGCACAACACTTGAGTTCAATTATAAAATAAAAGGAGATTGATTTAAAGTTTTCCTCACCCAAAGTCCTTCCAGGATATTTCAGGCAGGTTAGGCTGTGTTCTGCCTTTCATGAAACAAGCCATGCCGCAGCTTGCCAACTCTGTGAAAGATACAGCCTGTCATGACTGAGATGTGGGCAGTCAAACCTAGTGGTCGGAGCAGGAGTCGGGAGTCAGGAGGTCAGAGTCAGGGACAGGGCAGACTGAGAATCAGGCATCAGGAGACAGGTAGGGTCAGGTTACCAGCTTACAGACAGTAATTGAATAGTGAAGTCGAGGACAAATTGGGTCGGAAGCCAGAGTCTAAGTGCAAACAGGGTCTGGTGCAGAGACAGGCAGGCAGATTATCTGTGTTGTTGCTTGGACAGCTCCCCTTCATGGCTTCCTGGTTTAAGTATTGGTAGCAACTAATCAATGGGTTATGAGGGGCTGCCACTCAGGTCCTGATGGGTGGTACTTCTTGCCAAGCCCTGCCTCACAGGGTCCTCCCAAGGTGATGCAGAGGCATCAGCAGCCCAGAACCCCCATAGTCCCAGGTTCCAGACCTGCAGGTTCTAACAGCCTTAGTCTCTCTACCTACAGATATAACCCAAAAGATCATTGTTTTCACTTGTAGGTGGGGTCCCCCCCCATCCCCTACTGGTTCACTTCCTACAGCAAATTTCCTCTCTGGTGATTTCATGATCCTTCATTAGCATTTGGCTCAGATTGCAAATGGTTGCCATTGTGAACCAGACAATACTCAATTTATGTATAAACAGATGGATAAACATCTCCTGCCTGGAAAAAAAACTGCTTTTCACCTTTCCTGGTGAGCAACCCCCAAGTTGCATACTTTAAAACACAATTTTCAGTATATATACACACACAACTCCTAACACAGTATCTGTACATACATTTAACAATTATTATGATGACCAATGTGACACAGGCTTCTATTAGAGACTATACATGTCATTCTTTTGGTGAACCTATGAGATCTCTGTACCCCTAAAAACCCCAGTGCCCCCGCCAGTTGGCATCCAGTGGTTCTTGGGTCACAATGGGGAACAAACCTTGTCTCGCAGATGCATAGAAAATATTGACTATAAAGGTGACATTAATGTTTGATTGGTTAAAACTCTTATTTTATTCTCATGCTAAACTCCCAAGTTAAAAGGTTAAATTCTTGTGATACTTAGTTATGCTGGTTTCAGAGTAGCCGCTGTGTTAGTCTGTATCCGAAAAATGAAAAGGAGTACTTGTGGCACCTTAGAGACTAACAAATTTATTTGAGCATAAGCTTTCATGAGCTACAGCTCACTTCATCGGATGCATGCAGTGGAAAATACAGTGGGGAGATTTTATATACACAGAGAACATGAAACAGTGGGTGTTACCATACACACTGTAACCAGAGTGACCAGGTAAGGTGAGCTATTAGCAGTAAGAGAGAAAAGAAACCTTTTGTAGTGATAATCAAGATGGGTCATTTCCAGCAGTTGACAAGAACGTGTGAGGAACAGTAGGGGGAGGGAATAAACATAGGGAAATAGTTTTACTTTGTGTAATAACACATCCACTCCCAGTCTTTATTCAAGCCTAATGTAATGGTGTCCAGTTTGCAAATTAATTCCAATTCAGCAGTCTCTCGTTGGAGTCTGTTTTTGAAGTTTTTTTGTTGAAGAATTGCCACTTTTAGGTCAGAAATCGAGTGACCAGAGAGATTGAAGTGTTCTTCGACTGGTTTTTGAATGTTATAATTCTTGATGTCTGATTTGTGTCCATTTATTCTTTTACGTAAAGACTGTCTGGTTTGGCCAATGTATGGCAGAGGGGCATTGCTGGCACATGATGGCATATATCACATTGGTAGATGTGTAAGTGAACGAGCCTCTGATAGTGTGGCTGATGTGATTAGGCCCTATGATGGTGTCCCCTGAATAGATATGTGGACACAGTTGGCAATGGGCTTTGATGCAAGGATAGGTTCCTGGGTTAGTGTTTTTGTTGTGTGGTGTGTGGTTGCGGATGAGTATTTGCTTCAGGTTGGGGGTCTGTCTGTAAGTGAGGACTGGCCTGTGTCCCAAGATCTGTGAGAGTGATGGGTCGTCCTTCAGTATAGGTTGTAGGTCCTTAATGATGCGCTGGAGAGCTTTTAGTTGGGGGCTGAAGGTGATGGCTAGTGGCGTTCTGTTATTTTCTTTGTTGGGCCTGTCCTGTAGTAGATAACTTCTGGGTACTCTTCTGGCTCTGTCAATCTGTTTCTTCACTTCAGCAGGTGGGTATTGTAGTTGTAAGAACGCTTGATGGAGATCTTGTAAGTGTCTCGAAGATAGCTAGGAGTGCTGGTAGCGTAGGACCTGAGGAGGGAGTCTACATATCCAGACAATCCTGCTGTCAGGCTGCCAACGCCTGAGACAACGGGGTGTCCAGGATTTCCAGGTTTATGGATCTTGGGTAGCAGATAGAATATCCCTGCTCAAGGTTCTAGGGATGTGTCTGTGCGGATTTGTTCTTGTGCTTTTTCAGGGAGTTTCATGAGCAGATGGTGTAGTTTCTTTTGGTAACCCTCAGTGGGATTTGAAGGCAATGGCTTGTCTCAGGCATTGGCACTCCAACAGCAGGATTGTCTGGCTATGTAGACTCCCTCCTCAGGCCCTATGCTACCAGCACTCCCAGCTATCTTCGAGACACCACTGACTTCCTGAGGAAACTACAATCCGTCGGTGATCTTCCTGAAAACACCATCCTAGTCACTATGGATATAGAAGCCCTCTACACCAACATTCCACACAAAGATGGACTACAAGTCATCAGGAACAGTATCCCCGATAATGTCACGGTAAACCTGGTGGCTGAACTTTGTGACTTTGTCCTCACCCATAACTATTTCACATTTGGGGACAATGTATACCTTCATGATTTCAACAATTTCTATCCCACCATCAACCTCAGCCTGGACCAGTCCACACAAGAGATCCACTTCCTGGACACTACGGTGCTAATAAGCGATTGTCACATAAACACCACCCTATATCGGAAACCTACTGACCGCTATACTTTACCCACCACATGATCCATTGTCTACAGCCAAGCTCTACAATACAACGGCATTTGCTCCAACCCCTCAGACAGAGACAAACACCTACAAGATCTCTATCAAGCATTCTTACAACTACAATACCCACCTGCTGAAGTGAAGAAACAGATTGACAGAGCCAGAAGAGTACCCAGAAATTACCTACTACAGGACAGGCCCAACAAAGAAAATAACAGAACGCCACTAGCCATCACCTTCAGCCCCCAACTAAAAGCTCTCCAGCACATCATCAAAGATCTACAACCTATCCTGAAGGACGACCCATCACTCTCACAGATCTTGGGACACAGGCCAGTCCTCACTTACAGACAGACCCCCAACCTGAAGCAAATACTCACCAGCAACAACACACCACACAACAAAAACACTAACCCAGGAACCTATCCTTGCAACAAAGCCCATTGCCAACTGTGTCCACATATCTATTCAGGGGACACCATCATAGGTGTCTAATCACATCAGCCACACTATCAGAGGCTCATTCACCTGCACATCTACTAATGTGATATATGCCATCATGTGCCAGCAATGCCCCTCTGCCATGTACACTGGCCAAACCGGACAGTCTCTATGTAAAAGAATAAATGGACACAAATCAGACGTCAAGAATTATAACATTCAAAAACCAGTCGAAGAACACTTCAATCTCTCTGGTCACTCGATTTCTGACCTAAAAGTGGCAATTCTTCAACAAAAAAACTTCAAAAACAGACTCCAACGAGAGACTGCTGAATTGGAATTAATTTGCAAACTGGACACCATTACTTTAGGCTTGAATAAAGACTGGGAATGGATGTGTCATTACACAAAGTAAAACTATTTCCCCATGTTTATCCCCCCCTCCACTGTTCTTCACATGTTCTTGTCAACTGCTGGAAATGGCCCACCTTGATTATCACTACAAAAGGGTTTTTTTCTCTCCTACTGCTAATAGCTCACCTTACCCGATCACTCTGGTTACAGTGTGTATGGTAACATTGTTTCATGTTCTCTGTATATATAAAATCTCCCCACTGTATTTTCCACTGCATGCATCCGATGAAGTGAGCTGTAACTCACGAAAGCTTATGCTCAAATAAATTTGTTAGTCTCTAAGGTGCCACAAGTACTCCTTTTCTTTTTAGTTATACTGGAAATTTAGAGCAAATGGAATCTAGAAGTTGTTGACAGAAGTTGTTGACACCAAGATTGACATTTGTCAAGAATTGAATGATACCAGTTATGTCATTAGCAACAAATTGCAATATGGAATAAACATCTGATCTGTAAAAGTCCATTAAAACTTTTGTAACATGACTCAGTGCCAGTAAATAGCCTGGTGACCCCAGAAGTTGGTAAGTGATTTCACCTCTATAATATGTTGCCATTTTCTTTGGCCAGGCAACCTGATTAAATAAACTCTCTTGAGTTTACTATTAGATGTCTCATTAATCAATACTCTAATTGAATCCATTATTTACAGTATATGAGGGAGCTCATGTGAGGAGGAAATCTCTTCAAGATTCCTCATTATCATTCCATCAGAGAGGGGGTGTTGCAGAATAGGCTCATGGTCCATTTTCAAATCCACTCAGAATTTCCATGTATCTCAGGGGATTAGCAGGAGGGCAGGGCCATCTGTGGAAAGGTGCCTTCAAAGCCAGCTCTGTGCTTTTCCCTGGCCCATAACAGCTTGGCTCCACTGAAGCCATGCTACCATAAGAGAAATCTCCACTGTTGAGGAGGTTCAGTGAAAAGGACAATACTGTACTGTCTTTGCTTACCAATATATCTGGGGCCAATAGGTCTTTATTCCTCCCCAGCACACCCATTGCCCAGCTCATTCCCCTGCATAGGTCCCCAGACCAATAGACAGACCTGTAGAGTTCAATGAAATTGAAGACAGGGCCACTGAGGCAGCCAAACCCCCATTTCACACAAGGCAAGATCCACATATACAATCGCCTGCCTTGCAATTAAATATATTTCATTTCAATCCCTGGAACTAAGATCTTTTTCTCACCTCAGCTACTGCAGCCACCCCTACATCTCTCTACACCACTCCATCCAAAATGCTTCTGCAAAAATTATCTGCCTTTGCTACTGCTCTGAATGCATCAACCCTAACTAAATCACTCCATTGGCTCCCTCTCTCCTTTCACGTTTAGTTCAAGCTCCTCATTCTAATTTTCAAGGCTCTTCACAACTCTGCCCCTGCCTATATCTCTGTGCTCATTGCATCCTATAGTCCTCACTCCTTAGGCTGCTACATATCCTCTCTCCTAACTGATTCCTTGTGTTCTCCCATTCCGAGCCTTGGGTTTTCTTTTGTGCTACACACTATTGTTGGAGCAGACATCTACTTCCTGTGCACCACTCATCTTCTCTCTTTCAAATTCTTCCTTAAAATCCACTTCTTTCACACAATCTTCTGATGTTTTGATTTAAGCCAAGTTTTACAGAAGTAACTAGTGATTTGGAGTTCCCGTATGGATGGATCTTACAGGAGACTGATTTCAAGTGTTGAGCAACCCTCTGAAAATCAGGGGCCTTTAAGGTGAAGGAAATCACTACTTCACTAGTCATTTTTTTTAAATCTTGTCCTGTATCTCTCTGTCTCCTATCATGTGAACCATATTTGACTGAGTTAAACTGCTAGCACTTATGGACAAGAAGCTAGTCTTTTTACATGAATACTTTATGCATTCTGCAAGGAATCGCATCCAATGTGTATTCTATCAATCTTTCATCCTTAATCAGTCTTTTTCTATATAAAGTGTCCATCAGAAGTATTCAGGCATTGCCCCAATAAAGAAAAAGCTCAACTTTGGTCTCAAAGGGCCATACTCTAAATTTTATGGAATATTCATAGATTCCAAGATCAGGAAGGATCATTATGATCATCTAGTCTGACATCCTGTATATGACAAGGCCATAGAACTTTCCAAAAATAATTCCTAGAGTATATATTTTAGATAAACATCCAACATTGATTTATTTCAGAGTAACAGCCCTGTTAGTCTGTATTCGCAAAAAGAAAAGGAGTACTTGTGACACCTTAGAGACTAACCAATTTATTTGAGCATAAGCTTAAGTGAGCTTCAGCTCACTTCATGCATCCGATGAAGTGAGCTGTAGCTCACGAAAGCTTATGCTCAATTAAATTGGTTCGTCTCTAAGGTGCCACAAGTACTCCTTTTCTTTTTGCGAACTTTGATTTAAAAATTGTCAGTGATGAAGAATCCACCATGAACCCCAAATCTTTTTCAGAGTCACTGCTTCCCAGGATAGAGTCCCCCATGCTGTAAGTATGGCCTACCTTCTTTGTTCCTAGATGGATACATTTACATTTAGTTCTACTAAACTGCATATCGTTTGCTAGTGCCCAGCTTACCAAACGATCCACATCACTGCTTAACAGTGATCTGTCCTCTTACTTATTTAAAAGTCCCTTGGTCTTTGGACTATTGGCAAACTTTAACAGTGTTTATTTCATGTTTTCTTCCAAGTCATTGATAAAAATATTAAATAGCATAAAACCAAGAACAGACCCCAGTGGGATACCACTAGAAACACACCTGGTCGATGATGATTCGCCATTTACAGTTACATTGAGACCTATCAATTAGTCAACTTTTAATCCACTTACTGTACACCATGTAAATTTCATACCGTTTTAGTTTTTTTTAAATCAAAATGTTACATGGTACCAAGTCAAACACCTTACAGAAGTCTAAGTATATTATATGAACTCTATTACCTTTATCAACGAAACACGTAATCTCATCAAAAATATATTAAGTTAGTTTGACTGGATCTATTTTCCATAAACCCTTGTTTGGCTTTATTTATATCACCCTTCTCTAATTCTTTATTGATTCACTCCTGTATGAGCCACTCCATTATCTTACCCAGGATCAGTGTCAGAATGACAGGCCTATAAATTACCTGAGTCATCCTATTTAACCTTTTTAAATATCAGTCTCATGCTGTCTGGAGTGGCTCATAACTGTAAGTGCCTACCTCAGGATAGACTGTCAAAAGCAGGGCAGACCCCGCAAACTGGTTGTATGTTCTCTAATTAGATTTCACCAAGTACAGTAGAACTTCAGAGATACGAACACAACAGGAATGGAGGTTGTTCGTAATTCTGAAGTGTTTTTAACTCTGAACAAAACTTTATGGTTATTCTTTCAAAAGTTTACAGCTGAACATTAATTTACAGCTGACTTAATACAGCTTTGAAACATTACTATGCAGAAGAAATATGCCGATTTCCCCTTTTTTAGTAATTTATGTTTTACTCACTACTGTACTGTATTTGGGGGGGGGGGGGTGGGAGGGTTTGTGTTTTTCCGGTCTCTGCTGCTGCCTGATTGCGTACTTTCGGTTCCAAATGAGGTATGTAGTTGACTGGTCAGTTTGTAACTCTGAGATTCTACTGTACTACAATAGTCTTATAATGGAGTCACAGACAGTCCCCTTAGACTCTCCAGACTATCTTGCCACCTAGGTAAGCCAGAATATGTAATAAATAGTCACTTGCTCCAAAAGTCACAAGACATTCAGGTTATACCCAATCACAAGAGACCAGTTACTCATCCAGGTCAATGTACATCCCAGATTTCAAACCAAAGACAACACTGGTAGCCAATTCTGTAGTAAACTAACTAAAGGTTTATTAGATAAGAAAAAGGAATGACAGTCAGTTTGAGAGGTTAAAGCAGGTAAAATATATAAATAGGTGGGTCACAGACTATAAATTTAAAAAGTAGCAGAGATGTAGTAATCTGCCAGATTCCCAAAAGTCTTTTAGGGCTACCCAGAGTAACTCTGGGGAGTTCTGTCTTCTCGTTTAGTTATTCTGCCCTGTTAGAATCCAAACAATCCAGAGATGATAAATTTTTCCTTGTGTCCATACTTATAGCATCTTCTCACAGAAAACATGCCGACAGGATGACTGCCCACGATTTCCCATGTGGTTTAGGAGCGCATTTAGAGTCTGATCTCTGATCATCACACCACAATGACCACTTGCCTTCAAATGAGCAAGAATTAGCACTTTCCTGCTAAAGTTCTTTGTTTGCATTACACAAGGTTCCTCTGCAGAATAATAGCACCTTTATACAAATCTAGCATGTTTACAACCCATGTAAAAAACTAGACAATCTAGAATTGGAAGAGTTTGTTCAGAGTGTCAATAACCTGTATATTATTTGTGAAGACTTTAATAGCTGTCACAAGGCACCTCAGTTGCTACCCAGTATACTGCACTGCTTACCCGGTTCATGTGGCCTCAGTCACAGACACACACCAGCTAGTTAACCTTTCACAACGTGTGTATTTATTCTTTCCTTACAAAGTATAACAATGTACTACAGGCTTACAGCAAGAGGAGGCTTCCATGAAGCTTTCACTCCTCATCCCAGAACCATCATCTGAGCTTCCCCTTGCATCCTGTTCCGTCCACTTATATCCCCCCAATGACATCATTAGCTCAGTAATAACCACCATAATTCCAAAGATAAATTGATTAATTGGGTTCCATTAAGCCTGCACTCTTCACAGTGCAGCACCAACCTCAGTGACTGGGGTGCTACTAGTCACAAGCCATAATAAATTATGGGGAAGCTGGGAAACTGATTATAATGGCAAATGCTTGGAACAGTTCACTGACACACACAACCTAGGTTTACTTCAGTGGATGAAACCTTTTCATGTTTAGATCTGGAAAGTGCAACAAGCAACATAGCAAGTAAATGCAGTTAGGAAATCTATAAAGAAGATGCAATGGGAAGTGATCACTCCCCTATTCTAATTACATATCGAGGCCAAGGTAATGTTGAAAATACTGAAGGAATTCCTACTTGGAGCCTTAGAAAAGCAAATAGGGGACTCTTTAAAATTAAGTGTGCCGAGAATCAAAGTACCAACTGTCTAAGTTATAGAGGAATTTCATGATAATACAACGAAGGGAGTTGGAGCAGCAGACAACCTAGTTACATGTGAGACATCAAACTGCTACAAACTCAGAAATCCAGTCTCCTGGTGGAATGAAGATTGTAAAGCAGCAATTAAGGAAAAAAATAAGGCATACAAACAGGCAAAATGTATAAATGAATAGCAAGTACTTAATGAACTATAAAAGATGTAAAGCAGTGGCACAAAGAATTATTTAAAAAGCAGCAAGAATTAGAGGAAAAATTTGTGTGAAAATGATCAAAGATTCCAACGTTTCAGAGATATGTAAACAAATTAAAAGAATGAATGGGATACAGCATAAAAGCAAATTTATACCTGGTCTTATAGTCCAAGATAAAGTTGAAAGTTCTAACTTAGGAAAAGCAAACATTGTAGCAAAAGTATTCCAAAAAGCTAGTAATGATGCAAATCATAGTAAAGAATTTTGTGAACAAAAAATGAATGTTTGCTGGAGAAAACTGTGAGATCTCACATGGTAGGTAGAATATAAAGATGACATACTGAATGAAAAATTCATCATACATAACTCAAAAAAGGTAGAGACAAAAGAAAAAATACAGACCCAGATAAAGATAGCTTATGTAATACAATGCTTAACCATCTACTGAAAGGGAGTTTAAGAGTTTTATTGAAATTATATAATAATATATGGGGGAAAGGAATACTACCGGCAGAGTAAATGCAAGTGGTAGTTATACTGATAGGAAAACCTGGCAAATTACCCACAAGACCTGATGCATATAGACCTATTGCCCTCACATCGTGTGAGGGCAAAATTATGGAAATAATGCTAAAAGAGATTAGTAGCATACTTGGAAAAAATGAAATTATAAATTGTGTACAAAGTAGTTTAAGGAAAGGAAGGTACACAGTCGATCATATTGTAAGATTAGAAAAACTACAAAAAAACATGAGAGTTGATAAACAGAGTTCCATCTTTGTGAAAATAGACAAAGCATATGACATGCTATAGAGGGAAGGCTTGCTGTATAAACTAACCATAATAGGAATAAGAAGAAGAATGTTCTGGTGGATAAGAGGCTTCTTAATTTATAGAACCAGACAAGTCAAGGTGGGGGCAGCTTTGTTGAATATTTATAAACTTACTAATGGCACTCCACAGGGGAGTGCTATCAGCCCAACCCTGTTTAACATTATGATTAATGATCTCCCGGAGAGTAAACAGGCAGGAATAGGTTTAACTATATTTGCAGATGACTGTGTTATAAGGGCCATACATAGAAGATTAAGATAGCTGTGGAGAGAACCAATGAGGTGCTCAAAGGCATCTCAGAGTGGAGAGATTCTTGGGGATTTAAGTTCTCACTTGCTAAAACAAAGGGAATGATCTTAACAAAAATGAAGATTGGAAAGAATTGAACCAATATCTCTATATCCAGAAAAAATACAGGTGGTTCAAAACGTTAACTCCCAAGAATGTATGTTCCATAACAAAGTAACTTGGAAGAGTCATATAGATACTATCAAGACTAAATGTAAAAAGAAAAGGAGTACTAGTGGCACCTTAGAGACTAACCAATTTATTTGAGCTTAAGCTTTAGTGAGCTACAGCTCACTTCATCGGATGCATACTGTTTCATGCATCCGATGAAGTGAGCTGTAGCTCACGAAAGCTTATGCTCAAATAAATTGGTTAGTCTCTAAGGTGCCACAAGTACTCCTTTTCTTTTTGTGAATACAGACTAACATGGCTGCTACTCTGAAACCTGACTAAATGTAAAGATAGAGTAAATCTGAATATTTCTGGGAACAACTTGAGTGCAGATAAGAACATGGTGTTGATGTAGGGCATTAATAAGAACAGGAATCGATTACAGATGCCAAGCCTTTAATTCCACATCTAAATCAACACTAGAAAAATTAGAGCTAGTCCAAGCCCAACCTCTGCAAGTATTAAGAATCCGTTGTGTGTGCTGAGGGTAGCAACCACAGAAACACCTATAAACTTAAGGATGAAACTTAGATTTAAACTTTTGGGCTAGGGTTAATGGAAATAGTGAAGATAAGAGTACTAAATGAATATATGAGGATTTTTGTGAATTAAGTAGGCAAGAAGTAACTGGGCACCACAAACTCCCACATGCCAACAGGATCAAAAGGTGAGTAAAAGATTTGGGGGAAAAGGAAGATATGGAAGTAAGTAAAGTCTTTGGTCATGGGTGGGACAAAGTAACCCTGTATTTATACCCTACACACTATTGTAATAATCTTTGAACAAAATATGCCTTGTGAGGTATCGTTTGAAAACTAATAACAAACTCTTCAATAATATCATGGTGAAGTACATGTAGCAACATTATATGTACAGTTATAAAATCCCCCTGTATGATGTTATTAGTACATGTTCAAAACCACACAGCTCTGCCAAGCCAACATCTGGTAAACATCTGTTTCCTAAACAAAGAAATATGTGTTTAGCTCAATTTACATATATATGTAGTACATAGGGTCCTTGAACCAGCAGTGGGAGGAAGTGGCAGGAGACAAAGCAAATTTGTATTTCAGCAGACGCAGGTGGGAAGATAGAGAAAGGCGCTTCCTTTGCCACCAGACTCCATGTCACCTCCTATACTGTTTGAATAAACTTAGAAGTGGATTCTTCTGAAGATTACCCCTCAGAGCGAAGATTCACTGGACTATAGAAGAAAGGTGCAGAGAACATCAGCTTTTCTCTCTTTCACCTAAGAAGACAAAGGCACCAGCACCCTGGGGACTCTGGGAGAGATCCTGGCCAAGGAAAGGGTCCTTCCCCATCCTTCTGGAAGACTGTGGGTGAGAAAGGCCATCTTAAACAAAGACTTGAACCAAAACTTGCTAGATTATGTTTCAGACTTTTAAATGTATGTTTTGACTTTTATTAGCTTCTAGCCATTTCTAACTCTCTCTCCTATGCTTGAATTCACTTAATATCCTATCTTCTTTTGTTAATAAACTTGTCTTATTTTTAATCTAAACCAGTCCAGTGCTGTGTTTAAACTGGACTGTTTGATAACTCAAATAAAGTAGAAACTGTTGAATATTGACAGAAATAAACCTTAATATCAGAACTGTCCCAGAGAGGGCTGGCCAGTGCAGGATATATGTTCTTGGAAAAATTCAGGACTGGGAATGTGATGGGGTCACCCTGCAAGTAGTACACATGGCTGGTGGAAGCCAGAGTGTGGTTGGTATGTTACTGACAGGCTGCTGGGGCCAGAGTTGCTGGACCAGGGTTGCAGTGATACACAGAAACTCAGGGTGGAACATGCATTCTGTATGTGAGTGGCCCAAGTTGGGAGAGTATTGTGAGGCAAAGTATTGTGAGGCACCCAAGGTTATGGCAGGTGGTAACAACCCACCACTGACCTGGATTTCACACCAGAATGTGACAATGGGAAATCAAAGTATGGACAGTTGTCTCTCCAGTTGTGGATTTGGAATTATATTATAAAACAAAAGAAAGAGCAGGCCTGTCAAATATGGTGACTATGATTTATGAGATTATATATGGCAAATGGATAAGCATTGCCAACTATGTACTGATAGTTCCAGAGATGACACCATACACAGAGTGGGAATGACCTTCTATATCCCTGAATTTCGAATTAAGAGATCTATGACACTATTCAATTTTGTGACCATTAGGATGGCCGAATTGATGGGCATACTGTTGGCACTGACCTGGATAAAGGATGTATGCCCAGCTATGACTGTTATCCTATCTGTCTCTTTAACGGGTTAGATGATGGTTAGAAGGGGGGACCTCAGAAAGTAAGAATGACATAATCAATGAAATATTGTTCTTCACTACAGATATAGCACAACTGGGTATACATATAGTAATAGTGTGGATTCTGGCACATCAGGATACCAGGAAATGAAATGGCAGATAAAGCAGCGAAAAAACCTTAAAAATGAGAAAGTTGATATAAAGATCCCTGTGAGTAAACAGGACTTTGAAAGTTCTTAAGAGAGAACTTAAGAAGAAATGGCAAGAACTACGGACCAAAGGGGGGGGGAAGATGAAGAGTCTATGAAATATATGCTAAACTGGAGAATAATGGTATATTTAATAGCTATGACAACGAGGAGTCCTTGTGGCATCTTAGAGACTAACAAATTTATTTGGGCATAAGCTTTAATGGGCTAGAACCCACTTCATCAGGTGCATGGAGTAGAAAATACACTAGCAGGTATATATACATAGTACATGAAAGCTACTGTATTTTCCACTCTATGCATCTGATGAAGTGGGTTCTAGCCCACGAAAGCTTATGCCCAAATAAATTTGTTAGTCTTTAAGGTACCACAAGGACTCCTTGTTGTTTTTGCTGATACAGACTAACATGGCTACCCCTCTGAAACATGTCACCGTTAATAGCTATGGCAGAAGAAGTGAAGTAACTTTATGTAGAGTGCCAACTGGTCAGTGTGACGTGAATGGTCATTTATATTAACTAAACAAGCACAAAGAGAGGTACTGTGACACATGCAAAGTTCAAGAAACAGTTGAGCTGTGGCAATGCAGGGAAAATTACACAGAAAGAAAAATTCTTTATGAAGAACTGAAGCACCTCAAGGTGAAGGAACAGAGTCTGAAAGGATTGGGGAGAGGACCAGGAAGGTTGGACAGCATTAAAAAAAAAAGCATTACTTCATTCATTCAAAGTCGAGAGGCAAGGAACCACTGGTGATGGTTCATATCGGCACTAATGACACTACATCACAGGATCTGTCTCAGATAATTTATGTGAAAGAAGACAGAAGATTCTGGGTAAGTGGTGGCTAGCTAAGTATGTGGTGTAGGGTTTTGATTTTGTGGAACATTGGTCTGTTTTCTGTGGGCTGTATAGCTTGGTATACCCTTAAGTAGAAGTCCTCAGAGGCAGATTGAGAAGGGCATGAAATGAATAAAACAGGAGGGTAAAAAGGGAGAAGATATGAGTACTCATTTAGCATACAGTTGAGATGTTGAGAACAAATATAATCAAGGAACCAAAGGACATGAAGAGAAGAAATTCTTTATTTGCCTATACATCAATGCAAGCAGCCTGAATAACAAACGAGGAATTGAAATTGCTCATTTATGAGCATAAATTCAATCTAGTTGGTATTATTGAAACCTGGTGTGGTGAATCACATGATTGGAATGTTAAAATCAATGGTTATAACCTCTTTAGAAAGGATCAAGCCAGAAAATGGGAAGGGGTGGTGGCACTTTATGTCAAAAATGGTATATTACCTGTTTCTGAGTCACTTATAACTTGGAATAAAATTATGTTGAATGTTTATGGATCGATGTCCTAACAGATTATGAGCCAAATCAGCTGGGAGGAAGAATTTATTCATAAAAACATGAATAATAATTGGGAATTGTTTAAGAACACTTTACTAGATGCCCCAAAAGCCACAATCTCACAATCAAGGAAGAAGTTCATATTGGTTAAAAAATTGACTTGATTTACAGGGGAAGTGAAGGCAAAATATATATAAACACATGGAAGGAAGGAAAAATGGATAGTAATGACTATAAATAAGAAACTAGGAAGTGTAGAAAATTGATAAGGGAAGCAAAGGGACTCAAGGAGAACTCTAACTGTTCTTAACTCTGCTGGCCTTAGAAATAGTCTTTTAAGTATATTAGGAAATGTAGAACAGTCGACTTGGGGTCAGCATGCCTAGCAAGTGGCTTTTTATACCAAGTCTCCCTACTTAGCTCATCTCCATCCCTCACCACCAGGAAGTGACTAATCACTCAGACTTCAAAGCTCCAAGGGCCCTTACTAAGGCACCAACAAACAAACCTGTTTCAGCTGCTTACACAAGGGAGCAAAGCCCAGCTACACAGCCCATACTCAGAGAACAAACAAACAGCAAACAAACAACCCACAGACAAAACAAAGGCATCACTCACCAAATTCTGCTACCTTTTAGCAGCTACGCTCACAGCTACACCCTCTGAAACTTTTAGCTGCCTCTGTTCGTGGCCACTGGATAGTAACTACAGTATACAGGAGTATACCATGATGACATTATACTATTACATTGTATATCCTATCAATCATATTTCAAATACACCTATTATATACTAGCATAGTAGGAACATTGCTACCTCCTAACTTGTGTGTTCACAATATAGGAAATATTTTCATGAATAGCAATGACTCATTTTTAAATATTATTTTATTCTCTGACATGATTTTTTAGGTAATCAGCCAGCACACTGACTGTCACAATTTAGATTCTGATGGATTGATTTTCGGTGGTGCTGAGCAATCCCAGCTCCTGTTGAAGCCAGCGGAAGCTGCAAGTGTTTGATAACTTTCAAAATCAGGCTACATATACTATACATGGTACCTCTGCCATTTTATATGCCTTTGGTGGCTCCTTGTTCTTCCAGATGGGTATAACACCCTCACATGAAAGGGGTTAAACATGTTCGGCACCTATAAAATGTCTACTGATCTAGATTCTAAAGTGATAAATTACCAAATCAAACCAAATCTTTAGTGTGAGGACATAAACACAAAGGAGCCATGGTTTAAGCAGCCACTAGAGAACAGGAAGTTCCTACGTTTATTAAGCTCCCCACTATAACACAGCCTGACCTTCTCTGGAAACTGAGGAGGACCAGGAACCCTACACACTCCCCATCTCCCTTTCTTTATAATAAAAGATTATAACTTAACTTATAAACCAATGTATACACATGCACAGTACAGTCAATTCTGCTTAATAGCAATGCTGATATTAGTAACTTTAATTCCTGGAAATGCGTTGCAATTAACCATCCAGATCCCATCCCATTAACATCAGTGTTTATGGGATTCATATATTAGCAAAGGCATGCTGCTTATTAGTGACTTTTTTTTTTAAGAAAGGTACCCCCTGCAGGCAGTTTGCCAGGCTGCAACCCCAGAAGGCAGCACGGGGATGTGCCGTCTCTGCCACCACCCCCTGTGGGCAGTTTGAGGTTGCAGCCCCAGAAGGAAGTGCTGGAATGTGCCAAGCACCCCCTGCAGGCAGCTTTTTGGGGCTGCAGCTAGAGAAGAAAGTGCCAGGGCGTGCCTTTTCTGGCTGCAGCCCCACAAAACAGCCTGGGGCTGCTGCTCAACATGCCCCAGTGGTGAGGGGGCTATAGTCAAAGCAGTAGCAAGGAGCGGGGCTGCAGCCCAGATGCCAGAGCTGCACAATGCCTCTCTGTGCTTTCTGGCCTGTGCCCTGCCAGAAGACTGCACACAGGGAAGGAAACATTGGGACATGCTGAACCCCGACCCCCGAAGAGCACAGGGAGAGGAACGGCACATCTCTGTAGGCCCCAGTGGTCACCCTCACCATGGACAACCTGGCATTTGGGCTGCAGCCGCCTCCCCACTGCTGCCCTGCCTGAAGGCAGGTTTGTAGGGTTGCAGCCAGGAAAGGCATGTCTCAGCATTTGCTTCCCTCGCCACTGTCTAAAGACCCAGGGCTTGTGAGTTAGAGTGCATTAAAGCAGCCCCGGGTGCCCTACCTCACTACCCATCCACACTGGCAAGGCACATAGAGTGCTCTTACTCCACAGCTAGAGTGCTCCTGGTACTCCACCTCGGTGAGAAGATTAATGCTTGTTGTGCCTTGGCTGAAATGCCTGGGCATTAGTGTGAATGAGGTGTTGCATTACTGCGCTCTGATCAGCCTCTGGAAATGTCCCATAATCCCCTTAAGTCAAGTGGCCACTCTTGTCATTGTTTTTGAATCACTGCAGGAATGCGGATATGCCCTTTGAAAGCTCCATTTCTGACGGCGGGCTGCTTATCTGCTCCAAGACAAAGCAACCATTACTGCGGAATGCTGTGTGTGAACTTACAAGACAGCATGCTGCTGCTGCCTGAACTTACAAGATAGCATGCTGACATGCTCTCAGCCCCCCAAAACCCACTCTCTCTCCCCCAACATACACACAACACACTCCCTGTCACACTCCACCCCACCCCACCCATTTGAAAAGCCTGTTGCAGCCACTTGCATGCTGGGATAGCTACCACAATGCACTGCACTCTGTGGCTGTTGCAAGAGCTGCTAATGTGGCCACGCCAGTGCGCTTGTAGCTGGCAGTGTGGACAGACTGCATCGCTTTCCCTACTGCGCTCTACAAAGGCTGGTTTAACTCAAAACGCTCTACATCTGCAAGTGTAGCCATGCCCCAAGTCTTTGTGGGAGTCTGATCAGTCTTCCAGACAGTGTTCTTACTTCTGTTGAGTTTGTGCATGGAGTTCCCAGTGGATTGTCCTTGTTACAGAACGCTACAGGTCCCAGATCCTCTTTTCATTGTGGTGGGAAATATTGAAGATGAACCCGACTCCTCTGGAAGAGTCTTTTTGGAGTCTCCTCTAGATAGGATCAGGGAGATTCTGCCAAGTTTTTAACAGTTCCAAATGTCTGAGAGCTTTTGAACCAAGCTTTGTTCTATGATGTCAGTTCAGGTAGTGAAACTAAAGTTTTGTTGCTGCCTAATTTTATTTCAGAATTCTGTTTTTGAAATTCCTTTCAACATCCTATTTAGATGCAAGCTGTATCGGCGCCACAAGTAAAGGCATCCTTAGTCATCTGCTCATCAGAAGTTCTGCTGGAGATAGTCCAGATGCAAGGTGTGTTGACCGATATGCCAAGAGTGTTTTTTATGCCTCCACTGATTTTTTTTGCAGAAGTCTTTTTGAAGTCCATACCATTATCTCCACCTCCCTGTCACTATGGAGATAATGTGGACCACCAGACTGATGTTCAAAATCAAAGTCCTGTGAAAATGCTAAGAATATTTCAGAGATAAACTGAGGCCCATTTTCAGACATGAGGACTTCAAGAACCCCACGTATTGCAAATTTTAACTTTAGCTTCTGTATGACTTGTCTCGATGAAGTCTGGAAATATAGCCAAGTCAATATATCTGGAGAAGTAATCAACTAAAATAATGCATGTGTGTCCTTTCGAGAAAAACAAATCTGTGGCTACCTGCTGCCAAGATCTGTCAGTAGCTTTGAAAAGAGTAATTATTCTGGGGATTGTTGTTTATTTTCCTTGTTTCATATCTCACTGCCTTCTACTAAATTTACCTACTCAGTCTGGGCCACCATTTTGATTGTTGTGCTCATGCCTTGTACTTATCTATACTTTGGTGTCCTGCATGGATTTTGGAAAGCAACTTTCACTGAAGTAGTGTCTCATCCTTTCAGAAGCAGGCCATCAGCTATGTGAAGGTCACTTCACTCCTGAAAATATGGTAGTAGGTCTGTTGGAAGTTGACTCCTTTGATTCCATCTTCTATGGGAGAGTTGAGTCAGCTTCTGGAAAGTTTCATTCTTAAGTTGTTCTTCTCTAATTTGCTGAAGTCAGCTGGCAGATGCTAGAATTGCTATAGGAACATCAAGGTAGACTTTGACATCTTTCTCTAAAGTCTTTTCTTCTTTCATTAGTGGCTGCTCAACTGGGGCTCTTAGACAGTGTCTGCTGCTATGAGTTCTTTCCTTGGTATGTATTCAATGTTGAAAGAAAAATCACATCAACTGTAGTCAAAGAAATCTTTGAAACTTAAGTGGAAGGACATCCTGTGGTTTTGAAGCCAATTGTGCCGTTAAGGGCTTGTGGTCTGTTTCTATGTCAAAATTCAAGCCAAGCAGATATGCGTTGAGCTGCTCACAGGCCCAAGTGACTGCTAGAGCTTCTTTTGCCACTTGAGCATACCACTGCTGAGTTTCTGTGAGGCTTCTTGACATGAATGCAACAGGCCTACTTCTGGCTGCTTTTGTGTGAGCACTGCTCCTAAACCATATGAGAATGCATCTACTGCTACTGTTGTTGGATAGTTTACTGAATACTGTGCTAAAACAGGTGGAGATGTCAGTAGTTCTTTTATTTTATTCAAACTGGTTTATAGGCAGCCACTAATCCGCATATTGTGACCATTAAGGAGATCTAAGGGTTGTGTTAGATGAGCTACATTTGGTAAGAATTTTCCAAAACTGTTTGTCATATCCAGGAATTTTCTTGCAGCAGAAACATCTTTGGGTTGAGGTAAGCCTTCAGTTTGTCTGACTCCATCTGAATGCCCTGTTTGCTAATTACATGTCCTACAAATTTTATCTGCTCTTTCCAAATTTAAATTTCTCATTCAGAGTGAGGCCAGCATGTTGGGAGCATCTGAACTCTGCATCTAGTTAATCATCATGTTCATTTTTATATCTGCTATATACCAAAGGATATCGGGAAAACCTGACATGATCTGAGAGATTGACTTTTGGAACTGTTCTGGTGCTGGAAATATGCTGAATGGAAGACAACTGAAACAGCAAGTTCCAAATAGGGTAATGAATATAGTTAATGATATCAGTTTTTTGGCAAGGGGGATTTGCCAGAAGCCTGCTGTAGCACCTAACTTTGAGAAGAATTTGGCTTCTGATAACTGAGGTATTTCTGTTCAACTGCAGAAAGCATGTGTCTTCTCCTCATGTTTTTATTAAGTTGTGTATGGTCCACACAAACATGGATTTTGTCACTGGGCTTTGGTACTACAATCATCTGCACACATCACTCAGTGGTTCTTCTATTCTCTATTCTTCTATTCATATCTTCTATTCTCTTTAATTCTTTTACTTCCCCAGAAAGAGTATAGGGATGTGGTGTGGGGCTTTGAGGGCACATGGAATCATTGAATTTTATTTTGTACTCCTCTAACAGTTTTCCTAGCCCTTTAAAGACATATGGATATAGCTTCCACATAGTTTGCTTTTTGTCATTAATGCAGTCCAGTTTCTCTGCTAGGTTTATTCCTTTTATTGAAACCTTAGCCAAGTTTTCCATCCTACTTTCTGTCTTCCTCCTGTTTCCCAAGGAACTGGCCACAAACATCTAATGTGTTGTCACTAGCCCACATAAAAAATTGGTCTTTGCCGACCACTCCCCTCAGAAAGGAATTAATTGCAATTTTTTTTGGGGGGGTAACACTCCATACCTCGGAGGAACACCTAGCAGCTCCATGTTCATCCTTGTAAAATGATTGTGTGATATCCAGTGCAAAGTGACCGGTGTCTTTGGAAGGCTTATGATGCACTGAGCATTGTTGTTACAGTAATGTTATAGTAAGGTTATAGGTTATAATTTCATGTATGCAGTTATGAGGCTGAAAATGTATCCTCATGGCTTAAAATAAGCCTAGGCAAAAACTCTCCAAGAGCTGAGAGACAGTTCACACCTCATCAGGGTATGTATGGGACAAACCCAGCCCAACCTCACAGGAACAAAGGACAATGGCTAGACAGCTACAAAAGAATCTGTTGGACTCTCGAGGGAGTCACCCCCCTTCCTTTTGTCAGTTTGGAACTGTGATGAGGTAATGCTCACCTGACTCTGAAGGGGATGGGGCAAAGCCAAGAGGGAAGAAAGGGTATGATAAAAGGGAGAGACATTTGCCATGCTCTCGCTCTCTCTTCCACCTACATCTACAGACACCACCACCACCACCAAGTGACTGAAGCGCTGATTAAAGGGGAGAGCCTGGTTGAAAAGCAACCAGCCAGCCTGTGGCAAGACGCATCTAAGTTTGTAAAGGCACTGAAAGTGTTAATATCAGCTTAGAATGAGTTTTGCTTTTATTTCATTTGACCAAATCCGACTTGTTATGCTTTTGCTTATAATCACTTAAAATTTATCTTTGTAGTTAATAAATCTGTTTGTTTATTCTACCTGAAGCAGTGTGTTTGGTTTGAAGCATGTGAGAGACTCTCCTTGGGATAACAAGCCTGGTACGTATCAATTTCATTGTTAAACTGACAAACTCATATGAGCTTGCAACGTCCAGTGGGCATAACTGGATACTGCAAGATGGAGGTTCCTAGGGTTGTGTCTGGGACCGGAGATATTGGCTAGCGTCATTTGGTTGCAAGTAGCTGGGAGCAGCTTACATGCTAGAGGCTGTGCATGAACAGCCCAGGAGTGGGGGTTCTCACAGCAGAGCAGGGTAAGGCTTGCTCCCAGAGTCAAGGATTGGAGTGACCTAGTAGATCACCGGTCCAGACAACACCAGAGAGGAATGTTACAGGGGGGCAGGGGGAGAGAGGGAAGAGAAGAGATAAAATTTCATTGACTATTGTCCCAGTATCACTTTCAAATTTAAGGTTTCAACTGTTTAGATTGTGTACTAAGGTGTTGTCTGTTCTACTGAGTGTATAGCCCCTAGAAGTATGGACTTGTCATCTAATCACAACACTTCCTCTTGGATTGTTTCCACTACTATTAGTGACCTGCATGCTATTGCAAAATGTCACATGTTTTGGCATCTCCCACATTCTGTCTCTTTTGCTGGATGTTGTTGCCAGCTGTAGCTTGGTGACTTGTCACATCTTCCACAGATTTCCAAACTTCCTTCCTGTGACAGGTTGGATCACAGAAACCTGCTTTGGGACAGCCACCTGATGTGCTGAGACTACCTCTGAGCCTGTTTTCCCTGCAAACTTGGAACTTCAGTGCCCTGCCTGGTTGTGCCAGACACGCTAGCCTGCTACAAACACAGACCCAGGTCTGAACCATGTCCCCCAAAAGCTGCAGACTGAACTGAAAGCAGCTTAAGAAGTGTTCCTGTCTCCAGCACTCAGATACCCAACTCCCAATGAGGTCCAAACCCCAAATAAATTCATTTTACCCTGTATAAAGCTTAAAACAGGGTAAACTCATAAATTGTTCACCCTCTATAACACTAATAGAGAGGTATGCACAGCTGTTGGCCCCCACACCACCCCCAGGTATTAATATATACTCTGGGTTAATTAATAAGTTAAAAATGATTTTATTAAATACAAAAAGTAGAATTTAAGTGGTTCCAAGTAATAACAGACAGAACAAAGTGAATTACCAAGCAAAATAAAATAAAACATGCAAGTTTAATATATATAGTAATTATATACTGAATATAGTAAGAAATATATATATATATATATATATTGAATATAGTAAGAAAGTGATTACAGATGAAATCTCACCCTCAGAGATGTTCCAATAAGCTCCTTTTACAGACTAGCCTCCTTCTAGTCTGGGTTCAGCAATTATTCACACCCCTGTAATTACAGTCCTTTGTTCCAGTTTCTTTCAGGTATCCTTTGGGATTGAGAGGCTACCTCTTAAGCCAGCTGAAGACAAAAATGGAGAGGCCTCCCAAGGCTTTATATAGTTTCTCTCTTGTGGGTGGAAAGTCCTCCCTCCCCCTGTGTAGAATCCCCTCTACAAGATGGGGTTTTGGAGTCACATGGGCAAGTCACATGTCCAACCATGACTTAGTTCTCTACAGAAATGTTCCCAGGAAAGCTCAGATGTGGACTGGCATCTATCAGGATACATTGTTCGCCAAGTACTTCCATTTACTTGAATAACCCCTTCACACTATGTTGATCAAATTTGCCTTAAGGTGCTTTTTACAGCAAACACTTTAAATACAAGCATAGAGCCAATGCTCATAACTTCAGATATAAAAATGATACATGCATACAAATAGGATGAATATATCCAGTAGATCAGAACCTTTTCAGAGATATGTTACATGGCATATCTATCATAAAACATATTCCAGTCGTCATATTTACATTCATATGCATACTTCCATAAAGCATTATGGGGTGCAACATCACTCTTCCCATTAAGAATCTTTGGTCTCCTACCATTTAGTTGAGCACTGTTCTGATGTTGTAAATTTGGTCTGACCCTTTCATGTTTGTGTCAAGCTTGTCTGATGCAGTCTCCCCGATGCTGCTAGCATCACACTGCTATTTCTTTATGATTTCTAGGATTCTCACTTTTCTGAGTGTAAGATCCGGGTCTAATTGAAACTGTGCTGATAAACTGATACTTCTTGGTATAAGAGACATCCTGTCTTGTATTAAGAAAAGGAGTACTTGTGGCACCTTAGAGACTAACTAATTTATTTGAGCATAAGCTTTCGTGAGCTACAGCTCACTTCATCAGATGCATTGTATTAGTTCTTCTTTTTAACAGTCTGTATTTGTTATGTTCAGCATGAACTAAACTGCAGTGATAATGTCCTTAGCTGATTCCTCTTGTTCCTGACACCTTCTATTAAATGTAGCCCTTTCCTAAATAACATTCTGTCTGCCTTTGAAATGGGCATCAAAAGCCTTTCACTTTGGAGTATTCTTTTCCCCTGCCCCATGAGTGAGGGGGTAGGATACTGAGAATATCTGGGCATTTACTTGGAATTCTTGTGCTTTCTCTGTAAAACTAGAAGTCATCTGGGATTGTTCAAATCTACAGATCCAGCAAGGCCAGCCACCAAAAAATCAAACGTTTCTAACAGAGCCACATATGTTATGGACTCCATTGCTGCTCTGAGACCGGGCTCTGTCTCCTTCCTACTGCTGCTTTCACATCTCCTCCCCGATTTTTCCCACCGACTCGCCATTCTGGCTGTCTGGAGCATGGGGTAGGAGGGCAGAGGGGTGTCTTTTCCCCCCGTTCACTCACTTCTGATACCATGTAGCTGAGGACACAAACACACAGAGCCATGCTTTAAGCTGCAACTAGAGAATTCCCTCACCAAGAAGTTCCTCTGTTTAATAAAATCCTTGCTGCAACAGTCCTCTCTAGTAACCATTAAGGACCAGGAACTCTAACTACTCCACCACTCCATGAAAGATGCTATTCAATGTAAGATTGCTCATCTAGAACTTGAACCAGCAAGGTGCTGAGCTCTTGTGAGAAGCTGAAAGCTCTGAACTCCCATTGAAACCAGTGGAAATGGAGAGAGCTCAATATCACAAAAAGAGCTCTCAGCACCTTGCAGGATCAGGCCTTTACTCACCACTTTAAAACACCAGTTGTGACTGAATGGGATAGTTAAAAGACACAGAGAGTCTGAACTTTGGAGGTATTGACGGCGAAGTTTCTCAAAAGGGAATAGTGATTTTTTGGGTGCTCAACTTGAGATGCCTTAAAGGGGCCCAGTTATCTGTGTGCAGATGTTCTTCACTTTCTGAAAATGAGACCCATTTTCAAGTCTCAAGGAGTTTCAAGTTGGGTACTCTCCAACTGAAGCATCCTAAATCGCAGCCTAGAGTTCTTAATGCCCATTGACTTCATCCAGGCAGTCTTGATATCTGGCCCAGCTGCTGCATAAAGTGGTGGTAGGGGTTAAGAGACTTGCTGTACCCCTTTCCTTCTTGGTTACCAATGCAACACAAATTAAGATTTTACCTAGAGTTTCTTATGACAAGTGGTGCTTCTCTTGCACATATGGGCTGCAGGACATCAGAACAGAATACACCTATCAAGGCGCTATGTAAATCCATAGAAATGTGCTTTCCCAAAAGCTGTGTCTGTGGTTCTGTACAGCACAGAAAATGAGGGCTATTTATGCTGGTAATATGTGCACACACACACAAATGCAAGGGTCAGATCTTTCGTCAATGGAACAGCTACGCCTGGAAGAAATTCAGAGATTTGTTTTGTTTCCATTGGTGTTCAAATTATAGGAAAAGTTATGAAAGCAGAAGAGAAGCTGTCAAAGGAGTAGCATTGTGTAATGAGGAAAGACACTTTAGAGAATAGAATATGGTTTGATTTCTGCTTGTCAGGATTCACTGAGGTTGAATAGCTCTGGATTCACTATTCAAAAAGGACAATGTAGTTTGGTGACTAGTAGTAACCAACAGCTCTTAGACCTACAGATCACCCTTTGAAAGTAATGCACAGCCAAGCACTCAGAGGGGCCATGTCTAGTTGTATAACCCTGCTTTCTCACAGTGATTAATGTGACTGTCAAGCATTTACCCTTAGCGGCCCTTTGTCCCAGTTATGATGGCAAATGTGGCTTATTACCAGACCTATTTTCTTCCATTTTTGAAGTATGTGCCTTAGGAGTTAGAACTCCTACTGCTTCTTTTCTGATGCCTACAAAGTTAATTTGCACCTTGGAGCAAACGTCTAGTACAGAGCCTATATGAGAGCCTGAAAAAAAATGCTAAACAACTATAGACAGTTACATATATCAGCCTAGTGTAGTTTCAGCAAAATACTATACAATTTATTTTTGGATTGTGTCTTTCAAACAAGAACCACAGCATCATCAAAAAACCACTTTATTTTATGACAGCCACCCTCTTCCATTCTAGTGATAAGTCTGTCCCTAGTGGGACTGGGGCTAGGAATTCTTTGAACTCCAAGCAGAACCTCTATCAACAAAGATTTAGGAAATTTTCAATTAGAAGGAAGCTACTGATTATTCTTCACAGGTGCAACATAAGATATGGCCCATGCTTCAACAGGGCTTACATAAAATAGTCCCTTTCCCAATAACTTAGATCCAAATTTAAAAAAAAAAAAAAGACACTATCCCTAACCCAGAAAGTCCATTAAAGTCATGGGCAAGACTCCCATTGACTTCAAGGGCTGATTCAGGCCCTAAGATCACATGACATCTGATCCTAAGGAGAGTGTGCAGGGAAAGACAGTGTAAGGCAAGGCACCTCATCTACATTTATTGAGGAAGAGCCAGGTACAATCGCAATCTGGGTACTCAGGGGAGCACACAAATTGCTCCTGCCTAGCATCCCCATGAGTGTGAATCACCTTAGTCAGAGCCTTACTTCCATGCATACCAGCCTATGGAGCTGGCCAAGCACAGTTTAGTGTTTAAAAAAAACCCAAACATTAGGTTACCATTCTGGAAGTTATGCAGGTGATGTGATGGGTCTCCCCTCCCAACCCCAGAGTTAACATCGCACATTGTGTGTCAAGGTGGGGGGAAGAGGCATGTGTGTTATGCATGGTAGATGTAGATAGGTAGTGTGGTAAAAACAAAGTCATGACGGTAGACTGCAAAGCCTGGGTGAGCTTTGACCTTCTGAGGTTTTATGGTTATGGTGGTGAGGTTGAGGTGGCTTAGAGTGCACCTGGTTTTTCAGTGTTTTTGTTTGGCAAGATATAAAGTAACAAGTTCAGAGTTATAAATAAATCTTATATTATAGTGTAGGCAAGAGGGCATGGGTGGACAGTTAGCAGTGGAAAATGAGCCAGAAGGGCTGAGTGTTAGAAGAGAAATTGATCAATACCAGCACGTATATCCTCTCCCAAGCCCGCATGTGCTATAGGGTGACCATCAACCACCTCTAGCCCCTGACTTGTCAGTGGTCTGAGAAGTGGTCATGCACCCCAGCCAGCAGGATGAAGTTGGACTGATGGAGAAAACTGGCCAGAAAGATAGATAATTAGGGAGTACGCACAACGAAAAGCAAAATAAGCAAGAAATAGTACTGATTATGAGATTGAAAATATGTCTACATCTTATATTAGTGAAGTGCACAAGGAGATACATTGTGATTACTCTCTGCCACATAGGTGTACTGCAATCTACAGGGTCTCTTAAAAAAAATAGATGTATGCCCAATTTACATGGGGTTCCAGAGCAATAGCACTGAAAAAAAACACAAATTCTGCACTGCTCTTGTTTTTTAAATTGTCCCCATGTAGAAGTAGCTAACACAACACTGTGTGTGTTCGTACACACACACACAAAAAACATGCTCAGCTGCACAAAGTTAAAATAAAAATCTTTGAACAATTCTGAACTGTCACTGGCCACCTGGGAAGACTGTTTGGAGATGCTGGAGGAATGCCTGAGAAAAGGCTTTAGAGACGGACCAACTGAGCAATGTAAGAAATGGCTCTGAGGGAACAGTGGGGTAGATGGTTATCTACTTCAGGCTCATCCATTTCACTAGCAACAGCCTCCTGGAAAGGGTGAGTGGAGACAAGTGATGAACAAGAGCAAACATTTAGCTGCAACCTTAAGTAGAAGGCCATGAGGGACCCCTGCACTATGGGAAGCAGGAATGTCAATATAGCCCAGCATCGAGGAGAGGGCTGAAGGACTAAGCTGAGCCCAGTGAAGGGCTAAAAGGACTACAGAATTCCAAAGCAGGGCTTGTCATGAAGCTCCAAGATTAAGTTACTCCCCTATCCAGATGAAGCAGCTTCTTATCTGCTCTCTTCCTCTGTATCTTTCACTTGTCCCAGTAAACCCAGCCGCTGATCTCCCTTATGCCCACTCATCCCCTACCTTTACTCTTCTCTACCTCTCGCTCATCTGACTTTCCCCTCAATACAAATATGCTATATATATATGTTGAAAACTCGCCTGTGACTCCACTTGCCTCTCCAACTACCACCCCATCTCCCTTTCATCTCTAATTGAATGTACTGTTTACAATCGCAGCCTGGAATTCCTCCCCCATAATTCCATCCTACACCTTCTCCAATCTGTCTTCCACCCCTTGCTCTCCACTGAAAGTGTTCTTGACAGTGTCTAATGGACCTTTTGCTAGTCAGAGTTCAGAACCAGTACTCAATCCTCTGCCTCAACCTGTCAGCCCCCTTCAACACTGTCAACCATGCTCTTGTCCTCCCTTGACTACCTCTCTAACTGCTTCTTCAATGTGTCTGCCAGAGAATCCTCCTCATCTCTCCAACTTCCTATGGGATTTCCACAGGACTTCCTCCTTGGTTCCCCCTTTTTCTCCCTCTATACCCTATCTCTATGCTGATGGCTCCCAGACTACCTCTATACTCCAGACCTGTCTCCTTCTATCCAAACTAAAATCTCAGCCTGTCTGATATCTCCTTTTGGATATCTAGCTAACTACACAAGATCAACATGGCTAAAACGGAGCTCTTTATCTCTTTCTCCCCCAGCCCTCCTCACCCTCTTTCTCTCAATCACTGAGAGAACACCAACATTATTCAGACCTGTCATTCAGACCTGTAACTTGGAGGTCATCCTAAATTCAGCCCTCTGTCTAGGTATTCACATCCAGGCTATGTCTAAATCTGGCAGATACTTTATGCATAACATCGAAGATACAGCCTTTCCTATCCATCTAAACAGTAAAACGTTCATCCAAGCTCTCATCATCTTGTGTCTCAGTACCTGCAGCATCCTTTTCTCTGGCCTTGGCAAATGCAGTCTTTCCTGATTCATATCTATTCAGATGCACCTGCAAAAATCATTTTCTTAGCCTGTCGCCTGAACTATGTCACCCCTCTTTTTGCATCCCTCCAGCAGCTCCCTCTTCTGTCGCAAACATAAGCAAGTTTTCTCCAACTTCAAGTCTCTTCATGGCCATTCCTGTGAGTTCCACCCCAATCAAATTATGACATGATACTTGGTAATGGTGTTTAATATGGTTTCGTTTATTGTCCGCCATTTTGGTTTGTAAAGGACAAGTAGTCTGCCATGTTAGACAGCCTTCTTGTTCCCTTAGGAGAGAAAAGATGGGAAATCTAGTGGCTATGGCAACATTGTTGGTTTTGTTAAATAAAACAATTTAAATGTCTGTCTGGTGATGTTCTCCTCCTAATACAGCCTGGAAAGAAAATCCTCCAAATATTAATGATTAACCTGTTGAATTGGAGATAGTTCACCTCCCAATGACTTCATAAAGATCTGATTCTATTATCTTTGGTAAATGAAATAACCAAACAATCATTTATTTTCTGATATAGCCGTAAAACTCATCTGAAAAGTTTTCAAAATAAATCACCATTTAAAAATATATAGCGTGTACCTTCAAAAAATAAAACCTACATCTCTGAGTTGTGAAGAATATGTACTAAGGTTATAACAACCAACAAGAATGCACTTGTATGTAGAAAACCATGATTAAATCAAGTCTTCCTGACTAGTGATTTAAAATCATGATTTAAATCAAATCCACCCTGCCTGCTGTGCTCTTGCCCCAAACCTTACATTCCCCAGGGGAGCCCACAAATATGTTTGGTGCCGGGCCCACGAAAAGTTAATCTGGCCCTGGGGTTAGGGTGGGAAGTTAGTTAGGCCTATTACCTGATTCCTCACTGTCATTCTCCAGTGTAGTAATCCTATCCTGTTCCAGCAGTGAACATGGTCCATCAAATCCTGATCTTGACAGCAGCAGCGTCTGGACACGGTATAGAGCAGCCATCATTTAGCTTTTTGTAATCCCTGTGTGGAAAAGTGCATGGTTATAAAATCTGTTCAGTATTATTAATCCTCCCTCCCCATTCCCTTCTTTCCTATCCTATTCCTAATTCCCTAGTTAATAAAGAATTGATTGTTTAAATTGAGGTCTCTGTGATTATTTCGGATAAGCTCTGATAGATGAGCTATACTGAGGGAATCTTGGGAGACTTCTCTTAGCTCCCTGCAATCTTCTGGAAGTAGGGTCCTGAAGTCCTGAAATAATAAAGACTGCAAAACTAGTATTCCCAACCCACATATCATCTTCCATTCATTATTGAGTTGGTAGCTCCCACTGGACCATAATAAGAGCTTTCAACTACCACTGGCTAAATTTTCAGACAAGCACATTGTGATGGGTTCGGTCACAGAGACCCCCTTGGGACTGTTCCCTGACGTGCTGAATTTACCTGAGCCCATTTTCCCTGCCAGCTTGAGACTCCAGATCCCTACCTTGTTGAGCCAGACATGCTAGCCTGCTGCAACACAGACCCCGGTCTGGTCCATGCCCCCAGAGCTGCAGACTTAGGTGATTGCTGAGCAGTTTTTGGTTTATCTCCAGCACCCAGACACCCAGTTCCCAGTTCCCAATGGGATCCAAACCCCAAATAAATCCATTTTACTCTGTATAAAGCTTATACAGGGTAAACTCATAATTTGTCTGCCCCCTATAACACTGATAGAGAGATATGCCCAGCTATTTGCTCCCCTGCCCCAGATATTAATCACTTACTCTGGGTTTAATAATAAACAAAAGTGATTTTATTAAGAATAAAAAGTAGGATTTAAGTGGTTTCAAGTAATAACAGACAGAACAAAGTATATTACCAAGCAAAATAAAACAAAAACACACAAGTCTAAGCCTAATATATTAAGAAACTGAATACAGGTAAATCTCACCCTCAGAGATGTTCCAATAAGCTTCTTTCACAGACTAGATTCCTTCCTAGTCTGGGCCCAATCCTTTCCCCTGGTACAGTCCTTGTTAGTTTCAGCAGGCATCTTAGGTGAAAAGCAGGGGCTCTCTCATGACTGGGACCCCCCTTTGTTCCTTCCACCCATTTTATAGCTTTGGCACAAGGCAGGAATCTTGTCTCTCTGGATCCTCAACCCTCCTTCTAAATGGAAAAGCACCAGGTTTAAGATTGATTCCACCATTCTTCCTGGGCTGGCTTACATGAACACAGGAACGCTTTCAAGTAAACAGAGCCATTTACAACCAATTGTCCTTGTCAATGGGAGCCATCAAGATTCTAAACCATCATCAATGGCCCACACTTTGCATAATTACAATGGTATCTCAGGAGTTACACTTTATATTTCTAGCTTCAGATACAAGAATGATAATACAAACAAATGGATGAACACACTCAGTAGATTATAAGCTTTGTAATGATACCTTAGAAGAGACCTTTAGCATAAAGCATATTCCAGTTACATCATATTTACACTCATTAGCATATTACCATAAAACATTATGGAGTACAACGTCACACGTGTGCTTTCTCCTGTGCTACCCCCTCATATTTGGGAGGCACTTGCCACAAGTCTCCCCAAAACTACCTCATCTCCCTTCAAAACTAACCTTCTGTAATGCTGTCAAAAACAATTTTTTTTGACAAAATGGTTAGGCTGCTAGTGTGCGGAGATTACCCCCCTATTATGCTGATCAATATGGTCTCATTTTTGCCTTGTAGTCCCCCTACTGGTTGGTCTGTATCCATCTGTTGCCTCTTGTCTTGTCCATAGGTTGTTAACTCTTTGGAACACAAACTGACTTTTTGTTCTTCACTTGTACACCAAGCCCAATGGGGTCCTTGTCCATAACTACATCGCCTAGGAACTATGGTAATACAAATATTATATTATTGACAACAGTCAATCCCCTACTACTCTATCTTCCCCGAAGTGTTTCCCATCTCTCCACCATCTTCCACCTTGATGCACAGATTCGTAGGGTATTTGTGTTAGTAAAGTGTTTGCAAATCTCATGGTCAGTCCCCTTCTCAAATGGGGAGAGCATTTCCTGAATCTGTCTCACCATGAAGTAGGAGGGTGCTTTATCATAGATTGCATGGCGAGGGGAGGGCCCCACTGGCTAGTCCCTGCCTCAAGTTGCTAGCATGTGACTCTTCCACTTCACTCCTTGCAAAGAGGAGGACTGCTGCTATGGGAGATCCAGGGGAGCTTGTTCACATAGTCACTATGATTGGAGAGCCACCTTGTTATTCCCTGCTTCCAGAAAGAGGGAGCCTCTCTTGTGGTAGCTGCATGTCAGCTCCCTCATACCAGCAGCCTTTCAGCTACTCACATTCTCCACTGGGCTATGCCAACCCTAACTTCACCTTGCAGGTACATAGTAGGTGCATCCTGTGACGGTGACCCCCATAAGGCTTTATGGAAATATGCTTATGAATGTATATATGATATAACTGGAATATGTTTTATGCTACATATGCCATGTAACATATCTCTGTTAAGGTTATGATCTATGAATCTATTAATCCCATTTGTATGCATGTATCATTTTTGTATTTGTAATTATGAATATTGGCTGTGTACTTGCTACATTTTTAAGTAGCCGTAGTAAAGTATTTGGTCAGTTTCTTGAGAAAGAAATGTGCAAATTAAGTGCCCAATCATAGCACTTAACGAACTATGGATCTTGGAATGCTCCAATCCACATAAGAAGTCTACTTGAGGACATTCAAGGTAACATGTTAACCATGGCTGCTACCTGTAAGTTCTGAGTCATGCATGGACATGTGACTGGCCCATGTGACTCCAAAACTCCATCTTGTAGAGGGGATTGTACAGAGGGGGAGGGAGGGGTGTCCACCCACAAGAGAGAGTCTACTTCAGCCCTGGGGAGACCCCTCCATTTTGTCTTCAGCTGGCTCAAGAGATAGCCTCTCCACCCCCAAGGATACCTGAAAGAAACTGGAACAAAGGACAGGGGGTGTGAGTGATTGCTGGACCCAGACTAGAAGGAGACTAGTCTGTAAAAGGAAGCTTACTGGAACACCACTGAGGGTGAAATTTTGTCTGTATTCAGTTTTCTTAGACATAGATTTGTGTTTTCTATTTTATTTTGCTTGGTAATTCACTTTGTTCTGTCTGTTACTACCTGGAAATACTTAAATCCTACTTTCTGTATTTAATAAAATCACTTTTTACTTATTAATTAACCCAGAGTATGTATTAATACCTGGGCAAGGGGGCAAACAGCTGTGCATCTCCCTCCATCAGTATTATAGAGGGCAAACAATTTATGAGTTTACCCTGTATAAGCTTTATACAGGTTAAAACGGATTTATTTGGGGTTTGGATCCCATTGGGAGTTGGGCATCTGAGCGTTAAAGACAGGAACACTTCTTAAGTTGCTTTCAGTTAAGTCTGCAGCTTTGGGGCATGTGGTTCAGACCCTGGGGTCTGTGTTGGAGCAGACTGGCATGCCTGGCTCAGCAAGTCAGGATGCTGGAGTCCCAAGCTGTCAGGGAAAGCAAGGGCAGAAATAGTCTTGGCACAGCAGTCGGCAACCCCAAGGGGGTTTCTGTGATCCAACCCATCACACCCCGAATCCCCTTTAAATCATACCCCTGTGATATCTAACCTCTGATACTGGCTACTCACAGAAATTCCAGATCCTCTGCACCCAAAGGAGCAGTGTACCCCAATTTACCATTTTTACTTTAAACCACCACTCCTGTAAGCTGCACTGCTTTTGTGATCACTTTTAAGATAAAAAGAAGGTTTATGTAAGAAATAGAGATTTAACTAGAAACAGAGTGGGGGATACAAAAGGTTACATTACAAAACAAAATCACAAAACGCAAACCTGGGTCTATACTTATCAATAAAGTAGATTTCCCACTCTTCCCACCCCCAAAGTTCAGTTTGTTGCATAGCTGACTTCTTGACTTCTCAAGAACCAGAATTCAAACCTTCATGAAAACACCCCCACTTCACAAGGAGTTTCCTCAGTGAATGGATATTGAGTATTTCACCCTCCTCTCTGTTGTCCTGAAAACAGTCTTTTGTTTCTATTCACAGACCAGGAGAACCCATCTTGATGTAACATTTTTGTTTTGTTTGGTTTTTTAAACCGTTAAGTAGTTTTGATCATTTGCTGTTGCCTCTGATGGTTTCTAATTCATTGTCTTGTACAGCATAAGGCTAAATTATTGAGCCTTGCATGTCATCCTTGTCTGGCCACTGATGCCAACTGCCCCTTGCTCAAATGGACCACCACCAAGATGCATTATCTGCTGGTGAGTAATTTCTACTCCAAGTCCATAAATCATACTTTCAAAATAAATACAGTACTCTTTAAATGTTACCTGTACATACATCTCACAATGATTATAAATCTTGTGACGCTGCAAGCTTTCTGTAGATATTTTACATGTTATTCTTTATGGATAAATATCCTGGAAGACATATGTTTGGTGTAGTAAGTTTGTCAGGTCTGAAATGAGTTGTTTGCAAAGAACAGGGGATAACAAGGGGTCTCCGTGTCAGTCACCAAAAGAGACTGAAACTTCTGTGTGCTTTTGCACAACATGAATAATCCACTTTAATAGTCTGTCTTAAACGATGGTACGGCAATAGCATTTTAAACTAGTTCCCCTCTGTAGTAGAGCAATAGAAAAGAGTTTGTTAGTGGATGTCCTTTTTGCATATGAAATTCCATTTAAATCCCAAACTTAATATTTCATATCTTAGCCTGTGACTGACTCATCAGCACAGTGCACCCCCTTGCAGTAAGAACCAGCTCAAACCCCACTCACCCCTTCTATTTTTGTTACTTTGAATTTCTCTCTAGTATGACAGCAGGGCACACAATTTCCTTTGGCTAGACAGATACCTGCCCCAGAGAATAAGCATATCGGCTTTTGACATGTACCATGCAGCCTGCACCACCATGACATGTGTCCTTGATATCAGATTTTCAGCATAATTGAACTGTAGGCGACAAGTTAGCAAGCTACATTCTGCAGCAGCTATGCTATTCAAATAACTTCAAAACATTTAAGTGAATATTTCTCTCTTGTTAAAAGAAGATGGTATCACAGACTGACTGGCTGTAACTCCACATTAACCTACTCACTCCTGAAAAGTACAAGTCTAATTTGGGTAACCATACAAATGAAAGCCTGATAAATAACACTAAGACAGATTTATCTGCTCTGATGTTTGTGGTGAAAATGTACCTTCAATCTCAGCAATGCATAAAAAATAATCCATGGGGGAAGCAATTTTTTCCTGTCTCATTTCAAAACGTCTTCAACAATAAGAACCCAATGGTTGCTATATAAAAGTGTCTGGAGCACTGGGCTGGGAGAAACATATTTGGCAGGAGGGCGGTGGGTTTGGGGAGGTGTTTTGCTCTCCCAGAATTATGCCCTTGGGAAGCTTTTATTTGCAAAGGTAAGTGCTGGTGTTCCTGTAGCAGCACTTACTGATACACAGGGGAGCAAAGGCATGACATGCTCCCAGATACACTTTATCTGGAGCAGAAAGCACTGCAGCAACACTAGCTCTGCCTCACATTTTGTGCTCCCAAGTTCAGCCAGGAAAATTATGTCTGCGTTCTGCATGGGAATGCTATAAGGGAAGGAGCAACTTGTGCCACCTTCCTCTTGTTTTAACACACTCACTCAGAGATCACATAATTTAGGGTATGTCTCCACTACAAGCTCGGGGTGTACTTTCCAGCTTGAGGAGACATACCTATGCTAGCTCTTATTGAGCTAGCATGCTAAAAATAGCATTTAACCATGGCAGCATGAGGGACTAGCCAATTGGGGTATATACCTAGCATCTCATGCCACAGGGGCTAAAATTCACACCTCTAGCTCAAAATGTAGACATACCTTGCCCACAGTCTCAAACAAAAATTTCTCAAAAGGAAACTGGAAAAAAAAAAATATCAGGCCAGGTTGTTCTGTAAAATCATTCTGAAAGTGTGTGAATGATGTGACTTGGAAATTATTGATTGCAATTGAATGCAAAGGACCGGATTCTATACTTACACTACTTTACACCTGAAGTGACACCACTGCCTTCAATGGAGCTACTGTGAATTTAAAACAAGCCTAATGAAGAGATTTCAGGTCCTTGTAGTATTCTTGAGCTTGGTGCTCGTGACTCACCGTGACCTGGCTGAAAACACAATTTATGACACTGTCACCAGCAGCGTATGGAAGCCCCCACATCACATTAAAAGTTTGAAGCATCCGTTCACTGCAAATTAGCACCCACAGCTCATTCTTGACTTAATCCAAACTATCCATGTCTCTGAATATGAAATTTCTAATTCTGTAAGTATTGACTTCTGCCAACATTTCTGTACTTGCAGTTAAGCCAGAAGTAGAATAATAAGAACCCTTCTCATAGTATTTCAGTAATTTTGCCTCCAGTCCCAACCACAAACAGAAACTGCAGAGGCACATGAATGAAATATTTTTGTGTTAAATGCATAGAGCATTTTCTGACTTCAAAAAAGGTTTGGTCCAAATTTTATTAGGTAAAAGTTTGGATCAGTTCTTATTTTATCCCAGCTGATTCTCTCATCTCTAGGCTCAGCTGTTTAGTCAGTATTAAAACAGGATAGAAATTGATTTAAAGTTGGTGACAGTGCAGGTATCAGAAATAGTTATTTTTCCACAGCTGACAGCAGTAAGCTTTGGAATGCCGAATATAAGTAAAAACTTTAGTTTAATATACCCCATGATTTTTTACACACCTTTTGAATTTTAGGATTGCTGTGCTGAGCAAAATGGGTGCTCACAGCTTCAAGACATAAACCACTAACTGCCTAGGGATTGGATTTCAGTGGAAGTTTTCCATGAGGGGGAAAAAAGTGCATGATCATGCTCTATATATGATAATACAAACAACAGCCAATGAAAATAGGTCATAAGGGGAGAGAAGGAAAGGAAACAGACATTTTAGAAGAAAAATTCAGAAACCTTAAGACCTACCCAGCATTTAAATAAAACATTTCTATGCTTTGAAGCTAAAGGTCAAATTCAGGAATGACTTTATTTAAGGAAGTCTAAGGCCTGGTCTACCCCTAAAGTAGACCTAGCTACATCACTCAAGGCTGTGAAAAGTTTCACGAGCACCATAGTTTCATCAACCTAACCCCTGGTTTAGAAGTGGCTACGAATTCTTCTCTCAACCTAGCTACCACGTCTCAGCGAGATGTATTCATTACACTGATATAAGCATCTACACTACACCCTGACAGCAGCACAGCTGCGGCACCATAGCCATGCTGCTGTCGCGTCGACATGGCCAAAGTGAGTCTAGGGGGAATCTAAGGCTGTATATACTTGGAGCTAGGGGTGTGATTCCCAGCTTGTGTAGACATACTTGCATGAGCTCTCATTCTAGTCTGCTAGCTCAAATTACTGTGTAGCCACAGTAGCAAGGGCAGCAGTGAGCAGTGACATGGGCTAGCCACCCCAAAGTCCACACCCCCAGGATCCAGGCAAGTTTGTACTCAGGGCAAACAGTATAGGCAGGGTGAATGGCGGCATGAGCTACCACAGCTGCACTACCTTTTTAGCATGCTAGCTTGATGACAGCTAGTGGAAGTGTGTCTGTACACACTGGGAATCACACCATGGGACCCGGAGACCCTCAGTATGCCTATATGCATACTGAGTCACAAGTTAAATAAAAGATAGCAAAATCTACAAGAAAGAAAGTCTACCGGATTAAACAAACAGCAGGCAATGTCCTGTTTATGCATAAAGACAAAGAAACACACTGGGTCCTTCACGGAGGAGGCAAGTTGGCAGCACGTCAGTCTCATGAAAGGAGTGTAAAAGCCAACTTGACTGTAAAAAAGTTGCAAATGTTTCAGGTTAAACAATATTCTGTGAGACATGAGTGTGTCTTGCTATTTAAATCTAAGCTCTAGAATGCATGTTATGGTTGTTTGAATATAACCATTTGTTTCAAGTAATAGCAAGTAGACATTAGAATCTCCAGACTTTGTTAAATAAACATATACCTGATTTCACTATAAACACATCTCAGCTGTTAGTAAAGCAGAGTGGTGATGTGAAGTGGAACGGGTAAGCTTGGATATAGTGTAAATACTGCAATGGTCCAGTAGACCAAGAGCTAGACATTCCAGGGAGATGTTCAGAGGGCTTGAGAGTTGGAGTGTGTCTATCACTAACCTGTACAGTAACAGTGAGGCCTGGGAGGGAGTGCTTGTGATGCCCTTGACATTGATGACTGACCCACAACTGGCATACACAAGACTTCCTCACTTGAATGTGTTAGAAATGTTAAGAAGGAATTTAATAGAAATTGTAACAAGTAGAAGAAACTAAAAGTAAGTATATTAAGCTTTGCTATAGGTATTAAGGTTTGAGAATTAGCATGAGGTCTAATTATTGGCTTAAGTTTGCATAAGTTCTTGACCTAATGTTATGAAATGTAGCAATACGTGCTTTGGAACAAATGAGTGAACCACAAAAGAACAAACGCATATACTGCAGAGTTGCATAAATATTTTAGGTATGTTTTGCAATAAGGTAAACATGGAGCTAACTGCATTGATAGATCAAAACTACTGGGAGAACGATTGAGTCAGTGACTTGTGTCAATGGTTAGAAATCTAATTATAGTCAACCAGAATACCACCTACGAGCAAAGGGCACAAACATCGGTGGATGGAATGGGAAAAGGTGGGTAAGATGTGACATTTTGGGGTTCATCCAAGCCAGTAAGGGGTTGGATCACCTTTGCCTGGTACTCCTGATGTCTTGTGGCTGTGCAGCTTTGGTCCAGAACTCTGACCCCAACACTCTGCAGGTAGCCCACAAGCCTCGCCCTGCTTACTCCTTGCAGGCTGACCTTAGTACCCTTCCAGCACCACGTTTGCCCCCAAACTGTCCTACTGCAGGGTTCAGTCTCTCACTGGACCCTCCTAAAAAAGTGTTAGGCTTGCTGCCTTTTCAGAGACAGTAAGATACTCCAACCTGTTAAAAAAAACTTCACAGAATTTACACACACTGGTGATTTATAATGAAAGCAAAGCAAGTTTATGTGATACCAAATAAAAAGGTAGAAATTGTTACAAACAAATAAAAGTGGGGAAAAAAAAAATCTATCTAAAACGTAATCTAGCATGATAGTGTCTTTGTTCAAGATGGCTTCTCTCACCCAGTCTCTTTTCCACATATTACTGGCTGGATCACTCAGAGCCATAAGGCTCTGCATCAAACAAAAACAAACAAAAACCCTCCTTTTGTGGCCTGGTCTCGGTGTTCTGTCCTGTCCTCTCCACTCCACCAACTACCTCTATATTAACCTCCAACTCCTTTCAACTCTCTCTCTCAAAAAAACCTCTGCAAGCCTTCTTCAGGGCTGTTCCATGTGTTTGAAAGACCCTTCTGAATTTTTTTTTTAAAATCAGGTCTCCACCCTCATCTCATTTGAATCACACCTAAAATTCCACTCTGAAGCACCGCGTAAAAAAAAAAATCACATTATTCATATTTACACATTTATACCTAATCTGAGTAACTGCATAATCATATCTCCATAATTTATGTCCATCCTTGCCTCTCCTCCTCTTGGTGAAGATTATATCCTCACTGGTCTTAAATCCATCATCTGGGTTGCAATCTCTTCCTGCTGTGAAAGCACCTAGTACAGCTGATGTTATGAAGAACAGATACACAATAAATCAGTCACAGCCTCTTTGGTTAGGTGTAGCAGACACACTGTGGGTCAGTCTCCCTATAGATTTGCTTAGAACTACTTGAACTTACACCCACTTACCAATGTATAACTTCACACCTGTGCCACTTACACATCACCTTTGAATTTGGTCCAGGTAGTCTATTCTACTTAAACATTGAGCTGCAAATAGATTTTTTCAATCCAGGGCCAAACTAAAAATATCCCCAAAAAGATAGAGTTCTGTTTCAACCAAAGCTGATATTTTTAGGTTTCTCACCAAAACGGGGTGTGGGGGGGCATTCTTTCACACAGAACCAAGTGTTTCATTTGGCCTGGAATGACATTTTTTACTTTGGGTATTTTTTCCCCTCCCCACTTCAATTTAGTGAAATTTCTAAACAAAACTCTATTTCATTTTGAAATGTCAAATATAAATGTTTTCCTTGGGAAGTGCTGAAATATTTCATTTCAATGTTTCTTCAACTTTTGTTGCAGATTTTTCTGGCCAAAGCTATTTACCAAATTCATGAATATTTTGGCAAATTAACTATTTGCCCCTCCCAACCCCCCCCCAAAATTGCCCAACTCTAGTTTAAAGAGCCAGATGGTAAGAGTGAAAAGTAAGAAAAACAGCTAACAGGAGGGTGCTAGAATTTGTTAAGTTACGTTGCCTTTCACTATAATTTACGTCTTTTTATAGCATATGTCATGCAGAAATATAGGAACTGTCATACCAGATCAAACCATCAGTCCAGCATTCTGTCTCTGGCAGATGAAACAACCTGTCCTACAGTTTGAAGAGTGAAGGTTTATAGCCCTTTTAACCATTATCTTTAATAATGGGAGTTCTCCATAATTCCTCTGTAAATGGGCATAAGTGAGTATAAAAGGGAGTCTTATTTGCACTTCCTTATAATTTACCTTTGATTTTGGCTCTCAGTTTCTCTTTTGATGTATGTATCTATCCCCTTTTATCATGATAGGAGTTAAACACATACACATCAAGAGGAGACTATTCTTTTGATTAGTTTCCCCTCAGTGACCTACTCCCACAGCCACTTAGATTTCTGACTCACCCAAGAATATTCTATTCTTCAGGCTCTGTTTTTATTTTATAAGCAATTCATCACTATTTTGTGTGGATTAGACTTTCCAAGACGAAAGCTTCAGCATTTCATTAATCTGCCCTAAAAGGCCCTATTTGGGATTTGCTCCCATTGTAAGACCTTGTTCTGTTTCAAGACTCCAAGATTTGCATCAAATTCAAACAAAAGCAGGCATGTAAAGTTGTATTCCACTTGAAATTCCTATGCATTTTCTACGGCATTTGGTTGTCTATTCTAACCACCACTTTTTGCCTCCTTTTCTTTGCACTGGGAAGACAGTTTGGATTATACGTCTAGGGTTTAAAAACCAACATATTTCCTTAATTGGCCTCTTGACACTTTTTCCAAATCTTTGTCTTTCAATTGCACAGCAAAACTGAGTTGCCCTGTGTCTAGAGATACTTGGCTAATGTCATTTCCACTGCTTATAGGACAAAACTCAATGTTAAAGAAAATGTAATGCTCAGTTCTGCAGCTTATACTGTATAAGGTGTACAGAGGTCACATGAATCGCTCCCTGGGCTGAGGAAACTATGCCAAGAACATCCTTTTATTCTTAAGAATGAACATTCTGCAATCACATATATTGTCTCAGGACTTACTGCCATTTCTCCAGTCTAGACAGTTGTCAGGCACCAAACAATCTCTCAGATACTACAGTGATAGGTGCAGTATAAGAACCTAACAAGATAGATTTGATATTGTCTTATCTAGTGAAGCAGCAAGTTGATCTCTACAAAATATGCTCCAGTTCTCTGGTATTATAAACGTAAGCAGGGTCTGAATGAATTCTCCCGACAGCAAGTTCAGGGGGGAGAGACTTCAGGAGCAAACTGTACTAGGTAGGTACTCTATGTAGGTATCTAGCAGACAGGAGTTGTGTAGCTCCAAGTGATCAACTTTGGCTGGTGTTGGGTTACAAATCATTTTAGTATGGAATGCAGGGAGAGCAAAATGTTATCAGTGTTATCTTCATTATATGACAAAAGGGGAGCAGAACTGTGCTGAGCTTGTCCCGATTGAGGGGTCACCCTAAGCTGAAAGGAACTTGTGTAGAGGCTCAAATGCCAGTCCCCTGTGAAAGAAAGAGAGGTGGGGACAGATATCCCAGCCAGGAGGTGTGAACTGTCCCTAAGGGTCCCCATTCTGATTTAATATGTTCCTCCCCACTATTCAAAGAGAGCTAAATAAGCTTCATTAGGAGCCTTTTGTTATGTTAATGTGCTCAAATGAGAGCTGAAATCACTTGTAGTGGGGCAGTATTTCTGCCCAGCCTGCAAAGAGCTGAAAATTACTAGGAGACTGATGTGCAGAGGTCACAGCAGAGAGGCAGGTGACAGCAGAAGGTGACTGATAGTTGACTGGTGAGCAGAACAAGCTACTGGTCTTCTTCCCCAGATGAGAGGTGAACTCACACAGCTGCACCTCTGAACCCTGGGTCCTTACTGACCAAGAACAACCAGAATAGGAACTTTTGGTTGTAGAACTTAACATGAGGCAGAAGGCACTGTCCCACATACTCGAGGGTGGGTGTCCTGCTCAGTTTTAGGATTATGAATTTTGCTTGTGGCATTTTCCCTAATTAATGTCAGGTGACTTCTCTCCTTTCATTCATTTTTTTTTCTACACTCAGACTCTGTGCTTGCACGTGGGGAAGTATTGCCTTTCAGAGGTTCCCAGTGGTGGTGTGTAGTTTTCCCAAGTTACTGGGTAGGAGCTCGAGCTAGTTCTGTGTTGTATCGATGGAAAGGAACTCCTAGATATTGAACTCAGCCCTGGCTGCTGCCAGTGCCACCTGGCAGAAGGGTTACATAAACATGGGCTTATAGCCCTCAGTTCACCCATTAGGCTTGTGTCTGGCTCAATATTGCTTCCGCATGCTGATTTGGCCTGATTGCTTCAGCCTGATGTGACAGAAAGATTGGCTGCTGACATCACCAATGCATTCTCTCCTCTGGCCTCACTTTGAAGCAGTCAGTTAAAATCAGCATGAGGGCGGCAAGCACTAACGCCCCGCGGGGGCCCCCCCACACAAATATTTCTGTAGGCCTGAATGAAAGCTGAGTCAGGGATAAAATACAAATCAGACCTGGACAGGAGTACAGGGAAATTTCTTTTAAAAATATGTAAAAGATGTGCATTAAATGTGGCTTTAAAGAGAGATCAAGTTGGGGATCTCTAGCCTGGAGGATGGGGAGCAGAGGCTGATTTTTAAAGCAATCTAGCATTAAAAAAGCTTGTAATGGGAGCCAATCATATGACTAGGATAGATGGCAGAAGTAATACTGTATTTATTAAACATACTAGTTCTTTGCAATTCTATAGCATCTTCCATTCAAGAATTTCAGAGCACTTTGCAAACGTTGATGCGGGTGTAGTAGTATTATTCTTCCGACTTTGCAAATTGTGAAGTTGAGGCAGAGAGAGATTCAGGGCTTGACTCTCAGAAATTCTGAACACCTGCAGCTCCCATTCACTTCAAGTGAAGCTGTGGGTGCTTAATACTGCTCAGAGTCAAAGAAAAGCCTGCAGATGGTCCATGTCCTGGGACCCTGCAGGATGGGAGGGTCCTAGAGCTTGGACTCTAACCTGAGCCCAGAAGTCTACACAGCAATGAAACAGCCCTGTAGCTGGAGCCAGCTAGTACAGGCCAGCTGAGGCCGTCTAGTTGTTGTGTAGACATATCCTCGGTGGCTTGCTCGAGGACTCAGTACTTGGAGTGGTCTGAAGAAAAAAAAAGTGTGGGTGGGGTCTCATAATAGCCAAAACAAACATTCAGGCTTTTGGTAATACAGTACTTACAATGTGTTCTTCAGTGACGCAGTTCAACTTTTAATTTTTTATTTTGGCAGGTCTGTGACCCCTTGTGATCCCACTCATTAAGTTCTGCAAGGATCCATAGGAAAGTCTGTGGCTGAGCTGTGAGGAGAACCCAAATCTCCTGTGTTCTTCTCTTGTATCAGCCACAAACCCAAACTCCTGCCTATTGTCATTTTGACATTTCTATGCATTCTCTCTCCAGCACCAGGCTGGAGTGAGCGCTTCTCAAGCAGTGTCAATCAATCAATCAAGTAACTCTGATTAAATGAACTGCATTTACAGAAACTTCAATTAAGTTGATTTTAACAATCTGACCTTAGAGCAGGGATTGTCTAAGCATGGTCAACAGGACCAGTGCAGCCCATAAAGTTTTACAACGCAGCCTACAACTGGCCTTAAAAAAGTAAATCTGTGAATACTTTCATCTTTAATGAAAAAGAGCAGCCTGCAGAGACGATAGGTCCCCTTATAACACTTCATGCTGATCTGAGCAGAATGAAAATGAAGATTTACATATTGGTACCTGTAACCTCTGCCAGTCTGTACCTAAGATCAAATTGGAGCATTATATTTTGGAGCCTGTGCTTGCTCTGTGGATATCATTATGAAGCATTGCGTGCTGGGACCTGTAGTTTCCAAAGCCCACACCTGAGTCAGTAAAGATTAGAGAAACTGAAGCCTGCTCCATGCTATACATTAATCACTTGTATAGAGAGGATCTTATGTTTATAAATTATTACTTTGACGGTTGTGTGTATCGTGTCAGTTTACTGGAATCATTTTGCTGTTAGGGAACTGAACCACATCTTCATAACATGTTGAAAATGCAAGTTTGAACATTAAAGGCTCCGTTATTTCACATTAATGTAAAGCTAGGCTGAATAACCACCTCTAATAGGTTTCTGATTAAGACACAGAAAGCAATGTAATGAGCACAGGGTCTCTGCCTTTATTCGTGTCTCCTCCCACACACTTGTCTCATTCCTTTGCCCCTTTCCCAACCGTCAGAGAAAGGGGTGTCCAAACCATCAGCACTCAGTCTAAGAAAGCATCACTCCTGCACCCATAGGAACAGGATTAGAAATACACTTTGCACATTTACTAACGCTCTACTCCTAACTAGAAACATCATGAAAGGAAGGATGGTCCATAGGCTAGGACATTAGCTTGGCATTTGGGAGTCCCACGTTCCATCTTTTGCTTTGTGAGAGACTTCCTGTATGACTTTGGACAAATCATTTAGCCTCTGAGCATCTGTAAGTATATTATGGTGATAATAGCACTTCCCTACCTCACCAAGCTGTTGGGAGAACAAGTACATTAAAGATTGTGGCATTTTTATAGTAATGGGGGCCACATAAGCAGGTAAAAATAGATAATCTCCATGATCCTTACAACTCTCCTATGAAGAATGTATTATCCCCATTTTACAGGTTGGGAAAGGAGGCTTCTGAAAGAACAACTTGTCTAAGGTGACAAAGGTGGGCACCAATATTTCAAGGAAATTAAGGAGAATTGTAGAAAACTACAGGACAAGGTTTATTTTTAAAGGGACAAAACCAGACCAAAGACCAAGCCATCCATGGTACAAGAGCACACTTTTGTACTTGAGTGTGTTTTCCTTTGAGTGATTACAGCTGACATACAAGATAAGGCACATTCTATACTGATTTGACAGGATGTGTGACAGGCACAAAATAAGGGGCATTCCTTAAAATAGGTGGCTATGCTAAATACCACATAGTTCAGTGATAGGATTTGGATGCAAACTCAGGGGTATCTGGCATCCAGCCCTGCGCTTAGTCCACTAGACTCTGCGCTCTCAAAAAGGTTACTGGTACCCTGAAGAGTTATTCAAATGCTTCAAGTTGCACTTAACTGCTCTGACCACTTCCTGTCATACACCGAACCAGCTCACATCAGAACCAGAACTAGAGATCTCTGCTTTGTTAAGAACTTAAGAATGGGCCTACTGGGTCAGACCAAGGGTCCAGCTAACCCAGTATCCGGTCTTTCAACAGTGGCCAGTGCCAGGTGCCCCACAGGGAATGAACAGAACAGGTAATCATCAAGTGATCCATCCCGTCGCTCATTCCCAGCTTCTAGCAAGGCTAGGGACATCATTCCACACTAATAGCCATTAATGGATCTATCCTCCATGAATTTATCTCATTCTTTTTTAGACTCTGTTATGGTCTTGGCCTTCACAACATCCTCTGGCAACGACTTCCACAGGTTGACTGTGCGTTGTGTGAAGAAATACTTTATTCTAAAACCTGCTGCCTATTTATTTCATTTGGTGATCCTTGTGTTATGAAAAGTAGTAAACAACACTTCCTTAGCTACTTTCTCTACACCAGTCATGATTTTATAGACCTCAATCATATCTCCCCTTAGCCATCTCTTTTCCAAGTTGAAAAGTCCCAGTTTTATTAATCTCTCCTCATACGGAAGCCGTTCCATACCCCTAAACATTTTTGTTGCCTCTTTTCTGAACCTTTTCCAATTCCAATATATATATTTTTGAGATCGGGCGACCACATCCGCACACAGTATTCAAGATGTGGGCGTACCATGAATTTATAGAGAGGCAACATGATATTTTCTGTCCTATAATCTGTCCCTTTCTTAATTATTCCCAGCATTCTGTTCACTTTTTTGACTGCCGCTGCAAATTGAGTGGATGTTTTCAGAGAACTATCCACAATGACTCCAAGATCTCTTTCTTGAGTGGTCACAGCTAATTTAGACCCCATCCTTTTATATGCATAGTTGGGATTATGCTTTCCAATGTGCATTACTTTGCATTTATCAACATTAAACTTCATCTGTCATTTTGTTGCCCAAGCACCCAGTTTTGAGAAATCCTTTTGTAGCTCTTTGCAGTCTGCCTGGGTTTTAACTATCTTTAGTAATTTTGTATCATCTGGAAATTTTTCACCTCACTATTTATGAGTCAGATCATTTATGAATATGTTGAATAGGACTGGTCCCAGAACAGACCCCTGGGGGACACCACTATTTACCTCTCTCCATTCTGAAAATGGACCATTTATACCTACCCTTTGTTTCCTATCTTTCAACCAGTTACCAATCCATGAGAGCATCTTCCCTCTTATCCTGTGGCAGCTTACTTTGCTTAAGAGCCTTTGGTGAGAGCCTTTGCTTAAGAGCCTTTGTCAAAGGCTTTCTGAAAAATCTAAGAACACTATATCCCCTGGATCCCCTTGGTTCACATGCTTGTTGACCCCCCCAAAGAATTCTAGTAGATTGGTGAGGCATGATTTCCCCTTACTAAAACCATGTTGACTCTTCCTTAACAAATTATATTCATCTGTCTGACAATATTGTTCTTTATTATAGTTTCAACCACTTTGCCCAGTACTGAAGTCAGGCTTACAGGCCTGTATTTCCTGGTGTAAGCGGGGGAATAGTCCCACTATTGTGGGGAACTTCCTGGCTTCTGCACTACCCCGGTGAAGTGGGCTAGCAAAAGGATCTGAGTCCTCGCTCCCACTTACTTTACCCAGTGGCCTCCCTGCCCTTGAGGGCTCCCCTTCCACTCTCCTGTTTGGCAGAGTCCTTGTACCCCAACAAGGCTGGGCCCAGGATTCCTGGGGGGCTTGACATGCAACCCTGCTGTGGTCACCTAGGACAGGGGTTAGGGTGTCCCCACTCCAGGGTACTTTCTCTGCACTGGGCACTTCTCTGACCCACTGACCATTACATACAATTTAAAGCAAATGCAAGTTATTCTTTTTAAAATTAATTGATGATTAAATAAGGAAAAATGGAAAAGGATAAAGGAAACACATCAACCCGCTCTGTGGCAGGGAACACCACAAACAGTATCTCTGGAATGTCAGGGCAGTTCACAGTCTCTTCCTTGTAAGTCCCAGGCCTTCTTCTCAGGCCCTGGCTGTGCTGTAGGGAGGCTGTGGGTTGGACACTTGCTCTGGTGATGGCCACATGCTCTCAGGCTCCAGGTGATAGAACCCTTCTTCCCAGTGTTGCCCCCACCCTGTCAGGGTTAAAATCCAAGCCTGGCCTGCAGAGCCTCTTGGCTGAGGTGTCTCCCTGTGCTGGGCCTCCTCGCTCTCCCCAGCTGCTCACCGCACTCAGCTCCACCACTCTGTCTCAGCGCTGCTGCTGCTCTGCCTCCAGCTCCCTGGGCTGCTTCTTTGGCCCCTCTGCCTCTGGTTGCTACCAGGGCCGATGCAACCACTAGGCAAAGGAGGCGGTCGCCTAGGGCACCGAGTGGTTGGGGGCGGCAGTGGAGCGGAGGTAAGCTGGGGCAGAGGGGCAGGGGGAGGGCCACCTGCAGCAAGTAACAGGGGGGAGGGGGAGGCAGTGCACAGGAGAACCGCTCCCTGCCCCAGCTCACCTCTGCTCTGCCTCCTCCCCTGAGCACCGCCCCACTCTGCTTCTCTCCCTCCCAGGCTTGCGTACCAAACAGCTGATTGGCGCCGCAAGCCTGGGAGGTGGGAGAAGCGGCGGCATGCTTGGGGAGGAGGTGGAGCAGAGGTGAGCTGGGGCAGGGAGCTGCTGCACACGGCTCCCTGGGCCGAGGGGAGGGGGGCAAGGTGGAAGTTTCGCCTAAGACCTTCCCCTTTTAGTACTGGAAGCTAGCCAACCAAAACACCCCCACTGAATGTTAGTAAGTGGACAACAGCTCCCCTTACACTGGGATCACCTCTGGAGCCCTTTTTAAAAATTGGCATTGCATTAGATATCCTCCAGTCATCTGGTACAGCAGGGATCGCCAACCTTTGGCACGCGGCCCGTCAGAAAAATCTGCTGGCAGGATGGGATGGTTTGTTTACCTGCAGCATCTGCAGGCTCGGCTGATCGCAGCTTCCACTGGCCACAGTTTGCTGTTCCAGATCAATGGGGGCTGCGGGAAGCGGCGGCCAGCAGATCCTTCAGCCCACACCACTTCCTGCAGCTCCCATTGGCCTGGGACGGCGAACCGTGGCCAGTGGCAGCTGCGATCAGCTGAATCTGCAGACGCTGCAGGTAAACAAACTGTCCCAGTCCGCCAGCAGATTTCCCTGACTGGTCGCTTGCCAAAGGTTGCCAATCCCTGGGTTACAGACTACAGTTAGTAGTTCTGCAATTTCACATTTGAGTTCCTTCAGAACTCTTGGGTGAATACTCTTGTTGGAGGTGATTAAAACCTAGAAGCAGTCACAAGAGAATGTGTATAGTCGCTGGGTTTTTTTTTTTTTTAAAGCCGATGATTGGTCTTTTTACTTTATAGGAGCCCTTTAAGTGTTAAAAAATGGGGTTTAAGGTTTAAAAGAAAAAAGTCACATTGCCTACCAACCAAAGGCCTGCTTCTGAACTAGATTGTGCCTTTTGTCTATTTGTCAAAAAGCTTAGTAAGACCTACTTGGGTCTGGGGTGGAGTGCATCACCAGTCAGCAAGGAGGCAGAGAGGGAGAGAGTGAATGAAGCCTGGCTCCACCTCCTCACACTTATTCACTGGTCAACTAATCTGTGCATGAGACTACCAAACTAACTAGAAGGACCTTGCTAGCATGCTTGTCCAAGATGAAAGAATACAAACAAATGCATACATGTAAAATAAATTTGATTATAAATACTCTAAGATATTGTTAGGTAATGTATGGTGTTAGTAGCACAGGGAAAGTATTTTAAATAGGATTTTCATCTTTAGAGTCCTTTAAAACCCACATATATATCCTCAATTGCCACTCCATCTTCCAGTTTTCCTCATCCTCATAAAGAGATATTGCAGCCATTCAACTCAAAATAATGCCAAAAGTGAGGGAAGGGGAGGGGGGGTGGAGTAGAGGCAGAACTGCAGAAAAAAAATTCCAGGAGCAAAACACACTGCAATGCTAAAACAGACACACTGAACAATGGATTATACTTCCTTGATTTGTATTATCTGCACATTCTCTATATTTTGATCAATTCATCTTCATCAGAGCACAGCAGCCGACTAGACTCTGCGTGCAGATCTCCCCGCCAGAGGCAAGAAGCCCTTGGGGCAGCTGGGCTCCCAGTGGCAAGTTGCGCAAAGTGCTCTGGTGTGTATGCACACCACCAACAGAAGGAGGGTAGTGTGGACACCAGTAATTATTGCAGTGGTTGTTAGTCACCCTAATATAGGTCAACTTAAGATTGTAGTGTAGACATGCTCTCTTAGCTGTGCTCCACAGAGGCAACCTAGTGCAGAGGCATTGCCTCTCTGCTGGCCCAGGCCTTTCTACTTCCCCGTCCTTCTCTGCAGTCTCTCCTTTATAGTAGGCCTTGTTTTCTCTGGTGGATGCAGCTGTGAGTGACTGCCTCCATGACTGGCAGCTGTGTGTGGCTCTCCTCCCCCTTCTGTCTATGCTTGGTATGGGGTTTGTAAACCCCATTACATACAGTTTCTAAAATTTGAACCTAAAAACAATAAAAGTTCCTCCCCACATGAAGAAACTGATCATGAAAATTAATTTGGCCTCATCATTTGAAGCTTTGCATTTCTGTGATGTACTAAGTGGGAATAGTTTTCTGTTTTGGTAACTCTTATAGGACAATGTTAATGTAACACACACTTGAATAGGACAGAAATTGCTTATGCATTGAGAAAAAGTAACTGGTGGCATGCATTTTAACACAGCCTTTCACACACATCTTTTTTAGCTGTGGCATGACACTTTCAACTGAATGTGCCATCTTACCAGCAAGAGGGGCTGTAGCTCTAATGCTTTTTCCAGAGGCACTACCTTCTTCAACCGCCCAGCCAGGGCCCATTTCGGTACCCTCACTGGCCTGGCCAGGTTCTTTGCTCAATCTCCCTGAGCTTCAGCCTGCCTCCACTCACCTTCCGCTGGCCCAACTACTCTTCCAGCCTGCCAGTCACCCAATCTTCACTCCTCCACAGAGCAACTAAACTACCAGTCCCTGCTCTGCTGCTTGTCTTATATAGGGCCCTTCTGGCCCTTTATTGGTCACTCCAGCAGCCCCTCTGATTGGCCACGCCACTCTAGGCTGCCTGGAGGCCTTCTCACTGCTCTATTCTGGGGCAGGGTGATGCAGGGCCATGAGGTCTCCAGCAGGGGGCCTTCATAGCGAGTCCACCCTGCCACAGGGCACTCACTTGAGTGCCTCCTAGCAGCTGGCTGTGATACTGCAGTGCTATTCTCACCCCTGGCACCCTCTGTAGGCTGCCAGCCAACCTTGGCAGGTCTTCAGTCCCATGACTCACCAGCCAAGTCACAAAGTCAAAACGAACCCCTTCCAGTGTATTAAAGAGTCCAGCAAATACAACAGTCCATTCCCTTTGAGAGGGTCTTCAATACAGCTGTGGGCCCTTTAAATTCAGCCCATTGTTCAGGCCCAAATGAGCCCTGCTTCCTTTTGTGGTTTATGCTACTTTACCTGTGGGGGAACCCAGGTTCACTCACTACTCTAGGTTATAACCCAAGGACCCTATAAACAGCAACCAGGTACTACTGACCTCAATCCTCTACTGCTAGTTCCTAGAGCTTCTTCCTGCCTGGCCCCTTTTAGCTTCACTCTTATCGCAGGGTTAAGATTCTTAGGTATTTGTTCAAGCTTTCCCCCACTCCCACCTAAGTAAAGCACAGCCAGAAGTAAACTCCAGCTATCCCTCACACTTCCATTCTTGCCTTCTGGGCCCAGGCATGAACTAACTTCCTAAGCCCCTGCAGCTCTTTTTAACTGAGTCTGCTCAGCTCTGATTGGCTGCTTCTGTTAGGCCTCTGTAGGCATGCATGGAGGACCCACATTCACTGCTCCTTTCCTGTCACTTTGTTGCTCCCTGGGGGTGGGACGTAGTAGGACAGTGGAGCCTCCTATAGGGAACTGCAAAGGCCAAGTAGTCCCTGTCACACTGATCATCTGCCAATAGACAAAATGTTCTCACGGCTAGATCTGTGCACTGAGATCCACATTTGTGGAAGCATGCAGCAGTATGCTGAAATTTACATTTCTAAACAAATCTTTTTTTTTCCAAAGGGCAAGATCTGACACTTACTATCTTCATAATCCCAAGGTTTATTCACAATGAAGCTGAGTTTAAGAAAACGTATGAGGCTATTGCAGGCATTACATATATTTGTTTTAATATATACATTTTGAATAATTCAATTTTCATTGATTTTGTCCTGCATAAGAATTGAACAGAACACAAACATGAAAGAGGAAATGTTTCCAAAACAATGTTATCTTCTGTGTAATTTTGGTGAATGCTAGGGCTGACAAAGATAAAAGTTTTCTCTCAAATATTCTTCAGTGGCAGAGGTACCAAGTTCCATTATTAAGAGAATTTGTTTGGTTTCCCAAGCTATGTTTCCCCTGCTTTCTTTATAACTGTAAAAGGGTAAATAAAATCCTGCTTACAGATGCACATGTGGAGAAACCAGTTTTCTAAGTGAAATAATTCAACATTTTTAAACATATCTAGAGGAATAAATTCAGTCCCAGCTTCTGCCAACATAACCCACAGATGCAGGCCCCATTATTACATTAAACTGGATCAGTTAATGTTGGCCTTTTTCCGTTTGTTTCAAATGACATAAAATAAATACATCAATAAGTGAAATAGTCATTTAAAAATCAGAATGCTCTGATAATTCACTAGTTTTCAAGGTGACCTTAATTTTAAGAGTTTGCCTTTCAAAGCTTGGAAATTCAGAATGAGTACTCTTAATTCAAGCTTTTGTCCAGTATTGCAAGGGAATGAAAATAGTGCATGGTTATATAATACGTTACATGTCTGCAGAGATCCTGAGGGCGGGCACAATATTGTGAGGATATTGTAAGGCTTTAAAAATATGTAAAACTATACCTTTTTTGTCACTACAGCTACTGTTCAGACTGGCTGTCAAGTTCTCAAAAAAAAATTTAAAAATCCAGAACTGTTAGGGGGTAATGTTGAAAATTATTGCAGCTTTTTAAGTGTTTCTCCTTTCACGTCATTATACAGGCATTAGACATCTATGTGACACTACTTCAAAATATTTCAACACGCTTCAAGGTATGCCAAAGTTTGCCTAGATTTGGCAATTCAGAGTAGCCTTACTGCATCAGTTCAGAGCAGCCTTACTGCAGCATGAATTGAAAGACCTGATTCAGAAGTCCCCCAGAGACCTATTATCTGTGGATCACTGACACAATAAACCAGAACAGCTTTAACGGAACCACTCAGGCCAGTCATGTCACTTCATGCACTGTACCTGGGGAATTTTTAATCCATTACTCATTGAAACAATTCGGAGCTGTTCCAGACTGTACTTATGGAACCTTAGGTCGACAAATCTGCACATGCACCATAACTCAGCCTACTAAAAATCCTGCTTACAGATGCATATATGGAGAAACCAGTTTTCTAAGTGAAATAATTCAGCATTTTTAAACATATCTAGAGGAATAAAATCAGTCCCAGCTTCTGCCAGCATAACTCACAGATGCAGGCCCCAAACTGTAGATTCCCCTCCTCCACTGCATCAGTACAAGTCCTGCTCCTCCTACTGCCTACAGCTAACCCTTGCAATCTAAAAAGAAGAAGCCGCTGGCTAGGGAGAAGGGTCCCCTAGGAGATGCATTTATTCAGTACACTACCTGGAAAGCCTCTGTTGCAAAAGAAAGGTGCTTTTCCTTGATAAACAAACAGGGAGGGCCATAGTATAAACATCTGCCCTCCTCCAGGGGTAAATCATTGAGGGGTGCAGGTGAAAACACACCCTGTACCAGCAGGGTGAATTTAGCCCACGGGCTTTAACTCACATTTGGAAATATGCACTACCAGTTATTAAAATGCTGACACAATGTAAGCTACAGCAGCACCGCATTTTACTTAAGCTAATATAGCAACAGTTATCAACATGATGATTGTTCCCCTTTCCTCCAGTTATGACATGAATCCTTTTTTCCCCAAACTATTTCTCCACTCCGCAGAAAGAGGTGTTTTTATTAGCTAGATAAATAAATAATGTTTTATAGGTGTAAGAGCTGTCTCTCCTCACTCAGTAGGAACAGCTGTCTTTTTTATTTATAAGTAAGGTTTCATCAGTCTCAGACATATAAAGCCCGGCTGGATATGGTTACATTTTGTACCATTGTGGTCTTAAAGTCATATATCAAAAGTTATAGATTGTGTATATCCTCAAAATGGTTTCCCCGGCAATTTTATTTTTGGGGTTCCTTTTGCTATGGCAACAAGAAATGACTGCTTATTTTACTGCTTGAATTAATAGTCCATGATCTGAACCATAAAAGCAATAGTTAGATAATATGACTGCAAAAGGGTAAATAAATGTATGTTACACAAGCACAAGGTTTTGCAAGAGTTCGTTCTCCGGTGCAAGGGTAATAAATAAGTGCATCACTAATGAGTATTTGTATCCCAGTGCTTATAATGGAAACATTGGCTCAGTTCTAGTCTCAGATACAGGAGAGCATAATAGTGGGTTTAGCAATCTTCTGTTATGTGACAGTTGAGTCAGCCTCAGCTTAGAAAGGCCTGAGAACCAATTTCACAATGTAGGGTGACCAGATGTTCCAATTATACAGGGACAGTCCCGATTTTGGGGTCTTTTTCTTATATAAGCTCCTATTAACCCCCACCCCCATCCCGATTTTTCACACTTGCTGTCTGATCACCCTATCACAGTGTGCCCTTCAAAACCCTTTCGCCCACTCTTGTCCTCAATTCCATGGGTACAAACCACAGTGAAGCCAAGGGGAATTGCTTCTGTGTAGCTGAAATAGAATTGGGCCTTTGACACTCATCTCTAAAGAAATCCTACCAACACTTAACTCCGCTAATCCATTGCTTTTGTTATATAATTGACAAGATACACAACAATGATATTTTAAGACTTCTTTAAACTAGGGACAGACCAAAAACAGAATCTTCAATCTAAAATCCTTCAGATTTCAGAATAATGTGGGGGTTAGATCTGGTTTCCCAGATCTGAACATACACCTCTGATTTTGCTCTACCAGTAAGTTGTCTACCAGTATTTTCTCGTTCCAGTTTAGACACAGCTAAAATGTTGTGAACACGGCTGATCTCGTGGGGTTTCGATGATTTGGGATGGTGGAAATCTCACAACGTCAGCTGATAAATATGTTTTGCCATTTGGGGCCAAAATCTCAGCAGAATGGTGCTCCAGATTTTAGCACCATGTACTCTAAACCTTAACTGGATCCAAGATTTGGCCATGAACCTTAGCTCAAATTTAGTCTGGATCTGAACATTGCCTTCTCAGGCCATTTCTAGTTTAAACCATTTGACATAGAAAAATACAAGTGTGATGGGGTGTATAAACCCCACACAAGTGATGAAGGGGCTAAAGAATTTCCATAGGCAAGGCTGGCCCTGCCCCTCCAGACCTGTCAGTCATGTCAAGGGTGGCTTAAGGGCTTAAAAACAGGGAATTCCCAGGAGTTACTGAGCAGCTCTGGGAGAAAGCAGGTGGTGTTCCCAGAATTGTTGAACAAGGCAAGGAAGCATGTGGGGATTGTTCAAAATATATAGGTCTCCTATGATTCATTTTGTTCAATGTACTTCCACTTTCCATTGTTTCTCTCTGCTGGCTTGGCTGTCTCTTTCTAGTCTCTAAGGTGCTCCTCATCTCTGGCTCTCTCAATATTAATGGATGTCACGATGGTCATAAAGGGACACAACACTTTGAATTTCTCAGACAAAATGCCAGATATTGTCCTCTTCAAGAAACGCACTCAGACCTGATAACTAGGGGAACTGGTTGAAGGAATAGGAAGGAGAAGCTTTCTTGAGCTGTGGCTCCAATGTCACTGCTGGGGTAGCTGTTCTCTTTTCCTGGGGGGTAGGGGCAGGGAGGTGACAAATCCGCTCTGTGAAGGAGATTGTGCCGGGCTGGCTCCTCCAGGTAGAGACACATATTGGCTGTATTGTTTTTAATCTTTTTACTGAGGTGAGATCATGTCTCCTTTCTGCAGACACTTGCCCGGGCCATGCTTGGCTATGACCCTGATACTGCTAATGTCCTGGGAGGGGTTTTCAATTGCACTGTAGATGATATATTAGACAGGAACCATGAGAAGCCAGGGAACTGCATTTCTCCTGCAGACCTTTGGACTAATAGATGTTTAGAGGTTCTCTCACCTTACTGTGATGCAGTACCCTTGGTTGAAGGCTACTCCCAACAAGGACTCAGGGTCTAGCCTGGATCACTTTTATACCATGAAGACTAATGTGAATATGTTTGTTTGGTCTTCCATGTCTCCCACTCACTTGTCAGATCAGCCTTATGTCTCTGTCAGTGTGTCTCTCCCTCTTCCCACCTGTATTTTCCACTGGTGCTTTAATACAAAATTATTACAGGACTTGAATTTTACCCAGATGTCGCTATGTTTTGGGAGCATTGGCAGCAGCGCTGGCCCCTGTATGAATCCCTGAGATAATGGTGGAATGTCAGAAAAGTCCAGATTCAACTGTTCTGCCAGCAGTATACACAGGCTGTCGCACAGTCCATGCATCAGGCAATGAGTACCATGGAACAAGACATCTTGGGCCTTTCTAGCAAAACTTGATGTGGAAAGCCTGGTAAGAATCACCAAACCTTAACTGAGGTGCTTCTTGGCAGAGAAGGTGCAAGGAGCCCTGGTTCAGGCCCATTTTACTCAACTTCATGAAATTTACACTCCCACAAGTTCTTTTTCACATTGGAGAAAAAGTTTATGGACCGTCTGCAGATTATTTGACTGACCCTGCTGAGATCCAGAAAGCAGCTATTTCTTTTTTATAGCACTCTGTACTTCCCTCAAGCCTGTGATGTGCTGGCAATGGAGGAGCTGCACCAGGGGCTACTCTGTCTGACTGGTGAGGAACAGCAGTGCCTGGCTACTCACTATCACCGCAGGAACTCTCTGTTGCAGTCCAGCAGGTCTCTAAGGGCCAGGCCCCAGGTATCGATGGGCTGCCATTTGAATTTTACAGACATTTCTGGAGCATATCCAGGAGAAAGAGCTGCCCCTATGAAAAAAAAAGGGGACCTCTGTGAGAACTGGAGAACTACAGAACTGGAGACCTTTTTCTCTTCTTTGTTCTGCTTACAAGAGTTTATCCAGGGCTTTAGCTAACTGACTGTAGGATTGTCTGGACTCTTTGATACACCCTAAGCAAAGATACTGTACTCCTATACTTTTGATACTTTGTTTTTACTGTTAGCAAACTTTGTAATCTGAATGTGGGACTTATCTCAATGGACCAAGAGAAAGCCCTTGATAGAGTTAACCATAGTTTTCTTTTAGAAACATCAGAAGCTTTGGGGATTGGGCCAGTGTTCTCTTCATATATTTCTTTATTGTACCATAACATTTTTAGTGTCCTAAAGATTAATGGGGGCCTTAGCTGCTGCTTCCCAGTTCGCAGAGGCATTTGTCAGGGGTGTCTTCTGTCTGGGATGCTATATGCTCTTTTTTGGAGCCATTCCTGCACCTCCTCAGAAGCCATCTGCCTGGCCTTTCTGTGCCAGGGGTGGCGGATGCTTTCCAGTTAATCTGTCAGCCTATGCTGATGATATCTCAGTCTTTAAAACATCTTACAGTGACGTACAGGCACTTTGTGCTTGTTTACAAGTGCATTAACAGGCATCTTCTGCCCGCATTAACTGGGCTAAGAGTAATTTGATCTTACTGGGCTTGGCAATGTAGCTGTCCACCTTTGTTGCCCCAGCAATTGCAATGTGGCTCCTCTGGGATTAAGGTTTGGGGCAGGGGGCGGGGCAGTGTCATTTTGGACCTGAACAACATTTGTTAAGGAACTGGGAGGGGGCCAAGGAGAAGGTGTAAGGCTGCCTTCAGAAATGGCCCTGGCTCCTTCCTAGACTCTCCTTGGGAGGACAGGTTTTGATTGTCAACAACCAATATTGTGGCCTCAATATTGTGGCACCAGTTGTGTGTCTGGGCCCTCCCTTGGGCCTTTTGGACCAGATTCAAAGGCCAGTAACAGTTTTTTGAATACTTACTACTGGTTGCACCCAGCTTTGCTGTTCCTGCTATTAGATGAAGGAGGCCACGGGCTCATTGATTTAATCAGCAGGGTGGAAGTACCTAGCTTTTGTGTCCTCCATCATGCTGAGGGAATGGACTTTGCTGTCACCTATTTTTGTTAAAAGAAAAGGAGGACTTGTGGCACCTTAGAGACTAACAAATTTATTTGAGCATAAGTTTTCGTGAGCTACAGCTCACTTCATCAGATGCATTCACGGATGCATCAGATGCATCACACAAATAGGGAGGAAACTCGCAAGGTAGCCCGGGAGGGGTGGATGGGGAGGGAAGCACCAGATGGGGTGGTGGATGAGGGGAGGAGGGAAGGACAAGGGCACACTACAGTTCAAAACTTATTGAATGCCAGCCTTCCGTTGCTTGGGCAATCCTCTGGGGTGGAGTGGCTGGGTGCCCATAGCCTCCTCTTCCCTCTCCCCCCCTCCCCGCATCTGGGTGAGGAGGATATGGAACTTGGGGAAGAGGACAGGCAGTTATAAAGGGGCTGCAGCGGTGGTCTGTGCTCCTGCTGCCTTTTCTGCAGCTCCATCAGACACCTGAGCATGTCAGTTTGCTCCCCTATTAGGCTCAGCATTGCATCCTCCCTCCTCTCATCACGTTCATTTAACGCTTTCCTGGACTCTGCCATTGTTTGCCTCCATGCATTCTTCTGAGCTCTTTCAGTGCGGGAGGACTGCATGAGCTCTGAGAACATGTCATCGCGAGCGTGGTTTTTTTTGCCTTCTAATCTGCACTAGCCTCTGGGATGGAGATGATATGGGGACCGTAGAAACATTTGCAGCTGCAGGAGGAAAAAAAGGGAGAGTAGTATTTAACAAGATACATTTTAGAGAACAAAGCGAAGACTATGTCACACACTGAATCAAGCGATTCACATTACACAGTACAGGTGCTTCACCTCCCCCCCCGCCACCACGTGGCTAGTATCAGGGAAGAGCCTTCTCAGACAAATGCGAACAGCTCAGCATGAACGGGTCTCCCCCACCGCGTGGCAAAGTCTTTTAGAGTACCTCCAGGAGAGCTTCACGGAGATGTCCCTGGAGGATTTCCGCTCCATCCCCAGACACGTTAACAGACTTTTCCAGTAGCTATACTGGCTGTGAATGCATCCCAAGTCTTCAGGGCAAATTAATCATTAAACACACTTGCTTTTAAACCCTGTATTATATTTACAAAGGTACACTCACCAGAGGTGCCTTCTTCAGCTTCATGGTCTGGGAGCCCGCCTTGGAAGGGTTGGGAGGGTATTGGCTCCAGGGTGATGAACAGTTCCTGGCTGCCAGGGAGAAGAGATTCTCTGCTTTCCTGCTGCGCGCTATCCTCTACCTCTTCCTCCTCCTCATCTTCCTCATCCACAAAATCCTCATCCCTGTTGCGTGAGACTCCTCCCTTGCAGGTGTCCATGGACAGTGGTGAGGTAGTGAGAGGGACCCCCCCTAGAATTGCATGCAGCTCATCATAGAAGCAGCATGTAGGGGGCTCTGACCCGGAGCAGCCGTTTGCATCCTTTATTTTTTGTTAGGCTTGCCTCAGCTCCTTAACTTTCATGCGGCACTGCTGTGTGTCCCTGTTGTAGCCTCTGTCCATCATGCCCTTGGAGATTTTGGCAAATATACTGGCATTTCGTCTTTTGGAATGGACTTCTGCCTGCACGGATTCTTCTCCCCATACAGCAATCAGATCCAGTACCTCCCGTTCAGTCCATGCTGGAGCTCTTTTGCGATTCTGGGACTCCATCATGGTCACCTGTGCTGAGGAGCTCTGCATGGTCACCTGTGCTGATCAGCTCACCACACTGGCCAAACAGGAAATGAAATTCAAAAGTTCCCAGGGCTTTTCCTCTCTACCCGGCCAGTGCATCTGAATTGACAGTGCTGTCCAGAGCGGTCACAATGGAGCATTCTGGGATAGCTCCTGGAGGCCAATACCGTCGAATTGCGTTCACACTATCCCAGATTTGACCCAGCGAGGTCGATTTTAGCACTAAACCCCTCATCGGGGAGGAGTACAGAAATTGATTTTAAGAGCCCTTTAAGTCGACAAAACAGGCTTGGTCATGTGGATGGGTGCAGGGTTAAATCGACCTAACGCTCCTAAATTCGACCTAAACTCATAGTATAGACCAGGGCTAAGTCTCCTGGTGGCTCCAGGCATTAGCCTCTCTATGCCTCTGTTCCGCATCTGGAAACAGGGATAGTTGCACTTCCCTACCTCACAGAGGTGTTGTGATGATAAATACATTTATGCTTGTGAGTTGCTCAAATACTAAGGTGATGGGAACCATATAAGCAATTAAGATAAATAGAATAGGAGTACTTGTGGCACCTTAGAGACCAACAAATTTATTAGAGCATAAGCTTTTGTGGGCTACAGCCCACTTCATCGGATGCATCGAATGGAGCATATAGTAAGAAGATATATGTATATACATACAGATAAGTTGGAAGTTGCCATACGAACTGTGAGAGGCTAATTAGTTAAGATGAGCTATTATCATCAGGAGAAAAAATCTTTTGTAGTGATAATCAAGATGGCCCATTTAGACAGTTGACAAGAAGGTCTGAGGATACTTAACTTAGGGAAATAGATTCAATATGTGTAATGACCCAGCCACTCCCAGTCTCTGTTCAAATCCAAGTTAATGGTATCTAGTTTGCATATTAATTCAAGCTCAGCAGTTTCTCATTGGAGTCTGTTTTTGAAGCTTTTCTGTTGCAAAACTGCCACCCTTAAATCTTTTACTGAGTGGCCAGAGAGGTTGAAGTGTTCTCCTGCCAGTTTTGGAATGTTATGATTCCTGATATCAGATTTGTGTCCATTTATTCTTTTGCATAGAGACTGTCCGGTTTGGCCAATGTGCATGGCAGAGGGACATTGCTGGCACATGATGGCATATATCACATTGGTATATTCAAGTGACACCATCATAGAACCTAATCACATTAGCCATGCCATCAGGGGCTCGTTCACCTGCACATCTACCAATATTTAAATCAGAATTACACACCCACTCCCCCTTCAGAGTAGAAATATTTTAAAACTTATTCACAGTAGAAGTTGAACCTACAGTGTGGCTCAAGCCAACCTGATGCACCAGAGAAAGTAATTTGCACACATGAGGCAGGACTAGGGCTCTATGGCAAGCCATTTTCAGGCAGCTTAGTGACAGAGTAACTGGGTAGCCCATGGTGACATGGTGTGGCCATTGAACCCAAGCTGCAGCCATGTACTAAAAGTTTCAATCCTGCCCTTAGCAGCTTTTCTGAGAGTGTGTCTTGTACACAATAGTTACTCTGTGCTCGCAATATGCAGGGGATCTTTTGGGAAGTTTTGCCCTGAGAGCAAAGCTTCTGGTTTAAGAGATGATATTTCAAAGTGCTCTAAAATCTACATGTGTACTCAGATTTTTTTGAAAATGCTTGTGTCTCATTGGAATCAGAGCTAGAGATAGTACTACAAATTTGGGGTGGTGTGTTCCAGGAATTCCTCAGAGACAGATCCCCCAATGAGGAGCTGTTTTTACTATTCAAATTGCTCTAAAACTCACATACATAGTGATATTGTCGTGAAAATTGGTAGTCCAGAACAGGGTTCGGGGCAGAGTTTGTGGTGTCAATTTGGGGTAATGTGGTCTAGAGCTTCCTGAGCTACAGTCCCCCTAAAGAGAACTGCTTATAATATTTTCAGATTCTTATAACTTTTTTGGTGCAGAGCTAGGGAAAATGTAAGGTCTCTGTACTTACCTTGACTAGCTATATATTAAGGCAAAAACTACAGTGTCTTGTCTCCACTAGGATTTTACACTGATTTAGCTATCTGGAGTAGCCAGAGTCTACTATATTCGGGTGACCCTGAGCTGCAGAACAGCTACTAGGGGGGATTGTTCCATCTAGTAGAAGCTGGGGCAGCCTCATGGCTGCTCTAAATTGTGCAGGGGGGCTGAACAAGCCCCCAGGTGCTCCCAGGATTGAGGGGTTGAAAACCCCTGGCCTCGGATGCAATAAAGAAATTACATCACAGGATCAGCCAGAGAATTTCAGTGCTCAAATATCATTCTCTCTAAAATACTATTTCTGGATTGGAATTTCTCCTGTGTACCACTAGTGCATTACATTTTGGTTGATACCTCCACAACAGCACTTTTTAATATTTAAATTGTAGTTTATTTTCGTTTCCATCCAATTTTCATCACTATAGAATGGTTAATGATTCTGTTTTGAAATGAAAACAATTAATTTGGTACTTACTGAATGTACTTTACTTTCTTAATAAAAAAAAATACTTACCAAATTGTAAATGGATGTTTTCAATATTTAAATTCCTTGACAGAATTACAACACAAATCTCCAAAGACACACACATTTGGAAGGAAAATGTTCCAACCAAAATTCACACTAGAATCAAGAAAGAAAACATCTCACTAGAAATCCAGCTGAAGAAGGACTCCTTCACATAGTATTTACTCCATTTTGAAATGTATTTTAGTTACTTTTAAGTATTTGAACAGTAAATTCTAGAAATAAAGGAATTGTATAACTTTCAAAAGGAGTTTTTATTCTAATTTCATTTTACATGCTAAATAGCATAATTCCTGCTTCAAGAAAAAATAGCACTGCAGAGTTAATTTGGTGCAGTATATAGTTTGGGACTGAGCTCTCTGCATAATATAATCATTTGTGTTGGTTTTCACACTCCAATAATTACTGAGTAAGCCACAGTTAAATATAACGCTTGCCAAAAGTACTCTTCTTGTGGTAACCAAATAATAGTTACTCCACACAAGTTAAAGTTCCAGAGAGGTATACTCAAAATATGCCATGAAGTACAGAATTTTTGGTGAGCACTTTGGGTCACAGGCTGTATCTTCCTAAATAGCTGATAGATTCCTGTATTTAGGAAAGAAAGCAGTTCAAAAATGTGATAGGGTGTAGAGAGGTGACTGAACCTTTGAACTGAATTTCCTTAGGAATAAGAAAGAGAAAACAAAGGGAAAGTAGCAAGTTCTTAGCAGCTGGAAAAGAAAGTGGGGTGGGGGGGCAGCCAGTTGCAAAACAGCCACTTTAGAGCTGCAGCTGTTTGGTTCTGCCAAAGGTAAAGGGCCAGCCTTAGAGAGGCAAGCTGGGGGAAAAGATCACATAAAACGGTAACTACAACAAGAGTTGTCAGCCCAGTAATGAATCATAAGGCAAACAATGTTACAGAGCAAAATAAAAATAGAGAGAAGGAATCCTAACTAAAAATTCCATAGTTAGAAGACTATTTATGGCCCATATAAAAGTACAGGTGGTGTGCTGTCTCCAGAATATTACAATAAATGATAAGGAGGCTGGGAATTTCTTGCTGATTATAGCTCATGAGGGAATAAACAGCAACAGCAAAAGAAATTTTGATATATCAAGAATCTGTTCAGAGAGCTAGAAAGAGAACTAAAGATAAAACTGATGTGATCTCAGAGATCCTTCTGGAATTTCGTGCAAGCAAACAAAGGCAGAGACTGATATTGGGGACCAGAAAGTGGTGCAAAGAGCAGACTTCTGGGAAATAAGCAAGCAGGTTAGTAAATCCAGATTTGAAATGGTCAAGGTATAATTGTTACAGCACTCCCTAGAATTGACAAGAGAAATACTTACTCTTAACTACTGCAGTGCTACTGGATACCAATAATTAAATCAGAATTACACATCTAGGACCAGAACCTGAGCTGGTGTAAGTCATACTGAGGATCTAGCACCTTATCCTTTTTATATTTGCTCTCGATTCAAAAGAGGCAAGGAATTAACTAAAAACAGAGGTTCCAATTCTCCTCTCTCACTGCGGAAAATGAGGAGTAACTCCACTGAAGTCAATTACTCCTGATTTTCATCAAACAGGAGAAAGCGTTCCTCTTTGCTTCACTGAAGTCAATGCAGTGATATTGGTGACAGCCAGTGTGAGATGAAAGTAAGGTCCAGAGGTTTATTTATCTATTTGTCTAAAGAATCATAAATCTTTAGTGAATGATTTTATGGCACTAAGACTCTTAAAGAAAAACCATTACTGAAGTGTAATCTTTTCAGAGAGATTACAATGCTCTCTGAAAAGTAACATGAAATTGTCATTTTGAACAAGAGTCCTCTCTTCCTAGATAAGTTTCTCATTTAGGGATAAGAATAACACTCAAAACATGATTAGAGCATTACCCCAATTGCACCACTGCAAGTGGAAATGGAACAGAAGTGCGGCAGCCGTGGCAGACACATAGCCATGACAGATCAGTTTCAAAAATTGGCTGTGCCTGTTGCTAATTCAAGCCAAGATACCATCTCCAAACTCTTTAATAAAGGGAGGTTTCAGAGTAGCAGCCATGTTAGTCTGTATTCGCAAAAAGAAAAGGAGGACTTGTGGCACCTTAGAGACTGACAAATTTATTTGAGCACAAGCTTTCGTGAGCTACAGCTCACTTCATCGGATGCATTCAGTGGAAAATCCAGTGGGAAGATTTTATATACACAGAGAACATGAAACAATGGGTGTTACCATACAGACTGTAACCAGAGTGATCAGGAAAGGTGAGCTATTACAAGCGGGGGGAGGAGGGGAAGAATTGCCACTTTGAGGTCTGTAATCGAGTGACCAAAGAGATTGAAGTGTTCTCCAACTGGTTTTCGAATGTTATAATTCTTGACATCTGATTTGTGTCCATTTATTCTTTTACATAGAGACTGTCTAGTTTGGCCAATGTACATGGCAGAGAGGCATTGCTGGCACATGATGGCATATATCACATTGGTAGATGTGCAGGTGAACGAGCCTCTGATAGTGTGGCTGGTGTGATTAGGCCCTATGATGATGTCCCCGAATAGATATGTGGACACAGTTGGCAACGGGCTTTGTTGAAAGGATAGGTTCCTGGGTTAGTGTTTTTGTTATGTGGTTGCTGGTGAGTATTTGCTTCAGGGTGAGGGGCTGTCTGTAAGCAAGGACTGGCCTGTCTCCCAAGATCTGTGAGATTGATGGATCATCCTTCAGGATAGGTTGTAGATCCTTGATGATGCGTTGGAGAGGTTTTAGTTGGGGGCTTAAGGTGATGGCTAGTGGCGTTCTGCTATTTTCTTTGTTGGGCCAGTCCTGTAGTAGGTGACTTCTGGGTACTCTTCTGGCTCTGTCAATCTGTTTCTTCACTTCAGCAGGTGGGTATTGTAGTTGTAAGAATGCTTGATAGAGATCTTGTAGGTGTTTGTCTCTGTCTGAGGGGTTGGAGCAAATGCCGTTGTATCATAGAGCTTGGCTGTAGACAATGGACCATGTGGTGTGGTCTGGATGAAAGCTGGAGGCATGTAGGTAAGTATAGCGGACAGTAGGTTTCCGGTATAGGGTGGTGTTTATGTGACCATCGCTTATTAGCACCGTAGTGTCCAGGCAGTGGATCTCTTGTGTGGACTAGTCCAGGCTGAGGTTGATGGTGGGATGGAAATTGTTAAAATCATGGTGGAATTCCTCAAGGGCTTCTTTTCCATGGGTCCACATGATGAAGATGTCATCAATGTAGCACAAGTAGAGTAGGGGCATTAGGGGCGAGAGCTGAGTCAGCCATAAATACTGTGGGGCCATGCGGGTACCCATAGCAGTGCCGCTGATTTGAAGGTATACATTGGCCCCAAATGTGAAATAGTTATGGGTGAGGACAAAGTCACAAAGTTCAGCCACCAGGTTTGCCAGGACATTATCAGGGATACTGTTCCTGACGGCTTGTAGTCCATTTTTGTGTAGAATGTCGGTGTAGAGGGCTTCTACATCTATAGTGGCTAGGATGGTGTTTTCACAAAGATCACCAATGGATTGTAGTTTCCTCAGGAAGTCAGTGGTGTCTCGAAGATAGCTGGGAGTTCTGGTAGTGCACAGCCTGAGGAGGGAGTCTACCTAGCCAGACAATCCTGCTGTCAGGGTGCCAATACCTGGGATGATGGGGCATCCAGGATTTCCAGGTTTATGGATCTTGGGTAGCAAAATACCCCTGGTTGGCGTTCTAGGGGTGTGTCTGTGTGGATTTGTTCTTGTGCTTTTTCAGGGAGTTTCTTGAGCAAATGCTGTAGTTTCTTTTGGTAACCCTTAGTAGGATCAGAGGGTAACGGCTTGTAGAAAGTGATGTTGGAGAGCTGCCTAGCAGCCTCTTGTTCATATTCCGACCTATTCGTGGTGATGATGACAGCACCTCCTTTGTCAGCCTTTTGATTATGATGTCAGAGTTGTTTCTGAGGCCGTGGATGGCACTGTGTTCTGCACAGCTGAGGTTATGGGGCAAGTGATGGTGCTTTTCCACAATTTCAGCCCATGCACGTCGGCGGAAGCACTCCATGTAGAAGTCCAGTCTGTTTCGACCTTCAGGAGGAGTCCACCCAGAATCCTTCTTTTTGTAGTGTTGGTAGGAAGGTCTCTATGGGTTAGTATGTTCAGAGGTGTGTTGGAAATATTCCTTGAGTCGGAGACGTCGAAGATAGGATTCTAGGTCACCACAGAACTGTATCATGTTTGTGGGGGTGGAGGGGCAGAAGGAGAGGCCCCAAGATAGACGGCTCAAACAGTTCAACTTGCCACTTTTCTTGCAATTATGTCCAACAGCTGAGCACTTCTCCTTTACCCATTCATGCTGTTTCCCACAGTAAATGCATCTCACCATGGGTATGGAACCCTGGCTAGCTGCTCTCCTTTGCTTTTGTCTCCCTGCATGTACTTCTGGTGGTAATGTGCCTCCTAGGGCTTTCATTCTTTCTCTTGAGGTTTCTGCTGCATGCACAATGTCTAAGTACCCATTTAATGTGAGATCACTTTCCTGGAGCAGCTCCTCCTGCAGGTGATGACCCAAAGCTCTGCAAGCTATCCTGTCTCAAATTAGAAAGTCTGTCAAAATTACATGTAGCAGCCAGAGTGTGTAAGCCTGTAACATAGGGGTCTATCCCCACCCCTTTGGATAGGTCTCTACTGAAAAACCTCTGTTGTACCAGCTTCATTCTGCTTTGGAAAGCAATAGGTCCTCAGGGCTTCTTAGACTGCTGTGAGGCTTGAGGTAGTGGTGAGCTTCAGAGTGCTGTCTGCCATGTTGCCCCAACAAGGTAACGTAACAGTTTAACTTTCTGCTGTTGTCCTCCTGCATAGCCAGGTCTGTGTACAACTCAAACTTCTCCTTCCATCAGGTCCATCACTGGACTAGGTTTGTGTCTGCAAAATCCAGGACTCCAGGGACTTCAGACCAAGTTTCATGGCTCACACTGCCAGTTGCTGCCAGAACTCACACTCAGACACATTTCATTCACAAAGCGTGAAGCTGAATGCGTGTTAAGTTGAACAAGTGGCACTGTATTAAACCCCGTGGAATAGACGGCTCTGTCCATGTGTGTGACCTGTTTCCAGCCTCACTCCCCAGGTTCCACTGCTGTCCTTTCAATAACAGTCCCTCCAGGGAACATGGGCCCTCTAACTCCTGTTCCACTGATCATCATACAAAGCAGGGCACAGAGAAGGCCTGTATACTTTGCTACACTACTATGTATAACCCAAGTTATCTAAAGAATTGTACACATCAATAGGTAATGGATTCAGCACTTGCTACTTAAAGACTCTATTACCTGTATTTTATATAACTCCATTGTAATTGCCTCTTTACATTTATATAACTGATAATCATCCTTTGCTTTTGCTCAAAATCTACTTGACAGCTTTCCTTATCTAAAACACTACATGGTTCATATTCAGTGCTGAAGATGTTTTGCCTAGAAACTGATCACCAGATAAATTCATTACCACCCAAAGATCCTGAAAATGCAGAGAGGTTTTGTGGCCATTTAGCAAAGTACCACTGTGATACTTGGCTTGTTCCCTAGTCATTCATAGGTAGGTCTTATAGATTAGAAGGGATCACTTAGATATTCTAGTCTGACCTCATGTATAAAACAGGCCATAGGACCTCCCTGAATTAACTCCTTCCTTTGTGAATGAGAATACATCTTTTAGAAACCAAATCCAGTCTTGATATTTATTCACTTTTAATTTCCAATGATGGAGAATTCACCGCAGCCCTTCGTAAATTCTACTGGTTAATTACCCTTGCTCTTAAAAATCTCTGCCTTAGTTCCTGTCTGAATTTGTCTAAAACTTCCAGCTATTGGATCTTGTTTGCTAGACTGAAAAGCCCATTATTAAATTGTTTCCTATGTAGATACTTTTAAACTGTGATCAAGTTACCCCCAAATCTTCTTATAGTCTGGTGGGTCTGTCCACCAACTTGGGGACAAAACAGTCAGCCCCACCCATCTCTGTTTTAGCCTTCTGGGTAGGCTCTTTTATTCTTCTGCTGCACATGTTCAAATGTATGAAAAAGTAACAGAAGTGGCAGCCCTGACCTGGATTGATACTGCAGAGTCCTCTACCCCTGAGTAGCTCAAGAGTCACAGCCCTCCTCTAGCCTCAGGAATAACACAGGATGGAGAGGTGTGAGCAGATGGTAGACCAACCAGCCTCTATTTGTCTCCCCTAGCCCCCTCCATTGCAGAGCTGGGTCCTCACTTATATCTTCCAGCTGGGAATCAGAGCCAATCATTAGCTGCTGCTTAGCTGGATCAGCAGGTTCCCAAAACCTGCCTGCTGAGTTTCACCTTAGGGCAGGCCTTGCTGCTCCCTGGCTCTTCAGGCCCATAAAGGGGCAGACTACCCTGCTACACTTCTCTTTGTTAAGCTAAATAGATTGATTTCCTTGAGCCTATCATTAAAAGATGTGCTTTCTAATCCTTTAATCATTCTCATGGCTCTTTTTTGAACTCTTTCCTATTTATCAACATCCTTCTTGAATTGTGGACACTAGAACTGGACAGTATTCAAGTAATGGTCACACCAGTGCCAAATACAGAGGAAATACACCCCCCCCCACCCACACACACACACACATTCAATACTCCCCTATTTATACATCCCAGTATTTTATTAGCCATTTTAGCCACAGTATTCCACTGGGAGCTCGGGTTCAGCTGGTTATCCACCATAGAATCACAGAAGTGTAGGACTGGAAGAAATCTCAATAAGCCATCTAATCCAGTCACCTGCCCTCAAGGCAGGACTATATAATAACTAGACCATCCCTGGCAGGTGTTTGTCTAACCTGTTCTTTAAAATCTCCAATGACAGAGATTCCACAACCTCCCTAAGGCAATTTGTTCCAGTGCTTAAGTACCCTGACAAGTAGGAAGTTTCTCTCAATACTTCTCTAGTGACAAGCAGCAAACCCCTCCAGGCACTGTTATCACTCAGCACAACTGCATGTGGAGCCCCACACTCAGTTAGATTGGATGAATGCTCCCAAAGCCACTCATGAATCACCCAGAGAAAGTCACTAGCCAATTCCCCCCAGCTCTCCAGCCTTATACCCCACAGCTGTACAGTCTTGCCCTGGTTGTTAATGTATTACCTGATCCACCCTTCCCTCAATGTGGAGTGGTCATGCACTAGCCTTTGTAACCTGAACTGAGATTTCCCAAGCACTTCAAGCAAAACATAGTGTTTTAGGTAAAGTATAAAACAGATTTATTAACTACAGACAGATTTTAAGTCATTATAAGTGGTAGGCATAACAGGTCAGGGATAGTTACCAAAGAAAATAAAAGATAAACACACAAACCTATTTGTGATGACGACAGCACCTCCTTTGTCAGCCTTTTTCATTATGATGTCAGAGTTGTTTCTGAGGCTGTGGATGGCATTGTGTTCTGCACAGCTGAGGTTACGGAGCAAGTGATGCTGCTTTTCCACAATTTCAGCCCATGCATGTCGGCAGAAGCACTCTATGTAGAAGTCCAGTCTGTTGTTTCGATCTTCAGGAGTCCACCCAGAATCCTTCTTTTTGCAGTGTTGGTAGGAAGGTCTCTGTGGGTTAGTATGTTGTTCAGAGGTATGTTGGAAATATTCCTTGAGTTGGAAACGTCAAAAATAGGATTCTAGGTCACCACAGAACTGTATCATGTTTGTGGGGGTGGAGGGGCAGAAGGAGAGCCCCGAGATAGGACAGATTCTTCTGCTGGGCTAAGAGTACAGTTGGATAGATTAACAATATTGCTGGGTTAAGGGAACCACTATTGTGGCCCCTTGTGGCAAGTAGTAGTTTAGATAGTTTAGTGTTCTTTTTCTTTTGTAGAGAAGCAAAGTGTGTGTTGTAAATGGCTTGTCTAGTTTTTGTAAAGTCCAGCCACGAGGAAGCTTGTGTGGAAGGTTGTTTTTTTATGAGAGTATCCAGTTTTGAGAGCTCATTCTTAATCTCTCCCTGTTTGCTGTAGAGGATGTTGATCAGGTGGTTCTGCAGTTTCTTTGAGAGTGTATGGCACAAGCTGCCAGCATAGTCGGTGTGGTATGTAGATTGTAATGGATTTTTTACCTTCAGGCCTTTTGGTTTGCATTTGCAGGGGACACCATCATAGGGCCTAATCACATCAGCCACACTATCAGAGGCTCGTTCACCTGCACATCTACCAATGTCATATATGTCATCATGTGCCAGCAATGCCCCTCTGCCATGTACATTGGCCAAACTGGACAGTCTCTACGTAAAAGAATAAATGGACACAAATCAGACGTCAAGAATTATAACATTCAAAAACCAGTCGGAGAACACTTCAATCTCTTTGGTCACTCGATTACAGACCTCAAAGTGGCAATTCTTCAACAAAAAAACTTCAAAAACAGACTCCAACGAGAGACTGCTGAATTGGAATTAATTTGCAAACTGGATACAATTAACTTAGGCTTGAATAGAGACAGGGAGTGGATGTGTCATTACACAAAGTAAAACTATTTCCCCTTGTTTATTTCCCTTCCTACTGTTCTTGTCAACTGCTGGAAATGGCCCACCTTGATTATCACTATAAAAGTTCCTCCTCCCCCCCGCTTGTAATAGTTCTCTCTTGTTACAGTCTGTATGGTAATACCCATTGTTTCATGTTCTCTGTGTATATAAAATCTCCCCACTATATTTTCCACTGTATGCATCCGATGAAGTGAGCTGTAGCTCACAAAAGCTTATGCTCTAATAAATTTGTTAGTCTCTAAGGTGCCACAAGTACTCCTTTTCTTTTTAATAAAGAGAGACACTGAAAGGAGGAATCAAAAATTTTAAGTGTGAAAATGTGTTTTACAGGAACTGAATTAAAACTATCAACTTCCATAAGATAGAATATTAGCACTTAGTGATATGTCGACTTGCAATTTGTCTTTCAAAAGGGAGGGAAATATGTCTGCATTTTAAATGTTTCAACGATTATTCAGGCTGGCATACCTTTGTGTTTTTTCTCTGAACTGAGGTAGCAAAGTCAACAGTAATGTTCCTGGGATTCACAATAAGGCTGCGATCACCAGGCTGCCCACTTTCAGAGAGACTACAATTTACCATGTTGACATTCTTACTAGTGGTGTAGCTGTTCCATCTCATGCAGAAGGAACATACTGTCATGTTAGGGTTCGACAGGTCTGAGGAAAAATTGCACTTAGATGGCATCTTGTATGCAAAACACACTAAGATATCTAACCCACTTTTGCAAAGAGCAACACAAACATTTTTATGACTATTGACAATGCAGTCCTCATAATATGGATTTTCTTTACAGCATTTTGTCTTTAGGAAACTTTTGGGAAGTTTTGAGATTAAAAATACTGTTTTTCTAGTGCCTAGTCAATACAGAGAAATTAAGGACATTGATTTCCAAGATCTGAAGGCTCATATTTTCTTGAAATCACTTACTCCTTTCAAATGTGTTTTGGGAGCAACAGATTGAACCCAAGGAAGCTTTTCTTTATCCTTCCTGAAAGGTTTTCATTATTTAAAACCTTTCATCCACAGGTTTACTGCCCCAAGTCTAAAATGCCATTTCCATTTGTCCTCTTGATTATCTGAGAAAAGTTAAGGAAACTCAAGCTTATTTATTTTGATTCTGGCATCTTATTAGAATGGCACAAGCCATTTTCAGCCTAGGCTGATGTAAAAGAATGGCCTTTTCTGCTTTACTCTGTCTTGGAAGAGACTAATCCAGCCTTTTTCAGCATAGGTTTTATAGGGTTGCTTATTTGATACATTGCGTCGCTATACCATGAGGATAAATATGTTGCCCTACTGAATGCCATTTTCTCATTCAGATGCTTTGCATGATGTCTCTTCAACTAATTGTTTGTCTTGGGTTATCACTGGTGTGATCTCTAGCATCGTTTGTTCAATGTGTCTCTGCATTGCTTGTTTTCTGCTTTTGGTTACTGAACGTATCTGCTATTTAGACTATAGCTGAAAGAACATGCTGGTAATAAAGTAATAGTACTTGGCATTTATATACAATGGGCACCCTTATAATTTGCTAACAAACCTTGCTAATGCAGTATCTAAAGCAACTATCAAGTGTTTAAGGATAACTACTTTACAAAGTGAGTAGGCATTATTATCCCTCCTGATAGTTGGGGTATCAGAGGTAAATTAGTAGTAAAGTGATCTGCTTAAAATCCCATAGCAACTTGGTGGCAGACCCAGGAATGGAAGGGACCCAGAGTCAAGAATATGCCCAGTACTGTAATCCACTAGACCAGAGATTCTCCTTTTCACTCACAACAAAAGCCTACAGTTTGTAACCTGATCCAATTTTCCTGACACTCTTTCATTGTTTACTTTCCATGGTTAATGACTAGTGACTGTAAAGACCATTTGTGTAAAGGCACTCAGGTCCTGATTGTTCGATGTGCTTCCACAGGTGGAGAAGATCCAGCGGATCCATCCATGGAATCATCTTTCTTTCCTAAGACATTGCCATAGCTCTTCCTCCATAGCTCCATGCAGATGAGGTCCTAGAGAGCCAACCCGTCTTGAGCCAGGAACCAGAAGATTAAGGCCCCAGTTGCTCTCCTACTGACATTTGTAGAAACTGAATTTTATGTTTTGTGTCTGTAAGTACTTGCACCAGAAGTGCTTGCACATTCAATCAAGAAACAATACAATATGACTTATCTGATCAACCACAATTCGCCAAAAAAGCTCAGGTAGTGAATCCTTGGTGAAGACTATTCATGATCTCAGAAAACTAAAAAAAAGTGAGCATGACCAGTATTGAATACATTCTAATAACCTTGAGAAAGTCATAGCCTGCTTTCTGTTATTCCACTCGCCAAAAAAGGGCTAATTTTGCCATAGACATTATTGGTTCTGAGTAATTCACTCAGCAAAGCTACCATATGTCATTCTCATAGGGTGCCAGTGCAGTAGTCTACAAGTGATGATGACAGTCTATCACGAAAGTACTCATCTACTTTTAAAATGTCATTATTATTTAAGTGGTGTCATGCACGATAGTCTATCACACCAACAATTTACTCTGCTTTATAGTAACCATAAACTTTCTTCTTAACATGAAACTGGATAAAACTGCATTTATTTTTGTGTTATGTGGGGGAAACAGAATTTTCAAAACCAGTTTTGAATATGCTCCCAGGATTTTCCATTAAAATATATATTTTAAAAGACTTAGGGCCACATTTTCGTCTACATTAATTTACACTATGCCACATAAATGTAATTTACTCCCACTTTAGGGCCCCTTTACACTGCCACTGTAAATGACAATCAAGTCCTTAGGGCATATACTGCCTTAGATCTGTGTGTTAAAATCCAATTGCTGTATGGATGAGATGGTATTTGAATTGATCCTACAAAGGGCAGCAGCACAGACTGCCACTAAGGTATTGGACAAGTCATCAATCTTACAGTGGTGGGTTTTCAAACAGGCCCCTTAAAACTATCTTTGAGGGAATCCTGTCAGGCTGGTAGCACCCAGTCTCCTTTTTCTCTTCTAGTACAAACCCCCATTAGCTATGCAATGATTCACTGATCTTTCCCACCACTGGCAGCTTCCTACCAGATGTTGCTCTTATGTTGCATTTGGTGGTGGTTTGAAATTCCAATGTGGATCAAAGCTAAATCTTGTGGATCCCTGGGAACACAATGGCTGAAGACCACATGGAAAGGTGTTCTTCACTCTCCATATTTTATGGGCTGAGAAAAAAACAGTTTCTGAGTGACACAAACTGTCAGAGCAGGTGGACTTTACTGCCTTTAGATCCAATTACAGCATCTGGAAAGGGCTTGTTTCCCCGCAGGAAAGGAGGCAAGAGAGACTGTGTGGAGAGATTTCTAGAGAACAGGGAACTTTGGTTTGCCAGGATTATAGCACTCAGGAACACAGACCTGACTTGAAATGGAAAAGAAATAAGTATTTTCCATACTCATGTTAATCTCCCTTTGACTCCACAACTGTAGCAAACTGTCATAGTCCCTGACAAACCCCGTAACAGGTGGCAGTCTCATGGCTTGTAAATGCTGGCCAGATTTTCCTAGGAGACTAAGAGAGTTAGTTGGCTAACAATGAGAGGTGGGTGCTTAACAACTTTGAAAATCCTAGGTGCTGTCTATGCCAACATGGCTCTGAATATTTGATTTTACAGCAATCATAGGTCAAAATTTATTTCTGATGTGCTGCGAGGAAAGAGTATAGGTATCAATTTCCTTAATACAATTACATGCAAAATAATCAGCAAACTACACTTCCACACACTGGGATTGTTGCATGTGTTATCCCAAAGAGAGTCTCTAGCAACTGAAAAAATGGTCAGGATTGGAGTTTCTCATATCTTCCCAAAATCCATTACTAGGTGGATCCTTGTGTGCATTACATGATTAGATCAAAAAGATCTCTCTTAAGTTAGTCTCATGTCAGCCATTGGTTTGTGAAATAACATTATCTTGCATCCGATGAAGTGAGCTGTAGCTCACGAAAGCTTATGCTCAAATAAATTTGTTAGTCTCTAAGGTGCCACAAGTACTCCTGTTCTTTTTGTGAACATTATCTTTGTTTTTCTGCAACTTTGGTTTGCTTGCTCAATATGCAATTGAAAGTACACGGTGGTGCTAAACTCGCCAATAACATAAAGAATGGAAAAAATAGATTACCCCCACCACCACCACCACACACACACACAAGAAAACAATGGCAATTTATTTGTCCAGGTTGGTGATAATGAAGAAATAAACTTTTGCATCGCTTCAGTTGGCATTTTGCTTGAGCAAAGACTCCAGGATCTGGCCCTACATAGCCGTGGTAGGCAAGTAACTTTTAGAAACTACACAGCCGTTTCCAGTCTGCTATGTTTGCCAATAGTGATAATTCTCATTCTCATAACAGGGCAAGTAGCCAAGGCTAACAGGGACATAAACTCTGACAGTTAGGGGTGCTGCTTTTTGAATGATACAGAAGGTAGATTCTGCTTGTCTCTGCTGGATATCAGGTGGAGGATAATGATCTGATTAATCTTCTCTAAAACAACAGAAGATAATCTCAGTGAGCATGATGAATCATTGTGTTCTGGCTCCTTTATGTCAGCTATGCCAGCACAAAGGGGTCATAAGGCCCTAGTATCTGGCCACAGGAGAATTCCCTTAGTACGCAAAGAATCCCCACATGGCACAGAGTTCCCATAACAGATCTATACTGTTCCCACTACCACTTCCAACACAGGGGTATTTAAGGAGCATGAGCAAGTGCAAGAAGCTTTGTGCTCCAGCTGTTCCTAAGTGCCTGGACAGCCTTGGTGACATAGACAGGTGCAATTTAGAGCACAACTGAGGCTGTTTTAACCCACTCTGGGGGCCAAATTGGTATAAAGCCACCCACACCCTACCTCTTCAGGTCCTGCACCAAAAGGCATCTCAGCTGCATCCAAGAATCTGTCCTAGTTTCCTGCTCAACCTTCTTCCTCTCAGTAAAATAGATTCTAGTCTCCAAAGGCATGTAAGCTATTACTGGGCACAAAATAGCTACTTCATCTAACAATGCAGTTATTCAATTAGTATTATTAGTATAATTAGTACTATTATTGCAAAGTACTTTGAAACATCCAACATAGGAAAACAGCTTTCGATAAAACCAAATTCTATTGTGTGCCATTTTTTGTTCAATTGTTTAACAGTAAGTTCTTGAGATACTTGTATCAAGATAACTATGTTAAACTCACTTGGCACAATTTGGAGTAACAAATGGATGCTGTTTCTTCTAATATATTTCTATGGGTATGTCTACACTACGAAATTAGGTCGAATTTATAGAAGTTGGTTTTTTAGAAATCGGTTTTATATATTCGAGTGTGTGTGTCCCCACAGAAAATGCTCTAAGTGCATTAAGTGCATTAACTCGGCGGAGTGCTTCCACAGTACCAAGGCTAGAGTCGACTTCCGGAGTGTTGCACTGTGGGTAGCTATCCCACAGTTCCCGCAGTCTCCCCTGCCCATTGGAATTCTGGGTTGAGATCCCAATGCCTGATGGGGCTAAAACATTGTCGCGGGTGGTTCTGGGTACATATCGTCAGGCCCCCGTTCCCTCCCTCCCTCCGTGAAAGCAAGGGCAGATAATCGTTTCGCGCCTTTTTTTCTGAGTTACCTGTGCAGACGCCATACCACGGCAAGCATGGAGCCCGCTCAGGTAACCGTCACCCTATGTCTCCTGGGTGCTGGCAGACGTGGTACTGCATTGCTACACAGCAGCATCAACCCATTGCCTTGTGGCAGCAGACGGTACAGTACGACTGGTAGCCATCATCGTCATGTCCGAGGTGCTCCTGGCCACATCGGCCAGGAGCGCCTGGGCAGACATAGGCGCAGGGACTAAATTTGGAGTGACTTGACCAGGTCATTCTCTTTAGTCCTTCAGTCAGTCCTACTGAACCATCTTATGGTGAGCAGGCCGGCGATACGGATTGCTAGCAGTCCTACTGTACCATCTTCTACCAGGCAGGCAAGAGATGAGGATGGCTAGCAGTTCTACTGCACCATCTTCTGCTGAGCAGCCATGAGATGTGGATGGCTTGCAGTCCTTCTGCACCGTCTGCTGCCAGCCAAAGATGTAAAAAATAGATGGAGTGGATCAAAACAAGAAATAGACCAGATTTGTTTTGTACTCATTTGCTTCCCCCTCTCCTCCGTCTAGGGGACTCATTCCTCTAGGTCACACTGCAGTCACTCACAGAGAAGGTGCAGTGAGGTAAATCTAGTCATGTATCAATCAGAGGCCAGACCAACCTGCTTGTTCAAATAAGAACAATTACTTAGGTGCACCATTTCTTATTGGAACCCTCCGTGAACTCCTGCCTGAAATACTCCTTGATGTAAAGCCACCCCCTTTGTTGATTCTAATTCCCTGTAAGCCAACCCTGTAAGCCGTGTCGTCAGTCGCCCCTCCCTCCGTCAGAGCAACGGCAGACAATCGTTCCGCGCCTTTTTTCTGTGCGGATGCCATACCAAGGCAAGCATGGAGGCCGCTCAGCTCACTTTGGCAATTAGGAGCACATTAAACACCACACGCATTATCCAGCCGTATATGCAGCACCAGAACCTGGCAGAGTGATACCGGGAGAGGAGGCGACGTCAGCACGGTCACGTGAGCGATCAGGACATGGCCATAGATTTCTCTGAAAGCATGGACCCTGCCAATGCATGCATCATGGTGCTAATGGGGCAGGTTCATGCTGTGGAACACCGATTCTGGGCTCGGGAAACAAGCACAGACTGGTGGGACCACACAGTGTTGCAGGTCTGGGACGATTCCCAGTGGCTGCGAAACTTTCACATGCGTAAGGGCACTTTCATGGAACTTTGTGACTTGCTTTCCCCTGCCCTGAAGCACATGAATACCAAGATGAGAGCAGCCCTCACAGTTGAGAAGCGAGTGGCGATAGCCCTGTGGAAGCTTGGAACGCCAGACAGCTACCGGTCAGTTGGGAATCAATTTGGAGTGGGCAAATCTACTGTGGGGGCTGCGGTGATGCAAGTAGCCCACGCAATCAAAGATCTGCTGATATCAAGGGTAGTGACCCTGGGAAATGTGCAGGTCATAGTGGATGGCTTTGCTGCAATAGGATTCCCTAACTGTGGTGGGGCCATAGACGGAACCCATATCCCTATCTTGGCACCGGAGCACCAAGCCAGCGAGTACATAAACCGCAAGGGGTACTTTTCGATAGTGCTGCAAGCCCTGGTGGATCACAAGGGACATTTCACCAACATCAACGTGGGATGGCTGGGAAAGGTACATGACGCTTGCATCTTCAGGAACTCTGGTCTGTTTCAAAAGCTGCAGGAAGGGACTTTATTCCCAGACAGAAAATAACTGTTGGGGATGTTGAAATGCCTATAGTTATCCTTGGGGACCCAGCCTACTCCTTAATGGCATGGCTCATGAAGCCGTACACAGGCAGCCTGGACAGTAGTCAGGAGTTGTTCAACTACAGGCTGAGCAAGTGCAGAATGGTGGCAGAATGTGCATTTGGATGTTTAAAGGCACGCTGGTGCAGTTTACTGACTCGCTTCGACCTCAGCGAAACCAATATTCCCACTGATATTACTGCTTGTTGTGCGCTCCACAATATCTGTGAGAGTAAGGGGGAGACGTTTATGGCGGGGTGGGAGGTTGAGGCAAATCGCCTGGCTGCTGGTTACGCGCAGCCAGACACCAGGGCGGTTAGAAGAGCACAGGAGGGCGCGGTACGCATCAGAGAAGCTTTGGAAACCAGTTTCATGACTGGCCAGGCTACAGTGTGAAAGTTCTGTTTGTTTCTCCTTGATGAAACCCCCCACCCATTGGTTCACTCTACTTCCCTGTAAGCTAACCATCCTCCCCTCCTCCCTTCAATCACCGCTTGCTGTGGCGGTTCAATGACAAGACAGCACAGAGCTTTAGCAAGCAAACGGCTGGTCTGCTAACAGGCTTCTGCCTGTCAGCTTTCCACCTTCCCCTTTATTCTTTCTCTCCCCCCGCACATTACATTCTCCAACAGATAAAAGGAATACACTGGCTTTGTTTAACATTCTTATTTACCAGTTTCTATCTACCGCATTCCTTGCTCTCGGGCCTTGAGCCCAGTCCTGGGAGGCTTCCCACGGTTCATGTCATCTGGGCGAGATTCCAAGGTTGATGCCCTTGAAAGGAGCTGTGTGTGCACAGGTCCAGCACAACACTCCGGGTGTGCCCTGAATGTTGCCAAGCGCATAAACCTTGTATGAATCCTACAGCTTGCAGAGGCAAACTCATTGTTGCTTCACATTCATGCATTCTTTATTCATTCATCACACAAATAGGGGGATGACTACCAAGATAGCCCAGGAGGGGCGGTGGAGGAGGGAAGGAAAATGCCACACAGCACTTTAAAAGTTTACAACTTTAAAATTTATTGAATGCCAGCCTTCTGTTTTTTGGGCAATCCTCTGTGGTGGAGTGGCTGGTTGGCCGGAGGCCCCCCCACCGTGTTCTTGGGCGTCTGGGTGTGGAGGCTATGGAACTTGGGGAGGAGGGCGGTTGGTTACAGAGGGGCTGCAGTGGCAGTCTGTGCTCCAGCTGCCTTTGCTGCAGCTCAACCATACACTGGAGCATACTGGTTTGATCCTCCAGCAGCTTCAGCATTGAATCCTGCCTCCTCTCATCATGCTGCCGCCACATTTGAACTTCAGCCGTGTCTTCAGCCCGCCACTTACTCTCTTCAGCCCACCATCTCTCCTTCCGGTCATTTTGTGCTTTCCTGCACTCTGACATTATTTGCCTCCACGCATTCATCTGTGCTCTGTCAGTGTGGGAGGACAGCATGAGCTCAGAGAACATTTCATCATGAGTGAGGTTTTTTTTTCTTTCTAATCTTCACTAGCCTCTGGGAAGGAGAAGATCCTGTGATCATTGAAACACATGCAGCTCGTGGAGAAAAAAAAGGGACAGCGGTATTCAAAAAGACACATTTTATAAAATAGTGGCTACACTCTTTCAGGGTAAACCTTGCTGTTAACATTACATACATAGCACATGTGCTTTCGTTACAAGGTCGCATTTTGCCTCCCCCCACCGCGTGGCTACCCCCTCAACCATGGCTAACAGCGGGGAACATTTCTGTTCAGCCACAGGCAAACAGCCCAGCAGGAACAGGCACCTCTGAGTGTCCCCTGAAGAAAAGCACCCTATTTCAACCAGGTGACTATGAATGATATCACTCTCCTGAGGATAACACAGAGAGATAAAGAACAGATGTTGTTTGAACGCCAGCAAACATACACTGCAATGCTTTGTTGTACAATGATTCCGGAGTACGTGTTACTGGCCTGGAGTGGTAAAGTGTCCTACCATGAAGGACGCAATAAGGCTGCCCTCCCCAGAAACCTTTTGCAAAGGCTTTGGGAGTACATCCAGGAGAGCCGCGAATGCCAGGGCAAAGTAATCCTTTCACATGCTTGCTTTTAAACCATGTATAGTATTTTAAAAGGTACACTCACCAGAGGTCCCTTCTCCGCCTGCCAGGTCCAGGAGGCAGCCTTGGGTGGGTTCGGGGGGTATTGGCTCCAGGTCCAGGGTGAGAAACAGTTCCTGGCTGTTGGGAAAACTAGTTTCTCCGCTTGCTTGCTGTGAGGTATCTACAACCTCATCATCATCATCATCTTCTTCGTCCCCAAAACCTGCTTCCATGTTGCCTCCATCTCCATTGAAGGAGTCAAACAACATGGCTGGGGTAGTGGTGGCTACCCCGTAAAATGGCATGCAGCTCATCATAGAAGCGGCATGTTTGGGGCTCTGACCCGGAGCGGCCGTTCGCCTCTCTGGTTTTCTGGTAGGCTTGCCTCAGCTCCTTAAGTTTCACGTGGCACTGCTTCGGGTCCCAGTTTTGGCCTCTGTCCTTCATGCCCTGGGAGATTTTGACAAAGGTTTTGGCATTTTGAAAACTGGAACGGAGTTCTGATAGCACGGATTCCTCTCCCCATACAGCGATCAGATCCCGTACCTCCCATTCAGTCCATGCTGGAGCTCTTTTGCGATTCTGGGACTCCATCATGGTCACCTCTGCTGATGAGCTCTGCATGGTCACCTGCAGCTTGCCACGCTGGCCAAACAGGAAATGAGATTCAAAAGTTCGCGGTTCTTTTCCTGTCTACCTGGCCAGTGCATCTGAGTTGAGAGTGCTGTCCAGAGCGGTCACAGTGGAGCACTGTGGGATAGCTCCCAGAGGCCAATACTGTCGAATTGTGTCCACAGTACCCCAAATTCGACCCGGGAAGGCCGATTTAAGCACTAATCCACTTGTCAGGGGTGGAGTAAGGAAATCGATTTTAAGAGCCCTTTAAGTCGAAATAAAGGGTTTCATCGTGTGGACGGGTGTAGATTTACATCGATTTAACGCTGCTAAATTCGACCTAAAGTCCTAGTGTAGACCAGGGCTATGACTGCAAATTTTGCACAGATATATCATTTCAAACGACATATTTCATAATCGCAAACTCCATACTACGGTTGCTGGGAAAAAATACTATTATTCCACATCCCAGCCACTGTCCTAGGATTAATCCAAAAGAGAGTTTTAAAATCAAATCACTATTATTCTCAGGGATTCAGCTAATATAATACTTTAGAAGTAAATCCAGGTATGGAAAAAGTCAAAACCTGACTGCTTTTACATTTGCTTGACTACATTTCAAGTAACTCCTATGTTGTTTCAGTGTTTAAAGTACAGTTTGGTGATAATCTTGCATTCAAATAATATGAATGATAAACTTGTATCTGTATTCTTATGTTGGAAATAGTTTTATTTCCATTACCCAAAGCCAGCTTTATTTCCATTAAAAATAAATCTGGCCCTACGATTACTTTTAAATAAAATATCCAAAGCTATGTTGATACAAGAGACATTTGCAAGAGGCCACAAGACTTCTGCCTTAGAAGAATTGTCATAGGAGTAAATTATCTTTATACTATTTCCCTGCCTTTCTGCAGTTTTTGTCAGGAGAATAAATGTGTCTTATACTGCATTTTGCCCTGGCTATAGTCTGCAACTTGAATGAATGATCACCAAATTTTTAATGCTTCAGTACTGTGCATTTTTATTCCCATTATATTCTCCCTTTTTTCTCAATTTTGTGAGAAAAATTATAACAATAATGAGAAAATAGCAGACCATTTATCCATTCCCTTGACACTCTTAAGACTGTGACCAGAAAAGAAAATGATATGAAAATAATTTGTCCTTACACTAAATATAGTGATGAGGAAAGAAATAAGTTTAAAATTAATCAGTTTCCTGAAGAATATGAACCCTTGGTCCATCTTCAGTGCTCTTGACTGCACTTCTACATGTAGCATTATCATCAATTAAAGCTATAGACAGTAATAAAATATTGACATCCGCAACCCTGATGTGAATTGTTAGGGCATGAGTCTGCTTTTGGTCACCACAAGGCTGTACAAGGAGTAGAGAGTTGGTCGTATTTTTTTTTCTTTGTTTTTTTTACAAGAGCACAGGTTTAGAAACTATACAATCTGCAAGTCCATGGCTCTGAAATCCAAGGATAGGCATTTTTCTGCTCAGTATACAGTGTGGCAAAATACCTTGTTCGCCTCAATAGGCTCAGTCCTTTTTAGCCTTGGAAACTCAGGTTTGGGGCAAGGCGAATCCTCATAGGTGGCACAGGGTCCTGCTACTCCTCTCCTCAGTCAGTCCCTTGTGCTTGTTTTCCTTCCCTTCTGGGGAGAGAGTGCAGCCTCCCTACTGGGAAGGTCTGGTGTCTTTTTGCAAACAGCCTACTGGCAACTTCCCTGCTCCTCTCACTCCCTCACTCTCCCCCCTCCTACCACCCAGGGGAGGGTTTAAAAACGTCCCAAGTAGTTGGAGTCAGCTGAACCGAATTGGTTCCCTAGCAATCCCTTTTCCAGCTGAACCTTATTGCCCCGTGGTTCTCTCTCCTCAGTGGATAGGGGAGGGGCCTTTTAATCCCCTGGGGCTAATTACTACTACCCTTTTGTAGCTGTTTGTCCTGGGTTTACCACATATTCCTCCCCCCCCCCCCAACACTACGGGGTTGGGCTACTTGGTTCGGCAAGCAGTGCACTCTCGACAGGCCATCCACATTGCCATGTTGGATTCCAGACCTATGTTGTACTCTGAAGTGGAAGGGTTGAAGCAACAAGAACCATCTCGTCACTCTGGCATTTTTGTCTTTATTTTGATGCATCCACTGCAGAGGGGCATGGTCCGTGACAAGGGTAAACCTCCGTCCCAGTAGATAGTAGCGGAGGCTTTCTATGGCCCATTTTACCGTCAGGCATTCTTTTTTGACAACGGCGTATTTCCGTTCCCTAGGCAGGAGCCTCCTACTGAGGAAGAGGACGGGATGTTCGTCATCCCTAACCATTTGTGAAAGTACCACCCCCAACCCTACATCAGAGGCATCGGTTTGTAGGATAAACTCCTTTTTCCAGTCTGGAGCCACGAGTATGGGGTCAGTGCAGAGGGCCGTCCGTAGATCTGAAAAAGTGTCTTCAGCCACGGTTGTCCATCTTACTATGTCTGGGCCCCGAGCTTTCGTTAGGTCTGTTAATGGGCATGCCCTAGTGGCAAAGTGGGGAATGAACCATCTACAGTACCACACTAGTCCCAGGAATGCCCTGACCTGTTTTTTTTGGAGTGGTCAGGGCCACTTCTGAATAGCTTCTAACTTGTTGAGTTGGGGCCTCCCCACGCCCCTCCCCACTATATCCCCGAGGTATTTGGCTTCAGCTAGCCCAAGCGAACACTTGGAGGGGTTTGCCGTCAGCCCCGCCTTCCTCAGGGTATCCAGCACTGCCTCCACCTTCTCCAAGTGTGTCTCCCAGTCGGGGCTATATATGATAACGTCGTCGAGATAGGCTGCTGCGTACTTGCCATGTGGTCGCAACAGTTTGTCCATGACCCTTTGGAAAGTAGCGGGCGCCCCATGCAACCCAAAGGGGAGGACGGTGTACTGATATAGTCCCTCTGGAGTTGCAAAGGCCGTCTTCTCTTTGTCAGCCTTGGCCATGGGGATCTGCTAATAGCCCTTGGTCAGGTCAAGGGTAGGCATAAACCGTGCTTTTCCCAATCTGTCAATTAGCTCATCTCTCCGGGGTATAGGGTACGTATCAAACTGGGACACCTCATTCAGCTTTCAGAAGTCATTGCAGAACCTCAAGCTGCCATCCGGCTTAGGCACTAAAACCAATGGACTTGACCATTGGCTATGAGATTCTTCAATGACTCCTAAGGCCAGCATTTTCCTGACCTCTGTCCTGATCTCCTCTCTTTTGGCCTCTGGGATCCGGTATGGCTTGATGTTCACCTTCACTCCAGGTTCTTTGGGGATGTGATGGTGAACCTCAGTAGTCTTGCCTGGCTTTTCTGAGAACACATCCTGGTTGCATTTAATCAGGCTGATCACTTCAGATCGTCGCTCCGGAGTCAACTCTGGGGATATTCCCACTTGGTCGGGCTGGTTGCTTTTAGGGGATGGTGCCCCTAGCGCAACCACATGCGTATTTCCGTTCCCTAGGCAGGAGCCTCCTACTGAGGAAGAGGACGGGATGTTCGTCATGGTTTCAGCAGGTTTATATGGTAGATCTGCTCCAGCTTCTGGCGACCCGGCTGTTGGACCTTATAGTCAACTTCTCCTATGGCTTCTATTATCTCATATGGCCCCTGCCACCTGGCCAGGAGCTTGCTCTCTGCCGTGGGTATGAGCACCGGTCTCCCACCTGGAACTTCCAGATCGTTGCTTGGCGATTGTAGTATGTCTGTTGGGCCCCTTGGGCCTTCTCCAGGTGTTCACGCACAAGGAGGGCGACTTGGGCTATCCTGTCTTTCATTTGCAATACATGTTCAACTATGCTTCTCCCGGAGTTCGGCTGCTCTTCCCAGCCCTCTTTGGCCATGTCCAATATGCCCCTGGGTTGGCGATCATACAACAGCTCGAATGGAGAGAATCCAGTGGAATTTTGGGGAACCTTCCGTACAGCAAACAACAAGTATGGCAGCAGGGCGTCCCAGTCTTTCCAGTCGCAACTAACCACTTTCCGCAGCATGTTCTTCTATGTTCTATTGAAGCGTTCGACAAGACCATCAGTCTGGGGATGATAGACTGACATCCTGAGCGTCCGTATATGGAGCATTGTACATAGGTCCTTCATTAACTTAGACGCAAAAGGGGTCCTTTAGTCCATCAGGATCTCTTTAGGTATCCCTACTCTGGAAAAAATCCGGACTAATTCTTTGGCTATGGTCTTGGACATGGTGTTCCATAGAGGTACGGCCTCGGGATATCGGGTGGCATAATCTAGTATGACCAGAATGTACTGATGACCCCGGGCTAACTTCTCCAGTGGCCCTACTAGATCCATAGCTATTTGCTCGAATGGGATTTCAATAATTGGTAGAGGTACCAAAGGGGCCCTTAGGTGTGGTCGGGACCCATGTAACTGACATTCTGGACAGGAGGTACAATATCGCTGGACAGCCGCATAAATGCCGGGCCAAAAAAACCTCTGCAGAATCTGATCAAGGGTCTTATCTACCCCTAGATGGCCCCCAAACAGATGGCTGTGGGCCAGATCCATCACACCCCTCTGATGCTTCTGTGGGACCAAGAGTTGTTCTACAACTTGCTCTTGGACCTGGACTACTCTGTATAGCAGATCACCCTTAATCACATAATATGCCCTGAACCCTTGACTCTCCCCTCCACGGGGACCCCATTTACCTCGACTACTTCTTTACAAATATTGCTGTATATTGGATCATTGGCCTGATCCTGACCAAAATTCCCAAGTGAGGTCCCCATTTGTCCAAACTCAGGGGGATCTACCTCTGTCTCCCCCTCGGGGAAAACCCATGGGGAACAAGGTCCGGCTATTGGGTCATTGAACTCCTGCCCCGCCCCGCTGTCTGTTGAGCCTCTTTCCCCTACAAGCGTAGATTTCTGGTACTGGGTCAAGATCCTCGTTCCCCTCCTTTTATCCGCCCTCTGTTCCCTCCAAGTCTTCTGGGGCTTTCCCAGCGGGGAGAACAAATCCTGGCCAAATTCATGGAAGGCCGCAAGGCGGGGGTTATCTATCTGGGCCACCCCCTGGGTCCCGGTTCATTATTTTCTTCCACCTTCTCCTCAGGGAGCAGGCTATCAAACCCCGGGAAGTCTCATCCGATAAGGACTGGGTAGGGGAGTTTCAGAACTACTCCCACTGTCACCTTAGTAGGGTTTCCAAGAACTTCTATTTTTACGGGGATGGTCGGGTAGTAACTGACATCCCCATGCACACAGGATATTCCTGAGCGTTTGGCCCAGGATAGTTGGTCCTGCCCAACCAGCTTTCCTGAGACCAGCGTGACTGCACTTCCCGAGTCTACTAACGCAGTGGTCTTTATACCATTCATCTTAAAGGGTCTAGTGTATCTATGAGGAACCATCACAACCCCTACTAGACTTATTAGATCACATGGTCCCCCTATATCTCCCAGTTCGCATTGCATGGGCTCTTCTAGATTTGGGCATTGGGCAGCGATATGCCCCAATTCTCCACCTGCATAACATCAGTACCCTGCTTGGGGCAGCCCCCGATTTTTCAGGCTACTGTGCTTTATCCCCTGAGCCTTTCTCCCCCTGTTCTCAAGTCGCTCCGAGAGCTGCTCTTCAGCCTCCTTCCTCCCCTCCATAGTCTGGCCTGGTGCTAGGGCAAACCGGGGCCTCGGCGCAGAGACTTTTCTCCGATTCTGGCACCTTCCTTCCCTGGTGGTCCACGAAAGTTCTTGGGCTGCTAGGTGTCTCTCTATGAGGGCAACTAGTTCATCATAAGAGGAGGGATCGTTTTGGCTGACCCACCCCCGTATGTCCAGCAGCAACCCCTTCATGTACCTGTTCAACATGAGGATTTCCACTATCTTCTCCGGCCCCTGGGTCTTGGGGCGGAGCCACTTCCAGGCGAGGTGGATTAAATCAAATAGCTGGGACCTCGGCGGTTTGCTGTCCCGGTATTTCCACTCATGAAAGCGCTGGGCCCGTATGGCTGACGTCACACCTGACCTTGCCAGGATTTCCGCCTTCAGCTGAGGGTAATCCATAGCTGTCTCTGTGGTCATGTCGAAATAGGCCTTCTGGAGCTCCCCACACAGAAATGGAGCCAGGATACGTGCCCACTGGTCTTGGGGCCAGGCCTCCCGCAGTGCCGTCCTCTCGAAGCCGAGGAGATATGCCTCTATATCATCATCCATAGTCATCTTCTGTAAATAGTTGCTTTCCCTCAGTGGCTAGATCCCCTGGGGCCCGTGCGTTAGCGTGGTCAGGGCTTTTAACTGGTTCACTACTTCATTCAGGGTGGCTCGATCTTGGGCCGCCTGGTTCATCAGTAATTGATTCATCTCTTGTTGGACGCGACTGACTATTGCTGGGCAAGCATCTGCACCCTAAGCCGCAGTGCATCTTGTTGGGCCGCAGTGGCCTGTACCAATGCCTTCACTACATCCTCCATTTTTTTTATTTTTTTTTTTGTGATCTACCCTGCCATGAGATGGCTTGCCACAGAACCTTACTCACTCACCACATCCCACTTCTGACACCATGTGTGGCAAAATACCTTGTTCACCTCAGTAGGCTCAGTCCTTTTTAGCCTTGGAGACTCAGGATTGGGGTAAGGCGAATCCTTATAGGTGGCACAGGGTCCTGCTACTCCTCTCCTCAGTCAGTCCCTTGTGCTTGTTTTCCTTCCCTTCTGGGGAGAGAGTGCAGCCTCCCTACTGGGAAGGTCTGGTGTCTTTCTGCAAACAGCCTACTGGCAACTTCCCTGCTCCTCTCACTCCCTCACTCTCCCCCCTCCTACCACCCAGGGGAGGGTTTAAAAACATCCCAAGTAGTTGGAGTCAGCTGAACCGAATTGGTTCCCTAGCAATCCCTTTTCCAGCTGAACCTTATTGCCCCGTGGTTCTCTCTCCTCAGTAGATAGGGAGGGGCCTTTTAATCCCCTGGGACTAATTACTACCCCCCTTTTGTAGCTGTTTGTCCTGGGTTTACCACAACAGTAAATGTCACATGTTACACTGCTCTGCTGTCACTGCTCTTATGACAGACTTGGGAGGGGGGGAAGATGCTTTTTCTGTGGACAAAATTCTTTTGTATTAAAAAAGAATAGTCAAATCTAATTGTTCATAAAAGTGATGTGTTAAAAACATTATTATTATTATTTTACAATAACCCCTAATGCCACCATGAAAATCAGTTGATGCTAATGAATATAAATCAAAAGTTAGGAATTGTAGAAAATTGATAAGGAAGCCAAGGTATACAATGAGAAACCTACGGCCAGCAGAGTTAAGCACAAAAAGAAGGAGTTTTTAAAATATATGAGCAACAAAAATTCCTGATAGTGGTATTGGTCCATTACTTGATGGAAATGGTAGAATTATCAATAACAGTGCAAAAAAATCAGAAGTATTTGGGGAAAAAACAGAAGATATAGTCTCATCATATGGTAATTATAATACTCTTTCTATTCCACTAATATCTCAGGAGGATGTTAAACAGAAGCTACTAAAGTCAGACATTTTTTAAATCAGCAGGTCCAGATAACTTGCATCCAAGAGTTTTCAAAGACCTGGCTGAGGAGCTTGCTGGATCATTAAGTTGTTTTTCAATAAGTCTTGGAGCACTGAGGAAGTTCCAGAAGATTGGAAGACAGCTAATGTGCCAATGTTTTAAAAGGGTAAATGGGATGACTCAGGTAATTATAGAACTGTCAGCCTGACATTGATCCCAGGCAAGAAAATGGGGCAGCTGATACGTCTCAATTAATAAAAAATTAATGGAGGGTAATGTAAATCAACATGGATTTATGCAAAATAGATCCTGTCAAACTAACCTGATTTTTTATGAGATAACAAGTTTCATTGATTAAGGTGTAATAGTGTTGACATAACGTAACAGTGTTGCATTTGACTTGGGACCACACGATACTTTGATTAAACAACTAGAATGATACACAATTAATATGGCACACAAATGCATTAAAAACTGCCTTACTGACAGGTCTCAAAATATCATTGTAAATGGGGAATCATCATCAAGCAGGTTTGATTGCAGTGGGGTCCTGCAGGGATTGGTTCTTTTGCCAGCCACTATTTAACATTTTTATCAATAACCAGAAAGAAAACAGAAAATCATCCCTGATAAAGTTTGCAGATGACACAAAGATTTGGGGAATGGTAAATAATGAAGAGGACAGGTCATTGATGCAGAGCAATCTGGATCACTTCGTAAACTGGAAGCAAGCAAACAGTCTGTATTTTAATATGGCTAAATATAAACATATCCATCTAGAAACAAAGAATGTAGGTCATACTTGCAGGGTGAGAGACTCTATCCTTTTTGTGAATAGAATGAACAACAACAAAATAAATTTAAAAAAGAATGGTGATCCTTAATAAAATATATTTAAAAAAGAATCCACCAGAAGAAAGAAACTGTTGTTTGTGTTATCAGAATAATAATGTGAAGTGTAGGTGAGCATTAATAACTTTGGCAACAAAGAGATAAAAGCAGGTAGACATATTTAATATGGAAAGTATGATAGCACTATTAAGAATATGCACATACCAGAGTCAGGGAGTTTCCCCCTTCTAATTATGCAATTGATAGTATGAATAAAGGAAGTAACTTTTATTAATTAATTTGTATTCAGTACAGAAAACTAAAAGCTATGCCCAAAGACAATGCATTTCACTTAGCAGTGAAAGAGTTTATACCTACTGCAGGAGTCCAATATGGTTAGGCGGATTATAAAAATAGTCTTTAAAGACCAGAACCTCTGAAAATCTGGGTTGCACTTTCTGAAATGAGGGAAAGACACTGCAGTTAGAATCTCACATCTGTCTTCTTGAAACCAGTCATGAGCGAATGGTTTGTTTCAGTAAGCATCTTTCTCCAAAATTCTTTGGTATAGAAACTTGGCTGGAAATACATCAAATAAATACTTTCCTATGAGGTTTCAAGACCATGTTGATTCACACATCTGGAACAATACCACGAGATTACCCAGGTCCTCAAGAAACCAGGCAATGGAGAAGTCATGAAAATGAGTAAAAGAAGAAAGAACTAAGCATTTGAACTCAAAAGAGCAACTCCAAGCACTAAAGATATAGGAGGAAAGTATATCTAGAGAGGAGAACAGGTCTCTATATCCACCAAAAAAATAAAAAATGATCCCCTTCAGATATTTCTTACTTCTTAGGAGGGAATTGTTACTTTTTTATAGTGGCAAATACAATATTCTAATAGAGGGACATTCACTCCTGTGCAGAGGGTCTGAACAAGGGTTATATACACCTAAAGCCCCACTTAAGGCCTATCTTTGCTGGCTCTGCATAAAGGTAAACTTAATCTTGAATAGAGAAAAGCAAAGCACATGCCCTAACCTCCTTTCACTGGTGGTACAACAGGGATGAATTTGACCCCAGGACAGTATCTCAGGCAGAATTGAAGGGGGAAAAACAGGATTACTGGGAAAAGGGGAAATTATTGAGGTGGTGATGGACTTTAAGAACTTCGCAAGCTATGTTTTCCTCTGGGTTGAGGAAGTATCTGTATTAATGACATTGCGCTGCAACAATTCTAGTATTGCAGGCCTGATTGTGATTTACACTAAGGCCAGTTTGTCCTGCTCTGGCAGTGTAAAGGGACCTAAAATGGGTGTAAATTGCATTTTCACATTAAGGCTCCTTTACAAGGACAAAAAGGTCTTAGGCTTTGTCGTCACTGCAGTCTAGCCTCCCCCTGGGCAAAGGTGAGTCATCTCACTTCAGTTTAACTCGACAGAGCACAACCGCACTGCAGAAGAAGCAGTTGAGTTCCAGGTACCTGCTGTCATACCCTGCATCCGCACTGGTGCTATATCCAGTTGTGAGAGATGTAGCAATATGTGGGGTGCATATCCCTGGATGATTCTTGGTGTTACAACTCATTGAGCTGCTCTATACTCACTTTCATAGGGGCCAGGGCTTTGTGGGTTGACTTGTCTATCTCCTCTGAGGATTCTGAATGAAAATAGTGTGGGCCCAGAAAATGAATTTCCTTGCAGGACCCAAGCTGATGTACGGTCACCTCTTTGTGTTCTAAGGTCTGGATCCCACTCATCCTAGGCCCCAGGACTGGAAGCTATTTTTTTATGGAGGCAATGTTACTTTCGCATACCTCTGAGGAAGCTGCCATGAAGGGATGGTGGCCAGTGTTTAAGAGATGACTTTTTGGGTGGAGATGACAGCAGTAGTGGCTTGCTGTTACAAGCACAAAGAAAAAAATGTTGGCACCATGAAGACATAGAAGTGTGGACACAGCTAATGCTGGCTTTCATGTCACACCTCCCGTATACAGACCCGCAGCGATGGATCAGGACCATGAGCATAGAGTGATCGTGATGGAAACATGGGATGACCAGAAGTGGGCCCAGAGCTTTTGTCTGAGGAAAGCCACATTCCTGGAGCTCTGTGGGGAGCTCATCCTGGCCTTGAAGTTCCAGCTGAGAGAAGAAAAAATTATCTAGAAGACTGTTGCTATTGCCTTGTAGAAGCTGTAACTACTGTTACAGATCTGTTCATAATCCATTCAGGGCTGGCAAATCCATGGCTGGTTCAGTCGTCATGGAAGTTTGCAAAGCAATTATTGTTCTACTGCCGTGGTTTCCAAACTCATTCTGCCGCTTGTGCAGGGAAAGCCCCTGGCGGGCCAGTTTGTTTACCTGCCATGTCTGCAGGTTCGACCGATTGCGGCTCCCAGTGGCCTCAGTTCGCTGCTCCAGGCTAATGGGAGCTGCTGGAAGCGGCATAGGCCGAGGAACATACTGGCCGCCACTTCCAGCTGCTCTCATTGGCCTGGAGCAGTGAACCGCAGCCACTGGGAGCCACGATCGGCCGAACCTGCAGACATGGCAGGTAAACAAACCGGCCTGGCCCGCCAGGGGCTTTCCCTGCACAAGCGGCGGAACAAGTTTGGGAACCACTGCTCTACTGCAACCCAGGGTGGTTACACTGGAAATTATCCCTTAAATAATTGTGGGATCTGTATGGTGCAGGTGCCTTTGATGACACATATAGAACCATTATATTCCTACAATTTGGAGTGACTACATTCACAGGAAAGAATACTACTCTATTATTATGCAGAGTCTTGTAGACTACAGTGGCAGATTCATGGACGCTCACATAGGCTATACCAGCAATGTGCATGATCCCATGGTGTTTTGCAGGTCTGGGATAGTTCTGATATTTCATTCCCTCCTATTGACACAGGCCTTGTCTACACTGTGCCACAGTGCGGACTACAGGAGCATGAACTGCAGAGCACATATGAACTAAAAGGTACCTAGTTCATGTTAACATAGTCCTGACTGAATGAGTTCCAAGCTTGGCTAAAACATATTCCCAGAAAAGTAATGTCTAGTTACCAGAACCTTACCACTCCCCAAAGTGTTGAGTTTATATAAAATCAACCAGACTGAACAACAGGACAAGATAGGTATGCCAGCTTCTCATCCAATATTGAGTCCAGTTTAAGGTCATGATTCTAGACTTCAGAGCTTTTAATGGGGCTGGAATTTCTACTGAGTGAAAAATGCTACTTTATTACTTCTCAAAAATGGAGCAACATCAACTGGGTATTATGTTAAGGCAACTACATGTTGCCTTAACATGCTGTCCAGCTCTGGGGTGTTCTTGGTAGTACCTTTAAGGATTGTGTTTGTGCAAGCTATATTTTGCTAAGGCCATGGGTGCAATGCTTTTAACTTTTTAAATCTTTTGCACTCATGCAATGCTTTTCTATTAATAAATTGCTACTTTTACCAGTAAATTTCTATAAACAAGTAGTCAATCTAACAAACCTATGTGACACTGAGCTGGAAAGGGTTAAACAACCAGCAGGCTAGGTAACCTAAAGATCAACCTTTAAGAAGATATTAGAGAAGTATTGAAATAATAAACAGGGCCATTTCTTGTAGATCGTTATCAAAGCCATGTAAGTAGACTAAATCCTTTGAAATGTAAACCTATATTGTCAGAGAATTAGAAGTAAATACTGATTGTATTTTTCTGTGTTTACCTATATCGCTTAGGAATTTAACAATGTGATTTAATAGCATGTAGATGCTAAACTTCGGTTCCTCTCTGTAATATTTCATTACTGTGTTCTATTGATTCAGAGATCAAAAGGGAATGTTAGCAATTAGATTAAACATGTGGTGTAATGATATCATTGTCTTTATTTCTCTTTGAAGTTTGTAGTAAACTAGCTGTGAATCTTGGAATGGTTAATTGCTTTCTGCTAGTCAATGCAACTAATTACCCGTGTATTCACAGGAAATAGGAGGTTTACTTCAAAGCAACAATGTGTGTTACCTATTTTTCATCCAAGGAATGCCTGCTATGTTATCTGCTGTCAAGAGGCTATCATAGCCAGCCAGAAATATATAAAAGAACTCTAGGGCCTGATCCTGTCATCTCAGATCGGCTTAAATTTTGTTAGGGGAAGTACAAGGCACAAGACTGAGGTCACCAGTTGTGCCCATACTACCTGCTATTTCTCATGGAAGAATTTGAACAAATTCTGCACATGGATTGACTATTGGACTTGATGGAATTGATTCTAGAAGAACCTTTTACAAAAATCAGCTGCTCACCATCTCTGCTATTAAATTGACCTACGGACTTTATTCATATCTGTATGTATAATGACCTTTTAACCATAATAACTCTTTCTTTTCTTTTTTTAATAAACCTTAGATTAGTTCATAAGAATTGGCTGTCAGCGTGTATTTGAGTAAATCTGAAATATTCATTGACTTGGTGGGTGATGTGTCCGATATCTTGGGATTGGTAGAACTTTATATATGGTAGATAAGATTTAAAATAATCCTCTCCGTATTTGACTTGGCTGCCTGAGTGCGAGCCAAAGGCTGGATTGCTTAAGGGGAATTGTATTTTTTGCTTCTGAGTAACCAGAAAGGTATTATAGAAGCTGTTTTGTTGCTGGCTTGATGAATCTAATTATTAGAACAAACTACCAGTTTTGGTGATTGTCTGCCCCATTCTTTGCTGTTTGCCCTGATTGAGGAATCTCAGCGTGGCCTCTCTAGTAACCAGGGTCACAACCTAAATTCAGTAATAAATTGATAGAGCTAGCACAGAAAAGATATATGTGTCTTAAATGAGTTTCGTCAGCAGATCACAGAGTTAAAAAGCATTAATTCATTCATTGCTTGTCTCACGATGAGGCCAACTGCTAATAAAGGCTAAGTAATGTATCTTTGTGTAGCTTTAAGAGCTTCAGTGAAACATAATTGCTAGGTCTCATCATCTTGGAAATGTCAGTTGTAGGAACTGATCCAGAGATGTATATATGTATTATTCAAGTTTTCAGCATTATCCTGACCTTAAAGCAGATTGTTTTTTAAAAATAAGAAAGAAGAGAAATAAGTACACTTCCGGGAATAAGTGATCATCCAAGAACTAATGGGGATGAAGAGACTTAGTGCAGAGTTTTTTCAGATGAACATATCCATTTATTCATCGCCACATCAGGTCATCTGTTCAGTAGTGCTAGCAGGTCATACATCTTTCTGAACCTTACAGTACCTTGAAAGAGTTATCATTTGCCTTTCATGTGGATGGTAAAAACATAGCAATTATTATACCATCTGAGACTTCATGAATATAGCTAAATGCTGTAGAGGTTACTAAACAGGCATGCTAGCTACCTTTCCTTCTTGAGCATTGTTCACACACCAAAATTCACAAACTATTTTGCTATCAAAATGACTTAAGATTTTTAGTGCAGTCATAGACGAAAAAAGGAACTTGCATGAACTGAGAGCCTATAATTTGAAGAACATTTTAAATAAAAGTTTCTGATATTTTCAGAATACAAAAGTGAGATTTAATAAATGCAGCCATCACAATGACTCAGGGGATTGCTAATGAGCTATGCAGCTTCCCACCTCTAGCCTTGCTTGTTCAAATCTAGGCAATTCAGTAGTCACGGAAAGTTTTTAAACTAATTCAAGCTATTTGATGGTCTATGTAAATAAGTTTAGATGGTCTCCATCCAGGGTTTACATCACAAAACACACCAGAAAAATTAATCCTTTGCTCCCTTTCTCCATTGCTGTTGACAAAACCAATCTAATTGTCATTTGTTACTCCACCCTTTGCTTCCCCCCAAAACATACAGTTACATTATATCTTGTCACTTCTTTTTCCCTAACATCTCAAAAATCCAACCTTTCCTCTCCACCTTGACGGTTAAACATTAGTCCATGCTCCAGTCACTTCCTGCTTTGGCCTCTGTAACCTCCTCCTCCATGGACTCCTTGATACGCATATCACTCCTTTCCAATTGATCCAAAATGCTAAAGAGGTCAATCCATAAGGGAAGCAATGTCTGAAACTATCTGTGCAGAGTTATTGTGTTCTAAGTTAGACACCTCAGAGTAGAAATATGCTTTCTAATTGCCTGCAATTTTGGATAAATATGAGACTACATTATATAGGTTCCCACTGGTAATGAGAAAGTCTGACTTATTATTTCTATTTATACTGCAAGTCATAAAAGAGCCAGAATAAATTTTGAATCCCTCAATGCTTGAGACTTTTAGAAGACATCAGATACAGGCACAGGGAGCCTCTAGCTACTATGAATGCAAGTAATTAGCACCATTTATTAGATCCTCCCAAGCCAAAGCTATACAGTACAATTTACAGTGGGTATAAACAGACAGGTTTGCAATTTTAGTGTCAAAAGCATTAGAGCATAGGGGCTCAAATGACGTCATTTCCAAACTTGGTAATGTACAGCCAGCTCTATAACTTCCCCCATTGAAAGAAATTTGACCCTTCTACATCCTCATAAACATTCTATATTAACACACATTTTCAAATGGGCTTCAATTTATCCAAATTTAGTGGCTGATTCAGGCTCAGTCAAAGTCAGTGAGCAATGGGATCCAATTACTTGAGTGAAAATGAATAAAATGGAGACATCTACCTAGCTGATTTGTGAAAGCATGTTTTTTTAAAAAAAAAATCAGAGGTGCTTTATGTGGATACAGATGCACATGTAATTCCACACTTCTGATTCAAAGCAGATCTATAGAGTATGCATTCACCTTACTGCAACTGAATGAACAAAGTCAGGTGTCTAAGGACCTATACTCATGCTTTTGCAGTAATTGCATGAACAATCACAACAGTTTGGTAGGCAAATGTAGGCATGTAATTTCACAAACACTTTATCAGCATGAAAATGGACTTACACACACTGAATATCTAGCCTTAACACTTAGGAGATTCTCATCAAAAGATGGCAGTTTCAGCCACATAGTACACATTAACAGTATGCGGGGATATCTTACAAGGCACTCGCCCTCATCCAGTAAAGTACTGAAGTGGCTAACTTTAAGCATGTGAGTTATCCCATTGGCTTCAGTAGCACTATGTACATGCTTGAAAGGAAGTACAACTTCACTGGATGAGGTTCAGGCTTCTCTGCACCTTGCAGGATCAAGCCCTCAGTGCAGACTCCCATGGAAGAGTATTTGTAGAAGAGTGCACCCGCTGCTGGCACACCCCTCTTGTGCCTGGGCATGGCAGGATCTGCCCCTCTGGTGACCCCCGTTGGCAGTCACTTCAGCCCTGAAATGGTCTGCTTCTTCCTGAGACCCCGTCCTCCAACCAGGTCATACGTAGACAAAGCTGAGCCTGACTCCCCTTAAAGGGCCAGGCAGCCTAAGACGGTACTACATATTGCAACATTAATTTTTGTAGCATGTTGGGTTTTTCTTGGAGGTATTCTATTCAAGTACTGACCAAACTTTACCCAGAAATGACTTCTGAAAACTGAGATCACTGCCTGAGATTATATGATCAGAGGCCATACTTATGGACACGTGACGAGAAATAAAACATTTTAGCCTATGAAATATATAGTTTTTCTCACTCTGTCTTTGTGGAAAAGACTTATTCTCAAGGGTAATGGCATGACAGTCACCAAATAACCATCTAAATTCAGCAGCCCTTCTCCTTTTTGTGTTCTAACATCTGCAAAATAAAATAAGTCACAGGTGATCCCTCAAGAATTTGCCACTGAACTTTAATAATAATTCTAGCAATATATATCCTTGATGTGGATATCTGTTGTTCTCAAACTGTCGTCTTGATGTCACAACTGGAACATGAGGACAGACAATACTAGATTTAGTCATTACAACATACATCTTCTAAAGAGTACTGTTGATGAGTGGTCTCGCGGGAAATTCAGTACATTCAGTGTGTTTACCTCAACAAAGAGAGTGGGATTTCACAAAAGGGCTGAACATTTGGTTTAACTCTGTTTCCATTTAAATCAATGGGCATTACCACTGTGGGCTTTTGAAAATCCCACTCAGAATGTTGATTGTCAAATCTAAGATTGACATACCATTATTTCCTTTTGAACACAGACACAAATCTACATTTAATTACTTGGGCCAACTGACTGTGGCATCCATCATGTTGAAAAACAGAATAATTTATTACAAGAACACTTTGTATACAAGTTTTCTTAAAGACAACTTATAGTAAGTTTGAGGAGTAGCATGTTCCAGGGGTAGGAATGAGAAGACATGGGTTCTCTTTGTGACTTTGCCACTGACCTGTAGGATTACCAGTTTTGACTGGATGTATTCCTGGAGATTTCATCACATGACATAATTTTTAATTAAAGAGTAATCTTTAATTCCTGGAGGGTTGGCAATCCTACTGACCTGCTGTGTGGCTTTCATCAAGTTATGCACCATTCTCTGCCTCAGTTTCACCATTAGTAAATGGAGATAATACAAATAAATAATATACATGAAAAGGTAGAGGAGAATATCTGCCAAGCTGAAGAGAAGGAACAACTGTAGGGAGAGCTGAGCTAGTTGGTCCCTTTATTTCTATCTCTGTGTGAAGAGTAGCATATACCTATGCCAACCAATGGAAATGCCCGAGGAAGGAATTTTGCCTTAAAGAGTAAGCAAAATGCCTTCCCCGATTTCCTTCCTTGCTCTCAAAAACTGGTAAACTCCTATAGGACATAATCAGTATGAGATTGGTGTTGATGGCAAAACAAGGGTGGAGGTTGACCTCACAATAAGATAATGAGACAGATCGGAAGTACCAAAATTGACCATGGAGTATTCTTAAAATCATAGTGTGGCCATTTAGTAAAGCAAAGGCTGCAGCAAGAAAATAAACAGAGTGGGAACAGGAATCACATCCTTTCCTCAGTGATCAGTGTTAATGGAGCCATAATAGTATGAAAGAATTCCTTATGGGAAAAAACAAAACAAAACAAAACAAGCACCCTGATCCATTTGTACCAGCATCAATCTTATTTACAGAAACGGTGCTCAGGCGCCAGTCTGCCAGACTCATTCAGTCAAGACTTATTGATTTCCAATGGCAATTTTGCCTGAGTAAAATTTAAGTTTTAGCCCAAAGTAAATCCAATAACACAGGTACTAAAGGTCTTTCTGAGCCCATATCATGCTACCATGATGTACCTCCATTAACTACAGTGGAGTTACCCCTGATTTAGGGCCTGATCCAAAGCCTGTTGAAGTCAGTGGAAAAAATCTCATTGTGACTTTGTCGCGGGGTAGGCCCAAGGCAGCGTGGCCTAATGGCCGGAGTCAGTGTAGCAGCCCTTTGGTGTTGGACAGCGTGGCCTGACAGCTCAAATCAATAGGACTACCCCCTGTGGAATAGAATTGCCCTTCGTGGCAGGACACTGCAGCCTAGTGGATGGAGGGGAGTGAGTCACCACCCAAGGGTGGCCAGCAGCTGAGGTAGGGGGACCCATGCCCTTCCTACTCCACTGGGTCTAAGCCCAGGACCTGCCTGCAGCAGGGGTAGCCATCACCAGGTCAACCGGGATCGTTCCAAAACACATTGAATCAAACCCCAGTTTCATACCCAGATCAATGTGTAGTTCCCCTCTGCTGCTTCCTACCTGTTTTTCCACAGCTGGTGGGCTGCTGTCCTTTCAATAACAGTCCCTCCAGGGAACATGGGCCCTCTAACTCCTGTTCCACTGATCATCCTACAAAGCAGGGCACAGAGAAGGCCTATACTCTGCTACACTACTATGTATAACCCAAGTTATCTAAAGAATTGTACACATCAATAGGTAACGGGTTCAGCACTTGCTACTTAAAGACTCTATTACCTGTATTTTATATAACTCCATTGTAATTGCCTCTTTACATTTATATAACTGACAATCATCCTTTGCTTTTGCTCAAAATCTACTTGACAGCTTTCCTTATCTAAAACACTACATGGTTCATATTCAGTGCTGAAGATGTTTTGCCTAGAAACTGATCACCAGATAAATTCATTACCACCCAAAGATTCTGAAAATGCAGAGAGGTTTTGTGGCCATTTAGCAAAGTACCACTGTGATACTTGGCTTGTTCCCTAGTCATTCATAGATAGGTCTTATAGATTAGAAGGGATCACTTAGATATTCTAGTCTGACCTCCTGTATAAAACAGGCCATAGGACTTCCCTGAATTAACTCCTTCCTTTGTGAATGAGAAATCATCTTTTAGAAACCAAATCCAGTCTTGATATTTATTTCACTTTCAATTTCCAGTGGTGGAGAATTCAGCGTAGCCCTTGGTAAATTCTACTGGTTAATTACCCTCGCTCTTAAAAATCTCTGCCTTAGTTCCTGTCTCAATTTGTCCAAAACTTCCAGCTATTGGATCTTGTTTGCTAGACTGAAAAGCCCATTATTAAATTGTTTCCTATGTAGATACTTTTAAACTGTGATCAAGTTACCCTCAAATCTTCTTATAATCTGGTGGGTCTGTCCACCGACTTGGGGACAAAACAGCCAGCCCCACCCATCTCTGTTTTAGCCTTCTGGGTAGGCTCTTTTATTCTTCTGCTGCACATGTACAAATGTATGAAAAAGTAACAGAAGTGGCAGCCCTGACCTGGATTGATACTGCAAAGTCCTCTACCCCTGAGTAGCTCAAGAGTCATAGCCCTCCTCTAGCCTCAGGAATAACACAGGATGGAGAGGTGTGAGCAGATGGTAAACCAACCAGCCTCTATTTGTCTCCCCTAACCCCGTCCATTGCAGAGCTGGGTCCTCACTTATATCTTCCAGCTGGGAATCAGAGCCAATCATTAGCTGCTGCTTAGCTGGATCAGCAGGTTCCCAAAACCTGCCTGCTGAGTTTCACCTTAGGGCAGGCCTTGCTGCTCCCTGGCTCTGCAGGCCCATAAAGGGGCAGACCACTTTGTTAAGCTAAATAGATAGGCTCAAGGAAATCAATCATTCAAAGATGTGCTTTCTAATCTTTTAATCATTCTCATGGCTCTGTTTTGAACTTTCCTATTTATCAACATCCTTCTTGAATTGTGGACATTAGAACTGGACAGTATTCAAGTAATGGTCACACCAGTGCCAAATACAGAGGAAATACACACACACACCAACTCAATACTCCCCTATTTATACATCCCAGTATTTTATTAGCCATTTTAGCCATAGTATTTCACTGGGAGCTTGGGTTCAGCTGGTTATCCACCATAGAATCACAGAAGTGTAGGACTGGAAGAAACCTCAATAAGCCATCTAATCCAGTCACCTGCACTCAAGGCAGGACTATGTAATAACTAGACCATCCCTGACAGGTGTTTGTCTAACCTGTTCTTAAAAATCTCCTATGACAGAGATTCCACAGCCCCTCTAAGGCAATTTGTTCCAGTGCTTAAGTACCCTGACAAATAGGAAGTACAGTCTTGCCCTGGTAAGAAGCCTGACCAGTGTAAATGTATTACCTGATCCACCCCTCCCTCAATGTGGAGTGGTCATGCATTAGCCTTTGTAACCTGAACTGAGATTTCCCAAGCACTTCAAGCAAAACAGTGTTTTAGGTAAAGTATAAAACAGATTTATTAACTACAGACAGATTTTTAAGTGATTATAAGTGGTAGGCATAACAGGTCAGGGATAGTTACCAAAGAAAATAAAAGAAAAACACACAATCTAAATCTTAAACCTTATTACACTAGGCAGTATTTTGATGAAGTATTGGTGACGGATGTTACAGTTCTTAATACACAGGTCTCTTAAGCCTAGACCAGTCTCCTCAGTTGAAGTTTTTGTCTTCTCTGCATTCTTGTTGCTTCCAGTGTAGGTGGGGGAGGAGCAAGGCCAAGGCATGATACCACTGTCCCCTATTTATATCCTCAGTCCTTGTGCCTGGAAAATACTAGCCTGGACATGTCCTGGTAGGCTTTGTTGAGTCACAAGGTTAAGCAATCCCCTTGGTGGTCTTGTGCAACTGAGTCCTAGAGTTGAGCAGTCCCCACTGTGTGGTGCTTGGGCAGCCATCATTGAATAGTAAATTCCCTGATTGCAACTCCCCTGCTGATTGGTGGTCATTGAGCACCCTCGCAGGAGTGGTTTGCTGCCTTTGTATGTCACTACCAAACTTACAGCATATTTCAGTGACAACCATACAGCTAAATCTCATAACTTCATACACACTAATGATCTATGTATTTTAATACAAGGGGTCTCGGCAGATCATATGATATCTTACATGGCATACTTTCTATGAAATATCACAACCACATGTGAATGATCAATATAAGGGTTAGAGTGTTTTGAAGTACAGTGTATCACAATACCACATCTGCTTCCCCCCATCCACACGGCTTCTTACCCTGACAAAGAAAGCTACTAGGTTGGTTTGACATGATTTGTTCTTGACTGTTACTTAACACCTTATCTTCTAGGTGTTTGCAATGATTGCTTGATTATTTGCTTCATTATCTTTCCGGGTACAGAAGTTAAACTGACTGGTCTTTAATTCCCCAGATTGTCCTTTCCCCCTTTTTATAGATTGGCACTACATTTGCCCTATTCCAGTCCTCTGGAATCTCTCCCATCTTCCAGGAGTTTTCCAAGACAATCACTAATGGTTCAGATATCTCCTCAGTCACCTCCTTCTAGGATGTATTTCTTCACGCCCTGCCGATTTGAAGACCTCTAACTTGGCTAAGTAATTTTTAACTTGTTCTTTCCCTATTTTCCCTCAGATCCTACCTCATTTTCATTCGCTGTTTAACATAGTGACTGTCAATCACTACTAACCATTTTGGTGTAAACCAAAACAAAAATCATTTAGCACTTCTATTTCCACATTTTCTGTTATTGTCTTCCCCCCTGTCAAGGTTCCTACCCCACTCTGAATTCTAGGGTACAGATGTGGGGACCTGCATGAAAGACCCCCTAAGCTTATTCTTATTAGCTTAGGTTAAAAACTTCCTCAAGGTACAAACTTTGCCTTGTCTTTGAACTTTATGCTGCCACCACCAAGCATGTTAAACAAAGAACAGGGAAAGAGCCAACTTGGAGACGTCTTCCCCCAAGCCCTACACCCCCTTTTCTGGGGAAGGCTTGATAAGAATCCTCACCAATTGGTACAAGTGAACACAGACCCAAACCCTTGGATCTTAAGAACAATGAAAAAACAATCAGGATCTTAAAGAATTTTAATTAAAGAAAAGGTAAAAGAATCACCTCTGTAAAATCAGGATGGTAAATACCTTACAGGGTAATCAGATTCAAAACATAGAGAATCCCTCTAGGCAAAACCTTAAGTTACAAAAAGACACAAACAGGAATCTACATTCTATTCAGCACAGCTTATTTACCAGCCATTTAAACAAAAGGAAATCTCTCGCATTTCTTGCTAGATTACTTACTAACTTAACAGAAGTTCTGAAGAGCATTCCTTACCTGGTCCCAGCAAAAGCATCACACAGACAGACCCTTTTTTTCCCTGCCCCCCCACTCCCTTCCAGCTTTGAAAGTATCTTGTCTCCTCATTGGTCATTTTGGTCAGGTGCCAGCGAGGTTATCCTAGCTTCTTAACCCTTTACAGGTGAAAGCGTTTTGCCTCTGGCCAGGAGGGATTTTATAGTTCTGTATACAGAAAGGTGGTTACCCTTCCCTTTATATTTATGACACCCCCTCAGTGAATAATGGGCCTACCCTGTCCTTGGTGTTCCTCTTGCTTCTAATGTATTTGTAGAATGTTTCTTGTTACCCTTTATGTTTCTAGCTAGTTTAATCTAATTTTGTGCCTTGACCTTTCTAATTTTGTCCCTACATACTTGTGTTTATATTCATCCTTAGTGATTTGTCCTAGTTTCCATTTTTGTAGGACTCTTTTTTTTCTGAGTTTCAGATCATTGAAGATCTCCTGGTTAAGCCAGGGTGGTCTCTTGCCATACCTTCTATCTTTTCTGTGAAGTGAAATAGTTTGCTCTTGTACCCTTAATGTCTCATTGAAAAACTGCCAGCTCTCTCAAACTGTTTTTCTCCTTAGACTTTCTTCCCATGGGATTTTACCTGCTAAATCCCTAAGTTTGCTAAAGTTTGCCATCTTGAAATCCATTATTTTTATTATTCTGTTTTCCCTCCTACCATTCCTTGGAATCACGAACTGCATTATTTCATGATCACTTTCACTCTTAGCTAGTTCCTCCCTATTTGTCAAAATCAAATCTAAAGCAGTCTCTCTTTTAGGTGCTTTCTCCACCTTATAAATAAAAAATACTCTCCAATGCATTCCAAAAATTTGTTTAATTTGTGCCCTACTGTATAACTGACTTTATCTGGTTAAAATATGACCATGTAGATCATTGTTGCAATTATATAACAGTAGTAGCAACAAATCTTGTACAAAATCTGTCATGTAAGGTGTCAATGGAAAAGTTATGATTTGCTGAATATGATTATCCTATTTCTATGCATGTATCATTTTCATATGTGAAATTATGAATATTGACTATCTTTATTTCAAATGTGTTTGCTCCTCAGTAACATGTACAAAGTAGCTTACATCCAGTCTAGCCAGCACATTGTGAATGAATCAGTCAAGCTGATAGCCCATCAGTGAATACAGTGGGCCATGGAAGAAGCTTATCCCCACCTGATGGACTTTCCTGTGGACATTCTAGCCAGAATATAGGTAATGGCTCCTGCTATGACTTATCGAAGCATGCAAGGGCATGTGACTAGATCATGTGGTACTCCATCTTTGTGACTGTACTTTTCCACAAAATGTGCTGAGGGCTTTGCTTAGAACAATTAAGTTCCCTTCACATGGCGGAAGCTCTAAAAGGCCCTGGAAAGATCTCCATTTTACCTCTTTCCTGCTCTGATATCTGGACTATGGACTTATACTAATGGGCACATTCTAACCAAGGGACTGAGGACCTTCCACTTATTTGGAAGCAACCAGAGACTTAACAAGTCAGCAGTTTATACTTCAAGCCTGGTCCAATTTGCAATTGAATATATTTGATTTCTTTAAGCAATTTAAACTCTCATCCAGTGATGAGCTGCCAAAATCTTAATAACCAGTTCCCTCCTCACCCCACAAGGGGGTCGTGGTCCACCCCCCACCCCTGTCCCCTGACTGCCTCCAGAACTGGGCAGGAGGGTCTTGTGGGCCACAGTAGTCAGTGCCCACCCCGCCCCTAAGAGCCAGAGGGACCTGCCGGGGGCAAGGTGGGGAGTCCTAACAGTGCTTCCCTGGGGCAGCTCCCAGGAAGCATCCGGCAGGTCCCTCTGGCTCCTAGGGGCAGGGGAGCATAGCTAAGGGAGGAGCAGTCGCTCCCCCCACTGATCACATCAAAAGTGGTGCCTTAGATGCCGACTTCCTGGGAGCTCCGGGGCTGGAGCACCCACAGGGAAAATTTGGTGGGTGCAGAGCACCCACCAGCAGCTTCCCGTCCCACACCCGGCCCCAGCTCACCTTACCTCCGCCTCCTCCCCTGAACGCCCTCCCTGCTCTGCTTCTCTGCCCCCTCCCCTGGCTTCCTGCAAATCAGCTGTTCGCATGGGAAGCCGGGGAGGGCTGAGAAGCAAGCAGCAGCTTCTCTGCCTCCCTGGGTCTGAGTGCGGTGAGCTGCGGCGGGGAGCGGTTCCCCTGCATTGCCCCCCCCAGGTTACCTGCTGTGCCGTGGGTGGCCTCGTGCCCCCCCGCCCCAGCTCACCCCCACTCCACCTCCGCCTCCCTGGGCCTGAGCGCAAAGCCGCTGCCTGCTTCTCAGCCCCCTGGCTTCCCATGCAAACAGCTGATTCGCGGGAGGCCAGGGGGGTGGAGAAGCAAAGCAGGGTGGCGCATTCAGGGGAGGAGGTGGAGAGGAGGTGAGCTGGGGGCAGGGCAGAGTGCTGCCGGTGGGTGCTCTGCACCCATCAAATTTTCCCTTTGGGTGCTCCAGCCCCGAAACACCCACGGAGTCTGCATCTAAAGTGCCACTTTTGGCCGCTTGTTAAATTTAGAAGCCATTTTAGAACCGAGGGACAACTGGTTCTAAAAGGGCTTCTAAATTTAACAGCCTGTTCTAGCAAACCACTGCGAACCGGCTCCAGCTCACCACTGCTCACCTTTCTTTTCTCTTATAAATAAACTTTTAGATATTAGATACTAAAGGATGGGCAACAGCATGATTATTGGGTAAGATCTGAGTTATATATTGACCTGGGTATGTGGCTGGGATCATAAGAACCCTTTGGTTGATGAAATTTGGTTTTAAATAACCACTCATCATTAAGTCTAGTGTCTGGGTGTTGAAACAAGAACTAGAATACCTAAGGAGGCTCTGTCTGACTTGTTAGCCAGTGTGGTGAGACAGAAGTTTACTTTTGTTGCCAGTTCGGTATATCTTATGGAAAAATAACCACGAGTTTTGGGGTGTGCATGCCTATTTCTCAGCAGTTTGTCCTGAATTTGGTATTCTCAGTTGTGACGCACTGAGGCACGGTGACAATTACCATGACCCCAAGTCTTTTTCGGAATCACTGCTTCCCAGGATAGAGTCCCCCATCCTGTAAGTATATAGCATGCATTCTTTGTTCCTACCTGTGTAACTTTACATTTAGCCATATCGAAATACATAGTCTTTGCTTGACCCAGTTTATCAAACGATCTAGATGGCTCCGTATCAATGACCTGTCGTCTTCATTATTTACGGCTCCCCCAATCTTTGCATCATCAGCAGACTTTATCGGTGTGGATTCTGTTTTCTTCCAGGTCATTGATAAAAATGTTAAATAGTGTAGGGCAGTGGTGGGCAACCTGTGGCCCAACAGCCGCATGCGGCCTATCAGGGTAATCTGACTGTGGGCCACAAGACATTTTGCTCCTGATGACCATCCGCAGGCATGGTCCCCCCCACAGCTCCCAGTGACCGCGGTTCGCTGTTACCGGCCAATCGGAGCTGCAAGGGGCCGTGCCTGCCGATGGTCAACATCAGCAAAATGTCTCACGACCTGCAATCAGATTACCTGGGTGGGCCACGTGTGGCCCACGGACAGCAGGTTGCCCACCACTGGTGTAGGGCCAAGAACTAATCACTGCAGAACCTCACTCAACAATGACTTCATTTACAATTATATTTTCAGACCTGTCGGCTAGCCACTGAAATTTAAAGAATGATATTCCTAAAGTTCAGGAGGAACCTGGTATGGTAAGTGTAATTTTGATTAGCCTTGTCACCTTAGCTAGTGGGCCTCAGAACTGTTCTCCTTGTTCCCTATAAGCAGATTTATTGCATCCTGCAATGTTGACAGGTACACACTGTGCTGCTCTGCAATGTAAACCATATTTCTTGTAAATTTCCACACTGTATTTGTTGACACCATCACCTATAACCTAAACTTTTCAATGTTTGTCACTTATTCCTACACAGTAGATGTGAGGTGACTGCACAATGGAGTTGTAATTCAGTCAATTACTCCCAAGAACAATAATAACCAAAACAACAGGGTGCAAACCCACTTGTACCTTTTCTAGGGGAAGGGCAGGGGAATATAAACTCAGAGTGGCAGACTGAACAGAGTCATTTGCTTCCTCTCCCAACTGCTAAGCAATTTTAATAAATTAAAGACAACTGAAAAAACTGGGCAAGTAAGTTGGGGGGGAACCTACCATCTTCCCAAAATCTGGGAAGCCTGTCAGGTTGTTGTGCAGGCAGGAACACATGTAGTTGCAACAGAGGTGTTTTTTTAGAAATCTGGAAGAGACTCAGATAGTCAGCAATACTTCCAGGTGTAGTGAGACCTCCAATGCCTTCCATCATAGCGCCGTCTTTAGCCTCCGAAACACTTTTGAACACCAAAAAGCTCAAGAAGGCCTGACTTGTCAGGAAGGATGATCCAGCAGTTCAGACCCTACTTTAGAACTTGGAAAAGGTGGGTTCAGTTACTAGCTCTGCCACTGACTTCCTATGTGACTTGGAGTAAGTTATTTTGGCATCCTGATGCCTCAGTTTCCATCTGTAAAATGGAGATAATAGCACTTCCCTACCTCACAGGGGTTTTGTGAGGATAAATACGTACAAGATTGCAAGGCATTCAGATATTACAATAGTGGGAGCCATATAAGTACCTAAAATGGATAGAATTACAAACTTGAATTGGAAGGCAAGGTAGACAATGGCAAGCTCCATTCTTGGTCATAAAATAATGGAAGAACTATTCTGGCTTTTTCATCACCATAAATTATTAAACCTGTTGTGATGCTGACTTGTCTTAATTAGAATTTTGGTTTTAACCTTTTGCATCATGGAGACTTGTTGACCACATCAGTCACCAGAACAACCTTCTTTCACTTACAACTGGCAAAGACTGTGTCCTTCCTATAAGATGATAGTTTAGCCTTGATCATCCATGTCTTAGTTCTTGGCTTAATAGCATGCCTTTTCAATTCAACTCTTGTAAAAAATTCTACCTGTGACTGTCTATGAAGACTGCTCAGAAACCCTAACTACTCTAGAATGCAGATGCCCCTCTCCTGAGTGGTGTTACTAAAGGTGAACACCTCCTTATTGATCTATTGCATGTTCTGGCTCAAAATTGAGTCTGGGAAAAATGACTTCATATATTTGTATGAGGATCCAGGCAACAGTAAGGACAGTGACTTGGCGGGGATGTCACTTCCTTTCATCTGTTCTGCAAGGCTTTTCTGGAAGCAAAGGATGACCAGATGAATGGAGTAGTGAAATGGAGTAGAGAAAGTTTCTGGCTGAGGGTATCTGGGAGGGCTTTATTTTTTTGGAAGGAAGTTAATTGTGATTTTGTAGTTTTTAATAAAGATTGTACATACATCCATAATGACACTGGGTTAGCTCATTTTAATATAGGGAAGGATTCAAAAGAGTAATCCTATGTCCCCTACATAGTACAAACAGCTACACCATAATGAAATTATTCATTTTTAGGGAGATTAAATATTAGAATATTGTGTGTGTTAGAATTGGCCTTAAATTTAGGCTTTCTTTTTAAAAAAACAAGTTTTAACCAAACATCAATAAAAATGTGTCCATCCATTCTTTAAAAATGCCAATTGAAACAATATTTTTGAACACACATCCCTCTGCAGCGTTTGCAAGGTAGACATTGCAGCATTGTCCTACACAATGCAGCAATCTTGCAATGTACAGCCTTGCTACAAGCAGCATTGTCCAATGGAGAAAATACAGAAAAAAATGAGGACAACTAGTTCCTATACGTGACTCTTTCATAGACTTGCTCGGTGACCACAAGTAAATCACTTAACGTTTTTGTGCATCAGTTTGTTTTTAAAGGAGCTATAATTTTCACCTTTTAGAAGTGCTTTGAGATCTCTTGATGAAAAGTGATATTTAATTGCTAATTAGTATCATTATTATTTATTATGGCTGGTGCATGAAACTCTGAGTGAAATTAATGACAAATTGGCTACAGCCAACAGTGAAACTAAGTGCTCTTATCTCAACTTGGAGAAAGAAAATAGGACAAAACGGGGATTGACCAGCATGCCAAGAAAACTAGATTTTTAAATTATTTCAATTTTAATAAACAAAGGCATTATTATTTAGGGTTTAAAATATGTGTCCCTTTAAATGGCTTGTACTAAAGTCAGGATTTTTTAAAATATTGATATTAAGAACTGCCCCTGGATTATGACTTCCATATGTACTTCATGTCTTTTAGCCCTCTCCTACACTAGCATTTTTGGAGAATTCCTCCAACAATACATTACAATCAGGGCAGCTGCACTGGTGGTAACAATGGTGAAAGTACTAGTGAAGACAGGGCTCTGTGGGCATGCAGAGTTATGCATTATCTTTCCGCCTCCCTTATTCTGTGCCCTGTAGTTTGGCACCCTTTTTTTTCTTTTGTAGAATTGGGTCTAAAATCCCTGATTCTTCAATCTGATCCTCAAAGGTAGACCTCTGTGTCTGTTGGGGCCTTGTGTTTGTGTTTCTAGGAGGTACCAAACATGCTTTTGGGTGCTGCAGAAAGAAATAATTATGGTAGTATTAATAGCAGCAATAATTTAATTCTAGTGATCAGGCAGTAGCAAAAAGTTTCTATGTTTTAATTATGAACGCTGCAGGGGAATAGTTAGGTATTGATTTAGGAGATTACACAAACAGACATAAAACATTTGCCTGGTATTAGTTTTTATTAAATGAAAATTAATAATAAGCCACATCACTATTAATCATAGATTCGAAGGTCCTGGTTCTTCTGTCGGTTATACAGCTGTAAACCAGGAGCAAAAGTTGGTGGAGTTACACTGATGCAAGATCCAAATCAGGTCCTAAAAGCTGTATAAAGCTACACAAAGATTAGTGGATAGCAGATGGAGTATAGATATATTGACTGCTGTAGACTCAGTCGACAATCTGAATTTCCACTGGAAGCAGAATGCCTGAAATTTTATTTATTTATTTAGAAATCTGCCCTTTATGTGTATCTAAAAGGTTAACTCTGATCTGCTCTAATGCACTGTGGGAATTGTAGGCAGCACAAATGCTGGGAAACGTAGTCAAACTGTCTTCCTCTTTCTCTTTCTTCCTCTAATGGCTGCCTCCAGGAAGGTAATGCACATACGCCTGGCTTCTAACGCAGGGTGAGACTATAAACTTTGTAGATTAAAGAGATCCGGGGCCGTTCACAGCTCACGCTCCCCCTTTGCTTTCGGACCCAGAGTTCATATTTTGTGCAAAGTTGTCTGCAGAGAAGCCGATTTTATTTGCCAGTCACATGTTGCTGCACATGACTCTTAATCTCTGAGAATTTTTTTTTACTCCCTTTACCGCCTCTTCCTCTTTTCCCTTCCACTGTCTATGGCTAGCAGAGCTTTTACATTTCCATGAACAGAACAAATAACTCTCTTGATTTTTGACAGGTGATGACTGAGTGGAGTTCATTGCTTTCTAGATTCCAATGCTAACCAAAAAGGAAATATTAGAGTAATTATAGAGGTTAAGGTAAGTTGCTGTTAATTATTTTAATAGAGGACAAAAACTTGTAGATAATTTACACTGTCCTGTTTTCTCAATCTCTATGCTCATCTGCCCTTCAAACTCCAGTGTTTGGACAGAGGGAAGGGAAATCTGGAAAGGTGTAAGCACAGGGGCAATTTCATTCAGTTTTAGGTCCACTTTTTTAGTGGATGTTAATTGTGGCAATAACATAAATGTTATATCACTGATAAAGCTAATATAATGCATGGATCACCCTAGCAATGCAATCCATTAGGGGATAATTATGAGAAAACTGAAGCACAGTGAGATTTTAGTGACTTGCCCCAGGTCATATAAGAATCTTTGGCAGAGCCAGGAAGAAAACCTAAGGGCTTGTCTGCTTGGGGGTATTGACCAGAATAGTTCTCCATGTGGACACACTTACTTCAGAATAAGAATGGGTTTTTTTTTCCTGATTTAGCTTGATCCACTTTGGAAGTAAATTAAAGCTAAACTGGAAAGGCTTCTTATTCCAGAATAGGACATCCACATGGGGACCTATTCCACAATAACTTTTCATTTTAAATTCCCACCCTCCCTTATTCCAGAATAATTTCCCTAAAGCAATGTCTTCACTGACCAAAAAGGTGTGTTTTTTCCTGCATTAGCTATCCTGCTGTAAAATCCTAGTGGAGACAAGTCACTTTAGAGTTACTGCGAGATAAACTAGGTAAGATCAACCCTGGGTGAGGAGTTCAGTGCTGACCTTGACTAGCTTCCTCATGATAAACGCTATGGTGTCTTCACTTAGGATTTTACAGAGAACTCTCTCTGGGTTTTTTATCTTACTCTAAAGAAAATCACTTTTTGTGTCAGTGAAGACCAAGCCTGAATCTCCCAAGTCTCATTCCTGCTCTGTGGATCAATCACACGACAATACATTTCCATACAGATTTGGTGATCATAGAATATCAGAGTTGGAAGAGACCTCTGGAGGTCATCTAGTCCAATCCCCTGCCCAGAGCAGGACCAATCCCAAGTAAATCATACTCCAGTCACATCCAGTGATACTCCAGTGACATCTGTTGATCTAGAGTTCTTGGAAATAAATTTAAAGGAAAAAACCCTGTCATGTTCCTTTTTGTTTTATTTTTAGATACATTTGAAGTACCAGCTTGTCGTCATTGTTTAACCTCCCTTCCAAGACCACCTGATCAGCAACATGGCTTTTCTTGGGAACGCCTCAGAACTCTTTTTGGTGCTCCTTTCACTGGTGATTATGCTGCCTGTGGTTGAAGCCCTGGACACTGGAGACGCAGTTGCTCTCTTGCTAGGCGTAGTTCTAACTATCATTGGATTCTGTGCCTGTCTAGGCTTGTATGCAAGGAAAAGAAATGGACAGCTATGACTTTTTAAAGAGATGACCTGGTCAAGCATAATCCTAAACTCTACTTGTTACAATTTAGGGTTTAAAACTGAGCCTCAGTTCCCGACAACTTTCAAAACCATGGAGCACAATCCTGCAAATCCTTCTTGCTATGCCATCCTTGGTAATAAAAACTCTTACTGGTAGAAGGGGTTTACAGGATCTGTCTTCATGACAGTAGGAAGATGATTATTTCATATTCCTTGGGATGAGGGGTTGCATTAAAGTAAAGATGGAAACAAGCTATTTGAAGAAAAAATTGCCCAGGTTCATTCACAGTGAAAGTTCATATACTGAATGTAACATTTGTACAATTCGATTTCCGGGGCTAGTCAGCAGGAAGGCAGCCATAAACCTCCTACTCAGGATAATAAAGATTTGGAAATATTGACGCAGTTTTAATATGATAACTAAAGAATAGCCTACTTAGACATCTATGTGAGTGCAGATGTTCTTTCTAATTAGAATTAATCCCCCCGCAACAGCTCACTTCTGCTGTAATCAGGCTGAGACATGGGCAAAATAGACAAATGTGCAAAACCTTTTCTGTATTTTTATCTGAGAATGTGCGTCCTCTGTAGCTTGGATTCATGTTACAAATTAGAATCAAATTTAATCAATAGCTATGCTTAAGGATTAGACCATGATTTTTCTTTAAAATGTGTATGATATATAGGAGAATATATGTAATACATCGACCAGTCAAACAAGGAAAAGATTTCTGAAGAAAAGATTGAAATGACCAAATGTTTTGTGAATATATCTGTTGGTTCATATACATTTATGTTTTAGTTTTCTTTGAGATGCTCACATTTTTGGGGTTTGTTTTGCAACAATGAAGACTTACATATATTGTTCAGTGACTGGTTCTTTTAATTCTGAGCAGTAGGGGGATTAGAACCAGCTGCTTATGTAACTTTTCCCCATGTGATCAATAAACTCAGTAGATTCTTTGACGTCAAAGTGCCAGTGAACAAGCCCCCTGGACATTCTTGAATGTGCACTGCTCAACACTTGAGTTTACACCCCCTTTCGCTACTCGCTAAGGCCTAAATTCTGAACACAGTTGTCCACCTGATCTCTGTGCAAAACCAGAGCTGAAGCTCGTGCCAAAAAACAAAACTAAAGCTGTGGTTAGAATCGTACTCCAAAGCTAGAGTGTGTTTCTCTGAGCTTCAGGCATTCACCACATGGTATGTTTTGACTCTGATATGCTTTGTACTGCTTGGTTGGAGGGCTCTGCTGAGAGAGCAACATAGTTGGTCCTGCCAGGCTGATAATGGTGAGGTAGGATCTCTTATGCGACACCCGCCCTCTGCTGCCACCAAAGGGGACATCCTTGTAGCACCCTGATTGTAGTCATGGTTTTGGCCCCAAATGTCTGTTAGCAGCTGGCATCTAGCTGCCCTAACTTGACAAAGGGGGTGTAGGCCTGCACAGAGCAGCAGAACAAAGAGTGCAAAGGTGAGCTTTACACCATCTGCAACCTCAGCGCACACACACTACATGTTTAGGAAGCTCAGAGCAACTGGGCTGGTGTTTATGGGAAGCAATAGAAAAGGCTAAAACAGAGATGCAAAGTTGTGCTTTTTACTACCTTTCTCTCCTCCCTTCTGCCACCCCTCCTTCCCCTTCTCCCAATGTCTCTATCAGAGTGGGAGCATAGACAGGGATAAAATGTTCACAAGACTTACTTGACAACCACAAATAATCAGGCAGGTCATATTTTGACATTTTGGAGTTGTAAGACTTCCAAATGCCATTTGTAAGTTCTTTGACCCTTATTTCCTTCTTCTGAGGAAAACAGACAAGAGAGGAGAAAACGTAATTGTTAACGCCATGGACTTGTCAATTTTACTATTCTTCCCTTGTAACTGGGCTTCCAGGTACCACACAGGGCTGACATCACAGGAACAAATACAGCTGCCCCATTAACATCTGACTCTAGGGAGAGATACCCTTTGATTCCATGATTCCCCAGCTCAAGTGCTGTATGGCAATGCAGCTCACAAGGTTGTTCTATTGACATGCAGGTGTTTCTCTAGCTTCCCTAACATGAACCCCCCAGCCCCATTTCTACAAGTCTATTTCTGCACACAACAGAGGCAATGTAATGAAATTTGCATTTTAAGATCAAGGGCCCAAGAGAGGGGAACAAAGTGCTTAAAGCAGCTGCCACCCTCCCAGGCTTGCAGTGTGGGGCCACTGCCTAGCAGTGATGGATGTCCTGGACATGACCAGGCAGTAGAGCTGATGCTAACGAGCAAATTTCATTGCAGCTAGCTTTTCCCAAACACCTCCATCATCGCTTTAACAGGAAATCTCTGATAGCTGGTTCTTACAAAGGAGTTTCACACAATTACGCCATAGCTTTCCCTGTAGATTAGCACAACCACCACACAATTCGTGTCATGCTATGGGATACCTGGAGTTTTATTCTTTTGCCTGTCGTGGCATGTGCCTAGCTAAAGGACATTCACTATGCATAATGGTGTATTTACTGGGTTATAATGGAAATTAATTATTGCTCGAGAATTAATTTATTAATGGTTTGACTAAGAGCACATCATGGCCAATCTTCCTGTTTTTCCTCAATTTTTAATAAACTCTTTCAAATAGATTCTACTGTTAATTTGATTATTCAATTCTTACAAGCGGGCAGGGGGGAGGATGAGAGAGAAGTGACTGAAAACTTTAAATAGATGATTCAGCTCTTACAAGAAGGGAAAAGGGAGATGAGAAAAATAATCTGATTTAAACAGTTCAAATAAAGTGGGTTTTTTCCACATTTTAGTTGATTCAGGGCATCTAGGTAAGTATATTTTAGGTTTACTTGTCATACTGTATGTTTGTCTTTGTCCTATTGCCAAGATACATCAATAATACTGCATTTCATTGTCCACTACCAACATCAAAGCAATTTAAATCCCCTTAAAGGCATGATCCTATTCCTTTGAAGTCAACAACAAAACTCCTGTTAAGTTCGGTGGGCCCTTAATTGGCCGTTGGTTCCTGGGAGACTCGAGTCATTTTTATAAACTGTCAATTTCCAGGATAGCAATGAATGGCTTTCTTAGTAAAAAAAAACAAAAAACAAAACCCAGCAAGTAATGGCAGCTTTTCTGATCAGATACCCAGGTAAAAAGACTATTATACTATTTCCAAAGAAAATTATACAGTAATGTTTTATAAATATTATGAGAGGTTTTATAAAGCAATACAAAACGGGTTCTTGCATCTCAGCATTCCACGGTGAAAACTGGTCTAGTTATTTAAATACATTTTTTGGGCCTCAGTTCAGTGTGTGGGGGCAGTTCCCTTTCTGAACAGAACAAGTTGTCATTAGTATTTGTTTCCGTAGTGGAGAGCAAAAACAAACTGCAGCCTTGCAACACCCACCTCTTAGTGCACACAATCTACCCCCTAATTAATGTAGAAAGGTTAGCAGCCAGGAGCTAGCAGCTTCCAGCAGGTATTTTCAATCTGCCTTAGCAATAGTATCGCTCAAGATCAGCAACTCCACCGACATTTAACAATCTGCATGAAGCCCACCCTGCAGCTGGACAAGACAGAAAGGCCTTCACTCCTAAGGACCGTCGCTGGGGCAATAGCTTCCAGTGCTACGTAAGACCTAAGTATTATTACTCTATGCTTTACAGGAGCCCTTGAATATTGGATGCAAATACTTCAGCTCACTTGCTTAGCACACTTGCCTCCCCTGAGGTGATAAAATGGACTACGCCACTGCTGGAGCCTTTTGCCACTCAGATAAGCATTGCTGCAACTGCTTCAACACTTACAATAATGCTTTGGACAGCACCTTCTATATGAGAATCCTGTCCTGAACATTAATGAATAAAGCCTCACAATGCCCTTTTACAGATGGGAAAACTGAGGCACAAAGCAAGACTTGGCGTAGTGGTTCATGGGAAGTATGCGGCATAGGTTGTAATGCTGGCAAAAGTCACTGGAGCAAAGAACACTTTGGCCATGCCACCTCTTGTTTATAGCCCACACCCAACATGCCGCATCCCAAGGAGCACTCACAGGGTACTATCCCTCTGGTAGCCCAGGGACTCGTGCCTTTACTATTACTTGGGGATGGTGTGGGGCTCCTAACTCCTACTGGTTCCCTGCATAGTGTTGTTTACTTGGGCTTTGTGGGAGGGAGGTGGGCTGACTTCACTCTTGATTTATAACAAGACAAAGCATGACTAAATAGAAGAACCATAATAAGTCTATTACTATGGTACAAGTGGTAATTATTACACTACAATATTGACAGTTCCATTCGCATCATAACTGACAAAGGGTTTTTGGGTGGTGGAGGGAGAGCTTGGGTCTGATTCCCCTCTCTGTTACACAAGTAAATTAAGAATAACGCCACTAAAGTCAATTGGAGCTGTGGGTTGTTCAGCACTCCTGAAGATCAGGCCACTGATTTTAGAACCCAATTTGGCAAAGCAACTAGAGACACATTTTTAATGGTATTTAGTCCCATTCAGAATAATAACTAAATCCCAATAAAGAGTTGGGTAGGTGCCTACTGGGATTTTCAACAGCACCGGGTATCTAAGGCCTATTGAAATAAATCTTCAAATCCTTTAGAAGACAATGTTTTAAGATTCAAATATTTAATGTGACAAGAACACTTAAACTGTTAGCATATATCGACAAGGGTGCATTTATGAAAAAAACTTAAGCAGCCTTTAGTTATTTAGGCCTCTTGACATGCATTGAAAAGTGATTAAAATAGACTGCTTACAGTGCAACTCTCTCAAAGTGCAAGCTAGGGAGAGTACCACAGTTCAGTGACATCTCCTGAGTCTGCACTCAGCTTCCAGGAGAGGGAGAAGTAGAAACCATTAGAATCAAGGATGAAGTTACCTGGCCCAACATCCACCATCAGAACAAACCAGGCCCCTGCAGCTTTCAGGGGGTCTGGGATGGTTGGGGTGGGCGCTTGGGTTCCCAACTAGGTTTTCTAGCCTTTCAGCTACAAGGGTGGGATTGGGAAAAATAATGGCAGCTCTCCAAAATGCCATTCATTCATGGCATCAAAATGAGCTGTAATTCCCAAGAGACTGTGCAGCCCACAGACCCAGCTTTAGTCTTAAGCCAAACTAGAGCTGAAAGAAATTTTCATAGAGAAATGTGCTTTCATCAAAATATGTCTGTTTTAGGTTCACAACATTCTGTGAAATTAGAACAACTTTAAATAATTTCTGAACTCAATGACATTTCCCCCCAAACTTTCTTTAGAATTAGGATGGTTGTGAAAATTATGCAGCAAATGCCTGTGCTCACTTTTCATACTTTTAACTGGGTTGTTCGTGATTGGTCATAAGTCACATGGTATGAGTTCTTGTTCTCGGATTGGCTGAGCCTCTGCAGGTGATCTTAAGGGTTAGTAGAGGTCATTTTGACTAATGTCCTCAGAAAGCATGTCTGAACTTAATTCACTCTCTCTGAGTGTAAGTGGCAAGGAACAATTTACTGTTCTGTAGTATAGTGTTGTGGAAAGGTCATTCACAGGCAACCTCCAAAACCATCAAGGATTTGAGGAGATCAGTGATCTTGAGAAGACTGCAGAGGGGCAAGCACATCTACCAAAGATGCAAGGGGGGGAGTAGCAGGCCATCTGTCCTTCCTCACAAGAAGAAATTGCCAGGTCAGGGTGATGGGAATTAGTAAGCTTTTCCACTGCACATGTATAGTAGTCAATTTTCAATCATTCCTAACTTAATTAACTAATCGTGTTAAGTACTGATCAGAGACCTATAGTGGTTGCTGTTAGGATACCACATAGTAACATTTGCTTCCTATTGTAATTATGGGGGAAACTGTGAATCCCAGATATCTTCGTATAATAACAATTGGCAAATAGTGACTTTTTAATTACAATTTGACTGTAGTCAATGAGGTCCTGCTCAAGAAGCCAACTGAGGTCAATGGGAGGCTTTCTGCCTATTTAAATGAGCACTAGATCAGGCTATGTTTCCCTGTCAAGTTGTAGGTGTCACAAGTTCAATGCTTTTTTGATTTATCTAAAAAAAGTGGAAATAATTGTATGAAACACAAAATGTGTGGGGTGGGAGTGGCGGCTGGGTTGGAGAGGAGTGGCAGAAAGGTGGTATCATTTCCACAGGACTCAGACTTGGCTCAAGGGATTTTCTTAAACTCTCCACCCACAAAAATTCACTGCCGGGAGATCAAACCTGGACAATGTAACGGCAAACTCAGATGCATACACAGCAAGTCAGTTTACTTGTACCTTTATGGAGAATCAGCCTGTATTAATGGTGAACAAATCTAATCACAGTGAAAGTCTGTAGGAAAGCTGGCAGCAAAAGCTGTGAATCTATTCAGTCATCATGTCAGACTATGGGGAAACCAGATGTGCTTGCATTCTCCCACTGAGTCTAGTCAGCCTCAGTCCCTGTGGCATTAAACTGTTATGGAAAAGGGAACAAATACAGCATACAGAGACTAATCCTTTTTTTTAGGCTGGGATTTTGAAGGGGCTTATGGGGGCTGAGGGCTTAACTCCCAATGAAATTCAGTGCTTCAGTTTAAACCCTGAAATGCTAATATCTCATTCCTGACAAAATCAATTTTTTTAAAATAATAAAGGTTGCCAGTCTTGTCCTGCATCCAGAACTCCTACTGATAGCAGTGGAATGATCAAGGGCAGAATACGGCCCTTCACATGTGCCATCTGAATCTTCTATTTTTAAAATCTCAGGGCCAGATCCCCAGGCAGTATAAACCACCATAGCCTCACTGAAATGGCAGTTATGCTGCTTTACATGAGCTGAAGATCTGACCCTCAGCCTTTAAATTCATTTTGGACAGCAATCGCACGAGGTCTGATTCTGATTTTATGCTGGTGTGTAACACCATTGACTTCAGTAGAATTACTCCTGATTTGCACTGCTGTGAGATTGGAGCTGGCTCATAAAAGAGCTACTACCATTTCTCTCTTATTTCTAATTTGACCTACATTTTTACACATATTAGAAAAAATATTTCCCCTCACATATGCACACATTTCAGAACCTGTATATTCAGTTTCAGTCTAAATGTTTCCCCCCTTCCCAGGATTTTTCAACCGAGAAGGTAGAAATAATCAGAGAAGCCCAGTATCAAAAACATCTCACTAATGTCTATTGTAAGTTGACCCAGAAATATACACAGGTACATGGGTACTGCATATAGATGTACCTTACATACTCAAGCTCCTTTTCTGGGTTATATTTACTATACTCTCAATAACAAGCCAATTTTATTTTAGAGCTTTTCCACATCACTTTCCTTCACTCAGTCTACCTGACGTTCTCTTCATTAAATCTGCAAAGCTTTTTTTATGAGCTTTCTTCTTTTTTCTTCCAACTCAGATGTAATTTAATGAACTCCCAGTAACAAATAATCATGTGCACTTCATTCCAGATGGATGAACAAATATGTTATTTAAGCAGTGGATTATAAACGTATTGTACACAGAATCAGTACTCACAGATTCCAAGGGCAGAAGGGACTATTATGATCACCTAATCTGAGCACTTGCATAACACAGGCCACAGAATGTCCCCCCAAAAATTCCTAGAGCGTATCTTTTAGAAAAACATTCAATCTTGATTTTAAAATTGTCAGTGAAGGAGAATCCACCACAACCCTTGGTAAGTTGTTTCAATGGTTAATTACACGCACTGTTCAAAATTTACACCTTATTGCCTGCTTGAATTGTCTAGCTTCAACTTCCAGCCATTTGTCTGCTAGATTGAAGAGCCCATTATCAAATATTTGTTCCCCATGCAAGAATTTACAGACCGTAATCAAGTGACCCCCTAAAACTTCTTTGTTAAGATAATGGATTGAGCTCTTTGAGTCCATCACTATAAGGCATGTTTTCTAATCCTTTAATCATTCTTTTGGCTCTTCTCTGAACCCTCTCCAATTTATCAACATCCTTCTTGAACTGTGGGCACCATTGCTGGACACAGTATCCCAACAGTGGTTGCACCAGAGCCAAACACAAAGGTAAAATAACCTCTCTACTTCTACTCAAGATTCCTCTGTTTATGTATCACAGGATCACATTAGCTCTTTTGGCCACAGCATCTCACTGGGAGCTCATGCGCAGCTGATTATCCACCATGATACCCAAATGTTTTTCAGAGTCACTGCCTCCCAAGATAAAGAGTTTCTTCTGTCATCAATTTCCCAGGGATTTACAAGCTTAAATCCCATTAGATTTTATGGGAATTAACCATGTAAGTCCCCTGTGCATCCAGGGGAGTACTGACCCTCCGAGTAGACTGAAAGTCTAGAATACCAGGAAAGCGTGATCACCTTATGCACATCACCTTGTTAAATTAATAGTATTTTTCAAGATGAAATCCTAGGAATTTGAAATTGTCCGGATGCAGCAGAGTTGTCAAAATGCTGCCTTAATGTATTATGGATTCAATTTTTAATAATAATAATAATAATAAATAAATAATTTAATTAATAAATTGTCAAATAACAGGCTCAATCATAATGTATTAATCAAAGATTATTAATAGAAAATCAATACATCACAATACAGAAAAGAAGATTTTATGTTACCAAACCAATCTGGTGTAGTGATCCCACCGCTCAATCCACTCCCAACTAACTCCAAGAAATTTTCTCCCTTATATACTATGTTCAAGATAAAGAAAATTCCTTTTCCATAACTGATCTACCCAGGAGTTCCTTTTATGATATCTCATATTTCATAATCAATAAGCTAAAGACAACTGCAACCAAGTCATTATTACAGAAAACATCTGTGACAACAAGCAATTCCTATTGAGCTAAAAAACCCTTTCAATAACTCATTATCTCATCAATCACAGAACACATCTGTAATAACAAGTATTCCTTATCAATCATAAATGGTCATTTCTTGGTTTCCTGGACTTTTGGTCATATTTTCTAAAAGTCAGTGGGGTCAGAGCAAGAGATTACACACCTTCCATCATTGATTTAATACATTCTATCATTTGGTCACACTCTAAGGTTCACCCTAAATACAGCACTTTTCGATTATAGGTATGGTGCTTCAGCACTTTGGTTCATTCACAAAAGGGTTCTAGGAACTTTCTGTACAAAGCATGATGGGAGTTTAATATCTACTAACAAATGTATTATTCTGCCAACCAAGCCTTAAAGGTTTAAGACAATAAGAATTGCTTGATCAGGTGTTGTGTATGATTTAGCACACAAGATAGGTTCTTGGATTTAATGGCATAGGATAGGTACAGTATGAGTGGGAATACACACGAGCTTTGTTATGGGCAGTAGTAGTGAAGCCCTTTGTACACAGAGAACTCTATATACAGTTGTAAGCAGAGTCAGGATGAGCTCTACCCTGACATCTGGTGGCGAGTCATGGTGGGTTGTGGAAAAGAACTTCAGGGGCTGATCTCATTTGCATAGGCACACCCACCCTGCCTAGATGGTTACTTTGGCTGCTGTAGGAGCCCCAGTTTCTCTGTTACTGGGGCAGGAATAAACTGTTATTATCCTGATTATGTGACTCAAGGACAGTGGAACTGTACTCGGCCTTTTGTTATGATGGAGGGACTCACCATCAACTAAGCAGCACTCGCTAGGCAAGGGTCATGGGTTCCAAAACGCAGTGAAGGGAAAAAGGTTGGGGACAGGTATTAATATGAGGTAGCATGGGCCCCCTGGTGAGGGCCTTACATGCTAATTGCACTTCCTCTTCTCTCCACTGTGGAATATCAGAGCTAATTTTGATTCTATTAGGAGTATAGTTACAGGCTGTTGAGCTGAATTCACCCACTGAGTTCCCCCACTACAAGCTGAAATCACAAAAGAGCTAAACTTACTAAGAGCTGAAATCACTGAGTGTTGTGTTAAATAGGAGGGGAGCCTGAAGATATATTGTGGAGCAGAGCAGTTTATTGGATTCATGGGGCGGCTGACAGAGCGGAGCCCCATGGAGAGGTGGGGCAATCAGCTTTGAACCACATAAGGTGCCCCTTAACCACCACCCCCCCATCTCCACCCAGGTTGGGAGGTAAAACTCTGCAGATAAACTTTTGAACTCTGGGGCTGCCCTGACCAGGGACAGACACTTTTGTGTCATTGGATTTTGGGTGATTTTGGGTTGCTGGACTCAAGAACCAAAGGGAAGGGACATGCCCCAATTTGCTTGGGGTGGGTTTTTTGCTCATGGATTGTGTTATGAATCCTGTTGGTGTTTCCCGAACATAATGCCACATTGTTTCTCTCTGTTATTAAAAGGCTTTTTGCTACATTCAGACTATGTGCTTGAGGGGAAGTATTGCCTCTTGGAGGCGCCCAGCGGGGGTGGTATATATTTGTCCCAGCTCACTGGGTGGGGGCTCGAGCTGGTTTTGCATTGTCTTATTGGAATGGAATCCCTAGATACTGAACCTGGCCCTTGTTGCTGCCAACTCTGACAGGCAGAAGGGTTACACAATTGTTGAAGGGCTGGGGTTTTGCTTTTTATTTTCTAGTGATGTAAAACCATTTTCTGTTTTTCTCTTTGTAACAAGCATACTCCGAATTCTCAAGAATTAAGCCATGAGGAAGAAAATTTAACTGAAAGATATTTTTTTCATTGTGATTGGTTGATCCGTGCCAACTGCTTTCAGTAACTGCTTATGGTCTTATTACCAGAACAGGTAAATGTACAGGTTACGTGAGAGTCAGAAATTTCTATAAGGTTTTATTAGTACATATGTTTCTGTAAATTCCCATAATATGTGTGTGTGTGTAGAATATTTTCTCTGGATCATGGTAATAAGGAAAGCTCTAAACAAGTGCTTCGTGCAAACAGTCACTGAGAAAATTCTCACACCACCTGCCAGTATAAGCATTTCACTTTCCCCACTATGATTATGGGACAGACACCAAAAAAAAAAGCTATTCCCAAGAAACTGTACAATTGAGCTGTATTCACATGAAACCATTCATTAATGTCAAATCAAAGTCTACTGTACTTTTTGTTTCCTTTTCTTCATTTCAGCTTGTTGAAAGCGATTGCTGTGATCACAAACCTTCCTTTCATGCTTTCCAGCATTATTCTAGTTCATAAGCCTTAAAGAGTGACTTGGCATGTAGGTTTTTTCATTAAAGAGAATGTTGGCATTTTTTTAATCACACACTGTCAGGTTCCTGATTTTAATGTACTTTACTGTATTCAGTTGTTAGGAGCCATGTTTGAATATACATATGGCCCTGTTTCAGCAAAGCACTTAAGCGTATCCTTAAGTACAACATTAAGGATGAACTCCTGGCCAAAGTAAAGTCAATAGCAAAATTCCCATTGACTTCAATAGGGCCAGGATTTCACTGTAATGTGAAGCAGTCATAAGTCTGAAAATGCCATCATTAAGGTAGCCTGTATAATGTTTACTCTGCCCCATTATAGCTCTTGAACGGTGTTCCAGCCACACTTGCTAAATCAGTCCACACAGGAGCCTGACTCTGGCACTGCATCCCTGCCAAATTTCTGGTACCCATCACCTCCTGCAGATGTGCAAATGTTGTCCAAAAAAAAATCAGAAAAAAAATAGCAGAAAGTTTGCATATTTTTCACTCTCTGTATTTGAAAAAGATCTGAACCATTTTATCTGATACTTCCGGGGGGGGGGGGGGGGGGAATCCCTCTTGCATTGAGAACAAATTTTCCACATTTTAGCCAAAACAGCAAAGATTTGAGAAAGTAATAAGAAAATGAAAAGGAAAATTTAGAATGAAAATGCTTGGGCAAACCTAACTGTATGCAAAGATACATACTTCACCATTATGTGAATATATATGTGTGGGCAAGGGGGTATAAAATGATTAAATATTCTCTGATACCTCAAGTTTACAAAGCATGACATAATGACACATTACATAATAGGGTATGTTTTACTGGGAGATCGCTACAAGTTGTGGATGTGCTGTGAGGAATCAGCATGTTTGATCATCTGATGAGTGTATTTATGGCCAGACGCATGTCCCAAAATGTCTGAAACTGTATTATTATGATTATCACTAATTATTAGTATGTAGATCGCCTTTTTACATTTCATTTTTTAAGTTACTGAATGTGTCCCAGAGACTAAATATATTTAAGAATAGTGAAAATGTGTAAATAGTAAATTCCTTTTTCTTGCTCCCTCCTTGTACACTAGAACCATCCCAAAGAGTCCTTCGTCCTGTCACTCAACGTGCCCGTGCCGAGTCAAATTCTACTTTCAGTTACACCACTGCTTGGCACCTTCTGCAGTTGTGTGCACTTGGGTAAAGTCAGTACTGTTAACCCCAAGAGTTTACAAGCCCCCCCCAAAAAAATATATAATATTTGTGTCCAAAACCACTGGAGACTCTTTATATTGGCCTTATGGTTTCTGAGACTTTAAGCCTCACATTGTCCAGATTTTCTTTGCAACCATGAGGGCTAGAACCTTGCCCAGTGTCCACCCAAAAAAATTAAGTTTCTTGCAATATCACAACATCCCAGGTGCCGGGACTTCAAGAAAAAGACCAAATATTGTGAGAGTTGTGATAAAAGCACAAGAGTGAGCAACAATGAAAGTCATGGTAAAATACTACCATCTCTGGTGAGTTGAGTATTCTTATTTGGTAGCATTTTACACTCACTTTCCACTGTGTGTGTGTGTGTGTGGTACTAGAGACTCAGCTGTAATTTTGTATGTCTACACTTCAATCGGGCCATGTGATTGCAGCCCATATAGACATACCCAAGCTAGCTGTGACAGAGCCAGCTCATTAAAAATCAGCGTAGCCATGATGCTGCAGGCGGTTGCATGGGATAGATGCCCCAGTATGCGCCCAGGGTCCTGGGAAGGAGTGTACTAAGGAGGCTATCCCACATTGCTGTGGCTATACTGCCATTTTTAATGAGTTAGCTTGATAAAAGCTAGCTTGGGTATGCCTACACATGCTATAGTCGCTCCTCCAGATTGCAGTGTAGACATATCCAATGCCATTGGAGTTACCCCAGGATAAGCCACTGTAACTGAGGGTACATCTACACTGAATAAGAGGCTGTAATTGCAGCACATGTCGGCATACCCAAGCTAGCTTTAATCTAGATAGCTTGTGAAGCCATGGCAGGACAGGCTTCAGCCTGGGCGGCACAAGCCTGCCCAGGACCCTGGGAATGGATTGAAGGCCGTGCTGCCTCAGCTTTACTCATATTGGTACCCGAGCTAGCCAGATCAAAGCTCACTCAGGTATGTCTCCATATGCTGCAACTGCACCTAGGACTGCAGTGTAGATAGTAGAGTATGTAGGTTTTATAATACAGAAGTATTTAGCTAGACACCACCAGAAACCTGCCATATTGCTCCTGAGTATCAAGGAAAGAATATGGCTCAATCTTTATTTACCAGTTTGTAGTTTAAAAGATCAGATCTCAGAACTGGGCATTTTGAGCCTGATCTAGTGCCCACTGCAGCCAATGGAAGGATTTCCATTGATTACATCAGGCATAGAAACAGGCCCTAACCTGGCACTTGGTTAATCACCATTAAATTATGTAGCTCTAGCTAAATTTATGCTAATACTAGTCCAATTAAGCAGCAGTTATTGCCATTCACTATCATTAGGCTAGATTAGTTTCCTGGGTGAGGGCCTAGTAAAACAGTTATCCCTTTATACCATGCCCAAATGAAATAGAAGATGCTGTACTATCATATTACATTTCTGTGGTCTTCTTGGAGCTGTGTGGATACAGTTCCTGATGTGCCATCTCAGCATTTCTCCGATGGCTCCACCAGCTTCTGCAGAATTTAATCTTTCATTGTTTAAGAGATGTCTAGCCCTCAGCCAAAGAGATTCTCTTGTTTTCTGCATTCCCAACAAGCATTGTAACATCTAAAATTGTCTCTCCTTGGTTTGTGTTCTAAATCATCACATTTCACTCTTCATTCTGTTTGCAGAATATTAAACTATAGCTCCATGTGCCAGATGCCAAGTCTGGGACAGCAGGAAAGGCAGGCCTTTAACATGCAAGTGGTTTGTGACATGTCTAGAGCAGTGCAAAGGAGTGTCCAGGAGAATTCCCCACTATGTAGATCCTAAAATGTAAAGCCGCAACATAGGGGATACACAGGGCTCCCAGCTGGTACTGGACCCCAACATCCACATGCTGCCAACAAAGCTGTGGGGCTTGATTCTTCATCACCCTGGATCTTGTGTGGTCGTTTACACCTGTGCAAACTGAGTGCCATATAGAGTGGTGTCCTCCTACTCCTGCATTGCATTCCCTCTGCAAAGGTGTCAATAACAGCAGAAGGTAATGGGCAATCGGGTCTGTAGTGTTCTTAACATCCTGAAAATATCAGACAAACTGCCAGGGAACTCAGTTTTATCTAACACCTGGATCTGAACCACTGGCACCACTGAGAGTCAGGGTTTCTAACATGAAGTTTACACCGCCAAGCCTTTGCCATGAGTGGAACCTTAAAGCCCTACCAATGCAGTGGGTGACAGTCTTCTCCTGGTCAATCGCCTTCTCTGGATACAGAAAATACTATTGCTAAATAGTCCTTTTCCCCAGCGACATACAGTCCCTTCCCTTCCTTCTCTGTGATATCCTGACCCTCTCCTATTCCCTGCCACCCCTCACCAGGGTTGTGTGGAAGGCAGTAGACCTAGGATATATTCCCCCTTGCAGTGATGATGCATGTGGGCGCAGAAGAAGCCAAGCACCACAGCAATCCTTTGGAGCAGGGAGTACTCCCTTCCTAATTCCCTCCAGTGAGTAAATTGCTCAAAAGGAGATGGGGCCAGGCCCCCACCCAACCTTTGTAGCTCCCCATCCCCCCCGGCCCCAGCCTGCCAAGCGCACTCACCAGGAGAAACACTCAGCCCCTACCCCAGTACACACTAGGAAGCTCCAGAGTAGGTTGAAGTGTAACATCTCCTCTGTGTGTGGTGTAGCTATGTGCTGCCCCAGACACAGGACTGTTTAGCCTCCAGTTTTTAAACAAAGCTCTTTCTTCACATAGTTAACTATTGTCCACTGGGCCTATAGTGGTGTCAAACTTTTGTCCACTAGAAGTCAGCCTGTTCGTGTCTCACAACTATTTATAGGTTCCTTTTTTAAAATCTGTTTTTGTTTCAGATTTGTCACCCTGCTACTCACTGTCAACGAGGTTTCACTGGCATCCGGGCTAGTAACAAATGAAGCACCACCGAATGCTAGTGACTGGCACCCTGTAAGGCCATGACACTGAAGAGTGTACCAGCTGCTCTCTGTTTCATCAGTGGCTGGCTTACTTCCAGCTTTGACTTCCCATTTAGCAAGGTAAGCCCAGTGCATTTAATAGTCTCTGAGTAAGCATTTCATTGAAAACTCAATGTTACATGTGGCCTAGACAAAAAAGCTATCAAACGTAATAGCCAAAAAGGGGTGAGGTGGGCAAACGGAACACAAAACAACCAATTGCACTGTTCAAAAATGAAAATTTTTGTTGACCATCTGTTTCTACAGTTAATAATTTATGCCTTTAAAACCACAGGGACATATCCTCAGCTGATGTAAACTAGCGCAGCGCTGTTGAAATCAACGGAGCTGTTAGATTGATTGGCACTGGCTGGCATAGTATGTAAGTGAAAGAAGATGGGGTGAAATTCTGCCCCACACTCACTCATTCCTGTGCTGTGAAAAGACCAAAGCACAGCAGACCCACTGTGGGGGTGAGAAGGAATGGGAATGTGGACAGTTCAGTGGAGATGTGTGGGCATGGCCATTGTGTCTGACAGGGTTTGTCTACACAGCATTGTAAACCCTGGGCTGTGGGACCTGGGCTTGCAGACCCTGTGTTTTCAAACCTGTGTTTGAGCACCCATACTGCATGGTAAACCTGGGTTTACAATTGCTGGACCCAGGTCTCACAAGCACATTAACGTGTCCACACTGCACAATGCAGACTGTCTGACTCAGGTCTGTGGCTTGAGCTGCATCCACACTGCAAAATGATAGGGCTTGGACTGGAGTCTCAGCGGACTTGGGCTCCGACCCTTTCCCCTAGCAGGGTTCTAGGACGTGGGTGATTACAGTCTCAAGTCAGAATGATGGAAGCAGCCAGGGCTTGGGCTCAGACCTGAATCAGAGCCAGGATAAGTGTGCAATGTAGACATAGCCTGAGCCATGCATCAGTCCTGTGGGAGTGATGTCATTGGCTGCAGTCACTACAGCCTAGTATCTGCAATGTAACTATGGGGAAGCTCCAAGCCCAGTCTATTGCCCACTTTCAGCCACCCATTTTTTCACATCACCTATGAGACAGACTTTGGCCATGTGTGATGACTATCACCTCTGGGGATCTGGTAATGAACTCAGACCTGTGTTTTGCACAAGTTCTTTTATCTGTATCTATACAGGTTATGGTGCTGCACCAGTGATGGTATACACACATTCCTGTGTGACACCGAGAACAAAGCTAACCAGCGAATCAAATATATTTATAGCACTCGAAAGCCATGTTCTAATGAAGCTTATACTAAAATATGTATCAGTAATTGGATTCATTAAACTTTAGAAGAAAACAAATGAAATAAATGAGTCACTCCTGCTATAAGTCTATTTTTAGTATTCATACGTGTGTTTCAGTGTCTCTCGGTTACTGAGTATGATACTGTGAAGAGTTTGTAGGGTTGGGGCAATTTTATTTTTCTGGGGGAGAGGAGAAAATGGTAGGGGGAGGTTTTCCTGAGCCTCCTATTCCTCCACTACATCTTTAATTACCAGTGCCTTAAATAGACTTTCAGACTGAGGGGACTAGATACAGCATGAATGCTGTTCTGAAGTTGGTCCACAGGGTTCACTTGAGGATGATGTGAGGGTCTTACTTCTTCCCAGGGGAGAGGTATGGCCTTCGTACCAATCGACATCCCTACAAGGTTAGGCACTCGAGACCTCAGTGCAGATCCTACTGCAGAGCAAGCTGGGAATTTTCCATCAGAAAGATTTCCCAACAGAAAATGCCCTTTTTTGCAAAAATCGATTTTCCTTGGGGAAATTTCAGTTTTGCTGAAAAATGTCAGTTGGACGTTGGGAAACATCAAAATGATGGCTCCCCTGTTCGGGGCTTGGAAGTCTCTTGTGAATTTCACTAGTGTGATATTTTTAACTTAATCTTCTAATAATTTAATGAGGTAGGCTCCAAAAGCCATATGCAGGCATCTGCCAGATCTTAAAAAGTACAGCGCACTCAACAACTCACACTGCAGTTGTATTTCTGACATTTTGCCCTGATTTAGGATGATTTTTTGTTTTAAATGTGACTTTTTATGGAAGTGGAATTTCCAGTTTCCAACTAGCTCTATCCTACTGTTTTGCAGCATGTTGAGCCATCACTATGCATTGACCATGTTACCTAAAGATAAAGGTTGGAATAGGATTTGCCAAAATGGGAGCCTACGGTTAGGCTCCTACATCTATGTTTAAATATATAGGCATCTCCCTCAAAAGTGCTGAGCACCCAACAGCTCCCATTGAGCTTCATATGAATTGTTGAGTGCTCAGTACTTTTGAATCAGGCAGGTGCCTGAATATGGATGTGGGAGTCTACCTCATTGAATTATTAGCAACACAAATACAAATATTATATCATTTTAAAAACCTTTACACATCTAACTGATCAGGAATCCAAAGTGGCCACTACTACAGAAATGTTTCAAAATTTGGCTTTTTTTTAAGTGTTGTTATTATTCACTTCAGGCCAGATCCTCAGCTGGTACAAATGTCCATTGCTCTGCTGACTTCAGTGGAGTTACACCAATGCGAAGATCTGGATGGCTGTATCTTTTAAAGACATGAATTTTGAATTATCACTCCAATGTGGCTTTGAAATCATTAACAATTCAGTAACTTTTCAATAAATCACAATTGAGTTACAGACATTGTGGGCTGTTGAATTTTGAAGTGTCTATGTTGTATACGGACACAAGAAAATAAATACTTTGTGGAAAATAACAAGCCTTGTCCTATGTGTGATACTCTGACCTTTCTGCATTTATGCATAACTAAGAGTACACTGTGAATTAAAATCAGGGCTTACTCTGTTTGAACAGGAAGTAAGCGACAAAGAGTTCTCCCTTAAATGTTTTATCTCAATGAAAAAAAAAGTTGCCAAGGCAGTTCTGAAACATTTTCAAGAACCTCCTTAAATATTCTTGAGGATTTGATCCTATATTTATTTTAAAAAAACCTCTTCATATTATGCAATTGCAATAAACATGTATATAAATTTCCCTAGTGGACATGCATGTAAAGAAAGTAAAGGAGTCTATAGGTAAGAATAACTTATGCTCCTGAAGTGGAGTACAGTAAGAGATTTTTAGAAAATAGCACAGGATCCAGTTGTGTGTTGCGTGTAAAATGTTTGCAAAACAGCATCCCTTCCTGAAGCTTCTACTTCAGATATGTGTGAGACATGTGCCTGGAGAGAGACACTCTCTTTGAAGTATGTCAGACTGTAGCAGAGCCTTGCCTAGGCATTTCAGCTTAGCTTACAATAATACACAAAGGCTGAAAACAGAGATTTGATGCCAGAATTTAGCCCACTGTTTAAAAAGTGTCCTCATATTTCAGCAATCTCTCCCTTGCACATTAGGGGCCACCTCACTGTCTGACCGTTTGGGCCTTGTCCACCTATCATTTGTATTTGGATAAGTTCATCACTATTAGTCCCTCATGCTCCAAAACAGGTCTTTCATTGTAAAGACAATGCACGTACACACCGACACCACAGGTGTTTTCCTTACACACCTCATGCATTCACCTTGATTTACATCTTCCCTGCCTTCTGCTGCTTGCATAGTTTTAGGACAGAACTGGTAAATTTTACTACACACAAGCAAGAAGTATGGCAAACACAGTATAGTACAAGCAGTGTGGGATGTATGGGGCAGTTGGAGTGAAATTCATCCCTGTAGCAAGGCACAGCACAAGACCATGGCACTGCTAAGAGCTTACAAATACCAATCAAATAGAAGAGGGGTGAAATTCACCCCTGTGCAGAGAGCCCATGCAGGTCTATGTATCACATTAGGCCTGATTAAATATTATTTCTACATTTTAAACTGGGGCTTCAGTGGTACACCGAGTTTATTCTGGCTTTCTGCGCAAAGATAAAATTTCTCTTGGAAGAATTCCATGAGTGGTTTGAAAAGGATATACTTTTGATAACAGCCTTTCACAGTCCACATAAGCAGTAGATACACCTTGTGCTGGCCCTCTGCACTGAGCTGGGTTTTACCCTTGTGGAGCATCTGTGCTATTCTGAAGAAACCCCACAAAATTGCTCTACAAATTGCATTATGGAGAATAAACAGATATCGCAAACATCCAGTTTTCAGGAACATTAGCCAACACCTCAGTTATCCATATAAGCATGGGAATGGTGGAATGAATATTCTGCTGTTTGTGTATTGATAATTTATAGCCATTGAACTGAAATCCTGATCCCAGTGAAGTAACTGGGAGTTTTGCTATTGATTTGAATAGGGCCAGGATTTAACTCCCATGTTTTGATCCTTTGGCTCCACCTGTCATCTTTAGCAAGTTTCAGAGTAACAGCCATGTTAGTCTGTATTCACAAAAAGAAAAGGAGTACTTGTGGCACCTTAGAGACTAACCAATTTATTTGAGCATAAGCTTTCGTGAGCTACAGCTCACTTCATCGGATGCATACGATGAAGTGAGCTGTAGCTCACGAAAGCTTATGCTCAAGTAAATTGGTTAGTCTCTAAGGTGCCACAAGTACTCCTTATCTTTAGCAGGATCTGTCTTCAGGCCCTGATACTGTCTCAGTTTCCACTTCTTCCCATTTAAGCAGACTTCACATCGCAGATGGTTTTTTCCCAATAACTCTCCTCTTTTCAGAAATCTGGTTTATTAACAATAAGCTCAAAACAATGTATCTTCCACTCACCCTTCCTAACGGGCTCATACCTTTGACATTGGGTTCTTAGTTCGGTCCCTGCTGAGGCTTTCCTCCTAGCTGGTTCCTGCTCCTTGTAGACTTGTCTCCCAGGCCTTCCATCTAAGAGCTCTGGAGAGTTACTCAGCCTAGGCCTCCTCCCTAGCCCTTTCCTGACTTTCTTCCCACTTTTTGATGGACCACTCACTCCCAGATCTGCTCTTCTTAGAGTCTTCCCGGCCAGCCAGGTTCCTAGTCACATGATCCTGGTACTTTGGTCCCTCTACTGAGGAAGCAGCCCAACCCCTTAAAAAGTCAGCTCACCCTGTGACAAAACATATTCCTCCAAGCATTGGTGTTTGGATTCTGAAATTACACATGTGCAATAAGTAGTGTTAATCTGCATTAGACCATCTTTTTTTTTATATATTTTCTTACTGTGTGAACACATTACCAAATTGTGTTCTATGAATAAATCCTACCAGTGCGCATATTATAACAATTATATTCAACAATGAGTTATACATCAGCCGACCTGCTTCCTAATCAGAATGTTGAAGATACAGCTGATATGCTATTATCAAAAGTACATCATTTTCAAGCTATTCAGGGAATTCTTCCAGTGTATTTGATCAGTCTATTCAATTTGCCAGATCATAGCAGGCATTTATTTGTCTTTAAAGTTTTTTTAACCATAAGTATAAGAAAAAAGTATGGTTTAACAATACGCTTGGGAACATGTATTTGAATACAGAAAATTAGCTAAGGTGACTATGGAGTAACAATTGTACACCTTGAAGTGATGTAACTTTAATAACGTTTTTAATCACCCACAGAGTCAATTATTGAAGGTTAAAATTAACCCCGTGTGCAGTGCACACACATGTTCTATGCATAAATTGAGCAACAAAGTCCTCAAAATGGGACCGAAGTTGTATATAAGCTTTGTGCGGGCTCTCTTCACAAAGATGAATTTCATCTGAAGTGAATAATACACATTAAGGAGTGGGTTTTTTTGTTTTGTTTTTGCTTTAAATAACCACACTTTTCAGTCGCTGCAGTCCCTTTGGGCCAGATAGTACTCCCACTGAAGTTAATGGATTTTGCCATTGAATTCAAGGTCACTTTAAAAGTGAAACAAATCCCAAACAATTCTGACAGCAGATTAACAAAAAGGACTGCAATCTACTAATGATGTCAAGATAACTGTATTCTGAAAGGCCTGAGCTACAAATAATGAGCTCAACCCTACAAATCCATCCTAGAAAGGGTTCCCTTTGACTTGAATAGAAGTTCATCATGCGGAAGACTTGCAGGATCAAAATTTCCCCACCAACAATTAGCTGTTCCATAACAGTCTTGAAATAAACTAAATTATTTTTGGTAGTTGTTTTTTTTCCCCTATGCTTCTCCCAGATAATCTTGTATGAAATTAAATATGCCAGAGGGCAAAGGGACATGCTCTATGAGGTTTAATCCAAAATCCTCATGTTTTTCTGGTTTTAAATATTGCGATTGATATCCAACAAGTAGAGTGAATTGTACACCCCACAGGGAGAATGGGAATAACGTATTGCAATAGCCTTTGGTCAGCAATGCCATCTCATAGCACTTGCATTTCATTCCAGCGGTTCCCGGCTGGGACATCATCAGACCCTCGCCATATGCGGAGCCTTATAGCTCTATCATCAGTTTAATATTTCCATAGGCACTGACACACACACTGCTGTTTGGATGCTCTGGGGATGTGTTACTGCACTTCCTAAACATTTGGGGGCGGGGGAAATGGTGGCCTGTCGCCTTACCATGAACCGTGCTGTTGTCACTGTAAGGGGCAGGGGCAGTCCTGCAAGTTTTTCATTGAAATCCTCAAAACTTGCTGCAGGACAAACAGACCTACAGTGAGGAGGGAGGGGGGGGTGTATTTCCCCATCACCCCTCTGCACCCCTTCCAGCGATTGCCCTTGGCTTGGGGCCCCTCGACCCTTGCTAAAGAGCGAACCAACTGGGTACGGTGTGAGAGCCGGAGACCTGGGCCTCATCCCCAGCAGCAGCAGCCAGCGACAGACCTCTGCCTCCTAAGGGGCTGCAATGTACCAGCCTGCAGCCGGCAGGAAAGGCAGGCGCCTTCCCGGCCCCGATCGGCGCGGGGAGGGGCCAGCGCGAAGGCATGGGCGCGGAGCTGGCCGGCCGAATCCCCCGCCGCGCTGGCTGGCCCCGGCTCCCCACTAACTCCGGCTGGGCAGCCGCACAGGGCAAGGGCAACGGGCAGCTGCCTTGGGCTCGGCCAGGCGGCGGCGGCGGCAGGCGTTCCTGGGACAGACACTGTGCCGCTGCGACAGGGGAGGACGAGGCTGGGAGCTGAAGGAGGCGCAGTGAGCATGCGCCGCCAGAGCCACTGGCTAGGTTCTCGGTCCAGGTAGCAAGGCAAAAAAAAAAAAAAAAAAAAAAAAAAAAACAAACCAACCACCAACCCCACGAAGCAATTTATAGCCCGCCGACGCTGTAGTGTGTGTGGCTCTCCAGCACCAACAGGTAGGAGGAGAGGGGCTGGAGGGGCGGCGTTGGGGGGGCACAGTGCTGGCGCGGCTGCTGGCTTTGCGGGGAGGGGGGAGTGAGCTGCCTCCCCCGGGTATTTTGTCATTCTTGTTATTTTATTATTTTCAAACTAAACTGCACCATGGACGTGCCCACAGACCATGCATCTTCAGCCGGGCTCCGTCTGAGCGGCCCAGAGCCGGGCAGGCTGGGCGGGCGCAGGGCAAACGGGGCTGCAGAGCACCCGCAGCACCCAAGGCGCCCTTGCAACCCAGAAGCAAGGCTCCCCCGGCCTCGCTGTGTAGGTGTGTGCATGTCGATCTAGCTGTGTGTCGGGCAGAGAGGGGAAGGAGGGGGAAACTGGGGGGAGAAGGATTTCATGGGTTTAAAACGTTGCCACGATCCGATCAGCCTCTGTTTACACAGCAGTAATCAGGCGCTTTGTGGATGGTAAGAATGGAAGGATACTGGTGGAATTCAGTGTGAATCTCCTTTGTACACCCGAGGTGGCATAGGAAGCACCTCATGTGAATAACGGAGGAGCCTGATCATACTTGCAGTGGCTCTTGTCCCTGGGCTTTGGAAAAGCAGCAGGCAATTTTTGATTGTATTTTCTTTTTTTTTCTTTTGCATGAAATGTATTCAGTTGCAATTCAGCCGGAGAATTGGTGTAAATCGTGGAGTCCTAATTAACTAAAGGAAGATCTGTTCATTATACCTTTATTTAAGCACAGCCAGAGACAGCCCTTTCAATGGAAGGGAATTATTTCTTGGGTGTGTTTCCTTTCTCTCCTTCCCCCCTCCCCTTCAATGTTTACATTTACCAGGGTTTAATAATAATGTTGGGGCTTTAAAGATAATGTTGGGGGTTTAAAGATTTGTAATAATAAAGGGGGGGAGGCAGAAGAAGGACGGGGGGGGAACCTTTAAAGCACAGTGCTGTTGTCTGTCTAGCATCTGTGTTTATTTCAAACCTAAATGACAAAATCATGGTTTACAGGGGAAAAAACAGTGAATACCATTTTCTTTTACAATGTGCATGAGCTAACACTGTGATTAATGTGCTTTGGTGACTTGGGTTAAAAAGCATAAATTCTGCAGGGTTTCTTTGGGTATGATCCATATCAACACAGCAGCTGCCTCTAAAACATTGACAAATATGTAGATGTAAAATAAATGTAGGTAATGTGCAAATATAAGTGGCCTTTTAGGATTTTTTTTTAAGATGCCAATGATTATTTCCTGGAGTTATGAACTGGGGATCATTTTATTCATAAAGCCTTTGAGGCATGACCTATAAAATTGTATATTCTACCAAATATAAAGTGTATACCAAATATGATATGTTTGATCAGTTCAGGGGCTATAAACAAGCCAAATCTATGATATTACAAACAAGTCAAAATGTTATACAATAAGTATGCAGGTCATATAAAAAATGCCTCATGGTATATAAAAACAAATAGTGCACAGATTTACAACTTGATTTGGGTCCCCATAAATTAACATCTTTGTTAGCACTTTCTGACATCATTACTTGTTAACTTAAGAACTGATAGCTCACTTTTTTTTTTCAGATATTTTGATGGCATGACAAGTCAGAAAGAAGAAAAGAGGATGTACTGTATGACTAGACACAAGATCTGTTCTGTTTGTGGATTACATTTGCAGTAAGATGTATGGATCTATTTTTCCCTTGTTCTTATATATAGATCATAAGACTTGACTGAGGCAATATCCATATCATCCATCCATCTATGGCGAACTACAGCCATGCAGCTGACAACATTTTACAAAATCTCTCTCCTTTAACAGCCTTTCTGAAACTGACTTCACTGGGTTTCATAATAGGAGTCAGTGTGGTGGGTAACCTTCTGATCTCCATTTTGCTAGTCAAAGATAAGACCTTGCATAGAGCTCCTTACTACTTCCTGTTGGATCTTTGCTGCTCAGACATCCTCAGATCTGCTATTTGTTTCCCGTTTGTTTTCACCTCTGTAAAAAATGGCTCTACTTGGACGTATGGGACTCTTACTTGCAAAGTGATTGCCTTTTTGGGGGTTTTGTCCTGCTTCCACACTGCTTTCATGCTGTTCTGCATAAGTGTCACCAGGTACTTAGCTATTGCCCACCACCGGTTTTATACAAAAAGGCTGACCTTCTGGACTTGTTTGGCAGTTATCTGTATGGTGTGGACCCTTTCTGTAGCTATGGCTTTCCCCCCAGTTTTAGACGTGGGCACCTACTCATTCATTAGGGAGGAAGACCAATGCACATTTCAGCATCGTTCTTTCAGGGCCAATGATTCTTTGGGATTTATGCTTCTTCTTGCCCTTATACTCCTAGCCACACAGCTTGTCTACCTCAAGCTGATATTTTTCGTTCATGATCGCAGGAAAATGAAGCCAGTCCAGTTCGTTGCTGCGGTGAGCCAGAACTGGACTTTTCATGGCCCTGGAGCCAGTGGTCAAGCAGCAGCTAATTGGCTGGCTGGATTTGGAAGGGGTCCCACACCACCAACCTTGCTGGGAATCAGGCAAAATGCAAATACCACCGGCAGGAGAAGGCTACTGGTCTTAGATGAGTTCAAAATGGAAAAGCGAATCAGCAGAATGTTTTACATTATGACATTCCTCTTTCTGACCTTGTGGGGTCCCTATTTGGTAGCCTGTTACTGGAGAGTTTTTGCAAGAGGGCCTGTCGTACCAGGGGGATTTCTAACAGCCGCTGTCTGGATGAGTTTTGCCCAGGCTGGAATCAATCCTTTTGTCTGCATTTTCTCCAACAGGGAGCTGAGGCGCTGTTTCAGTACAACCCTTCTTTACTGCAGAAAATCCAGGTTACCAAGGGAACCTTACTGTGTTATATGAGGGAGCATCTGTAAATCTTTAGCCTTGTGAAACACTACCCTTTATCTGCTAAGCAATTGTGGCCTGTAGCCATGTCTTGAGAAGAAAACCAAGAATGGGAAGTCAGCAGCTATAAGGATTTGGGCAACATTCTGCAGTCTTTGCAATAGCTCACCTATAATCCTATTTGAAACCCAAAAGTGTTCCTGCTGACCACTGGTGAAGGTTTGTAATTAAGAACAAAGGACTGAACCACTGCCCTGAATTCCTTTATGTGGTTGAAATCTAGATAAGGATTGCAGATGCTAAGTATCAGTGCTAAATGCTGTGTATATCACTACATAAAATAAGACCATCAAAACGATTAGCATTGGACATCTTAATAAGTTAAGTTGATATGAGGTTAATGTGTTGATAAAACTAATTTTAGACATCTGAAGACGTTTAAAACATTTCATTCAATTATTGTTTTGCAAAGACTGAAAATTGGGGACTCGTAAGTACCGTAACTAATTAAAGATGTGCCATGCATTATTGGATTATCACACTGACAAATCTGTTTGCCTTGTGAGTGAGTTTTGGGGAGCATTCCAAAGCAGTATTTTTGTTCAAATTAGACTTTACTCTTTTTTTCCAAATATATTACTCTTTCTAAGTACCATTTCCTTAACAATGAAATTACTAGCATTCAACTGTATTCTGTGGTTTTTGCTGATTTGGTATAAAGTTTATTGGCATCTTATTTATGTTTTTTAAAAAGCTAGGTATCAGTCTGTTAGGCAACGTTAGCCTAGGTAATACCCAGTCATAATTGAATGGTCATAATTATACAGAATAAACACATGTTGCCTTAAAGGGTTATCTAGTATCTTCCATTTTGTTTAGCAATGAAGCAAATAAGCAAGGAAAATTGAATCAGTAACTCTGGTCAGTCATTTGGGAGTGCATGAACGATCACATAATCCTCTCTTTCTTTTTTACTGCTATGGTTCCCAAAATCGGTACGCACATCACTGGGATGATATGATATTTTTTCTAGGTGTGCTGCCCATTCTAGTTTGCTCTGAGAAACACAGGCAGTTGATGTATGTTTATATTTTAAGACAGCTGTCATAGGGAGACCGCAGCCTTGGTATGATATCTTGCACAATTTTTGAAGCATTTATTCTACTGAAGGCACAGTCTTGTTTATACTTTCTGCACATTTTGGTGTATTGGTTGTTTTAAATTCTTTAAGTTTTAACTTGTGGAAGCATATAATATGATTTCTAGTATTTTAGAAATACATTAGAGTCTGTGAGTCTTTCCTTCTTTAAGGTACAGATGTGTGGATTTCAATATAAAGTTGCATTTGCCAAAATTTACCTGTGTAGCCTGTTAATTTTCTTGGAATAAAATTTTACATTTTTTCCAGTTTTATACAGTTAACCTTTTTTATTTTGTCAAGTGAGCTAGCATGAGATTTGAGAATGTAGCCATTATGGATTATTATTCTTTGCAGTCACTGTATTCGCAAACTGTAAATGCATGAATGATGGGGAACACAGGATTGATAAATGATATTATCTACAATAGCACTGTTGTGTAGTTTATCATAATTATCCCTCTTATCTATTCTAAGATGTCAGTTATATTTAAAGGTACAACACAGTATTAGACATAAACTTCACAGTTTAATTTTGGTAAGTGTATACATTTGAAGCACAACATCATGAGTCTGTCAGACATAAAGAATGTTGGTTTTCTTAAGGTTTGAAAGAAAAGACTAGTGGTTTTAATTAAATATTGGTGTACTCTGTCATTGTAGTTTTATGACCAGCCGGGTAATCCAAATATACACAAGCAGCAGTCAGTAACTGAAATGCTTAAGTTTGTATGGTAACATTATACAGTGTGTATGTAGCAATTCAGAGAGTTGTGTCTATATATGATCAGACAACTTGATCACAGATTTTTAGTGAGCAATCTGTTTATTTGACCTCACTTACACTTTATACCAAGGTTGATTGGTTGAGAGACATAGTTTAATATACAGATTTGAAACAGAAAAATCACTACACTAATGATTTGTCATTGGACCAGGAATATTGCAGATCATAATTTGAAATGGGACCAAGAAAATTCTAGCAAAAAGGCTTTTTTATTACACTGAAAAAGGCTTTGAAATTAATATGGCTAAAAATTTGTCTAAAATAGCAAAATGGAATAAAAAGTAAATTATATGTTGAGAAAAATTCTGGAAGTTGTCCCACTTAAGTTTACTAAACAGTTGATTGGCAATAACTTTAGTCTGATTTCTATAAAATAGTAACCTTTACAAGGAAAATTGATATTACATATTGTAATAAAGATGTACATACACATAAAACTGTAAATAAAGTTATAGTAGTACATATAATAGGTTCTGAAGATTAGCCAGATAGTTGTCAAGTAAGATACTTTCAAAAACTGCAGATTCAGGCCTGGGCGTGGCTCCTAAGAAAGTCAGTTAGTATTTGCGCATTAACATAATTTGGTAGCAGAAGCAGACCCGAACATTTCAAGAATGCTCTGATTCTGGAGTACTAAGAAGGCTGTATTTACTCTGCAGTGGGAAAAAAAACTATTTAAAATTATTTCCCTGGAAATTTTGCAAACAGTAAAGATGTTAATTAAAATAATAAACAACAAACAAGTCTGAAAGCAATTTTTTTGCTAAATATATTTCTTTTTGACATTAATATCCTTTGTTATACAGTTTGATACAATTCTTTGGACTTTAACAAAACATACACAGTTGTGTTATTACTTGACAAGAAGCCAGAACTATTTTCAAAATTACATTATAAGAAGTCCTATGTCAGAGCTACTTCCTTTTATTCTGTCCCATTATAAAGGAACAAGGGGACATTCAATGAAATTAAAAGACAACACATTAAGTTATGTTTTATGCAACATATAATTGCTCTGTGGAACTCACTGGCACATGATGTTATTGAGGCATATATCTTAAATAAGATTTCTATGAGGATTATATGCTTACATGAATTAAAATAGCATGTGCAGGTATTGTAATGCTTGTCATTTTGATCCTGGTTAATGTATCAACCTCATGCTTCAGGATATAAATTGATTGGGCCAAGAAGATTCTCTCCATATTACTGCACAGTTGTCAGGGTTCCTTGTGGGGGCTTTTTGCTTTCCTCTGAAATTCAGGGTTTAGGCCACTGCCAGAGCTATGATAGTAGACTAGAAGAGTTAATGGTCTCTTCTGGTATAACAATATCATCCTACTGTACAGCTGCATGTACCTTTTATTCTCACACATTTAACTTAAAGTTAGCCGTTTTCATTTTAATCTTACTGACGAAGTATCGGAGGAAATCAGCAGGAACAGGCCCCTTCAATCAAAGTGTCTCCAGCCCCACTCCCTTCCTCCCCCTTAATTGCCCCTCTGACCCCTAGGCAGCCTCCCTATCCCCCCCATTTCCAACTGCGTTGTTTCATTTCCTTAGTTTCTCTCTGCTCCAGTTCCTGTGCTCTTTTAGGACCATCCCACCCAGTCCTCCACCCTTCTGCCTACTCCCATCCAAATAGTGGATTCACTTGCTGCAGCAACAGGCCCCAGCCATCTGGATTCCCTTCCTGAAGAAGAAGATAGCAGGCAGTAGGTTCCCTGCAGGTATTGCTAGTTTCGGAGCTGTCATTTCCCATTTCCTGGCTAACAGGATCTGGTCTCTGTGCCATGGGGCTTCATCCAAGAAGTAGGTGAACCAGAAAGGAAAAAGTTAAAATAAAAGTAACTTTTTTCCCCAAAATAAAGGAGACCATAATTATTGTTCTGTTGCCCAGGAGACATCTGATTTGTGAAGTCTTAGTTTAAAAACACGTTAAATGGATAACAACATCTAGCTAGTAAATGAAAGCAACATTTTGTACAACTACAAAATATTCTTATAAAACAGCTTTCAATCAATCTTTAGACCTGGACGGCATAGGAGACCAGTGTGGTGATCCCCTTTGAAGTGTGTTGTGTTTGTTCACTTGCATTGTCTTTGCTCTGCCTTTTATGCATAAGAACATTTACTTTTATTAATACAAGTCCACTGCTGCAGCAGCATGTTATTACTGATGGGTAAAGAAGCTAGTTCGATGACTTTCACAGAGGTGAATTAGAATGTGTATTTTGACTAGAACATTTGTTTTTTTATAAATGTTGACTAAAAGTTTTGGGTTATCAAGCCATTACATAGTTATACAATCTTACATACCAGATAGTGAACTTCCTTCTAATTTATATTCATTGAGCACTATTTAAGTGCATGTTACAGCATTCCTCTAATTGACTTTTCAGAGGAAGAGGAAGGATGTTAATCCTAAAATATTGTTCTCCATTATTACAAGTCAGTATAAAATCCTTTCCTACTAATTATTGAAGTGACTTTCAGTGAGAAGAGTTCAGTGGGCTCAATTTGATGAGTAAGGGTCATAAATTTCCCTCCATTGATGGGACGATATGGCACTGTGCAATGCATATCCCAGTCCCAAATCAAATAGCTTGTATAATATACAACGATTTTCCTAGAATGACTTGGAAGTATCTCATGTGCTTTATATCCAAAGAAAGGGAGCTTCTGGGTCACAGAGAGTCTTTGGCTAGCTAACATGGAGAAAGCATGTGTTTATGTTAGAGATTGCCTCATGATACATAGCAAAGTTCTTTTTTTTCTTATTTAGCTAAATGGTATCAGTATGTAAAAAGATGTTGACCAAAGAAGTGATGCAGTAAGTAACTTGGATCTTTCTTTATTATCTAAACAGGAAACATGGTCTTATGGTAAAAACAATATTTAACCTTTTGAAATTAAATATATCTGGTTATCCATGTAATGCATACAATTGAGATACACCTATTAACAGAAATAATAATGATCAAGATTTTCAAAAGTCACTAGTGGTTTTGGGTGCCTGACATGAAACATCTTAAATGGGCCTTCTTTTTAAAGGGGGAGGAAAAAGGGGAGGGTCTGAATCTACTGAAGTCAAAACCTATACAAATAGTAGGCAACCTTCTGTCTCCAGAGGTTGTGCCTAAGTATCCCCAAATGAAGTGAGTAAACTTCTGCTCCACCTTTGTTAGGAGGCCACTTTTGTTAAGCAACCAAATCTTGTTGATCCCTTCACTGGTTGCTTAAAACAAGTTTCACTTTAATGTAATATCTAGAAATCCTGAGTGTGAAATAATATTGTTGACTTTCTATTGTTGTGTCACCATTTTGTTGCACTGTTATATTTAAAATCTAAGTCAGAGAGCAAAGATAATGACAGAAGAAAGGAGTGAACCATTGATAGAATAAAGACACATGCTTCATGCAATCTCACTCTCCTCACTCCCTCTCTCATTTTAAATGAATGTCAAAGCTACACATTCAAGATCAGCTCGTACATTCTGTATTCAAGCAAAACTCCTACTGAAGTTACAACGGTTTTACTTCAGTGAGGAATGCAGGTTTAGGCTTTGAAAATATATTAAAAATAGTCCGGAAAAGTATAATGCACAAGCTCAGGTTTTCATAGCAATGAAAAATATGTTATCTCAGTCATATTACATGTTCTGTATATTAAAGCATGCATTTAAAAGCCTAACAATCCCAACTATCAAGTACCAGCATGTATGTGCTGTATGGGACTTTAACGTTGTTATGAGAATCTTATGTTTTTTCTGACTCTTTATTTTAACCTTGCAATTTCAGGGCTTGCTAATGTGAATAGTCAAAGAGGATTGTTCACAATAAAAAGCACTACATTAGTGAGTGTTAGCGGGTCAGGCCCTTAAAATGGACACGGATTGAGGCTGCCCTGGCACAGGTGTGCAAGAGGGAGAAGAGGGCAAGGAAGATTTCACCTACACCCTCATCCCTTGTGCAATGGCCAGCCACAATCCCAATCCTGCTGTTCCCATGATGACATTAATTCGTATGCAGAAGGCCAGCACAAGGCCTGTGCCCCAAGTAAACCCTGTTTTGAGGGATTTACGAGGAGCATAAGTCTGGCATTAGCTCTCTGGCTATTGGTGAATGCTAATCTCCCCACAAAGCAACATCAGCTTTCCCAGTCAGCCAGTGGCAATATGCTCTGCTGTCTGTTGAAAAGTTGAAGAGTGGATGCTTTGTGTCCTCTTGTATCCTTGAAAGTGCTGGAGAGGACTGCCATCTTCGCCTGGTCCTGCCCTGCCCTGCCCTGCCCTGCTTAGCCCAGCACCACCTGAGCAGCAGCTATATATGTATTTGCTTTTACATCTAACTTCTTTTGCATGTGTGTGAGAGAGAGATGATTTGCCTTTTTGGTTTGGTTTGTTTTATAAAGAGTACAAATATGTATATCTATGGCACTGACTCTCGGGGTATGCGGTGGTGTGTGCATTTGCACATTTCGGTAAACTTCTGCTCTCTTACATACACACACGCCCTACTTCTGAGACAGCAGTATTGTGCCTTTCCTTCCCTCACAGGCCATTCTCTGTAAGGGCTCCTCAGCTTTGAAACTTGCTCCCACTTAGGCCAAAACATTTCTTGTTTGTTGCTCTTAAGGGCATGCTTCCTTGCCTGGGAGAACTCTGGTGGGAGATCATAAAGATCAGAAATACATACTTAGCTGCTGGGTTATGGTTTATGGTAATTACCAGGTGCAGCACCCAGAGCAGTCTGTTTGGTTCACTGTAATTTCATCGGTCAAAGGACACCTACAGCAGAGGATAGTGCTCCTTTTGATGCAATGAGTATATACATGGAAAGTAAACACCAAAAAGAAAAAAAATTCCGTAGGTTTTCAGTTTATCTACTCTGATATAACTGTAGCACTATGGACATAACATAACGACCAGCCTAACAAAACGAAGTTTTACTGAGATGTAATTGCTTGCAACTTTTGGTCCAATTCTGTACTTGCTTCTCAGTAAAGATGAGAGATGATGCAAGATCTTTGTTATTTCAAAATAAATAAATAAAAATGTTCAGGCTTTCCAATCAACTAGTCCTCAGTGAGGACCAGCCACAGAAGGACTTTAAAAGTTCAGCCATTTGTTAATTTATTTATGTGCACAGATAGTCTGTTGATTTGTATTCAGTGTGTATGTGTGTGTGTACACACAAACAACTAAATGGACTTAGCTCAAACTTTCCAAAATAATTCAGTTTAGCTGAGACCAAGCATGGAAGGTTTGAGCCCAAAAGGAGGACATATGAGCAAGTAAAAACAGTTGTAATGAAAGGTGAGGGGCAAGCTTACCTATAGCTTGCTAATGTCTAATCTGTAAGTGATATTTTCGGGCTGTATTGTGAATCCTCCTGCTCCCCTAATTGGATGCCTGAGTGGGTGTAAGGGCTACTTGCATTGCCAGAGGCTGTGAGTGAGGTGCGGGGAATGGCACCACCTAGCTGCTCTTCCCCATCCTGCACAGGTGTGTGGGGAACGGCTGAAGCACAGGGGGAAGCAGAAATTGCACTCTGCTTCCTGCTTTATTCCTTGCTAAGCCATGCCATCTGAAGCCTTTCTCCACAAGCATTCTTAGGTCACAAAGCAGCTTTTTCAAATGGAATTTTTGAAAGTTTTCATAGAAAACATTTCCGAGTCAGTAATTCTCTCTGGAATTTCAATGAATTGTTTCTACTTTTATTAAGAAAAATGAAAAGTGTGATTAAATAAAATAGGTGAAATTCGTCCCTTTTTGCACTTCAGTGTAGGGAACGTCCTGAGGGTTGAAAGATGGAATCCATCCCCACCCTCTCCAGCTGCCATATTGCAGTCACTCTTGTATTCCAGCTCATAGGCACACACCACACCTTTGCATAAGTGGGATCCAGTGACCTTTCCTAACAGCCCACTCTTATTTAGGGGTGAGGTGAAACCAAGACCTCACTGCCCAGCTGATCTGTCTTTGTTCCTCCCAAGAGGCACGTCACAGGGTGTAAACGGCAATGTGATCTTTGCTTAGTTCTTTCGTGCTGGGGTGAATTTCACCTATTTTGAATATCTCTCGTTAAAAGCTCTCACCACATAAGTCATCTCCACTCATAAAAGCAAGTGAATTTGTCAGGAAGAAGAGAGCATCACAAAAGCGTAGCTGGCCCATAATGAGTCACAGAACTGAAAGACTAACTGATAAACACAATCATGGTCAGGCACAGCAGTGTGGTCGAGAATTGATAAAATGCTTTAGGAAGCAATTAAATACATGCTGATACAATAATTATTACTAAGACATTTTATTTAAAGGTTCAAAAGCTTGAAGAAATTGGATTTCTCCTTTTGACGTTTCCTTTACACGAATACCTTCCCTCCCTGCGAGATCGGTTTGGCTAACAGGGACACTTTGCGTGACATTAACATCTCTTAAACCATGCCATCTAAGGACAAATACTAACTGCTCAATAATGTATTACTTTAAAGCTCAAAAGAGACAATTACTTCCCAGTCAAACTAACTACAATGGGAACAAACCTCCTGATCTAAAATAACGCACGTAAGGCATTAGACATTGGCACTGACACCCTGGGTGTTGTCAGAGTTAGCAAGGATGGAATTTTACAGAGTCCAGACAACTGACAGAAGAAGTGGATTAAGCTAAACCAAATTAAGGCCACTTCAGTTCTGAACGAGAGTGACCGGCCAAGAGTTTAGGGCAGTTTAATTGATCGACTTTAAATTCACACCTTTACTGAATTCTGATTAATTTTCTCAAGTGTCTCCCGGTAAGCAAGCCTAGAGTGTCTAGAAACAGGCTATTACTAGGGGATGTTACTATTTTTTAACAGACTATAATGAAGTATAATTGACATAGGTGCAGCATCACTGCTTTTTGACACAGTTGTGTTAAAAAGTCAGTTGATATGACCTCATTGAAATTATTGGCAAAACTCCCATGGATTTCAAAGGAACCAGGATTTCACCCGTAACGCCTGATGTTCAAAGATGCTGAGTGTTGCTACGGGTGTAGGTGCAGGTGCCCAGCACATCTGCAGATTGTGTCTGCAGGGCCCCATACAGCCTTCATGGAATCCTGTCAGTCTTATCTGTCTGTCTCGGATTTATACTCTGTCAGAGTTCCTATTACTATGATTTATTTGTAGTACCATCAAGTTTAGGGGATCCCTGCCTCAAAAAGTTTACACTCTAATAAGACACAGGACTATTCCTGGATACAGACAGATACACAAGGGAGTACAAGGAAACAGTGCGCTAATATGGGTCATCACACTAGGCAGTGGTCTCAGCACACCAGCAGCCTAGGCATTGTCAAATTTTTTTGTAGGCCTCCTGGCAAAGGAGAGTTTTAAATTGGGTGGATAAAAAGGCTCCTCCCAGGCACAAGGGGCAACATGGGAGAAAGCACAAAGGTTCTTGTTTGAAAATGTAACCAGTGGGCGGTGGAGACTGGCATCATGGGCCAACCGGAGACATGACTCAACATTGCAATACTGAATGAACAGTGATAGGTAAGGTAGATGCTGTGAAGATCCTTGAAAGTAAAGTCAAACAGCTGAAGTTGGATGCAATAGAGAAGGGGGAGCCAGTAGCAGAATGACTGGAGCGGAGCTGATGGGTGATGCTGAAAGGGACCAGGTGATGGTTGGGGAGATGAGAGAGAGTAGTGCTTGGCGAAGACCAAGCCAAGTGGCCTTATGGTGAGTGGGTGAGTTGCACCAGAGCTGCAGGTTTAATGAAAAGGTGAGGGCGACGAAAGATGAAGAGGAAGAAGCAGTTAACAGGTCAGATGGGCTATTAACATGGAAGTTGAAATCACCAGGGGTGAGTGGGGGAGATTGTGAGAAGAGGAAGAGATAGAGCCAGGAGTCAAATTCAGAGAGGAAGGCTGATGGGAAGGAGTTGGGCGGATGGTAGATTATAGCAGTATGGACGGGTTTGGGGAGAAGAGTGGTTTTTGAAAGAGTGGAAAGGAGGACAAAGAAGGGTTGGAACCATCAGGAATGGGAGAGAAGAAGCCCAACACCTCCACCATGGACTGGGAAGTGTGAGAGAAGGAGAGGCCTCCATAAGAGAGCACAGCTGCCGAAGCAGTGTTGGACAAAGGAATCAAAGTCTCTATGGGAGCCAAGAGATGTAGGGAGAGAGAGATGAAGAGGTTGTAGCTGACTGAAATATTTTTAGATGGGAGTGAGCATTCCAGAGACAGCAGGAGAAGTAGAGGAAGGAAGGTCAGGGATGGGCATGACATTAGAAATTGTGGACCTAGAGATACTGGTGGGGACAGGTGTAGGCGGTGGCGGGAGGGAGGGCCAGGGAGAAGGAGGAGGATTCAGATGTAGGATCAGGATTGGGGCTGGCAAGAGCAGCGAGGAAATCGGGACGGAGAGGGACAGAGGAACTGGAAGAGATGGCAGGAGCTGTAGAGAGGTAAGGATGGGGATGGGGAAATGGAGCCAATGGGAGAAGGAAGGATGGAGGAAGAGGAGGACAGATGCTATGATGCAGACAAAGAGTATGGTGAGAGCCATTGGGGAAGGGCAGGTGGCCAAAATTAATTTTAAAAAAAAATCATCCAAGTTTGAAAAATGCTGGGAGGTGGGGGGCAGGGAAAGACACTGGGACAAGAGTGGCTTCCCAGTGCTTGTAGCAGCTCCCCTTCCCAGGCAGCTAGAGTGTGTTGCCACAGGAAGGGAGAAGAAGATGGCCGAGAGGGAGAATCTGGGTGGGTGGGAGATTCCTGGACAGGACTGGCTCAACAGTGCTTGAAGCTGCTCCCCCTGCTAGTTCTATATTTGACCTCAGGAGTTTTGGGGGTTCAAGGAAGACAGGATTAGATCCATTATTTACTTTCTCTTTTTTCATTTATTACAGCAGGGAATTATATTTCTGTTCTTGTTTTTTGATGTGGTATGAACACTAGTCTACCGACAAACTACAGGTTCTCGGATAGGTGTTCCTATATATTTAGAAGGAGCTAGGCCTGTAATTTTGATACATTTCAAAGTGAATGATAGCTTTTCAGGGCAGTGAAAGTGCTATGCATTTTTGGTGCAGCTTGAAAGCACCTCGGCGTTATATTATCATTATTTTGTATAACAGCAACAGTATGGTCCAGTGAACTGATCATTGGGATGGAAGCCAGCAACTCCTGGATTCCAACTGCAGCTTTGCTACTGACCTAATTTCCAGTGTGACCTTGGACACATCACTTAGGCTATTTTTGCAGCTGTCCACTAATTTTAGGCATCTCAGCTTTTGGGTTCCCAACATGAATCATGCAGGACGCAATTCCCAGGAGAGCTGAGCACCCATAACTCCTGGTTAAGTTAATGGGATCTGCAAGTGTTCATCACTAGGGCTGGTTAAAAATCTCCTGTTGAAATTATTTTCCAAACTGTCTGCTTTCCATGCAAAAATTCAGCTTTTCAAAACCCTTTTCAGATTTGGTTTTTTGGACTAAAAGTCAAAATTTTCTATGAAGAAAACCTGATTTTCCAACCATCTCTGCTCACCACCTCTGAAACTCAGGCCCCGAGGTGCTTCAAGTTGGTCATACAAAAAATGAGTGGACCCTTCTAAAAAATTTTGGTTTTAGCCTTTTTTTGTATCTCAGTTTGCCCAATCTGTAAAATGGGGATAATAAAACTTATTTTGCATGGGTGATGTGAGAATTCATTAGCTAATATTTGTAAAACTCTGAAAATAAGAAGTATTTAATACTATCAATGTTATTATGGAATATAGATGATTTGGGATGTTCCGATAGTCCTGTCCTGTAAGGGGGTTTGTCAGTAAAATATGACAGCAACCTCATTAAGGTTGTCAAAGAATTAAAATGTATATATTGCTTACTCATCTGTCACATCATAACTGAACCACAGTTGAATTCCTGACCTCTGGGATAATATAAGCTTTTGCCGTTAGAAAAAACCTGATATATTTGCATAAGCAAAAGCTTTTGGAGTAAAAGTGCTTTTATAAAAGGAGAGGCAAAAAGCATTTCTGAGAGCTAAAGACAGCATTGATCCATGGTGAAATGCTCAAATATAAAAATATCTCTCACGGAAAAATAAAAAATAATTCTTCAGTGGCACCGCAGGTTTTCAGCACATTTAATAAAGCCTTTCTCTCGCCTGAAGAAAGATGGCAGCAGTTGAAGTAGCTGAAATAGAGATATGGCCTCGATCAAAATGAGCTGTTTCTGAGGGCTGAATAAGTAATCTGCATGATTTAAATTATTAAAAGCCTTTTTCAGGTTTCCAGATGTGCTTGCAAAAATGCAAGCTGGCAATTACACATAGTTTTGGCAGAGTCATCTGGACAACTCCATATCTGGAAAATTGTTATAAATAAAAGCAAGTATCAATACCTGATTTTTAAAAAAAATTATAAATACTCCTTTACCCAGGCAGCTATGCTCTCGGAATTTAGAAGGATTTGAGCCGCATTTTTAGTATTTTAATATTTGAAGCAAGATCATCGTGGTGTTCTATTAAGAGCCAGACCTGCAAAAAAATGTAGATTTTTATAGATAATCGGCCAAATGCAATTACTCAGTTTTCAGTCTGCCTTTACTCAGGCCTCTCTCTCTGAGATCCTCATCTCAGTAAGGTCTGAGTGAAATCTGAATGGAGGCTGAACAATCATTCTCCCTTTGTGCATGGACCTGAAACCTTCTGGGCACATAAAGCAGTGAATCATCTGACTCTGCAGCAACATCCCCTTCTGCCCGGATGGTAGAATCCTCTTCAGGTCAGGGGTGGTAAGGAGGGCCAGTAGCAGAGACCGGCAATGAGAACTCTGACTAGAAAATAATGCAGTCCTAAGCTGTATTAGCTTTCCTGCAGCCCCCTGCATGTAATGAAAGCCCTCGTTGGGGGTGGGGGGAAGTTCTGCGGGCAGCCAATGGGAAGACACTCTGGCACTGAGGCTCTTGGAGAGGTGCTGCCAGGCAGCAGAAGAGAGCTGCAAGAGACCACAGAGCTGATGTGGATGGTCCTAATCTCCTGTAGATCCTCAAGATCCATGTGCATTTTAGAGGTTCCACAAAGTTTAGGGGCTGGACCTACTACTTCTGCCAGCCTCCAATGGAAGAATTTGAATGAAATTCTGTCCGAATGAGTTTGCAGTGTTTTGCTGTCCCATGCCTCCTCTCAAAGGTCTTACCACAGCAGGACTTCAAGATTTGGCCAACAGGGACTCTTGTCTCTGAGTTTGCAGTGTCTGGTACTTACTCCAAGTGATTATGCTAGATTCATTCCATGGGTTCTGCCAGCACCTGCCACAGAACCCAGGTTTCAGTTCACTTGCACCTGAGTGTGCACCAGGAGTCAGGGGTTCAATGGCACAAGCTGACCACAATCCCCACTGCTCCAGGGGAGCTAGTGTGGCTGGCTCATCCCACAGTGTGGGCAGAGCCAGCCAGCCAGGGTGAGGGGCCATACTTGAGGGAGATGAGTGATTCAGCAGCTCTCCTGTACAGCCATTGCCAGCCTGCTCCTACAGAACCTTAGTTCGAGCTGAAAGCTACCTTCCTCTAGCAGAACTTCCAAGGGAGGAGGGCGTCAGCACTGCCTCCTGTCCTAGGGACGAGTTCCTCCTTCCCTGCCCACCATGCAGCAAAAGAGGGAGATCAATATTGCATCCCATTAATTCTGCAAGGTGAATCTGGCACATTTTTACCATAAGCAGGAAGTTTCTTGACTGGATTTAAAAAAAAAAAATTGAATTGAATGACCTCATCAGCTTTCGACAAATCTTGAAAGTCATTTTATGTGCATGAGCAAGTCAGTTTGTTTGTTGCAAGGACCCAGTCGAGAAGTGTATGTATCCAAGGCCATTGTGGAATTAAGACTGAGGACTTTAAGCAGGTCTGCATGTGAATAAATAGCATTCATCCTCCTGATGCCCGAAAGGTACAAAGGCAAATCCCACAGAACCAACGCTTTCAGCACAACACTGCCCTCTGGAGCATTGTGAGTCACTCTCATCAAATACCAAACAAAGGAAATAAGAGGGGAAAATACAAGCAAAAGGCCTTGATCTCTGCTGTCAGAATGAATAGCACAGTAAGACAGGTAGTGCAAACAAATACTGCAGAAGCTCTGGAAATATAAAGACATTCATCCAAGCCACGCATACTGACAAATGCATTTCAGCACTCTGGAAGGAGCAGCATGAACTTGGGCATTTTGGATGGTGGAGAGAGGAACCTGCAGCAACATCAATGCTTTTAATTTGGCTTAAAGGTCTTTTGGCAGAAAACTAACACAGCAAAATCAAAGCCCAAGCTGAAAAAAAAAATTGTTCTCCCAAGCCCAGTTTCGATGCAGCCCTTTTACAGCGATGCATCCCTTCAGTTTGATAGTGTCTGTGTCGACTCAAAAATGATATGTTAGCTTGTGCCAGCGAGAGCTTCCCAAAATAAACCTCATCAACAAAGCATTAAATAATAATATCACCTTTTCCCTGAAGTTTAGGTATTCTCTGTGATGTACTTATGAAAATTTTTTAAAAGGAACATAAATTTTTGATTCTCTATCAAATCTGTCTAACCAGTGAAGTGCATGTAGATTGCAGCCCAGTTCTAAGATGTATTAAGGAATAAGCCACAGCTGCAAACAGAAATCATGAAATTATTAAGATCATGTGAATTTCTTGCGCTTATTCAGGGCCTGATCCTGCAAACGCTACCATGAGCAGTAACACTGACTACAATATGATGTCCATGGCGCTGCTCCCAGTAGCCGACACCACACTCAGGCCGTGGTGCTGGAACTAGGGGTGCTCGGGGTGCTGCCACACCCCCTGGCTTAAAGTAGTAATAACAAACACCAACTACGTGGTTTCCATGGTTTCCAGCATCAGCGCCCCCACTATAAAAATTGTTCCTGCACCCTGGCACTCAGACCAGGTCATCAGTATAACTACATCACTCAGGGCTGTGAAAAATCCACACCTCTGACTGACATAGTTACACTGACCTAACCCCTCATGTAGACAGTGCTGTGTCGATGGGAGAGCTTCTCCCACTCATAGAGCTACAACCTCTTACAGAGGTGGATTCACTAGGCCAACGGGAGAAGTTCTCCCGTTGGTGTAAGTCTTCACTAAAGTGCTACAGCAACACAACTGCACCACTGCAGCTTTTTAAATGTAGACCTGTGCTCAGTAATAAGTGTGTGCAGCACGGGGTCCTAGGATATGAGAACCACATCAGAATATCTGTTTCCTCTTCAAACATTCATACGTTAATTATTAGGGGGATAAAAGATTATAAATAGATATTAGCTGCCAGCAGGAGGAAACAAAAGCCCAAATAATGGCTTGTGAAGAAATGGCAGGATGATTCTGCTCTTACCTCAGTTGAAACAGAGATCATCGGAGGACTATCAAGCTAAAGTGGATGCATAACAATAAACAGGAAAGGCTAAAGAGATGGAGCGTCAGTTTCTTACAGAAAAAAAATCATTCTGGTGAGAAGAAGAAAACTCTGTTCTGAGCAATGCACTGAAGGTCTGATCCTGTGCCCAGTGGGGTTTTCCATAGGCTTCCGGGGGCCCTGAATGAGACCCTAAGATACCTGTATGATGAAAGGAAGCAGACAAATGTTGTTACCTCATGAGATTGAGACAAAAATAACAAAACTCCCATAGGTTTCAGTTGGGCCAGGATTTTACCCACTGTGGTGATGTTTCTAAGGCTTAAAAATCAAATGAAAGTAATTAAAAAAACAAAAAGCAATTGTGACTTGAGTAGTTTTGTGGGAGAAAAGAAGAAGGATCATAATGTTCCTCTGAGATTTTGGCTTAGAAATAGAAGAGTAGAAGCAAAATACAAAGGACTCATCAGGAGCATCATGTGCTTTACCTCTCCCTGTTGAGGTATTGTCTCCTGCATGGTGGGAGAGAGGCACAATAGAGCTGACTGTGCTGACATCCCTATGCCAGCTGCATGTCTGCCTGATGGAGCTGAAGTAGTGTAAAGCAACAGTACTCCAAAATTAGAATATGGCCCTTTGCTTTGACAACAGTGTAGACAAGGCCTGTACCTTTCTGGTATTGAGATGCTCAGAACTTTCTTTTAGGAGCAGTATTGTTTTGCGGTCAGTCTCACCAGAATGAGCAATCACATCAACTGGAATGTATTCCACTGGATTTAACTACATTATCTCTTCGGCTGTGCTTTTAATTTATTTTTGTTAGCTTGATATGATTGTACTATTATTATTGTGAAGTACAGCCAGCTGGCTGAATGGAGTGCTATGTATACCACAGGAGAAAAATGTGCATGTCCCCTGAGCCTTTGGGAACATGCGAGGCCCTGCAGAATGGGTTGACCTTCCCAGGAAAAAGGATTGTCCCCTGCTCGTGGTCAAAAGAAAAAGAGTGCTCATGGTGGAGTTGCTGGAGTGTGGGGGAACAAGTTGCTCAGCTGCTGCAGGGGCGGACAGACAAGAGGACAGGATGTGGGAATGTATTGTTTACTCATCTCGTTGTAACTCATTTATTGGATCTAGGTCTGCACCCTTACTTAGGGGCTATATTGATCCATACCCTCACTTCCAAAGGAGAGGTGTGGGCTCCTGCTCCTAGCTAGCAGGGCTCACTCTTTCAGTCTCTTGCTCTCTTGTTTTTAGTTTCTTTCTTTAATGAAACCATGCAGAGAGGTAGGTGGGTGAGGGGGGAGCCCCTGTGACTAATCTCAGATCTGGGAATGGCTGGATGCTGACACATTCTTCTGTTGGCTCTGGCTTGTTGTTTGAGGGGGATATTTTCCCCATTCTAGTTCAATAAATCCATAAATACTTCCTGAACGTTAGGACTAGGTGCCGAAATCACTTTAGATAAGCTATTACCAGCAGGACAGTGGGGTGGGAATAGGTATTGTTTCATATTCTCTGTGTATATATAAAGCCTGCTGCAGTTTCCACGATATGCATCTGAGGAAGTGAGCTGTAGCTCACGAAAGCTTATGCTCTAATAAATTGGTTAGTCTCTAAGGTGCCACAAGTCCTCCTTTTCTTTTTGTAACAGCTGAATAACCTCATTTTTAGCAAATATGCAACAACCCATTCAGCCAAAGGCAATACACAATACATTGTAGAATACATACAGGAACAGGGTGACCTTGACCAGCTATGTTCAAACAGCACAACATCTGTCCTTGTCTTCACTATGAGAGCAGCGCTTTTCACAGTATTTCGGCACTGGAGCTCAAAAGTGCAGTAGCTTGCAAACAGGGGAAAAATAGGAACTCCAAACCAAACTTTTTCATATTAAATAAGCTTCAGCTGAGGTTTGGTTTGCGATTTGGGGAATGGTTCAGACTGACTCTCCTTTTGACTGAAGCAGCTTGCCTATCTCCCATCATTAGTCTGGAAGTGTCAAGTATGAAATGTAGAAATTTGCAATGCAACAATCCATGGCAACACAATCCCGCCTTTCTTCCTGGGATTTCCTTTGCAGGCCATCTTGCAATCAGTGCAAGCTGGTTGGACTTTGAGCACTATGTAGCACCAGATGCAATGATTTCTCACAATAACTGACCTATTGCAACATGCCACCGGTACAGTGTCCTTTCCCCAGCTGTGGCCTGTAATAGAAGTTTTGGAAGAAGATTAACCTGGCAATATTTTATTTTCTGGTTCATTAAATATAACAGCAATACTGGAAAAGCTTCCACCTGATGAAAGGTTTGGACTCCAGAAGAGAAAGTTGACACAACATAGGATACTGTATCCTTATCTAATTTAATTACAGCTGGTGCACTTTTTGAATGGAGATATTAGATGTCAAAAGCAAAGGCCAGTTCATAACTTTGAGGGCAGGTCTACACTTAAAATGCTGCATTGGCGTAGGTGCACCTATGCAACTGCACTGGTGTAGCACTTAAGGGAAGACGGTCCTATACCAAGAGGCTGTGTACATGGGGGATTAGGTTGGTATAATTACATCACTCAGGGGTGTGGATTTTTCACCGATATAAGTCTGAAGCGTAGAGTAGACCTGGCCTCAGCCAGCAGGGCTGTCCCAGTTCCCAACCATACTATTATAGAACCTTCTACTCCCAACATTTCAAACAGCCAGGCCCTCTTTTGGGAAAGCTTTTTAATCTCCCATTTTAAACCTTCATTATTCTAAATGTTGAGCAGTCTGAGGGAAGAGCAAATGGATCATCCTCTTCATGGCTCCATTGCAATAAATCAGGAAGACTCACTGAAGCACAGGGGCTGAAGTGTCTGCTGTTGATGGCCCATCCAGTTTTAAAATGTCTGTTGTTCCCAGTTAAGTATTCCATTCAGTCCACTTGACACTGAGCTAGATTGATCTGCAGTGGCAGTTAGCCTCGTCTGGTCACTGCTTAGATATTTTCTTCACTGTTTTAATATATTTTCCTTTTTTGACATAATTTTATTTGTCTTTATATAGGGCCTTTTATCCTAAAGGATTTTAAAGTGCCCTGCAAACTATTAATTTACACCACTATACAGCTTTGGAGCTGAAACAGAGGGTGGTGCACTGGTTTGAATAGTAGCCCAGGACGAGGGAGATCTGGGTTCCATTTCCAGCTGTGCCACAGACTTCCTGTGCAGCCTTGGGTAACTTGCATAGTCTCTCTCTGCTTCAGTTCCCCTTATAATAAAAAAAAAAAGCACATTTCTTCATTTGTGCTAAGGCTTTGCCCTCATAGAGCGAGAACGATGGTTAAAACCAGGGCTAATTCCAAGTCGAGGGTGAGCCTAAGGCCAATATTTTCAAAGTCCAACTGGGCTCCTAGAAAGGGAGGCATCCAAAATCAGAGGCCACTTTTGAAAAAATGTGACCTAAATATCAAAGTTAAGGTTTGGCCCAGAAGCAATTTGGGAAGTATAGACATTTATATTGGCTGTAAATGGCAAGTCAAATCAAACCTCTTTCGTACTACTTTGCCTCATTGTGAAGCTATGACATTTGGAGATGTCCTTCGCCCCTTGGAAAAATCACTGCACTACTGGTCTGGAGTTTAATCCACAGTATGGGAATCATTTAGCTGTCAACACTTTGAACTCCTCCATAATCAGCTTTTGATGACTGAAATACATTTTTCTGTCACTGACATAAAATTGTTTCCAGTAAAAGGCACAGGGTTTGGAGGAGACAAAACTTACACTTCTAATTTCTTATCTAAATAACTTGGGATTGTCTACTATGTAAATAAATTACTTAATATCCAACCAAGCTTGGAAAGAGCAAATTCTATTTGTTCTAAGGCACTGGGAGGTGGCGAGGGTTGGGGAAAACAGATCTGAAGAAAAATAGATACTATTAGTAATGATTCCAACATGGAGCATGTCTGCTTAAGCCATAAGGAGAATAGTTTTAAATGTATTGTTTACTCGTATCTATCTTAAAGACAGTCACTTATAAATTCATTTAATTTGAATTCCTACATGGCCTCTGCAAATAAAAAGAATGAATAACCAAATGGAAAATGTTCTTGCTAACTCCCAGCTCTAAACGTGATTCATTATTGAAAACATTACCATTAAAAATGAATTATTTCTACAGAGAAAATAGAAGAGAGAATTTTTTACATGCATCCATACTACACAGCTCTGAAAAATGTTAATTTCTACTCCAATTTGCATGCCTGTGTAACATATCCTCAACAACAAACATACAGACATCACATTACCATCTATACTTCACTGTAGCCTTTGATTTTTATTTAAAGTGATTTAGTGATTTTGTATTACACCACTGTGGGTTTGGCTCTGGTGGCTACAGTCTCAAGATCAACAGTTACCGCTGTGACTCCTTTCAGATCTAGAGCTTCTAGGAACACATGAAGACCAGGGAAAGTAATACATACAGTCATAACAACAATGTCTAATATCTTTTATCAATTTAATTAAAGTTTCTAACAAAGTTATGAATATCCAAGCACAGATAAATCCTACATATATGCAAATTAAAGCTACAGTCATACTCACATCGTCCTAGATAGTATTAGGGTCTGATGAGGCTCGCATGGATTGATTACCAGTAGAGGGATGGTTCCTGCTGGAGTTTTCCTGTAGGGAGCTCAATTTTACCAATCTGGCCATCCTTTTATAATGTGATTCTGACTTTACCTCATATTCTATGCACGTGCATGGAAGTGTCAACTCTCTTTCTCCTTATTTGTATTGTGTCCTCCAAGAATATTGGGGTACACCATTTCAATAGGTTGTATATAGTTCCTTTTATTCTCATTAGTACTGACACACATAACCTGTATCCTGTGGTTAAGGCACACGTTAGAAAAAATGTGCCTCTAGACCATTTTCTGATCAAAAATTAATCTCACACAATTTTTTCACAATACCACCCATTGGCATATCTTTTTCGGTAATCTTATGGTGTCAGGTTATTCTTCAGTCACTTACTTATGTCAAACATTTCTTAACGCTAAGACCTAACACAGCTAAGCTAAAATCATACAAGCCTCAGCCTTGTGTTTCAGCCCCACTTATTTAGATACCTAATACATACTTACCTCCTCTAACTACTAATCAATCTTATACTTCTATAATCCTATTACACAACACTCAATAAATGAATGATAAAATAATCAACTACAGCTCACATGCAAAATGGGGATAGAACCCAAGACATTTGACTTCAAAATATAAGCTTCTATTTATTGCTTAATCTAAAGAAAATTCTCCTGTTTGACTATAGTCAGCGCCAATTTGTCACTGCAACTACAGAGCCACAGAAGTTCGCAGGCCTCACAGCTGCAAAAGCTGCTCCATATTATGAAGCAGAATTACTTCCATAGAGGTAGCCACTTAATGAGAGTTTGAGCCTTACACTGCTACCTAAACCTACCCCTTGCCCAAGAATAGAGTCTCTGAGAGCTCTGCTCCATTTCCATATAGAGAAATCTGACCTTCAGAGTGTACTTCTAACTTGCTCATTGCTACCTTTGATGTCCTACCTGAAGATGAGTTCTTACTTGGCTGACTACAACTTGTCAGTCAAGACGACCTGAAGAAGAGCTCTGTGTAGCTCATAAGCTTTTCTCTTTCAGCAACAGAAGTTGGTTCAATAAAAGATATTACCTCACCCATCCTGTCTCTCTATATCTCAGTCAGTCAGGGAAGAATTCTTAAGGGAGCCACAGAGATTAACTGGAGCAGGGTCTCTCAGTCAGGGAGAGGGGAAGCCACCTCAAGCCACAGTAGTTCTTCCCTACCTGCCCACACAAGGCAGAAATTCTGATTAGAGAAGAGGAGGGACCCTGGCCACCTTCCATTAAGGGTATTGCCCCAACAGTGATAGAGAGTGGATACAAATATATTGGCATCTGTTAGAAAGACTGGTTATAAAACACATACTGGTTAAATTGTTTAACAAGTTACCTCTATTAGGGTTCTTACTGTTCTTTGGGTCTATGTTCCTTAACTAAAATACAGACTTGGAGAATTATGATGAATCAAAATAGCTTCTAAAGCAGATAAGAACATTAAAGATGGTTAGATTATAGTGTTCACAATGTCAAAACTGAGCTCAACATGGGATGTTACAATTTTAAAGAGATGATAAATCAGTTCAATTCAAGGTGTCATCACAATCTTGCAGTCTAGGCAGGTAATTTTGGTACGAACATAGAACCATGGATCCTTACATATAGACCCTTATTTACTTCCAGTTAAGCTTATGGGCCAGTGGAATTATTCAGCTTCTCTTATCAGTTCAAGCAAACAATTCAAAGTCGAATTTAAAATTTAGACAAGTTACTTAATTATCAAGCAATGTCCATTTGCTTCAAAATTACCCCTTCCCAATGTCATTCTCATAGCCACACTTTGCCACATATACACAAAAGACTAGGACATCGTAAACCCAAAATATAACACACAGGTAATTATTTTTAAGTTATTCCAATTTATCTGAATTTCACCAGTACTATAGGCTTTGATGCCACTTTGCTGAAAGGTTCAGACAGTGGCAAAATATTTAGCTTTACAAGCCGATTCAAAGCTTCTTCCTATTTTTATCTAGGAAGCTGTAGATTCTCTTGGCCACAAAATCTGTGTGAGTTCTAGACCAAAGTCTTTGAAATATTCAGGGGTTCTTTTTCATGTTGCTGTACAGAAGCACAGTTTTCTGTTAAAATAGTACTGAGTTTAGTTAGTGTGATGAATTTTCTCCAGCGTCAACAATCTTAACTGAGTCAGTGTAACCTCCAGACAACTAAGACCAAATTTGTTAGTGAAACACAAGCACACATCATACATTTTAGTCACTCAGAGTGGTTTTAATTCAAGTACAAACTCTTTGAGAAGCAATTAGCTTGATATAACCACATCGTCAGGTAGATAAACAATACATGTACAAAAGTCATTTTTCTAGATCAGTTGGAATTGGCATGAAGGTAGGTTCTCCAGCTTTAGTGACTGGTTTCTCATGATGAAGTTCATTCCAGTGATTCAATGAAGGTGTTATCACACCTGTTTTCCCCTTCTGTTTCTGGATTTCAAGGGGTCTCCCTCAATAGGACTTTAAAAGATAGAGTAAATAGTAAACAGTTAAGTTGTTACCAAGCAGGGAGCACTCTCACTGCTAGGCAATGAGAGTTCCACTCACAGTCTCTCTCATCCTAATGTCTGGCTTCTGGGAGCAACATATCAAACAACACAGGGCATTTCATACAGTTTCTGCTGGGCTGCATGGCCTGGTTCCTCTTCTTGGCAAAGCTGATGTAGACCAATCAGAAAGTGACCCATGCTTCTGGCAAAGAATTGAAAGGTCTTTGAAAGCTCAGGATATGAGTTGTGTCCCTTCTGATCACCCAATAAGAAAATGAGGTGTCTCTTTTATGGCTTCTTGAACTTTGTGTGGCCTCTATGCTTTTTGCATCAGCACTTTCAATTTCTGCAGAAATGTCCATTTTGAAGTGAGAACAGTGTCTTTGTGTAACATCTCTTCATGCTCCTTGATGGGATTGTCCTTGTTTAGTCTTTCATCATGCAGCACTATAATTTGATTCATTTGCTTGGTCAATCACCAACAGGAGATAGCAGTTAATGAAATTACACAAAACAGCCATACACACTGTCATAAATATAAAGGGAAGGGTAACCACCTTTCTGTATACAGTGCTATAAAATCCCTCCTGGCCAGAGGCAAAACCCTTTCACCTGTAAAGGGTTAAGAAGCTAAGGTAACCTCGCTGGCACCTGACCCAAAAGGACCAATGAGGGGACAAGATACTTTAAAATCTGGAGCGGGGGGGAGCAAAGGGTTCTGTCTGTCTGTGTGATGCTTTTGCTGGGACCAGAGCAGGAATTCAGCCTTACAACTCCTGTAAAGTTAGTAAGTAATCTAACTAGAACATGCGTTAGATTTTCTTTTGTTTAATGGCTGGTAAAATAAGCTATCTTTTTGTAACTTAAGGTTTTGCCTAGAGGGTTTGAATCTGATTACCCGATAAGGTATTTACCATCCTGATTTTACAGAGGTGATTCTTTTACCTTTTCTTTAATTAAAATTCTTCTTTTAAGAACCTGATTGGTTTTTCATTGTTCTTAAGATCCAAGGGTTTGGGTCTGTGTTCACCTGTACCAATTGGTGAGGAGTCTTATCAAGCCTTCCCCAGGAAAGGGGGTGTAGGGCTTGGGGGGATATTTTGGGGGAAGACGTCTACAACGGGGGGGGGGGTCTTTCCCTGTTCTTTGATTAAAACGCTTGGTGGTGGCAGCATATGGTTCAAGGACAAGGCAAAGTTTGTACCTTGAGGAATTTTTTAACCTAAGCTGGTAAGAATAAGCTTAGGGGGTCTTTCATGCAGGTCCCCACATCTGTACCCTAGAGTTCAGAGTGGGGAAGGAGCCTTGACACACACAGCTACATTTGTACCAATACTTGATTATTCCCTACACTTCAGTGATAAAGTTACTAGGATCACTTCATTTGGAAAACTCTCTCTATGCAACTGCCAATCATACAGTTAATGAGCCCTTAAGTTCCTTTAGGCCTTATAACATTTTGGTTGGTTCACTACAAAGATTGACACTTCACACTGGCTTCTCAACATTCCATTTGAATGTATCAGCTTTTAAAATACCAAACAAATACTTTGTAGACATACCTTTGTTATAGATTAGTTATATATCTTATTGATCACATTTCTGTTTAAAATAGAAAGTATGGTCCAAACTATTTGCAATATTTTGTTATCAGGTTGCCTAGGCAATGAAAGTTCTTCAAACTAAAGGGATCTGTTAGCGAATGCTTTAGATAGCTTCAATTTTCTGATATAGTTTCATAAATCTTACTGGACACATTTTATATTTATTTTATCTAATAACATTATATCTTATACTATATCAAATATTATAGCTTGATCTACTCTATCTCTCCTACAAATTTATAGGCATAAAGCATATTGTTATGATCTGGGTGATTGTTATGAGTTGAGTTAAAATCCCATTGAAACTGATAGGTGTGAATTCACCCTTCAATTCACATAACTGTAAACATAAGCCCGACCTAATGTGAAAGCTGTGTGTGAACACACCCAGGAGCGTGTCTGTGTGTGTGTACAGAGAGAGCTCACAGAAACTGAGGTCAGACAAGAATAAACAGCATCAAAGAGGTACCTTGAAGGAGCAGCTAAAAAGCATGTGGTTGACCCCTGAAGAAACCTAAGGAAAGGTTTTTGCGTCAGGGAACAGACTGAAAAGTGTGCTCTTGAAGATGTGAGGAAAGGAAGCTGTTTCCTGCTATATGATTCCTTCTGCCTTCAGAGACACAGGACTTTGTACATTCTTTTAAAAATAAACAAAATTGTATCAAATAAATACCTGACTACCAACAATTTCTACTCCCAACTGGAACACTGACAGGCCCCAAACTTTGACTAGCCTTTCAAGTTGCAAAGAGGCAACAATACTAAATAGAAGAAAAGGGTGAAAGAGGAAGGTACTCCACAATTCAGCAAGAGTTTGTGATTAAGCCTCTCTAGTTAGTTGTTTACAATTACTCAACCTACATTTCCTGTGAACCACAAAAGAAGCATCTGACGTTTGACATGATTTAAAAGCTTAGACCTAAGTTATACCAAGATTCAGACCTATGACTGGATGTCCATAGCATTACTGACTAACAGATTTATTTGGGCATAAGCTTTCATGGGTAAAACAACACTTCTTTAAATGCATCTAAAGAAGTGGGTTTTTTACCCATGAAAGCTTATGCCCAAATAAATCAGTTAGTCCCTAAGGTGCCACCAGACTACTTGTTGTTTTTGTGGATACAGATTAACATGGCTACCCCTCTGATACTGTATAGCATTACTGTTATTGAAAAGCTCCATGTTTTCTGTATCATCACTACACATCTCGTTCACATGATGAGAGTGGGAGCTCCCTCCATCCGCACCCCTCTTTCACTGCATTCATTAACAGAATGTGTTTGAGCCCATCCCATGCAGTGATCAACACAGCAGTATCCCTCTCTTTTCCTAGCAGATATATGATACTAGTTCTTTAAAGGATTGGGTAGAACCAGATCTGTCCCTCCATGTCCTTCTGGGACCATGGAGCTGGAATTAGGTGGCTCTAGGTAATTAATCATTTTAACCAGGTTGTGTGGACCCAATGGTAGATGGAGGGACAGACCCAGAACAGGGAGTAACACCTACATTAATACCCCAACCCTACCCCCCAGCAGCTCTTGGGTACATGAATGGATGCCTTGGGGGTGAAAGTACGGCGAGGATTGTTTCATTTGTGGACCTGGCCAGCCTTCCCTCTGAACAAATTGTCCTAGTGCACAGCTGGCTTATGTGCCCAGAAGGCCACGTACGTTTATTTTTTACTATGACTCTCAGATGCCAGTAATTTTTAAGCCTCATAAGGTCTCCATTGGACAGCTACTAGATAAGAACATAAGAACATAAAAATGGCCATACTGGGTCAAACCAAACCATCTAGCCCAGTATCCTGTCTTCCAACAGTGGCCAATGCCAGATGCCCCAGGGGAATGAACAGAACAGGTAATCATCAAGTGATCCATCTCCTGTCACCCATTCCGCGCTTCTGGCAAACAGAGGCTAGGGACACCATTCCTGCCTATCCTGGCTAATAGCCATTGATGGACCTATTCTCCATGAATTTATCTAGTTCTTTTTTGAACGCTATTATAGTCTTTGTCTTCACAACATCCTCTGGCAAAAAGTTCCACAGGTTAACTGTGCGTTGTTTGAAAAAATGCTTCCTTTTTTGTCTTAAACCTGCTGCCTATTCATTTCATTTGGTGACCTTTAGTTCTTGTGTTATGAGAAGGAGTAAATAACACTTCCTTATTTACTTTCTCCACACCAGTCATGATTTTATAGATCTCTATCATATCTCCCTTTAGTCGTCTCTTTTCCAAGCTGAAAGTCCCAATCTTACTAATCTCTCCTCATATGGAACCCATTCCATACCTCTAATCATTTTTGTTGCCCTTTTCTGAACCTTTTCCAATTCCAATATATCTTTTTTGAGATGGGGCGACTACATCTGCACACAGTATTTGAGATGTAGGCATGCCAGTGATTTATACAGAGGCAATATGATATTTTCTGTCTTATTATCTATCTCTTTCTTAATGATTCCCAGCATTCTGTTCACATTCTGTTGACTGCGGCTGCACATTGAGTGGATGTTTTCAGAGAACTATCCACAATGACGCCAAGATCTCTTTCTTGAGTGGTAGCAGCCAATTTAGACCCCATCGTTTCATATGTATAGTTGGGATTATGTTTTCCAATGTGCATCACTTTGCATTTATCAACATTAAATTTCATCTGTGGTGGCTAGAGAGCTGCAGGAGGGTCCCCGGCCACCCGCAGGGGCTGTGGAGCTGCAGGAGGGTCCCCGGCCACCCGCAGGGGCTGGAGAGCTGCAGGAGGGTCCCCCACTGCTGTGGTGGCTGGGCTGCTGTAGGGCGCCAATGTCCCAGAGGTCGCAGAAAGTCACAGAGTCCGTGACTTCAGCAACCTCTGTGACATACTTGTAGCTTCAGACATAAGCAGACTAAGCAGTTGCTTAGGGCCTCAAGCAACGTAAGGGAGTCCCCTATTCACTTTTTATTCTGGGCATGTCTACACTACAAAGTTAAGTCAATGTAAGACAGCTTCCGCTGGCCTAACTATGGAGGTGTGCACACTGCAATGCTCCTTCCGCTGCTTTAACTCACCTGCTACACCAACCTAATAAAACCACCTGGACGAGAGGCATGGAGCTTTTCGCAATTTAATTAGAACGACACAGTGTCAAGGTAAACACTGTTGCGTACATCAGGTTAAGTGGCCTCAGAAGGTGTCCCACAATGCCCACCGTGACCACTCTGGTCACTGTTTGAACTCTGCTGTCCTGCAGCCAGGCACACAGGTGAACACCCCTTCCCCCTTTAAAGTCCAGGGAAGTTTTGAAATTGCTCTTCCCCTTTGCTAGGCTTGGAAAGCAACTGCCAGCTGACCAGGCCGGCTCCACGCAGCAAACACGCTCCTGCCCGGAGTACACAGGCGGTGGTGGATCTCCTGGGTCTGTGGGGAGAGGAGGCTGTGTAGGCACAGCTCTGCTCCAGCCTCAGGAACTTGGATCTCTGCAGCAAGATCACTTGGGATATGGTGGAGAAGGGCTATGACAGGGACACACGGCAGTCCCACGTAAAAATCAAGGGGCTGAGACAGGCGTACCAGAAGGCAAAGGAGGCAAATAGACACTCTGATGCGAAGCCACAGGTGCCACTTCTACAAGGAGCTGCATGCCATCCTCAACGGTGACCCCACCTCCGCCGCCAAGAGCCCTGTGGATGCATGGGGGGAGCTGGAGTCACTGGCCACTGGAGTGAACCCAGAGGACGACATGCTGGACAAGGAAGTGTAGGTGGAGGAGGAGGGTGGACAAGTGACAGGGAGATCCGGTGGCATGGCAAGCCAGGACCTCTTTTTGATTCCTGAGCAGTCTAGCCAGTCCCAACAGTCCCGCTGCGCTGAGCCTGATGCAGAGGAGGGAACGGCTGGTAAGTACTCAGTCTGCTTCAATACTGCAGGAACGCATCTGGTCATGTACTGCTTTTTTAATCGGGCTACAAGAGATAGAAACTGTTCCTGTGTTGGTTATTTCACTATCTACTTCTCATTATCCTATACGGCTAGACAGAGGGGACCCTGTGGAAAAGTTTGTTTATGCACAACAGGCTGTCCCGTGAATCCTCCATAGAGATCTCGGGGACAGTTTCCTGGAGGTAATCTCCAATCCCCTGCCAAAAAAACAACAAGAAGTCCGGTGGCACCTTAAAGACTAACAGATTTATTTGGGCATAAACTTTCATTGGTATTTGAGGAATTGGTTTTTTACTCACAAAATCTTATGCCCAAATAAATCTGTTAGTCTTTAAGATGCCACCGGACTCCTTGTTGTTTTTGTGGATACAGACTAACATGGCTACCCCCTGATACTTGAATCCTCTGCCAAAGGTTTCTTGGGAGGTGTCAAGGTTCCTTCCCAACTCTGAACTCTAGGGTACAGATGTGGGGACCTGCATGAAACCCCCCTAAGCTTATTTTTACCAGCTTAGGTTAAAACTTCCCCAAGGTACAAACTTTTTTACCTTTTCTCCTTGAACCTTTATGCTGCCACCACCAAAGTGTCTAACAAAAATAACAGGGGAAGTGCCCACTTGGAAATGTCTCCGCCCCCACCCCTCACCCCCAAATATCCCCCCAAGCACTACACCCCCTTTCCTGGAGAAGGCTTGATAAAAATCCTCCCCAATTTGCATAGGTGAACACAGACCCAAACCCTTGGATCTTAAGAACGATGAAAAACAATGAAAAAACAATGAAAAACAATGAAAATCAGGTTCTTAAAAGAGAATTTTAATTAAAGAAAAGGTAAAAGGAAAACCTCTGTAAAATCAGGAAGGGAAATACCTTACAGAGTAGTCAGATTCAAAACATAGAGAATCCCTCTAGGCAAAACCTTAAGTTACAAAAAGACACAAAAACAGGAATCTACATTCCATTCAGCACAGCTTACTTTATCAGCCATTTAAACAAAACAGAATCTAACGCATATCTAACTAGATTGCTTATTAACCCTTTACAGGAGTTCTGATCTGCATTCCTGCTCTGGTCCCGGCAAAAACAACACAGACAGAGAGAGCCTTTCTTTCCCCCCCTACCCCTCCAGCTTTGAAAGTATCTTGTCTCCTCATTGGTCATTTTGGTCAGGTGCCAGCGAGGCTTCTTAACCCTTTACAGGTGAAAGGGTGTTTCCTCTGGCCAGGAGGGATTTAAAGGTGGTTAGCCTTCCCTTTATATTTATGACAGGAGGGCTGCTTTTTTTTTTCCCCCCTTGGTAGGAAATTTTGCCAGGCCACTCAGCAATTACTTCAGCAGGCACCATAGCAGTACAAAGGGCTGCAGCATACAGTCCTGATCTGCAGCTACACGCAAGCAGGAGCTGGAAGTTAACCTCAGCAGTGAGATATCAGCTGCAATCATCCCTGCCCCCCCTACCACCTGTGGAAAATCGTGCCAGTGTTCAGGACAGTTGCCTTATGCTCTGGTTCTGACCTGCATGACTACCCCTCCCCTTTGTCCCAACTACCCACTCCCCCACCAGGCCATGCCCACCATGGCTGGGGCTGCCACCGTGCTGTGTGAGTGCCAAGGGGAAGTGAGAAAGATTTACTAGTTACTTGTTTGGATCAAGGGTGTAAGTAATAACACCTCTGTCTACTCTACTGCTGTTTCTTTGGCAGCTGCAGATGTGCCCTTGAAGATCTCCCTTGAGATCGGCTTAGCGCCTCTCTCAGATAAGGAAAGAAAACTGGAAGAGTAAAGCAGACAAGTTCAAAGAGGTGCTTTGGATTGTGAACAGAGAGAATGCAGGGAGGCAATCAGTGAGAACTTGCAGAGGGACAGTCAGGACAGGAAACTGGTGCAGGAACACCAGGATAGCTCTGCTCAAGGAGCAAATAGAAGTGCTGCGGTCCCTGACTGAACTTCAGGCTGAACACATCCGTGCACACCTCCCCCTACAACCCATACAGAAGTGCCTTCCTGCATGAATTTGTGAATTTCCTGTTCCTTCCCCTTTAAAGATACTTTCCCCTGTATGTATGAAGTTTAAGTTACCAAGACATGAATATGTTTTCATGGGTGTGGAATAAAACTGAACTTTTGGGAAGTGAATGAATCTTTATTATTCTCCAACATATGGTGACTACTGCTAACTTCAGAGACAGTACCACTGCATTTGCAGTATTTTAGTAGTGCACACAGTAATCATTACAAGGGGTAATGTGTGCCATCTATCACCCCACCGCAATTAGGGAATCCCATTTGCTGCAAAACCATCCACTATTCTGCTCACATTGGCCAGAGTCACAGTCCTTTATAGCAGGAGGCGATTAATGGCCCTGCACACTTCATCACTGCAACACCCCTGGTGGATTTTCCCACTCTAAACTGATTCGCAACTGATTGGTAGGAGTCTGGCATTGCCAGTGATCACCACGCACTTCTCCACCGTTAGCGTTTCTCTCATTTTGGTGTCCCTGCTCCAGAGGGCTAGGGTGAGTTCTGTACACAGTTCCAGGAAAGTGGCTTTGCGCACCTGAAAAGTCTGCAGCCACTGCTCATCATCCCATACCTGCATAACAATGCCATCCCACCACTCAATGCTTGTTTCTTGAGCCCAGAACCGATGTGTGCAGCTGCTCTGTGAATGCCAACAGCAATCTTGAATTGTTTCTATCCATGACACACAGCAAGGCAGACACCACGGTATCATCGTCATCATCAGAGTTTTAGCTCATGATTAGGCACGTTGTGTTCATAATGCTCATCACAATATTGGAGAGCAGTGCAGTATCCAGAGATGGTAGACTGGCAGTTTACAGGGGCTGTTGAAAAGCAGTGCGAAACATACTAGAAAGCCCATGGAATCCGGGGACGGAAAAAGCTTCATCATAAGCACTGAATCTGCCCCCATGAGGCATTGCAAACCCTTCCCAGAACACCCTGAGGCAAATGGTGGCCAGTTGCACAGTGGGATAGTGACCTACAATGCACTCTGTGTGGATGCAAGAACTGCTAATGTTGACATGCTCTGCTGACACAAGAAGCATAGTGTGGACATGCACCAGCCCTTTAATTACAGCGGTGGCTGTATGTTGACATAACTTAAGTCAACTTAAGTTTGTAGTATAGACATGCCCTGTGTCTTGTGCGTGGGGAAGCCCACAAAAATATTCCTTCTTATGGCCCCCAATGCAGTAGCATCGCCTCTGCTAACATGTCACATGTAGGCCATTTTTCTGCTTTCCTCACCCCAAGTGCAAATTGTGTAAGGATTTTTTTTATTAACTATCTATGTAGATTGGCTTCATGTTGACATTAGTAAAGGCAAGGCTCTGACACACGGTTGGGCAAACTACGGCCCATCAGACTATTTAATCTGGCCCTCAGCTCCCACCGGGGAGCAGGTGGCATGACCCGCCTCCGGCTCCTATGTAGTATGTGGAGATGTGGCCAGGCACCTCCGCCCCCGCAGCTCCCATTGGCCGCAGTTCCTGGCCAACGGGAGCTGCAGGGGTAGCACCTGCGGACAAGACAGCACGCAGAGCCATCTGGCCACACCTCGGAGCCAGAGGGGGGACATGGTTCTGGGAGCTGCTTGCGGTAAGTGCCACCCAGAGCCTGAACCCCCTCACCCCCCACCCACGCTCCAATCCCCTGCCAAAGCCCTGATCCAGCTCCCGCCCTCCGAACCTCTCAATCTCAGGCCTCTTGTACTGAAAGCCCCTCATCTCCAGCCCCACGCCAGAGCCTGCACCCCCCAGTCAGAGCCCTCACCCTCCGGTCCCCCAACAGCCTGCCCCATCCCTGATCCCCCTCCCCCCCGAACCCATTGGTCCCAACCCAGAGCACCCTCCTGCACCCCAAACCCCTCATCCTCAGCCCCATCCCAGAGCCCTCCCACCTTCCCCCCCCACACCCCAACCCGGAGCCCCCTCCTGCACCTCTATCCCCAATTTCATGAGCATTCATGGTCCACCATACAATTTCCATACCCCGATGTGGCTCTCAGGCCAAGAAGTTTGCCCACCCCTGCTCTGACACCTTTTATTTTGAAAATAGTTTGCTATGAGGCGGATTGATTAAACATAAATCTCCATGATTCCTCATTGCAGTGTCATTCAATTTGACCTTGTTTAGCAAGCATTGCCTATGAAACACCAGTATTACATATAACCCTATGAACTTGTTTCGGGAACGTGTTGTTTGAAATAGCTGGGAAGTTTCTTTCATTCTCTCCTACAAATGGGTAAGAAGAAATCCTAATCAAAGTAATGCAAATTGCAAAAGTGTCACCCTGTCCTTTCTGAAAGTAATATAACCATCACATTGACTTATTATGAATCTACTAATGGAGCTCTTAACTAAGAAGTGGAATAAACTGAACAGAGAGAATGATTCCAAGTACTTCAAATGTTCGTCCAAAGTTGACTGCTTTATCCTGAATCTTTCAGTTTGAAAAGCATTACAAAGAGAAGGACAGATCTTGGGCTGCAGCTGAGGAGGCACTTAGTATACCTGAGGACAGGCTGGTTTTAAACCATATTTATGTTCCTCCAATCCTAGAGCCTAACATTGCCTAACGCAGAACAACCTACATTGCCTAACGCAGAACAACCTGATTTATGACTGTCATAAATATAAAGGGAAGGGTAAACACCTTTAAATCCCTCCTGGCCAGAGGAAAAACCCTTTCACCTGTAAAGGGTTAAGAAGCTAAGATAACCTCACTGGCACCTGACCAAAATGACCAATGAGGAGACAAGATACTTTCAAAGCTGGAGTGGGGGGGAAACAAAGGGTTCTCTCTGTCTGTGTGTTGTTTTTTCCGGGACCAGAGCAGGAATGCAGGTCAGAACTCTTGTAAAGGGTTAATAAGCAATCTAGTTAGATATGTGTTAGATTCTGTTTTGTTTAAATAAATAGCTGATAAAATAAGTTGTGCTGAATGGAACGTATATTCCTGTTTTTGTGTCTTTTTGTAACTTAAGGTTTTGCCTAGAGGGATTCTCTATGTTTTGAATCTGATTACCCTGGAAGATATTTACCATCCTGATTTTACAGAGGTGATTCTTTTACTTTTTCTTTAATTAAAATTCTTCTTTTAAGAACCTGATTGCTTTTTCATTGTTCTTAAGATCCAAGGGTTTGGGTCTGTGTTCACCTATGCAAATTGGGGAGGATTCTTATCAAGCCTTCCCCAGAAAAGGGGGTGTAGGGCTTGGGGGGATTTCTGCGGGGAAAGATGTTTCCAAGTGGGCTCTTTCCATGTTATTTTTGCTAGATGCTTGGTGGTGGCAGCAATAAGGTCCAGGGAGAAAAGGTAAAATAGTTAGTACCTTGGAGAAGTTTTAACCTAAGCTGGTAAAAATAAGCTCAGGGGGGGTTTCATGCAGGTCCCCACATCTGTACCCGAGAGTTCAGAGTGGGGAAAGAACCTTGACAATGACAAATAGCAAAACAGGGCTATTATGTGTGCCAAGGATCACTGGAGTCAAGGGACGTTTCTGCCATGCCTCCGTTCCCCTGCATCCATGTACAAGGGCTGGCATATCTAGGGTTTACCATTACCTAGGAGACTCCTATGCCACGGGTATCCTCCCGGTGGCTGGATACACCATTTTGGGGGCTGTTATGTGCCAACAGAGTAGTGTAAGGAATCCTGAATGAAAAAAAGGATCGGGCATATTATGTGTTTGCTCAGAATATTGCAGTTCAGTTATTACATGTAATGCATGGCAGTAATGGCTCCATTCTGTGTGAAAACGAGCAAAACTCCCATACTTGTTGAGTGATTGGAATGCAAAACCATAAGTCAGGCCAAATTCTTTCAAATCTTTGCCTAGTTGCTTCAGTACTGGTAAAAGGTTTACTCAGACATTAGCAAAGGTTTGCTCTAAGATCACAAACCTTTTGACAAATCTGGTCTGTATATTAAGGTAAGTTTCACACAGTTTGTAACTTCACTGGTGCAAACATTATGTATAGTTCTACTTTGTACTTTTAAGAACAAAACTCCTTTTGACAAAGTGATGATGTTGTGATTAAGGCACAGGAACAGAAGACAAGAGACCTGCATTTTAGGCCTGGCTCTGGCTCTGACTTCCATGTTAGTTTAAGCAAGTCACTAAGGGCATAATTCTCAGGTATCTACTAACTTTGAGTGCTTCAGTTTTGGGATGCCAGCTTCAGAGACACCTTGGGCCTGATTTTCAGAGGTGCTGAGTGTCACGCTGTGTAGAGAGGCTCATGACTGTGAGTGCCAACCTCGGGGCAGACTGTCAAAAACAGGGCAGACACCCCAAACTGGTGGTATGCTCTGTAATTAGATTTCACCAAGCCAGTAACAAATGTTCCTGGATCACTATAACAGTCTTACCATGGAGTCACAGTCAGTCCCCCTTAGGCTCTCCAGCCTATCTTGCCACCTGGCAAGCTGGATTTAATGAAAAATGGTCACTGACACCAAAAATCACAAAATATTCAGGTTGCTTCCAGTCCCAATCACTTACCCCAGATCAGTTGGTACCTAGATCTTACACCAAAGACCATGCTTGTAGCCAATCCTGAAATAAACTATCTAAAGGTTTATTAACTAGGAAAAAGAAATAAAAGAGTTATTTACAAGTTAAAGCAAGCAAACATATGCACACAAATGATTTACCATCTATGGTTCCTAAAGGTGACAGAGATGTAGTAATCTGTCCATTCAAAATGTCTCTCAGGGCAGACTCAGGTAGACCCTGTGGATCTCTGCTGTAGTTTAGTGTCTCTGGCCCTGTGAGAGTTCAAACAGCAAAGGGATGGAAAATTTTCCTGTGATCCTGTTTTATCTTTTACATTGGCCTGCCAGTCCATAACCTGAGCTCCTTGGCACATAGCATTTCCAAGATGTGATAGGACCGTTCACCAATCCTTTGTGATTCCCTGAATGGCCCCTTTAATCTTCATAGGCCTCCTGAATGGGCAGGGAAAACCACCCTTCCCATCGAAGTTCACAAGTTCAGAGCAGAAATTTTTACAGTTATAAAACAAACTTATATTTTGTCTTGTAGCATGAAATACAGACATTACAAGTGAGGTTAATGCAAGCAGCAATTTACAAGCATTTCATAGAGTCTAAACACTAATTACATTCTTATAAGACCAATACCTATTTTGAACAAAACTAACATGCAAGTGAGCTGGTTTGGTTTTCAGCTCTGAGTTTGTCAGTTCTTAGCTAATGCCAAGGGCCTTGGCCAGAGCTGGCACTTGGTTTACCAGTCATTAAGGGCCTAATTCTCATGTATCTACTAATTTTGAATGCTTCAGTTTTGGGGTGCCAGCTTCAGAAATCTTGGGCCTGATTTTCAAAGGTGCTGAGCACCCAAAATTGTAGTTAAAAACAAGGAAACTGCAGGTAATGAGTGTCATGCTGTCTGGAGTGGCTCATGAGTGTGGGTGCCAACCTCAAGGCAGTCTATCAAAAACAGGGCAGACAACCCACACAGGTGTTGTGTTCGATAATTAGATTTCACCAAGCCAGTAACAAATGTGAACTCCTGGATCACTATACTAGTCTTACAAATGGAGTCACCGACAGTCCCCTTAGACTCACCAGTCTACCTTGCCACCCAGTCAAACTGAACTTTTCGATGAAAGGTCACTCAATCCAAAGATCTCAGACCACATCAGGTTGCTCCCAGTCCCAAGAGACTTACCCCAATCAATTGGTTCCCTAGATCTTACACCAAAGCCAACGCTGGTAGCCAATTCTATAGTAAACTAACTAAAAGTTTATTAGCTAAGAAAAGGAAGTGAGAATTATTGAGAGGTTAAAGTAGGTTAAATATACACACAGAGGAGTCACAGTTTGTAATTCCAAATGGTGGCAGTCATGTAATGAACTGTCAGTTTCCCAGAAGTCTTTTCATGGTACCCAGATTGTCTCTGGGGTTCTCTGCTTTGCATCTAGTACACTTTCCTGTAAGTCCAAACAGTCCAGAGATGAAAATTTTTCCTTGAATCCATATTTATAGCTTCTCCTGACAGAATCACAGGCTGACAGTATCTTTACCCACGTGGGCTTTTCTTTTGATGACTCTAAGTGAGGGACGCACTTTGAGTCTCTTGACCTTCGGTCATCACACACAATGGCCATTCTGATAAAGTCCTTCATTAGCATTCCACAAGGCTTCTTTGATGTCTGATGAGTTATTTAGTACAGGGTTATTTATAATGCAAATGTTTGCTTCTGCATCATAACAGGATATACATAAAACAATGCACGTAATGTCCCATTAGTTTTATGAAGTTTAAACACCCAATACACATATACATTTAACAATCGCTTTAATCTATAGTAATACACAAGTTAATTGACTTGAATACTCTCTACCATGACCTGGTCTGCCAGTGTCACCATGAGTATCTCTGAAAACTAGGCCCAGGAATCTCAAGATGGCCACCCCAGAATTGAGGCACTCAAAATCACTGGAAACTTTCAAACATGCTTGCTTTACCCTCTGAATATCTATTTGCCCACCTGTAAAATGGGAAGAACACTTACCTACCTCACATGGGCCTTATGAAGAATTATGCAATAATATTTGTAAAGTATGTTGAGATCCTCAGATGGAAGGTACTGTAAATGGCAAAGTATTGTTATTATTGCTATAGCTTACCTGGTAGGGGTCATGGATGTATAAGAACCCAGGATGAAACTCCCCATTGACAGAGTTAAGATGCCATGCATAGGTGCCAACTTCTACTGGCGCCGGTGGGTGCTCAACCCCCCCGCCCCTGGCCCCGCCCCAACTCCACCCCTGCCCCGCCCCTTCTGCCCCCATTCCAACCCCTTCCCCAAAGTCCCTGCCCCATCTCTGCCCCCTCCCTGCCCCTATTCCGACTCCTTCCCCAAATCCCCACCCCGGCCCACCTCTTCCCCGCCCCTTCCCCTGGGCATGCCATGTTCCCACTCCTCCCACTGCCTCCTGGAGCTTGCTACTGCTGTTTGGCGGTAGCAAGCGCTGGGAGGTAGGTGGAGGAGCAGGGTCGGGGTGCACTCAGGGGAGGAGACAGAAGCAGAAGAGGAGGTGAGGTGAGGTGAGGTGAGGTGGGCGGGGAGCTTGCTTGCCGGTGGGTGCAGAGCACCCACTCATTTTTCCTCATGGAGCTCCAGCCCTGGAGCACCCACGGAGTCACTGCCTATGATGCCAGACAGTAACCACACCCAGATATTCATGAAGGGTATTGTGGGGAATAAAGTGCTCTCCTCTGTCTTACAGTTAAAGGTTTGTGTTTCTTTGTGTGAGAGAGTGGCTACCCAAAAGGAGGATAAACACACAGTCCCAGCAGGCTGGGCCATGTGATCTCAGTGATCAGCCTTGGACTAGAGGTTTTTCCAGGTAGAAGTGCAGTCTGAGAGAGGAAAAGGCACAGGGTTTGTTAACCATGAAGATTCATGAGAGCCTGGAGTGGGACGGGGGTACATCTACACTGCAAAAAACTCCAGGGCAGCAAGTCTATGAGCCTGGGTCAACTGACTCAGGCTTGTGGGACCCATGCTACGGAGGTAAAAATAGTCATGTAAATGTTCCCCCTTGGATGGGACCCAGGTTCTGAAAACCAGCCAGGGGAGGTGGCTCTCAGAGCCCAGGTTCCAATCCAATCCAAATGGGGACGCCTACACTGCTGCTTCTAGCCCCATAGCATTAGCCCTGCAAGCCAGTCAGTTGACCCAGGCTCTGAGACTCACTGCTGCGGGTTTGGTTTGTTTAGTTTTGTGCCATGAAGACATACCCGGAGGTGTAAGACAGCTGCTTCTGGGGGCAGGTTTGACGTGCCTTACCTGAGGCTGCTGCAAGTTCTCTATTTTATAAATAAACAGCATATGCCTAGAAAATATCTGATTCTGTGTCACCAATTTCAGCTCCTACAAGGCTGCAGATTCTGCTACTGGTCAGCAAAGGAGCAATATTCTAAAACACGTTAAAAGTGTTTTAAACAACTGGTCATAAGGGACATGAGTTGTTAACAGATTCTAGAATGTTACTCAGACTGATATTGAGAGGTTACTAGAAGCACATTTTGTGCAACATTGCACTTATTTTCTGCTGAAACCAAATATATAATTAACTTCTACAAAGCTTCAATACTATGCATGACATTACATGATATTACATGACAAAGACCAATACTGTGAATGACACGACATACATTTAAAAAGATTTTGGCAGTGGGAATGGCTAACCCGTGGGGATTTTAGTCTCAGTCCATTTGCTATTCTATTCCCAGCGGAGGCAAAGATTTGAATGTTGTAAAAAGCCCTCTCACCCCTGCTGTCCCTCCAGAGCAGGGTAGAGGCATGTTAGTAGGACATAGAGCTGTGTCAAATCATCCTAATGAAACCTGAAACCAAGCAGTAATTGGCTTGTTAGAGTTTTGAACAAAGCTGGGCCGAATTTCACAGGGATCTCCGCATCACAGGGTACCTAGCAGTAACACAACTGCATAAGTGACGTTCAGGAGGGACCTGGAGAGAAGGATGCATGAGTCATGGCACAGACAGTCTTTGTGGGTCCACAGACTCTGTGGCTAGGCACCCTGAGTCAGGGAGACCTAGAAATGTAAGGAGAATCTCCACACTCATGTCTTCTTTACAGTTAGTTACTAACCCTTTTCTTTATTAAAATGGCTTTGAAACCCTAACTGACATGCACTGATCACTTGGGCTGCTACTGGTCACTGATTTTTCCTAAAGATTAAATGTGGAATTTTTCATAATCCCCTCACAGCCACCAAGGGATGGTCTTTGGGGTCCAGAAAAATTAGTCATAGATCCGCTGATTTCTGGAAAAACTCCCAGAGCAGTTCACAGCTGCATTGGGCTGTGCCATCCACACTGTCTTTGGTTACTGAGCAGCTCATGAAGTAGAAGGGAAAGAAAGTCATTGCAATAAGACATTTTAAATACTCTGTTAGGTATTAATACTGAATAGGAGAGAATATTCATTGATACTTTTGTCCTTGGAAATGTTTGTTATCATACTCTTGCATCAGGGGTAAAATTTTAAAAAGCACCCAAGTGATGCAGGAGCCCATTGACTTTCAATGAGACTGAGTCTCCTAAGTGCCTAAGTCACTTTTGAAAATGGGACTTAGAGATGTTTGAAAATGTTATCCCATGTCATGAATTAGATTGTAAGCTCTTCCGGGCAAGGACTGTATCTTCCTGTACAATGCAGCTGTCATCCTGATTGCGGCCTTTGGGCACCATTGCAAAAGACATAGCATAATAAATGTATCATTATTTTAAATCTTGATTTTATCATCCTTTATTATGTACAAATAATATCACGAGACGTTACTTTTAAAGACAACAGCAAGAAATCTCTATTAGAGCTCATAATAATTGTAAAATGTTTTAAACTTCTGAAGGTAAACATATAAATAAAGTATTTTTCAAATAAAATCTTACAATGAGAATAATCTATTTCTAGGATTGTGATAAATATTTGAGCATGATAGGCACTGATTCATCACTACTCCAGTCCCCAGCATATTAATTCTTTTATTATATCCATCAGCAGAAATTTCAGTAGGCTAGTTTTCCCCCACAAAATAGGTCTTTTCTATATTGGATGAGATATAATTAGAAAAGACAGACAGTTTCAAGGACCCAATCATGCAAGCTGTCTCCTGGCATAAATAATCTCAATCATCGGAATTATCCCATTACTCCCAGGGAGAAGCATTTTCAGGATTGGGCCCTCTGTCTCCACAAAAACTGTTGCATGAACTTGATTGTATATTGGGAATAGGTAAAAAGTTTAGTTTTTCAAAGATGGTTAAAATCACACATGCATTTTGCTTCCTGAAGGGAGGGGAGTAGTTTGCCACCTTCTCTGCAGATTTCTATTTGCTCTTGTATTAATTCAACCTTTAAATGACCCATGACATTCTTCCATGTCTATGCTACACGATGGTTAAGATATGGTACCTTACATTATTTCCAGCATATTGGAGCTGAAAAAGCCTTTTCCACATTTTTTTTGTATACAGTCTTACAGAAAGCCTAACTATATAACAAACAGAACAAGTCCCATCTCCTCTGAAGAGAACAGTATTTTTCGTTCCATCTAACAATATTCTCCTGTCATTCTGTTACTTCCAATAAAAGCAACTTAACATAAGACAAATAAACAATAAAGAGACAGTCTATATAAAATTTAATAATTCATGACAAATATCTTTCCTGATGTACAATGACAGGTTTCAGAGTAACAGCCATGTTAGTCTGTATTCGCAAAAAGAAAAGGAGTACTTGTGGCTCAAATAAATTGGTTAGTCTCTAAGGTGCCACAAGTACTCCTTTTCTTTTTCCTGATGTACTAGATAGGAATTCTGATTTGCATACTATCTGCCAATTGCCATTTGCAAATCCTTGGGATGTTTTTCATCTATGATAATAACAAACCTTTCCATTTGTGAGTGTTTCTATGAGAAATTTTTATCAGAAATGGTCCCAAAAGGCACTATATATATATGCTACAAAACTTGAAATGGTTTCCCCATTCTCTTATGGAAAAATAGTATAGAATTTAATAGAAAATGATAACTTTTTTCTATAGGTTTCTTGAACCATTCTTCAAAAATTGACAGATGATGATACCCTTGCTTTAGAAGTGGATTTTAAAATGTACAGAAAAGTTATCATTTCCATTAAATTCTACTAGTTTTTAGAGTAGTTTCCCAGTACTGTGCTTTAATCACAAAACTATTGCATTTTTTTAAAGATGAAAAACGAACCGATATAGTAAATCCTGAAATAGTACAAATTGACCTTCATTGGGATGTTAAGGAGGGACACTTTGTAGGACCCAAACAAAATATTCTTCTTGTGGACATAAATAAAGACTATTATTTCTACATACCTTTAACACAGCAAAGAAAATAGTAGGGAGCAAAAGGTCCTGCAATCTCCATCAAAAATTCTCACTGAAGTGATAATTCAGCAAAGCACTTAAGTACATGTTTGAATCTCTCCCTGTTGAGCAAAATAAATGAGATGAACTTCACGGCTCACTTCAAGACTCAACTTTTCCCAAACCATTTGAAAACAGAGGGGAATAATAACTGATGGGATAGGGAATTTTTCAGGAGAGAGAGAGATTTGTGAGGGAGCCTCTCAATGGCCACTAACAGTGGGCTTACAATACCATAACTCTCATATCAAGCCTGACTACGGTGACACATGTCCCAATTTTATAGAGACAGTCCTGATTTTCGGGACTTTGTCTTATATAGGCTCCTATTACTCCCCATCTCATCCCGATTTTTCACACTTGCTATCTGGTCACCCTGGGCCTGACACACTCACTACTCACAACATCTTGTTGTCATGCTATGTACCCAAAAGGTATTATATGTAAACTGATGATGAGCTGCTCAGCAATATCACTGCATAGTTTATGTAGGAGTTGCATACAAATAATTATGCATGTGTGCTAGAAATATGTTCTTAAAATATATTTTGGAGACAGCGTATAAATCAATCTGCCCCAGACAAAGGAAAGTGGATTTACTTATTTGACTGGCTTGATTGCATGCAAAGGACAATGAAAATACATTTACATATAAGGTGAGCAAAGCAATCAAGTTAACAAACATAAAAGTGTTTAGTGTGCCCAGCGGAGGACAAAGGCTGCACCCCAGGAAGTCTTGCTGGCTCTTGAGACAAAGACCATGGACTTTGAGGAAATATACAGGAAGCAAAAAGACACTCTAGTTATCCATCACTTAGAGGACATAGGCTACAGCACCCTCTGAGTCTGTGAAAGTTGGATCCCCTCCATTGGAGAGCTAGAGATGCTGGTAACTTGATGTACGTAAGAAAAACTCTTAGGCAAAGGGTTGTAACGTGCTAAAATTAAGTTTTAGGCACTACAAAGTGTGTTTTGCTTTGTTTGTAAGCATGCCCTGTCTCTTTTTCTCTTGTTTATTAACACTTAAATCTGTGTTCTTTGTTAAGAAACTTACTTTTAGTTTTACAATCAATCATTTCAATGCTATTATACTGAAGTAGAGAGTGAGACCTCAGCTAACCGAACAGGCTGGTGCGTGCACTGTTGCTTTCTGGAGGCAGAAGAGTAATTTCTGTGAGTGGTCAGTAAGAGGACTGGACACTGCAGAGACACATCTCTGGGGAACTCAGGAATTGGGGTTCACTGAATGTTACCTGGACAAGGTTTTGACTGGCAGAGTCTTGAGGAATTTGCAGGAAAGACAGACAGACAAGATTGTCAGGGAGTTGACATACAGCTTAGCACCAGCAAAACTCTCACTTGCTGAGGCAGAGGGCAACACCATGGGTTATGGTTCTGCAGTTCTTGTGGAGACCATCACAGGAGGGTTATCCTAAATGTTCCACTGGTATTTTTAAGTAATGACAAGGCCATATACAGCATGTGGAGGGGTGGGTTTTTTTTAGCATGTCCGTAAACTGAAATAGGTAAATCATAAATAAAACACCTAATCAGATTCTTTATTTTAACCATGTGCTTAAGCGCGTTGCAGACTAGGGATGGAGTGCTGTCCAAAGGCCTGACTTGAGTTAGTTTGCCTGAGCATGGACAGCAGGATTTGACTGTAAGAGTCCAAAGGCTGGTTCTAGGCTACTAAACCATGTGGGAAGATACATTTCAATCTGAGGTTGATTTAAAAAATCTCCATGGAGTCAGGCAAGGAAACATTTTCATGTCAGGTTTCCCCATTACAATCCTGTGAGAACATGTTTTCATCTAATGTGTTGCGGAGATCATAATGACAAGAGCAATGTGAAAATGTACATGGTACCAGAGTTCTTACACCAAGTGCTATTACCATATTGATAACTGCAGAAAATCATTGTAGTAGAAGAACATTCAAATAACAAAAAAATGCTTAAGTATAGCAAAAGCTGGGAGACTGTGAGAGCTGATGGATCAGCTAGATTATCCAGAGTTAGTAAAGGGAGCAATCAAGGATAATAATAATAATAATTAATAAGAATAATTAATAAAGAGCTTTTGATCTATCGATCTCACAGTGTGTTGGACATTGCAGAGAAGCTAAACAATTTCTTTGCATCAGACCTTGTCACACAGATTGTTGGTACAAAATATCCAGTATTTTCAGGTACCAGAGATGAGGCGCTGTCAGAGAGTAAGGTGAGTGGGGGGGGGAATAGAATAGCCTCTGCAAAGGAAGATTATGCCTCTCCACTCTACTAGAATAATTTTGTGTGCGAGTGTAAAATCATGGATAACGGAAAAATGGATGATATTATTTTGTTGGACTTGAAAAAACTTTTGATTAAAGCTACTCACAAGAACCTGCTAAGGACACTAAATAGTGAGAATTGAAATTCTGTCATGGGTTACATACTGGAAAAGAGAGATACCTATGAGTATGAATGAATGGTCAATTTTCATCTTAAAAGAAAGTTAACAGTGGGACACAACAGAGGTCCATACTAGGAATGTTGTTCAACACATTAGCTAATTATCTGGACAAGAGGCTGAGCAGTGAAGTAGCAAAGCTTTTTGATAACAGAATTATCTACTTTAATCAGGGAGAGAAGAGACTATGAGGAACTCGGCTATTGGGCAACATGCTTGCACATGAAATTCATTCTAGGCAAATTCAAGGCAACGTACACTGGAAGGAACAATTTGGACTACTCCTATGCACTGATGAATTCTAAATCAACTGGAACCACTCAGGGTCAAAACTAGGTGTTCAGTTAAAAAATCTGCTCATTGTGCACTGGTAGTTAAAGAAGCAAATAAAATGTTAGGTTGTATTAAAGCAGGGGTGGCCAACCTGTGGCTTCGGAGCCACATGCGGCTCTTCAGAAGTTAATATGCTGCTCCTTGAACAGGCACCGACTCTGGGGCTGGAGCTACAGGTGCCAACTTTCCAATGTGCCGGGGGACGCTCACTGCTCAACCCCTGGCTCTGCCACAGGCCTTGCCCCCACTCCACCACTTCCCGCACCCTCCCGTGAGCCTGCCGTGCCCTCAGTCCTCCCCTCCAACCTCCTGCACACCTCAAAACAACTAATTGGGAGGTGGGGGAGGGAGGGGAGGCGCTGATCGGTGGGGCTGCCAGTAGGTGGGAGATGCTGGGAGCAGGGTGGGGAGCTGATGGGGGGCTGCTGACATATTACTGTGGCTCTTTGGCAATGTACATTGGTAAATTCTGGCTCCTTCTCAGGCTCAGGTTGGCCAGCTCTGTGTTAAAGCATAGAGAATAATACTGAAAATATTATAATGACATTACATAATACCATGGTGTGACCGGGGTCCTAGTGGGGAACCAGGCAGCTGTGGTCACTCAATTAGGGTGAACTGCAAAGAATGAGGCAGACAATCCACATAAAACTGGTGGATATTCCAATACCTAGATTTACCAAGCCAGCATAAAACAGCTTCTTTATGCCCTCATTGGTTACTTAGAAGTCCAAACAACACAGTTCCCTTCAAGTGATCCAGCCTCAGGCCTCCATCCAGATACCCACTTCAAATATGGTGAACATTTCTGTAAATCTTATTTCATCATATAAAAAAAAAGGTTTTACTAATCCCAAAGGAACAGACACATTACCTCCTAGGTTAATGACTATTTCAGATCTCACCCAAATATATGCTGCAGCCAATTCTTATTAACTAAACTAAAATGTATTAAAAAACAAAAGAGAGAGTATGGTTAAAAGATCATTGTAGATACAGACATGAGTTCAGTTTATTTAGGTGCAGATTCATAGCAGAGATGGTGAGCTTCGTAGTTGCAAAGAGTTCTTTTAGAATTCAATTCATAGGTCGTAATCCAATGTCCAAATCTCATATTCAAGGCATACTAGCATAACTGGGACCTCAGTCTTGTGACTCAAACTTCCCCTGATGAAGTCTAAGCAGATCTGAGATGACAGAATCAGGACCCAAGGATCTTTTATACAACTTCATGTCTTTTGACAAGTTGGGAGTTCCTCAGGGAACAAAAGGTAATTAGGCCATTTGCTTTTTCCTCCACCATTCACAGTACATTTCAAAGAGAGAGGAATACTGAGATACCCCATGTTTACAATTAATTTACATGATAGGATGTTCTTTTGACTTCTGAATGATCAGAATACAGCATAGACAGGGACTGTTGATTACTTTATCCACCCTACTCATATATATGTAAATACACAAAAGCACAAACATTATCTCCCCACATGTCTTCTGTGGATTACTTATTTTGCAGGATGTTTAACCCTTTCTAGCCATGCCTTACACATGGTATAGCTTCACCCTGACTACTTTTATTACAGAACCAGTAATTAAAACAACTTTAATTTTCAAATACATATCACAGCCCCTTTACAGTGAGAAATGAGTGTGTACATCAAAATTTCAGAATGCTGGACAAAACAAACTAAGGAGTTTTCTGTTAAGTCTGCTTACAGTAGAGCAATTATTGGCATTACAAATATTTATATAGACCTGAAATTTAATGGGCTCAGAATTCACTCTTGGAACTTTTCAAAGTCAATTCCAGATCTCCCAGTGATTTCAGTGGGACAGGACCATAAACACTACATGGAAGCACAAAGAACATCAAGAATTAGGGTGATCATCTATCTCCTATTTTAAGGGGTATTCTTCATTTTATGGTCCATCCTCTGGTGACTAATGTAGTGAATCAAATCAATACAGGATGCTTTCTGTTATTTCAGCAATAATCATGCAAAGGATCATGCCCTGTATTACAAATCAAACAAAGCTGTCCTCTGTGTCTTCCATAGGCCTTGGCCACACTTGCAAGTTAGAGCACATTAAATCAGCCCCGGGCACCCTAACTCCTGAGGTGTTCACACTGGCAAGGCACTTAGAGCACCTGGACTCTGCAGCTGGAGTGCTCCTGGTAATCCACCTCCACGAGAAGCATAGCGCTTGCAGCACCCTGGCTGAAATGCCCGGGTGTCACTGTGGATGACATGTTGCATTACTGCGCTGTGATTGGCCTTCGGAAACATCCCATAATCCCTTGAAGTCAAGTGGCCACTCTGGTCATTGTTTTGAACTTGGCTGTAGGCAAGCAGATATCCCCTTTCAAAGCTCCATTTCTGACAGCTGGCATGCTTAAATGCTCCGGGACACAAAGCAAACCATTACTGTGAAATGCTCCTGCTGCAGAGGCAGGCATTTGTGCGTTTGTGTGTGTGAGAGAGAGAGGCAGGGGTGGGGGCTGATGTCGGGGTTTCCCCCTTTCCCCCCGCCACTGTTTGAACTTACAAGTCAGCAGGCTGACACACTCTGTGCGCCCCAAAACACACTGTCTCTTCCCCCACATACACACACACAACACACTTCCTGTCACACTCCACCCCCTCCCCCATTTGAAAAGCACGCTGCAGCCACTTGCACACTGGGATAGATACCACAATGCACTGCTCTCTGTGGCGTTGCAAGAGCTGCTAATGTGGCCACACCACTGCGCTTGCAGCTGACAGTGTGAACACACAGCAGCGCTTTCCCTGCTGTGGTCTCTGAGGGCTGGTTTAAATCCTGGCGCTCTACATCTGCAGGTGTAGCCAGGCCCATAGAGTGAGTTCATAGGTTCATAGATTTTAAGAGCTGGAGGTCATTGTGATCATCTAGTTTGAATTCCTGTATAATACGGGTCATAGATTTCTTTGAAACATAGATTTTCTTGTCCATCATATCCTTGAAACATAGGTGGCCACTCTATGATGTTTCTTCCATCCTTACTCATGTGAGCAAGTCCTTACTCACAAAATAAAGAGATTCCAATCATAAAAAAAGTGTCTGGATTATAATGAAAGAGCAGCTAATCAATCAGGAGTCTTCCAGTTTGACAGCCTCATAAAGCAAATGAAGACTATGAAAATTCATGTCCTATTAAAAGCCATTGAGAAGCTGTCTTAAAGACAATTCTACTATTATATTTTAATTGTTTTGGTTAATTTAACAGCTTGATAAACACTTCGTTGCATTATCTAAAAGCTTTTTAATTGACAGAATTGACCTTAAAACACCTTTGATTTCTCCAAAATCCTCTAATAGGATTTGCATTTTTTCAGTCTTAATCTCTTTCATGAAGCTCGGCATTCTGCTGTAAAATACAATTCGGCATCAATGAGACAGAGGTCTCCAGTCTGTGAGAGACACTAGCCCCGTTCTCTGAATAAAAGCCCTTTCTATAAGTCTCTTTTGGAAGTTCCTTTTTAATATACAATTTCTTATTTGGCAGATATTTATTTAGTTCCCTAGGATTCTAACACATCACTGACATTTTCCTTTAAATGTTTAGTAGTGTCAGCATTCCAAGTTGCCCTGGCTAAAACGCACTCATTTTGTCAGAAATTATTATAGCAGACGTTCAAGTATGACAAAAAAATTTCGATTAACTGAGAGGCACAGGCAAAGGGATTTAGCATGAGACATTCTCAAAACTGCTACCTTTCCCAGAAATTAACAAGAAAATGTTATCTTAGAAATTAGCACTTAATCTAAAAGCCTATATCAAACTGGCAAAAAGCTAGACTGAAGTCAGGTCCCCTTGTTAAAATAAAGCAATTAAATGTATATGCACTGCACAGAATAGCAGAATGACAGAAGGGAAACATGGTTACTTTGTTAAGCAGTCTGTTTTGCTTAATTGGGGCAGATTCACCCCCTTGGGTGCAGTGTGCGTGCAAATTGCATCCCCCTGTGAGCAGCTGTACTTGGTGGGGAATGACTCATCCTGGAGAAGGGAGGCAGCAGCAGTTCCATCACTACTCAATGGGGTTCCCCGGGGGAGAATAGCTTCAGAATCTGCCTCAAGTTCTGTAGGAGTCCTGCCAATGAATCAGTACATCTCCCATCCTGGGTGAGTAGCACCCACTGGAATGAAGCTGCACTCGCCATTCTGCACTAGCTATTTCGGCTGCACTAGCCATTTCTGGACCCCAGGCAGAGCAGAGCATGGGAGCTGCCAGGAACTTGGGCTATGCACCTCCTTTGTAGAGGACTTCCCAGTGTCAAGGGCCCACAGATAGAACTGCTGGAGCCTATGAAATGAATCTGGCCTCTAATATGTAGAGCTGATTCTTAAATTTTTACCAATGGATACCTGCTTATCCAGTCTCATTCAGTTACTCAGTAGCTTTTCTCCTCTTTTGTCATCACAGAGAAAGGACACCACTGCAGTAATTGGTCAAAGGCAGTGTTTGTGCAGGTGTTGACTTAGCTTGAAAGAAGAGAGGCAAATTGTGTTAGCTATAGAAAGATTCACCTCAATCCTATACACAGCAGAAGCCTTACAATTCTTGCATTGAAACCGTGACTTTTCATAAGTGGACATTAATTAATGTTAAATTACAACAGAGCTCTGAAAGCAGTACTTACAGTTAGGCAAATACACAAGCACAATCAACATGATAAATGTGATCTCAGTGGATATAAAGCAATTAAAATAATTACTAAAAACATCACCATTGTACAAAATATTTTTGGAGTAACAAAAACAGCACAAAGAATTGGCTGCTGCTTTCCCAAATAGAACATATGGTATGAAATCTAAGCAGCCTGGAGTAAAGTTATTTTGAACTACCTGCCTCTAGGTAGGATCAGATTCAAAAATCTGTAATAAATGGAGAAAGAAACTACAATGCAGCAATGTTTTCAAAAGCAGCCTCTAATTCTGGATGTCCCACTGTGTGGGAGCCCAGTTTTAGACACCAAAATGCCCATGTGATTTTTGATCCCTCCCTCCATGCCCCACCAATTTCCAACCACCAGTCCATGTGTTCCTCTCCCATGCCAAAACTAGGTAGCATGGCTTCATGCCACCCCTCATGTGCTCCAAGATCTCTATACACAGTCCATATCCTTCTGAGCCCCCTTTCCAAACTCCTTCCGAGGCTCCTGCCTCTCCACATTTTCCCCTGATCTTCTACCTTCCCGCTAACTCCCAAGCTCTGCCTAAGCCCAGTAACTGGAGTCAGAAGGTCAGCTTTTATTTATAAATGTTTCTGCAGTTAACATTGCTCTTTATACTCTCAGAAAAAAATCTTGAGATTATTTTACTCAGCACCATCCCCATTAGCCTTCCCGAAATATTAATCGGCTCTTCTCAGAACGGCCTACAAAAATAATTGGAGGCCACAGGCCACGCCAGTTCACAGATATGGTAAAACAAAACACCATTACAATCAGCTGAAAAAGTAAACGACAACTACATTTGTAAGCACCAGGGATGAAATCCTGGCTTCACTGCAGTCAGCAGCAAAACTCCCCTTGACTTCCATGGAGCCAGGATTCATTCTGGCACTTTTTACAATGATTTTTCTCATTTTTACCAAACTTCCCAGGAAAACTGTTCTCTAGGAAGAGATGCAAAATTTTAGAAAAATCCGTTTCTTTTTTAGAGAAATGAGGCATGGGGTAAATGAAAATCAGGCTTACAGTGGAGAGCTGGCTTCAACTTTAACTATGAAGCAACTAATATTGGCATCATGGGAATAATCTAACTGCTCTCTCCACTGACCAATTTTAACAAGCTATAAAACTCAAGTTATAAAATATATTATGCCAAAATGATAAGGGCTACATTTCATTATATTTTCAAAGAGTACATTTATTTTTAATTAATTTAATTAATGAGTTAATGTGAATTAAAGTGCTTTAAGGATTAAAAGTGATACGTAAGTGCTCAGTATTATTATTTCTGTTAGCAAGATGAGTTTTTTTAATAAGAGCAAGATCATCACTGTATGTGATACTGGATATGCAGAGGGCCAGCTATCTAGTTAATTTATTTGCTTGTTTATAACTGAACATTAAAATTAAATTAAATTACATTTTTGATAGCCACATATTCCTGTGGCTGGATCTCTCAATCTCCTCTCACATAGTTCCTCCTGCAAGCTCCGATACAGGAAAGTATCCCCTTGCAGGATGGCACTTAAGCGTATGGTAAATTGAACTGAATGAGATTTCAGCACAGGCTTAAAGTTAACCAAATACTTATGTGCTGTCTTAAAGATAGGTGGATTTAAGCATGTGTTTAAGTGCTTTTATGAACCGGGTGCTTTTATGAACTTGTTGGGTTTTGTCTTAGGTCCCGATCCTGCATTTAATCTCTCTGGGAATACCTATGTGCTACCGTGGGGCTCTGCATAGATGTAAAGATTAGATTGTAAATTAAATCAGATTATAAACCTTTGTGACTGAGGTCACAGGTAAAATCCCAGTGCTATTGAAGTCAATGACAATGGGAATTTTGCCATTGACTTCAATCTGACCATTATTTCTCCCCATGAATTTCTTTATGTTTGAACATTACCAGTCTAAATGGGACCTCAATCCTGACTGAGGCATCTAGGTGATACTGCAGTGCAAATATTTAATTCAACACTATTATTACTACAGTATTATGAGGTTTGTCCCATTCGCTGTGTCTGTGATCTTTCTGACATTGAGAAGGATTGTCAGGTCCTATAGGATTTTTATAGGAATGAAACCAATAGAGGTTACATAAAAGATAAATAGGGTTCTATAGCCATTATTCTAAAATCCTTTACTATTAAATAGAGAATTATAACCCCACTCTAGAATTCCACAGGTTGGTTAAAAATGTCTGTAAAGTTGATCGTTGTCTATTTAATTCTATAGGACTTTTCCATAGGGTGCAGCACTGGTCAGAGTTGCAGAATGGTAGTACTAGTATCTATTAATGCTCCTATACAAACATGGAAAAAGGCAAGAAGGGACACTGAAAATAGTCCTATTGATTTCAGATACAGTACAGCAGGTAGATTTTAACTATATCTCTATACTGCATGATTGTAAATACCTGATAACTCCCTTCCAGCACTCATATATGTCTGTGAAACTTGCCCTTACAACATTCATCCAGAATCAAGTAGGTAGCTTTTATTCTGAGGATGATGCAAGGAAAATGAGTCATGACCAACATATCTTTGCATTTTTTCCCTCTAGAGCACCATTCATTATCCATTGGTTCCTAGAAAAGAGGCAGATTGTGGATGGTCCTAACACAGACAAGCAGGGGTACAAAGAGGAGTGAGATGCCCCCTCCAACTCCACTGTGCAGCCTTCCCACATTTGAACTACAATTGTGAGAGCTGCGTGAGCACACCTGCTGCTTCCTCCTGTGCAGATGGATGTGGGGGGTGGGCAGAGCCTTGCGGGAAGTAAACTGAACCTGGTAATGGGTGGACTAGATCACTCCCCACTGTAGCAAGGGAGGGGTCAGGAAAGTAATATAACTGAGGGAAATTTTATTTGCTGGGCTGCTCCTGGGGAGCCAGGCTTAGCTGCATGCCCCTTTTTTGCAGAGGAAGATATAAATTCTCAGTCTAGCCCAGAATACAGGAGAGTCAGGCAACCCACAGAATTAGGTTACTATGGATCATAACAAAAACGTATCTTCCATTAGAATATGATATTCTCAGAAAAATGAAAAGATCTACTTCCCAAACTGACTGTAATTTTCAGATCTTGCACATATTGAATTGGTTTATGGTATATATGTCATATTTAAGACGAAGAGACATCTGCAATATAAGTTGATTTGAACAGTTAAATATATGGCACAGAAGTTACACACTTCATTTTATCCCACACAAGTTTGATTATGCTTCTTTATCTGTGTGCTATAACTTTCATATAGAAAATATGGAATATGGTTGAATTTTTAAGGAGAATATTTAAGCAACTGTACTGCAAACAAGAAGGAATAAGCCTAACTTATTTCACTTATTTTTAAAACTAAAAAGGAGACAGAAAGATGTATCACTTGAAAACTATTAATACCCACACCCCACACGCACACACGCACACACACACACACACACACACACACAAATTCTAAGGCTGGATGTGTGAGACTACTCTAAAGCTGGGACCTGATCCTCAAAAGTGCTAAGTACTTCTTGGATGGTGCTCAATATTCTTGACTCCTTCAACTAAAATCAGCTCTAAATAAGAAAGGTCTAAGAATTGTCCAGATCATGAGACAAAATTTGTGGGAATGGAAATTGGCTTGTGCCCAGTGTAGTTGCTAACAAGGTAAACAGATAAAAAATATCAGATTTGTCTGAATTTCCAAGTCTAGTTATGTTGTAACCTAGATCTAAAATGAATGTTTATTCTTAGTTCTAAAAATAAGGAATCAAATTCCCACTAAGTGATAAGTCACAGCAGTGCTTCTATTATGTACATAATAGACTTAAAAACATGAGAGTGTGATGATTTTAGCTTGTTCTCTTTTTTCTAATGCAAAACAAAATATATATCAGCCTATTGGTCATGAATATAGTAATAATAGACTCAGTTCTGCCTCCCTTTTGCACTCATTCAGGAAACACTTGGTTTCATTGTTGAGTAATCATGCTCAAAGCACAGTTACAAGCACAGGTTTTAACCTATTTTGTAATCTCTCTGGGATACCTTTTATAACATAAGGAAAAGTAAACTGTGAACTGGATTGTAAGTTTCCACTAAAAGCCTCAGGCTGGGGGCTTTATCTCTGTTTGAGGAGTTGATGTGTTTTACACATTTCAGTAAAGGTAACTTCAGGTCTCCAGGTTCAGTTTTTGTTGGTCATAGATACAAGCTAATGAAAAAACCTTTCAGTGTTATTATCTCTGTCTGCTACACTGCCCTTGTTATCTAAGCTATAAACTAAGCGCTCAGGAAAGATTTAAAACATTCTAAGTAAAATCCTGGCCCCGTTGAAGTCATTGGAAGTTTTGCTAGTGACTTCTATGAGGCCAGGATTTCTCTCTTGTATCTATTGGCATTTTCAATGGCAGTCTTCTTAACCATACCTAGGTATGTTGTTACATTTGTACGTATTCATTTATATGTATTCAAAATCAAGGTGTTTTATTGAACAATGATTGGCTAAGCTGTTGTGACACAGTTTTATCCTTCTAGGCACTGTTATGTTGCTCTCCAAATGGATTATCATAAATAGATTTCTATTTTTGAATTTCATCTCTTTTGTCTTGCATCAGAAGCTTAGCCAATCCCCCTTTTTCCATCTATGGTACTTATAGCCCTCAGTACTGTAGTATCAAAGCACATCACAATACCCTTGTGAGGTAGGGACCAGGAAATACTCTTATCCCCATTTCACAGATTCATAGAGTTTAAAACCAGAAGACACCATTAGATCATCTAGCCTGATCTCCTGTATAGAATCATAGAAATGTAGGGTTAGAAGGATCCTCAGTGCAGGATCAAGTAAACCTAGGCCATCCCTGACAGGTGTTTGTTCAACCTGTTCTTACAAACCTCCAATGCAGGGGAATCGACAACCTCCCTTGGAAGCCTATTTCAGAGCTTAATTACCCTTACAGTTAGATATTTTTCCTCATATCTAACCTAAACCACCCTTGCTGCAGATTACGCCCATTACTTCTTGTCCTACCTTCAGTGAACATGGAGAACAATTGATCACAGTCCTTCTTATAACAGCCTTTAATATATTTGATGACTGTTATCAGATCATCCCTCAGCTTTCTTTTCTCAAGACTAAGCATACCCAGTTTTTGTAAGCTTTCCTCATAGGTCAGGTTTTCTGAACCTTTTATCATTTTTGCAGCTCTCCTCTGGACTCTCTCCAATTTGTTCACATCTGTCCTAGAGTGTGGCACCCAGAACGGGACACAGTACTCCAGCTGAGGCCTCACCAGTGCTGAGTAGAGCACGACAGTTGCCTCCTATGTTTTATGTACAGCATTCTTGTAAATACACCCTGGGATGATATTAGCCTTCTACACAACTGCATCACATTGCTGACTCATATTCAGTTTGTAATTCACTGTAATACCAGACCCTTCACAGCAGCACTACCATCTAGCCAGTTATTCCCCATTTTGTAGCTGTGCATTTGATTTTTCCTTCCTAAATGAAGGACTTTGCACTTGTCTATATTGAATGTCATCTTTTTGATTTCAGATCAATCCTCCAATTCGTCAAGGTCATTCTGACTTCTAATCCTGTCCGATAAGGGTAATTTAGCTCTGAAACAGGCTTCGCAGGGAGATTATGGATTCACCTGCACTGGAGGTTTGTAAGTGCACCCACTTTATAGTAATTTCATCTAGACCTCACTTCCTAATTTGCTTATGAGAATGTCATGTGGGACTGTGTCAAAAGCCTTATTAAAATCAAGATATTGCATGACTATTGCTTCCCCCCATCCACTAGGCCAGAAACCCTGTCAAAGAAGGAAATTAAGTTGGTTTGCCATGCTTTGTTCTTGGCAAATCCATGCTGGCTCTTCCTTATAATTCTATTATTCTGTAGGTGCTTACAAATGGATTGTTTAGTCCTTTGTTACAGTATCTTTCTAGGTAACTAGGTATCCTCTTTATTTCCTTTCAAAAAAATGACACTATGTTTGCCCTTCTCCATTCCCCTGGGGACCTCACCCGTCTCCCATGAGTTCTCAGAGATACTTGCTAATGGGTCTGAGATTGCTTCAGCTAGTTTCTTAAGTACCCTAGGATGAATTTCATCAGGCCCTCCCAACTTGAATACATCTAACTTATCTAAAGATTCTTTAACCTGTTCTGTCCCAGTTTTGGCTTGCTTTCCTTCCCCCTTTTAATTCCCCAATATTAATTGTTTGAGTATCTGTTCACCATTACCCTTTTTTCTGAAGACTGAAGCAAAATAGGCATTAAACACCTCTGCCTTCTTGATGTCATCAGTTATTAGCTCTCCTTCCCCACTAAGTAAAGGACCTGCACTTTCCTTCATCTTCCTCCTTTTCTTAATGTATTTAAAGAACCTCTTCTTATTGCCTTTTTGGTCCCTTGCTAGGTTTAATTCATTTTGTTCCTTAGCCTTTCTGATGTTCTCAACACATGCCTGTGCTATTCGTTTGTACTCCTTTGTATATGATGTATATCATAGGCCATTAAATTTCACCCAATTAAACTTGTATTTAGCCCAATAATTTGTTTGACTAAAGCATATCCTCCATAAGGGCATCCAGTTGTGATATGAAGACACCAAGAGATAGAGAACTAAGGCACAGAAAGATTAGGTGACTTGTCCAAAGTCACACAGGAAGTCTATGATGGAGCAAGGAACTGAATGTTGGTCTCCCAAATCTCAGGGTAGGTATTCTAAACACTGAACCATTCTCCCTATTCTGACAGTGTGGCAGCTTCTCACAGACTAAGAGAGAAGTTCCTTCGAGAATTTAAAAAACACTGGAGTTGATTTCATGTCCCTAATAAAACATCAAACTGGCAGGCTGGACATTTAGGCCAAAATTTTCCAAGCTGGTTGCCTCAAGTAATGCTTCTAAATACAAGTGACCTATTTTTTAGAGGTGCTAAGCACATGGAGCTCCCACGGACTGCTTTTTAAATGATAAATTGATTTTGGGGAGAGCTACGCATGCTCTGAAAATCAGGCTGCTTTTATTGAGAAGCCTAAGTTTAGACACCCAGATTTTAAAATGTTGGCCTTATGTCTTCTGATTATCCACAAAATAGGTATGTAGGGTGTCTTACCCCCAATGCTCTGCCAACACATAACATTCCAAATCTAGAAGAACCACTTCTGCAGGTCAGAAAGTAGGTCAGTTTTCATGCCTATCTGCATTGACTTCCATTTCCAATTACAGGTAAAAGATGCCAAATATAATCTTGGCGGTGGGAAGTTGTTTGTTATGTGGGCATCTGTTATTAAATATTGAAATTAGAATATAGCAAGAGCATCATGCTGTATTGCTGACTATCTGCATCTCACATCCACATCCAGAACAGCACTTCTTAGATGTATGAATCTAAGTGATTTGGAGCATGAGTGCCATTGGCAGACGTGTGGGTTTTTGTGTGCCCAAATAAATCTGTTAGTCTTTAAGGTGCCACCGGACTCCTTGTTCTTTTGTGGATACAGACTAAAATGGCTACCCCTCTGATATTCACTCTTAGTATCCATTATAGCAAATTCACTTGGCTTGCACTAAGTACATTCAGGCTAAAAGAAGTAAATATGCAAAAAGTTAGAGGAGTCATAATCTGGATTAGTATGGAAACAGTTTTACGGCCTTCAGTAGTGTTATGGTGTTACTATTATGGCTGCATAATCTTACTTCTTTCTCTCTCTTTCTAAGGCCAAAATCATCTGTCACATAGCCTGAGAAATTCAGCTGGACCATGGTGAACTGCTAGGGGATGAGAGAAGAATCCCTTAAGAGGCTGCCCTGTAGCTGCTATTCCCACTAAAAAACCCTAGCATTCTCCTTCGCTGGGGTGGGGGAAGGAGAAACGTCAATATGATTCACTTAGAAGTAGATCCTCTCACTTGTGGTTTCTCCCTTGCCCATAAGTGTGCCAGGAGCCCCTATGGAGATGGGCTCCATGGCATGTAGAATTTGTGCTCCTATTACTGGTCTCCTCAGCTCCTACCCCTTCTTGCCCTCGGTTCCTGATATGTGGGTGCAACAATTCTAGCACTCTAATCTTCCCATCGGGTGACATCTGTAGATGTTTTTTGGGTTCTGCAATTTGAGGCTGGTGGGTCACTAGCCTTAGACTGCCCTTTTCTTATTTTTTTTATACAAATTCAGGTTTACAAACTCTTACCAGCAAACCACACTGGAATTCTGGATACGTGGCATTATAGCATGCATCTGTGTGGCATTTATTTTTATCTTGCTTTATAGCTCCTGGGTCAAGACCTTCTTCGCAGGCAAAGTCAAATGTGTAAATTTCCACTGTATGGGGGCCAAGTTTCCTTTTGAGCACAAATCCAGTCTCACAGCCCAGTGCATCAGATAGTGCAATCTGTCACAGTGGAGACAGGATGAACCAAGTAGAGTCATTCTGGGCAGGTAGGGAAGAGATACAGCCATTGACAACTTGGTAGGCTCACAGCAGTAAACGGATTCATTCTCTGCATTGAGGTGCCAGTATAGAGCACTCAAAGCTGACACATTTCAAGTATCATCAGTTCACTGAGGTAAGCAGGCACAGGGACTGTATTCTTCAGTTAAATCACCACTTATAGTTTAGGTTCACAAAACGGTGCCCTTTGAAATCATTGCAAGTAAGTAGATACAGGGAGAATTAAAACAGCTGAGCCCATATCTAGATGGCAGCTTTCCTCCCGGGATCCAAATGTCAACTGAGCAAATGAGTTTATAAAGAGGGTGAGGTGATCTGCAATTATCTACTCTCAGGACAGTAACAATATGGACAATGGGCCTGATTCTCCACGCACTTACATAGGGTTCACACCAGTGTAGCTCCACTGACTTCAGTGCAATGACTCCTAATTTACATCAGCACAAGTGAGTATCAGAGCCAAGGATTTCATGTATCTGATTTCAGGAATGATAATGGTGATGCTTTCTAGGCTCTAGCCACAAGACTTGCCTTTCCACACTGATAACAAGGGGTGTTTTTCTACAGGGCATCCTGTGTAGCTGGCTATATGTGGTATAGTTCCATATGACTTAGGTTGATGTAATGGAGGATGCTGAGATGCACTGTGCTTGTTAGATATGTGAACTGCATTACGTGTATCTCCATCTTGTCTGCCAATCTCTTTTGCCATACTGCACAGTAAGGCTGCTCCTACAGTGTCTAGTACAGATTGCTGAGCCTACCTTCTAGGTCCTCTCTGCCACAGATTCCACATCCCTCTATCAAAGTAGCCCCACTCTGAAGTCTAATGCCATGCTCCAGCCTGCCTCCTGGAAACCCTGAGCAGTTGTGGCCAGGAGTCCCTGTAAACCTAAACTCCCAAGTTGCTGAAGGAGGCTAGATCCTCCGCATAAATGGCCATGAGAGCCTATAGATCTGCCAGATCTGGAGATGGGTCCAATGGCCTACTCCAGAGCTGCGTGACACCCAGCCCTCAATGGAAAAATAGGTGAGGAGCTCTTTGAGGGCATTCTTATGGCGATTTCTTCCTCCAGAGCTCCCTAATGTGGGTTTTACTGCAGGAGGGGATGATCCAGGCAGTTGTGAAACTTCTATTCTTCCACGTGGGAATGTTTTTAAATATTGTGAAGGTCTTTCTTCCATGAAATATTTAACGTATTATTGTTCACCCCACACCCGTGGGAAATACTCAGTATGCAGGAATTGTTCACTAGCCGATCTATTACTGGGTTCTTATCTCCTCCTATGAACACTTGTATATCTTTTTTCTGCTGTTAGAATCTCAGTTAAATTTCCAATGAGATTAGAAAAGAGGCCCTAGAAATGATCAATGCTATTTAAAATAATGGGAGAAGGATTGAGAAGACAGTGCTATCAAAATATATCTACCCTACCTATTCTGCTAGGATTTGGTTATACTGAAGGATACTTTTTTTGTCGATAAGAATAGCACGTCACTGGCTTTTCAAATTATCTGAAAGCTTAATAGCTGCCTTCTTCTCAGTCTCTTCTGAGTATTGGTGTTTCATTTTCATCCAAATGAGTTCCTTGTAAAAATGCCACATCCCAATGCTACTCAAAGGCTACTTAATATTTGTCTTTTCTTAACAGAACTATGGATTCCCGACATCTGAGGTTTCTTTAATCAGCTCTGGTGATAGCCTGTCTCCCATACTGTTTTCCTTACTACATTAAAAGAAAATGCACCAAAAATCTATTGTCCAGCTGTACTGAAAGGAGGACAGGAGACATTTGATATGGTTTTAATCAGGCCACAACTTTATTATTAGACGTCTGGGACTACCCAGCAGATAAAAGTGTACAGTGCAGGTAACTCCCTGTTTATTCCATAATTACCTGGGAGGCTTCCACCAGCTCCACCTCTTTTTCCATCTGGGTCCCTCCAGCAAATCCATTGCTTGGACCTTAGCATCCACACACACCCATAGGAGGGTTAAGGTGAGCCTATAATAATGGTGGGTTGGCTCCCTGGTGGACTAATGATAGGAGTCCCCGACCTCCCCCCCCCCACCCCCTTCGTTTCTTTAACCAACACCCTTTTATGTCCTTTTCCAAGCTGTTTATCCAGTCACTGTATATCTTTCCTATGGAGTACCTGCACTGGATATCCACCCTACACTTATACAATGAGTTGCGACATATGGCCTGCCACCCTTCCTGCCACACATGAACAAAGCCCTTCCTGAACCCGCTACAGGGAAGGAGAGGAAACCCCATCTGCACCGAGGCCAATCTGGTAGTAAGGGAAAAATTCCTTCCCAGCCCCGCTGAAAAAAGGGCGGCCAGTGCAATGCCCCCACCTAGTCTTGACCAAACCTGGTATTTCACCATCTGAAGGGGAGGGATGATGGGTGCTGCCTCAGTCTGCTTCATATAAAAGGGGGCTTCACGCACAGGGCTGCCCCTTTTAAACCCTTCCTCCCATCCAGATCCCAGGGGATGAGTCAGTGTCGCCCTTGTCCCCTTTTGCAGCAGTATGACCTCTCCCCCACACCACCCCCCAGCCATAAAACACTGTTCCCTTCATTCAGCTAGCCAGTCAAATTCCGTCATGGTTAAAGGTGCATTGTGGTCAATCTGTACATTTCTTATCTAAGTGAAACAACAAGGTTTAGTATGCAAAGATTTTTCTGTCATTTCTAAATACACACACACAAGATGAAATAAATGAGGCTACTTACATGTGTAAACAATATTCACAGAACTAAGGGTTTTGCAGAATCAGGCCTGATTATAATAAAAACAGAGGTAAAAGAATGAGGATTGTCCAGATATCTCACACAGTAATGCATTTTCTTACTTTGTCTCTTTTGTGACACTTCATAGTTTTGAAAGAAGAAAGTGTAAGATAATGATTGTGATGTTATTATTAATTATTATTATTTAAACTAATTCAATATTGTGAAGCTAACAGAACAATAAGCAATTGATTATGGACTGTCTGTTAGTCTTATGCATCAGCCCCCGGCTTGCAATTAAATGTTAGTGATAGTCCCCAAAAAGGAGATAGAACTGGTCAGAAAACTGGAATTTCATTTTTGAAAATTGTATTCATTCCAAACAGGAACAAAAATATCCAAATTTTTGAAACTTCCTGTGAATCAAAAATTCCAAAACATCTTGATTCAGAACTGTTGAAACATTTTGTTTTGATAATGTTGAAACAATATAAAATATAATAAATATAATGTATGTTATATAATATATATATTAAAGTTAATATTTTAATCTAATATAAACATCAAATCTAAATTAATCAAAATGCTAAATTAAATCAAAATATTTTGACATTGAAACAAGAAAGCAGAAATGGTTCATTTTGACTTTTTTCTGCCTACATTTTTGTCAAAATCAAAATGTTGAATCAAAATGTTGTGATTTCGATAAAACTGCATTTTCAGAGAGTAAACTTAAGTCAAAATATTTTTGACCAGCTGCAAAGTAAAATAATCACTCAAATATCTGTTCATCTACAAGTTTCAAAGTGTAAAACTTGAACTCATGAATAGAAATGTCCACATGCATCATCATAAATTAATCTTCAGTGGAATGGCCTTCATCCCTCTCAATGCATGTCTCAGGTTTATGAAAGGCAAAGTGTTGCAATTTACAACATAGCTGATATTCATTAGCAAAGGGACAGGCAAGGGTACAGAGTATATTTGACCCTGCTTTATGAAGCAATGTAAACATTTCTGGAGCTGTCCTGTCTTCTCAGGATTTGTAGAGACAAGTCTAACCAAAGAGTGCCAAGCAGACTTCTTCCTTTTGTTGAAGAATCAAATCACATTGGGCTGAATTCTGGTTTATAGTAAGGCTCCTTTATACCTCTCTGGCAGTATAAAGGGCCCTAGTGTTATTTAGAATATGCCAATTACCTGTTTAAATGTAGCATGGCCAAAACAGTAACTGTAAAAAATGGCAGTTACCTCATTTTCTACTCCTTACACCCTGTTTAATTATACAAACCAACTTATTCTTCTATCAGCATGGCAGAGACATTATAGCAATAAGAAATAGTCTGCTTTATGTATGATCAGAATAATTGGCAGGTAAATTCTGAATTTAAGCGTTTTTTATACAGTTTGATAGTAGTTGTTGATAGCACCTGATGCAGATAAACTCATCCTTTACTTTGTGATCTAAAGTTACGCTTGCAGTGCTAGAATTAGACAACTCTTGTTATGTTATTTTTTCCTATAAAGTGAACAAATTTGACACACAAATTCTGAAGGTTAAATATGAAACAGTAATATGTCATTTTTACCGAGCAACTTTTGTAACTATAAACATACTTTGTCTGATTTTCATCAAATGTTGCATCCATATAGAATTTTTCATGGATGGAGAGAAGGCTTTGTTTTGAGCCTTGTATCTAAAATATTTAATTATCTTTTCTGTGCCAATGCCAGACATTTGTATTGTATTCGTGTGACTCCATCTGGTGGCTAATTTAACAATTCTAAATATGATGTCAGCTTTTCTTTTTTTAATACTCTGTGTAGCTCAGTGGCTAGGCTACTAGACTATAATCTGGCATGTTAGAGGTTCAAATCTTGATAAGGTGGTTGTTTTCATTTTTTAAAAACTCATTTTCCTCTTTGATACCAAAGACTACATTTTGATAAATTACTTTGCCTGAGTCAAATGGAAAAGTAAGTACTACCTAATCTGTTTTTCATTCAAAAGAACCCAACCATGTCAGAAAATAATTCATTAAAGGTTCGTTATCTACACAAAATCAAACCCCTCTTATGTATCTATTTATGTGGCCCTTAACACAGTCCTCTATAAATGCCTCACAAACATTCCTAAATTCATCCTCCTAACACCCCTGTGAGGTAGGAAAGTGTTATTCCAATTTTAATGGTAGGGAACTGAAGCTTAGAGCTAGAATTGAGAGCTTGGTTCTAATTTACCCTAAGGCCATTTTATACCCCCTTAGGGTATGTCTACACTACGGAATTAGGTCGAATTTATAGAAGTCGTTTTTTTAGAAATCGGTTTTATATATTCGAGTGTGTGTGTCCCCACAGAAAATGCTCTAAGTGCATTAAGTGCATTAACTCGGCGGAGTGCTTCCACAGTACCGAGGCAAGCGTCGACTTCCGGAGTGTTGCACTGTGGGTAGCTATCCCACAGTTCCCGCAGTCTCCACTGCCCATTGGAATTCTGGGTTGAGATCCCAATGTCTGATGGTGCTAAAACATTGTTGCAGGTGGTTCTGGGTACATATCGTCATGCCCCCGTTCCCTCCCTCCCTCCGTGAAAGCAAGGGCAGACAATCGTTTCGCGCCTTTTTTCCTGAGATACCTGTGCAGATGACATACCACGGCAAGCATGGAGCCCGCTCAGGTAACCGTCACCGTATGTCTCCTGGGTACTGGCAGACGCGGTACTGCATTGTTACACAATAGCAGCAACTCATTGCCTTCTGGCAGCAGACGGTGCAATACGACTGGTAGCCATCATCTTCATGTCCGACGTGCTCCTGGCCACGTCGGCAAGAAGCGCCTGGGCAGACATGCGTGCAGGGACTAAATTTGGAGTGACTTGACCAGGTCATTCTCTTTAGTCCTGCAGTCAGTCCTATTGAACCGTCTTATGGTGAGCAGGCAGGCGATATGGATTGCTAGCAGTCCTATTGTACCATCTTCTGCCGGGCAAGCAAGAGATTAGGATGGATAGCAGTCATATTGCACCATCTTCTGCTGGGCAGGCAAGAGATGAGGATGGCTAGCAGTCGTATTGCACCATCTTCTGCCGAGCAGCCATGAGATGTGGATGGCATGCAGCCCTTCTGCACCGTCTGCTGCCAGCCAAAGATGTAAAAGATAGATGGAGTGGATCAAAACAAGAAATAGACCTCATTTGCTTCCCCCCCCTCCTCTGTCTAGGGGACTCATTCCTCTAGGTCACACTGCAGTCACTCACAGAGAAGATGCAGCGAGGTAAATCTAGCCATGTATCAATCAGAGGCCAGACTAACCTCCTTGTTCCAATAAGAACAATAACTTAGGTGCACCATTTCTTATTGGAACCCTCCGTGAAGTCCTGCCTGAAATACTCCTTGATGTAAAGCCACCCCCTTTGTTGATTTTAGCTCCCTGAAGCCAACCCTGTAAGCCATGTTGTCAGTCGCCCCTCCCTCCGTCAGAGCAACGGCAGACAATCGTTCTGCGCCTTTTTTCTGTGCGGACGCCATACCAAGGCAAGCATGGAGGCCGCTCAGCTCACTTTGGCAATTAGAAGCACATTAAACACCACACGCATTATCCAGCAGTATATGCAGCACCAGAACCTGGCAGAGCGATACCGGGTGAGGAGGCGACGTCAGCACGGTCACGTGAGTAATCAGGAATAGAATCATAGAATATCAGGGTTGGAAGGGACCTCAGGAGGTCATCTAGTCCAACCCCCTGCTCAAAAGCAGGACCAATCCCCAATTAAATCATCCCAGCCAGGGCTTTGTCAAGCCTGACCTTAAAAACTTCTAAGGAAGGAGATTCCACCACCTCCCTAGGCAACGCATTTCAGTGTTTCACCACCCTCCTAGGGAAAAAGTTTTTCCTAATATCCAACCTAAACATCCCCCACTGCAACTTGAGACCATTACTCCTTGTCCTGTCCTCTTCCACCACTGAGAATAGTCTAGAACCATCCTCTCTGGAACCACCTCTCAGGTAGTTGAAAGCAGCTATCAAATCCCCCCTCATTCTTCTCTTCTGCAGACTAAACAATCCCAGCTCCCTCAGCCTCTCCTCATAAGTCATGTGTTCCAGACCCCTAATCATTTTTGTTGCCCTTCACTGGACTCTTTCCAATTTATCCACATCCTTCTTGTAGTGTGGGGCCCAAAACTGGACACAGTACTCCAGATGAGGCCTCACCAATGTTGAATAGAGGGGTCCCTCGATCTGCTCGCTATGCCCCTACTTATACATCCCAAAATGCCATTGGCCTTCTTGGCAACAAGGGCACACTGCTGACTCATATCCAGCTTCTCGTCCACTGTCTCCCCTAGGTCCTTTTCCGCAGAACTGCTGCCTAGCCATTCGGTCCCTAGTCTGTAGCTGTGCATTGGGTTCTTCCGTCCTAAGTGCAGGACTCTGCACTTATCTTTATTGAACCTCATCAGATTTCTTTTGGCCCAATCCTCCAATTTGTCTAGGTCCCTCTGTATCCTATCCCTGCCCTCCAGCGTATCTACCACTCCTCCCAGTTTAGTATCATACGCAAATTTGCTGAGAGTGCAATCCACACCATCCTCCAGATCATTTATGAAGATATTGAACAAAACCGGCCCCAGGACCGACCCCTGGGGCACTCCACTTGACACCGGCTGCCAACTAGACATGGAGCCATTGATCACTACCTGTTGAGCCCGACAATCTAGCCAACATTCTACCCACCTTATAGTGCATTCATCCAGCCCATACTTCTTTAACTTGCTGACAAGAATACTGTGGGAGACCATGTCAAAAGCTTTGCTAAAGTCAAGAAACAATACATCCACTGCTTTCCCTTCATCCACAGAACCAGTAATCTCATCATAGAAGGCGATTAGATTAGTCAGGCATGACCTTCCCTTTGTGAATCCATGCTGACTGTTCCTGATCACTTTCCTCTCATGTAAGTGCTTCAGGATTGATGCTTTGAGGACCTGCTCCATGATTTTTCCGGGGACTGAAGTGAGGCTGACTGGCCTGTAGTTCCCAGGATCCTCCTTCTTCCCTCTTTTAAAGATTGGCACTACATTAGCCTTTTTCCAGTCATCCGGGACTTCCCCCGTTCGCCACGAGTTTTCAAAGATAATGGCCAATGGCTCTGCAATCACAGCCGCCAGTTCCTTTAGCACTCTCGGATGCAACTCGTCCGGCCCCATGGACTTGTGCACGTCCAGCTTTTCTAAATAGTCCCTAACCACCTCTTTCTCCACAGAGGGCTGGCCATCTATTCCCCATGTTGTGATGCCCAGCGCAGCAGTCTGAGAGCTGACCTTGTTAGTGACATGGACACAGATTTCTCTGAAAGCATGGGCCCTGCCAATGCATGCATCATGGTGCTAATGGGGCAGGTTCATGCTGTGGAACGCCGATTCTGGGCTCGGGAAACAAGCACAGACTGGTGGGACCGCATAGTGTTGCAGGTCTGGGACGATTCCCAGTGGCTGCGAAACTTTCGCATGCGTAAGGGCACTTCCATGGAACTTTGTGACTTGCTTTCCCCTGCCCTGAAGCGCATGAATACCAAGATGAGAGCAGCCCTCACAGTTGAGGAGTGGCGATAGCCCTGTGGAAGCTTGCAACACCAGACAGCTACCAGTCAGTTGGGAATCAATTTGGAGTGGGCAAATCTACTGTTGGGGCTGCTGTGATGCAAGTAGCCCATGCAATCAAAGATCTGCTGATATCAAGGGTAGTGACCCTGGGAAATGTGCAGGTCATAGTGGATGGCTTTGCTGCAATAGGATTCCCTAACTGTGGTGGGGCCTTAGACGGAACACATATCCCTATCTTAGCACTGGAGCACCAAGCCGGCGAGTACATAAACCGCAAGGGGTACTTTTCAATAGTGCTGCAAGCTCTGGTGGATCACAAGGGACGTTTCACCAACATCAACGTGGGATGGCCGGGAAAGGCACATGACGCTCACATCTTTAGGAACTCTGGTCTGTTTCAAAAGCTGCAGGAAGGGACTTTATTCCCAGACCAGAAAATAACTGTTGGGGATGTTGAAATGCCTATATGTATCCTTGGGGACCCAGCCTACCCCTTAATGCCATGGCTCATGAAGCCGTACACAGTCAGCCTGGACAGTAGTCAGGAGCTGTTCAACTACAGGCTGAGCAAGTGCAGAATGGTGGTAGAATGTGCATTTGGACGTTTAAAGGCGCGCTGGCGCAGTTTACTGACTCGCTTAGACCTCAGCGAAACCAATATTCCCACTGTTATTACTGCTTGCTGTGTGCTCCACAATATCTGTGAGAATAAGGGGGAGACATTTATGGCGGGGTGGGAGGTTGAGGCAAATCGCCTGGCTGCTGGTTACGCGCAGCCAGACACCAGGGCGGTTAGAAGAGCACAGGAGGGCGCGGCACGCATCAGAGAAGCTTTGAAAACCAGTTTCATGACTGGCCAGGCTACGGTGTGAAAGTTCTCTTTGTTTCTCCTTGATGAAACCCCCCGCCCCTTGGTTCACTCTACTTCCCTGCAAGCTAACCACCCTCCCCTCCTCCCTTTAATCATTGCTTGCAGAGGCAATAGAGTCATTGTTGCTTCACATTCATGCATTTTTTATTCATTCATCACACAAATAGGGGGACAACTACCAAGGTAGCCCAGGAGGGGTGGTGGAGGAGGGAAGGAAAATGCCACACAGCACTTTAAAAGTTTACAACTTTAAAATTTATTGAATGCCAGCCTTCTTTTTTTGGGGCAATCCTCTGTGGCGGAGTGGCTGGTTGGCTGGTGCCCCCCCCACCGCGTTCTTGGGCGTTTGGGTGTGGAGGCTATGGAACTTGGGGAGGAGGGCGGTTGGTTACACAGGGGCTGTAGTGGCAGTCTGTGCTCCAGCTGCCTTTGCTGCAGCTCAACCATACACTGGAGCATATTGGTTTGATCCTCCAGCAGCCTCAGCACTGAATGCTGCCTCCTCTCATCACGCTGCCTCCACATTTGAACTTCAGCCCTGTCTTCAGCCCGCCACCTCTCCTCCCGGTCATTTTGTGCTTTTCTCACTCTGACATTATTTGCCTCCACGCATTCGTCTGTGCTCTGTCAGTGTGGGAGGACAGCATGAGCTCAGAGAACATTTCATCACGAGTGCGTTTTTTTTTCTTTCTAATCTTCACTAGCCTCTGGGAAGGAGAAGATCCTGTAATCATTGAAACACATGCAGCTGGTGGAGGAAAAAAAAGTGACAGCGGTATTTAAAAAGACACATTTTATAAAACAGTGGCTACACTCTTTCAGGGTAAACCTTGCTGTTAACATTACATACATAGCACATGTGCTTTCATTACAAGGTCGCATTTTGCCTCCCCCCACCGCGTGGCTACCCCCTCAATCCTCCCCCATCCCCGTGGCTAACAGCGGGGAACATTTCTGTTTAGCCACAGGCAAACAGCTCAGCAGGAACGGGCTCCTCTGAATGTCCCCTGAAGAAAACCACCCTATTTCAACCAGGTGACTATGAATGATATCTCACTCTCCTGAGGATAACACAGAGAGATAAAGAACGGATGTTGTTTGAATGCCAGCAAACATACACTGCAATGCTTTGTTGTACAATGATTCCCGAGTACATGTTACTGGCCTGGAGTAGTAAAGTGTCCTACCATGAAGGACGCAATAAGGCTGCCCTCCCCAGAAACCTTTTGCAAAGGCTTTGGGAGTACATCCAGGAGAGCTGCGAATGCCAGGGCAAATTAATCATTTCACATGCTTGCTTTTAAACCATGTATAGTATTTTAAAAGGTACACTCACCGGAGCTCCCTTCTCCACCTGCCGGGTCCAGGTGGGTGGGTTCGGGGGGTACTGGCTCCAGGTCCAGGGTGAGAAACATTTCCTGGCTTTCGGGAAAACTGGTTTCTCCACTTGCTTGCTGTGAGGTATCTACAACCTCATCATCATCATCATCTTCTTCGTCCCCAAAACCTGCTTCCGTGTTGCCTCCATCTCCATTGAAGGAGTCAAACAACATGGCTGGGGTAGTGGTGGCTGAACCCCCTAAAATGGCAAGCAGCTCATCACAGAAGCGGCATGTTTGGGGCTCAGACCCGGAGCGGCCGTTCACCCCTCTGGTTTTCTTGTAGGCTTGCCTCAGCTCCTTAAGTTTCACGCGGCACTGCTTCGGATCCCTGTTATGGCCTCTGTCCTTCATGCCCTGGGAGATTTTGACAAAGGTTTTGGCATTTCAAAAACTGGAACGGAGTTCTGATAGCACGGATTCCTCTCCCCATACAGCGATCAGATCCCGTACCTCCCGTTCAGTCCATGCTGGAGCTCTGTTGCGATTCTGGGACTCCATCATGGTCACCTCTGCTGATGAGCTCTGCATGGTCACCTGCAGCTTGCCACTCTGGCCAAACAGGAAATGAGATTCAAAAGTTCGCAGTTCTTTTCCTGTCTACCTGGCCAGTGCATCTGAGTTGAGAGTGCTGTCCAGAGCGGTCACAATGGAGCACTCTGGGATAGCTCCCAGAGGCCAATACCGTCAAATTGTGTCCACAGTACCACAAATTCGACCTGGCAAGGCCGATTTAAGCGCTAATCCACTTGTCAGGGGTGGAGTACGGAAATCGATTTTAAGAGCCCTTTAAGTTGAAATAAAGGGCTTCATCGTGTGGATGGGTGCAGGTTTACATCGATTTAACACTGCTAAATTCGACCTAAAGTCCTAGTGTAGACCAGGGCTGAGTCATGTAAGGAGGTTAACTGAATGAATTGAGAAGAGTGCTTATGCTTTTGCTTTACCTTCTAAGGACAGATTAACACATTTTAACCTCTTTTTTTATAAAACAGAGTATTATTTCATAAAGGAAGAATTGTCATTTTTTCAAAATATTGTACAGCTGTGCTCATTATGCAGTTTCAAAGCCTTATTCATTTATAATAAAGCATATACAAATAGGACACCTTGGTTTTGATTTTTTTATACATGAATCATACTTATTGTGGATCCTATTAAATGCCGACACGCAAACCCTCACTGGCATGGAGTCACAACAATGACGCAAATTGAACATAAGCATATTGTGTACTTCTGTTGTTTGGTATAGACAGTTCCAACTATATGTGCCCATACCACGCTCTGCTTTGTTGTTGTCTGACCTGTATTGGACCTGCTGTGTCTTCACACTGGAGGCCAGACTGAAAATGAAAGCTGCAAGCACAAATGCCTGTGTAGCTTCGTATACAGGATCGGGGCATTGATTTATGAAACCTTTCCACCCAACGGTGTTCCACGTAAGACCTGATCTATAGCAAAGAAAGTGTACATGAAGTGTTGCCCTTAGACACAGTTGGGTCGAGTTGTGCCCATTCACATATTCAAGCCAGGACCACAGGGACCTGCACAGCTTTGGGGATGCACCCGATAGCCTGATTTTCAAAAGCTGTGTGCCAACAATTTTAGGCTTAGTAACATCCACTCAAGGCTCATTGGTAGGTGACAACAGCTTGCAGGTCTTTGGGGGAAGATGGGGATGTGGGTGGGGTGACCAGCTAATAATATTATTCGGCCAGGTTCTTAGCAGGTGTAAATCGGTGTAGCTCCTCAAAGCAGTAAAGTCACAGATATACAACAGCTGAAAATCTCCCCCATTGGCTCCCATGATTCTGTGGAAAAATCCTGTGACTATAAATCCTAATGTAATAAGTGTATGGTAACAATAGGTGCATCTACACTGGAACTGGAGATGTAATTTCCAGCTCAGGTAGACATACCTGTGCTAGTGTTGATTGAGCTAGCACGCTAAAAATAGAGTGTAGCTTTAGCAGCACATATGAGGGGATGGGCTAGCTGCCTGAGTACATACCTTGGGTCCTGTGCAGGATTGTACCTGAGTGGCTAGTCCATCTCACTGCTGGTACTGCCATAACTACACTACTTCGATCAGAGTTAGCAGGGTATTACACATTTCAGCTCCGGTGTGGACATGCCAAATAACTATGGGAGTCATAGGAACATAAGAATGGCCATGCTGGATCAGTCCAATGTGTCCTGTCTTCCAGTGTCTTGTCTTCCAACCGTGGCCAGTGCTTGATACTTCGGGGGAATGAACAGAGCAATTATTGAGTGATCCATCCCCAGTCATCCAGTCCCAGCACCTGGCAGTCAGAGGTTTAGGAACACCCAGAGCATAGGGTTGCATCCTGACCATCTTGGCTAATAGCTGTTGATGGACCTATCTTCCATTTACTTATCTAATTCTTTTTTTGAATCCCGTTATATTTTTGGCCTTCACAACATCTCCCAGCAACAAATTCCACATGTTATTGTGTGAAGAAGAACTTCTTTATGTTTGTTTTAAACCTGCTTGTTAGGATATAGATATTCAGTCCTGTCTGTAAAGGTCTATACTCTAAGAATTTAGGTGTATTCTTATCACTTAGCTAGTTATAGAGGTACAAAAGAAAAGAATCAAAATCACTGTCTGACTGTACAAGGCCTTTTCTCACTGTGACAGTCTGAGACCCTGTCTTAGGCTACAGAGTAGCAGCCGTGTTAGTCTGTATTCACAAAAAGAAAAGGAGGACTAGTGGCACCTTAGAGACTAACCAATTTTATTTGAGCATAAGCTTTTGTGAGCTACAGCCCACCTCCTGTATGAAACGGGGAGGGGGAGGGAGGAAGGGGAGGGAGGCAGCAGCCCTTCCCCCCCCCTCCCCCGCCCCTTCCTAACTGGCACCCTTGCTATTGACCAGTCCAGCATTTCTCCTTTTGGGTAAGGATACTAACTCCCGTCTGTTAAATTCTCTGTGTGTTCTATCTCAGGGCAATTTGTTTCTCACAGCCAACTGAAGGTGAACTGCACACCAATTGCAGCTAATCTGTATACTGTCCAATGATGGTTAGCAGAGGGTACTCTGTTCATTTATGGTGCATCTCTATCTGCTTAGCTGTGACCAGAATGTCACACTGAACCAGACAGCTATGGATCTGATGTGTGAACCTCGGTTTAATTTGGATGGGTGCACAGCTGGATTTTATATACACAATCTTCTGAAACTCTAGCCCTCTACATTCTTTTGGATACAGACTTATATGTTTGGTACATTGCTCCAATTGTACACCATCATGTACATAAATAATAATAAGGGCACATAGAATATCACTTGTGTGGAATGGACACACTTTCATTTACCAGCACGGAATCTATATTATTAACTATTATTTATCCATCCATGTTCTTAGAGAACCCATGCCACATTTTAGCTTAGAGTTTATACAAAAGAAGTGACCACAACAGCATGTAGAATCTAACTGACCAGAGCATCCTGAAAGAGAAGAATGCCAGATACGCTGTTGCTGGAGAGCCTACTGCTGTACCTAAATAATATTGTAGGAACATAAGCCAAAAAAACCGGCAGTGCAAAATATTCTTTGCTTTTACTGAAGTGAAACAAAATGCTGCATCAAATAAAAATAAACAGACAAATCAATAATTTAAAGACAGTAATTTAAATGAGCACAGGATAAAACAACCAGAGGGTGAAATAGAGCCTATGTTATATTGTGCAGCTGTTCTGGTTATTGTGTGCTGTAGGGACTCAACCCTGCAAAATGTGCAGTACTTTCATCTCCCTGGCAATGGAGGGTGCTTAGCAACCTACAGAATCAGGCCCTTGACTTATGCACTGTGTTTTCATAAAGCCTTCTCCTCTTGGTCATGCAGAAAGCTAGCAACATCATGAGGGTTTCATTCTCTTTGTTTTTTGTATTGGTTTTCAACCCAGCATTTCTAATCTTTTTGAGTCAGATTCGGTCCTCATACATGCAGTTGCAGTAGTGATGGATGGGTACATACATACATCCAAGAACAGAATCTGGCCTTTTCTCATTAATGCCCATCTTTTCATGCGCACTTTTGTCTATGACAATTTATTCACACAGGTTTAGCTGCCATAAGGTCTGCAACTGCAGCAAAGAATTATAGTTACAGACAACGTTTTCTTTGTTATGTGTTTGCTAATCCAGGGATTCTCAACCTGGGGAGAGTATAGGGTTGCAACCACCCTTCCTTTCTTTATGGCTACTTGGGAAAGTGAGTCCCAACACTTTTTTCTCTTGTCACCTGGAGGCATGGTGTGGGAAAGGTTAACCCATGACTGGTTTCAGAGTAGCAGCCGTGTTAGTCTGTATTCACAAAAAGAAAAGGAGTACTTGTGGCACCTCAGAGACTAGCTTTCGTGAGCTACAGCTCACTTCATCGGATGCATTCAGTGTACACTGAATGCATCCGATGAAGTGAGCTGTAGCTCACGAAAGCTTATGCTCAAATAAATTTGTTAGTCTCTGAGGTGCCACAAGTACTCCTTTCCTTTTCTTTTTGTTACCATGACTGATCACTCTCGTTACAGTGTGTATGGTAACAACCATTGTTTCATGTTCTCTGTGTATATAAATCCCCGCACTGTATTTTCCACTGAATGCAACCTGTTAACATGACTATATTCCTATATTGGTTAATTCTGTGAGTGAGCGTGGCTTGCAATCACGGTCAAGGAGGGACTTTAAAAAAAGGATGTTTTTAAAAAAAATTGCTTGATTTGATAATGAAACCCAGGTCTGGTAGTATTACACAATGCAGTTATGCCTAGTAAAATCCTTAGCAATCAAACAAATTATGCAAAGGGAAGATCAGGTGGTAACAACAACCCCCATTATATATTTTTTTATATAGCCAGCATGTCCCTGTGGCCTGTGCTGCTTCCCGCAGCTCCCATTGGCAGGGAATGGCAAACCACAGCCACTGGGAGCTGCAGGTGGCCATGCAAATGTAAACAAACTGTCTGGTGGCCCACCAGCTGATTACCCTGACGGGTGGTGTGCGGCCCACGCACCGCAGGTTGCCCACCACTGGTCTAGAAAGCCGCAGACTTGTACTGCTGTTTGCAGCTGGGGGACACTTATATGTGCTGGTGTAATGTCTTCCAGACAGAGTTGCCGACCTGCAGGTTCACTCTGGGGAAACAGTCTCCAAACTGAACAGTAGTTGTGATGCTGGTAAAGTAAAAACTATCTATGCCAGTAATAACAAGTATTGAGTGGTGGCTGAAGATGCCCACTTCTGGTATGGAACCAGGGAACTTTATTTTAATTGGCCTATGTTTCACACCTAAATTTCCCATGGTAATAAATGAAAAGATTTTTATATATTGCATCAGTTTTTTATAATGTAATAAAAGCAAAGTTAGAATTGCAGATGGATGCTTTAAAGGCAAAGCAAGCTCATAATGTGAAATTACACCCTGGTGGACTATACCATAGGAGGTCAGCTTGCACCCCCTGGTTCGTACTTTGAGTCTAGTATTAATGGTGGTTCAAATGATTGCAACTACTGTGGTCTTGCGAATGTATTGCTGCGTAGTGAACTTAAAAAAGAAAGCAGAAAAACAGGAATATAATGCAAATATAAAAAAGAAAAACAAAAGCAGTGGAATGTAGGCCAGTCTTGACATGAATAAAATTGACATGGGTGAGGCCTCATTTCCTGGGAGACAGGATTAGGGAGGTAAATGGAGCCACAGGCTGGAAACAAAATGTTTGTACTAGCTAAGATAAGAGAGAACATCCAGGGAACCATTTACAATGGACAAGATAACAATGGATAAAATAAGTCTGGAATGTAAAATGAGGTAAAGAGTAAATTGTGCACAGACAGTGCATGCTGAACAGGTATTGGTTCCTACAAAGTGACCAAGGCTATCCCAAAACATGTGACACAATGTACAGTAAATGCAATGTAATGTGTAAATGTATATCAAAGAAGAGGTTTGCTGTGTAACTCTGGTTGTGTGGTATGCCCTATTCCCACCCCATATGCTTGAGTCTGATCAACTCAGGGTAATTTTGCTGAGTGATGAGAGTGGAGTCAAACTGAGCTCCTGGAGACCCAAGTAGAAGGAGTATCGGGGGAGCACCAATAGTTATGAACTGTTGGTCAGAGTAACATATAATTATGATGCCACATATGTGGGGGAAGATCTTGTTATTTCAGGTTGGAACCAGTCATACTGATCTAATTCCTAAACAGGAGTAGTTAATTCTGTTTGAAATATGATTTCATATTTGGAGAAATCACATTTGGACATAAAAACTAACATACAAGTCATATTATGTTTATAAGATGTGCTTTTCATTATCTCTCAGTGAAGAGAAACTGACAACATTGTTTTGATGTGTTAAGCAGGGTGACATTAAAGGTGACTAATAAGAGTATGCTGCCATTACAAAGTTTCAGGTATCCTTACTGAAAGCAACAGACTATCCTTTTAAGAATACCCATCTGAAGAACACCCACCTGCAGCAAAACTTCAAAGGAAGGGTAGAAAATATATTTCAGACCAGGATTTTGGAAGTGAATCAAAGAAATATGGATAGCATTAAACCATGAAGAAGCTTAAGGAAATACAAACAAACAAACAAAATGGATTCAATATGTGCAAAAAAATATTGCAATGGATATGGATGAAAAACAAGCCATACTATCTGGGGAAACTAGTGAAACAAAGAAGGTTTTAGAAACACCCTAAGGAAAAAATTACATACAAGGACAGAAAAAAATATGTGGATGTACAACCTAGCCGTGAAACACTTTTAATGTCCTGTTTAGCATTTTATCACTCCCACTATCCTTAGCTATCTAGGCCCTTCCGAGCCCTTTTATTTAAATTACTCAATTCAGTTTTTCATTGTTTAAGACACTTCCCAAGACCTCACTAGCTACTAAATCCTGAGACTGTAACTCTTCTATTTTATCTTCCAGAGTAACACATTTCTTTTTCTCCAAAACTCTAAGCTTATCTTTTATGGTTTTTGCACTTATTTCTTAACTTGGTATACTTGGACTGCAAAGCTGTACTCGGTAAATACCGTCCTTGAAGAACAGCTGCTTTTTACTTTGAATTTATGCAAATAGGTAATAGACACTGTGTTCTCTCCTGACCTTTCAGGATTTTTTTTTACTTTGTTTTTTCTTTACAACTTTGATTTGCTCTTTATGCTGTTTGCCTTCTTCTCTCAAGGTGGCACATTTTATTTGTAAAGTTTTAGCCATGAGAAATAATTCTTGTAAAACTGCTGCTTTGATTTGGACTTTTTTTCCCTTAGAATCAACACGGTTAGTAAAATTTACCTTTACAAGCACAATTCAAGCAGGTCTTTCTACTAATCATCATGTTGGGTTTTTTTTCCCTCCGTAGTCAGGTATCACTGATTTTAAAGTATTTAAAATTGTAATTTCACCAGGATGAGTAGGTGTCTTCATAGCATATGCAGTTCTCATTAGTCCAGAATCACTGTTACATTGTGTCACAGTTTAGAGCAACTGCACCATACTTCCCCTCAGTGGTTCAGCAAGGGTACCCACTCTGAAGTTACCAGATCCCCAGTCATTGCCTTTCTTGGGTGGAGATCCACGTGTCTCTCTCCCTCCTGACTGGAATATATCCAGGCTGCATAGTTCCCTGCCTTCACTCTGTTATTCCCAGCAGAGACAGGTGACCTAAGCACACCTGCTTGCTTTCTCTTCAGAGGCTGATAACTTGTCAGCTGTCTAAATGGGCCATTTTGATTATCACTACAAAAGTTTTTTTCTCCTGCCAATAATAGCTCATCTTAATTAATTAGCCTCTTACTCCACCTTTTCATGTTTTCTGTATGTATGTGTATATATATATATATATATACACATATCTTCTTACTATATGTTCCATTCTATGCATCTGATGAAGTGGGCTGTAGCTCACGAAAGCTTATGCTCAGATAAATTTGTTAGTCTCTAAGGTGCCACTAGTACTCCTTTTCTTTTTGCCAATACAGACTAACAGGGCTGCTACTCTGAAACCACTCAGAAAATGGTTAGTCTCCCCTTTATACAGTTCAGGGGTCTTTGAACTGGAGTTTCCAGGAGCAGATAATTAGCACACAATGAGTTTTCCTCCCCAGGGCATAGCTTCAAAAGGGTCAATTCAAAGTGGGTGATTTGCATTCCTTTTACCCTGAGGAACTTCTTAGGAATTCCACTTCAAAAGGCATTGTTCCAAAAAGCCCTCTGAAGTTCCTAATATCTTCCAGACATTGCATTAGTCATGGTATGTCTACACTAGAAACATTACAGTGACATTGCTGCAGCACTTCCTACAGCAGCAGAAGGGGCTTTCCTGTCCCTGAGGGCTTGTCTACATTTAAAACGCTGCACCTGCACCACTGTAGTGCTTCAGTGATGACACAGCCTACCCCGATAGGAGGGGTTCTCCCATTGTCATGGGTATTCCCCCTCCCTGAGAAGCAGTAGCTAGGTCAGTGGAAGAATTCTCACATCGACCTAGAGTTGTCAACATCAGGGATTAGGTTGGTTTAACTGTGTTGCTCAGGAGTGTGGCTTTTTCACACCCCGGAGTGACGTAGTTATACCAATCTAATTTCCTAGTGAAAACCAGACCTGCAGTAAATTCTCCTCTCAGTTTCAGAGCTGTAGCCAGGTTGATGGAAGAATTCTTCTGTCAACCTAGCAGTGTCTACATCAGGTCTTAAATTCGCTTAACTACATCACCCAGAGTGTGACATTTTTCACAGCATGTAGTTAAGACGATCTAACTAACTTTGTAGTCTAGAGTTAGACTACCCTCAGTGGCCTAGAGAAGTTATGTAGATACAATTCCACAATAACACATACACAATGGCATTTTTAATACAATGGTCCCCAGAGGTATTACACCTAATTGAATAAGCTTTAACTGAATTCAATAACGTTCATTCAGGATATTGCAGGAAATTATCAGTCAGTCACACATTAGTCATGCTATTTCAGACCTGAAGTAGAATAATCTTTCCCACAGGCAAATATCTCCCAAGTGGAATAGTTCCACATCCAGAGCCCACAGAAAAGGGCACTGGTCAGAATGCTCCTTAAGGTTCATTTGTTTGACATTATTTTGTCTGGCTCTATGCTGCAATGCAAGAAGCCTCTTGTGAAATCAATATATACAACCATTTGCCATAGTGTATGGTACAACTCAGGCCAGTAAGAGATTTAGGAATTGATCCTGAATCATTTAGTTCACCAAAACGCTTACTGACTTAATGTAAGTATGGGGGAATGCAAGAAATGCAGGTCTTGGTCCCAGTTTGGAAGTCTGGATTTTTCTCTGTAAATGTACATTGAAATGGTAGCTCATGCGGCACATAAGTGTCTGACATTTTCTGAGAAGGCAGTGTATATTTTTTCTACATGCATTGCTTAGCATAGGTTTATAGATAGTGATCATTTTTCAAAAATAAAAGTCTACTCATCTATCAGAGCTGTTTGTAGTATTAGGTTTCACAAATGTGCACTGTTATAACTCATATGCATATTTCAAAATCCTAAAAGGGAAAGCAACAATATTTCTGTCTCTAATTTTAGCATGATCTGCTTTTCTTCTGGTTGCCTTTCCAAACACCTCAGGCCAGACACATCAGTAAATTAGATTATGCTAAAATGCATATTAATGAAGCTCAAGCAATGGTTCCCCAAAGGGACAGTAAAGCTATATATAGCTCTTTTTTTCCCTCTTGGTTAATATGCCTTTCAACACATTTAGCTCCTGCTAAAATCCTTCAGAACTGTAAAGAAAATACTGGGAAATAATCAAATAAATGAGCTTCTGATGTTTTTAAAGCATGTAAATGATCCCCTTGTATAGTATTCTCATTTAATGGTGTGCTATTTCAAAAGAAATATGCTAGAAATGACCTCTTTTTCACCTGATGTGTCCTACATGGGAAACTCAATATCAGTGCTCCAGGAGTGGGGAAAGAGGACATGTTCTCCACTAGTTCCTTACCCTCATTTCTGTATTTCCCCCAGTAAAAAATAATGGCTATTATTGTAATTAATAATAGGAGGGCAACAACCACCTAGCACATAGCACTCTGCACAACAGAGTGGAGAGACAAAGTTCTGGTGAAGGACACTGGGATAAATCCCCATTCTTAAGAAAAGAGACATGGAATCTTAAATATCCATGCAGTGCACACAGAACCTCAGTTTTTTAAGGTCTCGTGTAAAAGACTCATACGCACTAAACAGGGAACTCAATTTATCAACCACATATGAATAGGGAAGAGTCAGCCCTGCCAGTATTCAAACCAACAGTATAGGAAATCAAGTTGTTTCAAACCTAATACACGGGCCACTAATTTTGTAGTTGATTGTGCCAGTTGGTCTAAGTAGCTATAGTTAATCAGATTATAAATGGTTGTGGGGTTGATCACCTTTTATGGTCACATATATCTAACATTTGGGTTTGGGCTGAAATTTTTTCATACTTAGCATTAGGGAAGTAATGGGAAGTAATGATGGGCCACTGGACCGGGACTTTGTGATCCAGTTTCTATTTCTGAAAAGCACTATATAAGAGCTAGGTTTTATTATTAGACAAAATATAAATGTATTAGGCCATCTTTGAAGTGAATGATTAAAAAAAGTATGTATAGGTTCCAGTCTATGACTAGGGCTCCTAGGCTTATAGTCAAAAAAACCAATAATAATAATAATAGACCTCTCACTGTGAAAAAACAAAAACTGTGTACCTTTTTAGAATGAGGACTAGTGTCACTGCTAGGCCTGAAAAAGAACTGTTTGGAAATGTTGAAAGGAATGCTTATCTGAAAACAGCACCCTGCACGTATACAGTAGAAATGTTCACTGTCCGTGCGGGGGCACTTGTAAATATGCAAACAGATTTCCAACCATGGCTACTGATTTGGGTGCCCAATTTAAGGCATCTCAAGATCAGCACACAATAACAGTGACATCCAAAATCAGGAGCTGCTCTTGAAATTGTTCGCTGAAGGATATTTGTATGCAGAGCTCAGAGTGGGGTGATAAGAATTCAATAAACAGCCACAACAGTATAAATACAAAATGTAAGATCTACCTCTATTTAATTAAATTGTTCCTTTCTCTGCTCTCCATTTCTTTCCCACCAGCCCATTGACACTGAATTCCTTAGCATTCCAAATTCTTGCCCCTCCCATAATGCTTTGCAAATGACAGTGAAATGTGAATGTTTTTAAGTTTCATTCTCAGTGTTTTGTTTTGTTATTTTTAATTATTTTCCCCACAATTAAACACGCTAAATTCCTTTCCCTGTCCTCCCGTCACTGTAATTAGTAGAATTATTATAACACCTAAGAGCTGTAGTCATGGCTCAGGACCCCAATGTGCTAGCCCCCCATTGTGCTCCACCCACACTGAGCCCAGCCCCCATTCCAGAATCATTGTGCTCTCCTCCCCCACAAAACACATCCCCTTCCCAGACACAAGTTTGCAGCCTGATGTTCTAGATTAGGACCAAGAGTTCATGGGTTGAGAAAGTGTGCTGAAAAGGGCCTATTGTTTGCTTCAGAGATGTGAGAGGTTCACTCCAACCCTCTTCCTCCCCAAGTCCTTCCTTTCTCTCCTATTGCTACCGCATGTCTAGGAGCAACCAGAGTCGGTCTTTTGCAGGGGCTCAGGCTCCAATTCAGTGGGGGTGGGGGTGGGGGTGTGGAGACATAGAATTGTGTGGCTCCTGTCTAAGTAGCTCCAGGATGGGAATGGCTACTTGATTTAAGTCACTCCCAGTGCTCACTCTGGAGCCAAGGAGGTTGGGAAAACTTAGCCCAGCCCTGTAACTTCCATCTTCCAGCATTAACTCTGGCTCTATGCCGGCACACACACCCCAGAGAGTAAAGGCTTTGTACAGATATAGGCAACACTGGCAGCAGCCATACTGATAGTGGGGGGTGAGGAAGGGCAGTTGGCAGCCTGCCCATGGGGGTGGAGTTTCCACTCCATGAATCTACAGGGGTTGGAGGCTACAAAAGGAGGTTGGTTCTATGACTCAAACTCATTCCCCTGAGAGGATTATTAGTTCATGGCTCTCACTTTAGTTGCCTGGGACCTCTGACCCTCTTCTCTATGATTTAGCATGGGATGGTTCAGTATCGCCCTGAAAAGTTAAAATGCCAAAAATTAAGTTAACACATCATCAAGGTGTCATAAATATAAAGGGAAGGGTAAACACCTTTAAAATCCCTCCTGGCCAGAGGAAAAACCCTTTCACCTGTAAAGGGTTAAGAAGCTAGGATAACCTCACTGGCACCTGACCAAAATGACCAATGAGGAGACAAGATACTTTCAAAGCTGGAGGGGGGAGAAACAAAGGCTCTTTCTCTGCCTGTGTGATGCTTTTGCTGGGAACAGAACAGGAATGGAGTCTTAGAACTTAGTAAGCAATCTAGCTAGATATGCGTTAGATTCTGTTTTCTTTAAATGGCTGAGAAAGTAAGCTGTGCTGAATGGACTATAGATTCCTGTTTTTGTGTCTTTTTGTAATTTAAGGTTTTGCCTAGAGGGATTCTATATGTTTTGAATCTAATTACCCTGTAAGGTATTTACCATCCTGATTTTACAGAGGTGATTCTTTTACTTTTTCTTCTACTAAAATTCTTTTAAGAACCTGATTGCTTTTTCATTGTTCTTAAGATCCAAGGGTTTGGGTTTGTGTTCACCTATGCAAATTGGTGAGGATTTTTATCAAGCCTTCCCCAGGAAAGGGTGTGTAGGGTTTGGGGAGGATTTGGGGGGGAAAGACGTTTCCAAGCAGGCTCTTTCCCTGTTATATAAAGTTAGACGCTTGGTGCTGGTAGCAATAAAGTCCAAGGGCAAAAGGTAAAATAGTTTGTACCTTGGGGAAGTTTTAACTTAAGCTGGTAAGAATAAGCTTAGGGGGTTTTCATGCAGGTCCCCACATCTGTACCCTAGAGTTCAGAGTGGGGAAGGAACCTTGACACAAGGGTAAAAAGGTAAACTAATGAATTAAGACGTGAGAAAGTGAAAGAGTCATAGAGTCATGTTATGGTGACTGCACTGCACAAATAGTATTTTTGTTTCCAGTTTCCTTATTAAATGTAATCCTTAAATATTACTCAACATTTTAAATGTTTAGCACAAAAATACAAGATATCTAAGTGAAGGTTATTTGTAAAGCCTTTAAATTGTCATCTTTTTATAATGTAGCATTTAATTGTGCAGTGTTACCATACTGATGTAATTTTTGTGGGTTTAATTTTTTAACAGTTTCCAAAAGTCACACACATGGTTTTAAAACCACACACCTTGCACATAGCAAGTAATATTTCCAATAACACAGCAGAGGAAGTTGCCACACAAAAAAACCTTTATTAATTATATTCTAAATTACTGATCTATAAGTATAGTTATGATAACAAGTCATTGCAATGGCAAATGTAAAACTTGAGTTGTATGTTTACTTACTGATCATATACAACATGCACCTCAGCTAACACATCTACCACAATGGGGTTGCTTAGTCAGATTTTCCCATTAATCATACCATGTTCAAATTAAGAGGAAAAAATCAATTTTGAACACTTTGGGGAATAAAAAAATTACTTCTGAAATAATGAATATGTTTATTAAGGTCTTCCCTACATAGCTGCCCAATGGAAAAATAAAATAAAGTGTCAAACCTGCACTTTCATTTAAGCCATGACGCTTGCGGTATCTAGTTGTTTAAGATTTCCATTGTGGGAATAACCGAGTGCCCTTTCAGAGTATGTGTTTGACTCTGAGGTGAGCAGCACTCTTTTCCTAAAGCATCAAGGTGTAGAAAATTACCACTACTTGTGTGTTTTTGCTTCTCAGTCCATCTACTGGTGACAGCATGTTAATGGTTTTAAGAATGACATACGGCTCTGGCAGTTTGAGGCACTACACAATGGAGACCAGTCAATCAGTAGCTCAACCTGAGCATTTCTAATAGTAAGAAATATCTTACTTAATAGTATATCACTAATCATCTCAGGCTGGGTGAATTTAAAGTAGATAAACTACCATGGCAAGTGTTAATAATTGAAAAGCCTCCATTTTGCTACATACAAAGACCTGCTCTGTTTTTGAGATCAGCTTATCCTCTCTTGTTGGATCATATTAAAGAAGTTCTGTATTAAAATCACAAATGAGTTTGATTCCCCAGAGTTTAAATTCCAGGGTATTACTAATTAAGAGGTCTCTTGGTTTTTGGTACTGTTTCTCTCCCTCTATGTGTGAAACTTGCAAGCTGCTAATTGCGTTAGTACATTCTAAGACAGAGTCTGTTCTCAAAGCAGTTCACAGAGAGAGAGACTCAAAGCAATACTCTAACAACAGAAACAGCACCCAGAGACTCCCCGCCCTTTTGTTGTATTAACCATTGTGATTAAAATAGAGATAGAGGATGTATGTGGATGGATGCTTGGTGTGGATAATAACTGAATGATCAGGGAGGTGCCAGCCTAAGAATCCAGTGTCCATCGGCTGAAGAAGGCGTCAAGTGGAAATAACCAGAGGACCCCCCCGGAGGGCAGACTGGAATCCACCCAACAGCCTCAAGAATGGGAGAACCAAAGAACAAGATAACATCTTGGAGCCGTCAGGAATGTGCTATCTGCTGATTGATTCAGCAACAGCATGATGAAGCAATTCCCATAGACTGGCATAGGAAGAAATTCCTATAAAAATAGACTCTAAAAAGTGAGAACTTTGGGGTCTGATTCTGCAAACCAACTTCCAGGAGCATCAGATGAGCATCTGACAAGGCCCTGCTCCCTCCTCATGTCCAGGCCACCTGGCCAGTGACTTGGCATGAGCAACTCTAAGGCTGGTAACTATGATAACAACCTTGCAGAACCTGTGTGTGTGTGTGTGTATGTTTGTATGAATGAATGAATGTGAGAATAAATTTGAGATTGAATGGAATGTTATAACTATAACTAACTGCTTACTATGATCCTTTCTGTATTCACAATAAATGTGGTATTTTGCCTTTTTCCCTTTAATAAGATCCTGCTGGTTTTTATTTTATTGGTACAACACTCTCTCTCTCTCAAGACTCTAGTTTTAAAAGTAAGCATATTTATTTGTCTTTTGTTTTGATCACTGTGGCTTATTATGGAATAACTTAGTTGTTCAACATCCCACCTTCAGCCAAACAGCAGAAAATATGTAAAAAGGTTATGGATTCCTTGGATTTCATATCACATTGGGAATGACAGTAAAGAATTAAAAGGGATTTTTACAGTGAAAAAATCTACAGTAATGGAAGGATTCAGTTTACATATGGTAAAAGCTCACGTGTGCCATGTCACTATGAAAAGGAGTTAAAAACACGACTAGCTTAAGCAGAACCATCAAGCTGTTGCATATCTTTGGGTTAACACATGGTAACTGCATAGGTGCTGGAACTAGGGGTGCTTCTGCACCCTCTGGCTTAACATGGTTTCCATCATATACAGGATTTACAGTTTGGTTCAATGGCTCTCAGCACCCCACACTATATAAATTTTTCCAGCACTCCTGGATAACTGTCCCCATTCTACTCAGCACTGGTGAGGCCTCAAGTGTATCCAGTTCTGTGCAACACACTAGAAGGAAGATTTGGACAAATTGGAGAGAATCCAGAGGAGAACAACAAAAATGATAAAAGGTTTCCTATGAAGAAAGGTTTACAAAACTGGGCATGTTTAGTCTTGAGAAAAGAAGACTGAGGAGGGACCTGATAACAGTCTTCAAATATGTTTAGCTCTACGTAAGTGCTGATGAGCTAAGGCATAAAGTTAGTGCATATATTTTTGTGACTTTTAGCATAGACAAGTGAGGATGAGCAAGTTAGAGCTTTGTCATAGATAGATGGCTACCTAAGTTCATGCCCTCTTTAAACTTAACAGGTACACCACAAAGAACATGGAAATAACTAGTTAGGCCAGAAATAACAGATGTGAGAATGAGCTAATGGATGTTAACCATAGAATCATAGAACTAGAAGGGACCTTGAGAGGTCATCCTGCACTCAAGGCAGGACTAAGTATTATCTAGACCATCCCTGACAGGTGTTTGTCTAACCTGCTCTTAAAAATCCCCAATGATGGAGATTCCACAACCTCCCTAGGCAATTTATTCCAGTGCTTAACCCCTCTGATAGTTAGGACACTTTTACTAATGTCCAACCTAAACTGCCCTTGCTGCAATTTAAGCCCATTGCTTCTTGTGCTATTCTCAGAGGTTCAGAAGAACAATTTTTCTCCCTCCTCCTTTTAACAACCTTTTATGCACTTGAAAAACATTATCATGTCCCCTCTCAGTCTTCTCTTCTCCAGACTAGACAAACCCAGTTTTTTCAATCTTCCCTCATAGGTCATATGAATACATATGAACATGCCAGCCTATAAAGTAAGCATATCCTGATATTTTGTGAGTGAGGAAATTAAGTTTGGACAAGGAAGGTGGAAATGTAGCGCTCAGGTTCAATAAGAGGAGCAACACACGATGTTAGTTAGTTTTAGTCAGGCTTTAATTTAGCTTCTATAGCCTTTCTATAGCTTTTTAGCTCTCTAGCTTCTCCTAAATTCTGTGCCTCTCACTCACTTGAGTATTGAGGAACCTGGTTCATCAGTTTCTTTTGTCACGCCATAGGCAAGGCTGGTCCTTGGAAGGGTGTGAGTATGTTAATATACAAAGTTTTATCATATATAATACCACATGTACCTCTAGAACAATGTTATTTCCTTTGTAATTCTGATTGATTACTTTCCCATTTGATTATTATTCCATTTATCTCAATAAAAGTCTTTAAGGCTGTATTTTTGTTCTCAGTGTAAGTATCCTTGTCATATATCCCCAGTGTCCTTGCAAAACTCTGTGTAGCCTGATTCTGAGACAAGAATATTATCTTCTGATCAGATTAATCTGTGAGTCTATAACCCATATTATATAAACAATAATATTAATCCCCTAAAACCAGGCAACAGAGAGTTAAAAGGAAACTTGTGGAATTCCCGTCATTGGAGGTTTTTAAGAACCAGTTAGACAAACATCTGTCAGGGATAATCTAGGTATACTTGGTCCTGTCTCAGCACAGAGCGCTGGATTAGATGATCTCTTGAGATCCCTTCCAGTCCTACATTTCTATGATCTTACTTTAACTGTTAATCCTTCTGCCCTGACCTTCCTGCTCTCCCCCAATCCCCCTTTTCTGTTTAAAATACTCACCATGTGCCATGTCTGAATTTGGGCCATAAGGCAAATATTTTCAAGGATATCCACTGCATGGGGTGCCTCCTTTTCGGATTTCTGTGGCCTGGATTTTTAGATATTCTGAGCACCTGCAGCTCGTTGTTGATGTCAACAGGCATTTGGATGGCTCTGTACCTTGGAAAACGGGAGGGAGGGGGATAAATTGTCTCAAAGTGGACACCCAGAGGCATTCAAAACTGGCTGCCACTTTGGGAAGTTTGTCTCTAACCTGTTTGGGGGAGGGACTGTGTCAGTTTCTGTGTAACATCTAGCACACTTTTGTGTGTTCACTGTTCAAACGTGGATTCTTGGCACCACTTGCAACAGCTTTGTGCTGACAAAGCAGGGCAAAGAAGTCATAATGTTGTCCTAAGGGACAGTCAAGGATTCTCCCAGTAGAGGGGGATCTTTGGGTGGCAATCAGCCAGAACAGCCAGTTTCTATCCTATCCACTTAGCAAAACACCCTCGCTGGTGCTCAGATGTTCTGAAGATGGGCACTAGTATAAAACCTTAACATAAATAATTGCTGGCACATTCTGGTTTTGTAACAGGTTGTTTCCAAGAGGTTGCTGTAAATAAGGACTGGAAATATGGCATACTTTTTTAACAGTGAAGGTAATTAAGTACTGGAACAACTTACCAAGGGTAGTGGTAGACTCTCCATCACTGACAGTTTTAAAATCACGACTGGATGTTTTTCTAAAAGATACACTCTAGGAATTAATATGGGGAAGTGTATGACCTGTGTTATACAGGAGGTTAGACTAAATAATCACAGTGATCCTATCTGGCCCTGAAATCTATAAGTCTTATACAGGTTTGATACGTGGAAAGTGTTTTAATTTAATGAATTCCACACATACGCACACACACCTACCCCTCAGGTCAATTATTACATCTTTCCTTTTAATGCACCGGGAGTTTGTTTTTTGTTTATTAAAGCTTACTCTTTTTTATTTCCTTTAAGGAATGCCTGTATTTCTGCATATGCTTGATCTCGAAGAACTAAAAATGTGTTTTAATACATTTAATTCAGCAGCTTCTATTCTGTCCTTGTTTCGTCTAGTTCTAGGCAGGGGGAGAGAGGAAGGAAGTCAGTTAAGGAAAGACTCAACTCCAGGAGATCAAAGAAGAGGATCAGTCAAGACTTCATGCTTTCCACATCTTATATTTTATTGCAAGCCACTGGGGGCTGAAGCAAAACCTTTAGTTTCAGAGCTCAGCCTTAAAAAGTTCCAGAATACTCAAAAATGGATGGGAGCCAAGAAAGGAGTCTATAAGCTGGAGATTCACAGGAATAATAGGAGAATTAGGAAATGCAACATATTACCCACAGCTGCACTTGCTAGCATGGGAAAGGGAAGATAATAAAATGATGTGTGGGGATAATTAGCTAACACTGTGTTGTAATCTTCAATAGAAAAATAGATCCTTTACAAAGAACTCCCACCTGATATCCTGCAGTATTTATCACTACATGTTGTATTTTGATGTTCCTTTATATGTTCAGATACTTTATGTACACTTAAGATGCAACTGGTATTTAAATGTGTGAAAGAATCATCCATTTTTCTTCAGCACTGTAAGAAGCTCTGAGGACAAAAGCAATTTAATCAGAAATATGGGATGATGAGAAGAGGCAGCAAGGGAGTGCCTCTTCATGGCTGCATGAAGAAATAATTAATACCCACAGAATGTCTATTAAATGAAACAGAATTTTTGATTGCTAAACAGTGCAGTCATATATACCAATTTCTGTACCATGCTGGTATTATTACTGTACATTGTTAAGAAAGATGACACAAGCTGAAATTCACTGACAGCGAGTAGGGGAGCGAGAGCTGCAAACACCTTTTTGCTCTGTTAGATCCCACACCAAACTGCTGCAAGTCAATACTTCACTCACATCAATGCTTTCTGATTTCTTTTTTTTGTTGTTTTTAATTTCTGAACGTGTTATGTCAACAAGGCAATTTATATAGCACTGGGGAGTGGATCCTGTTTCAGACCTGAAAAATAAAGAGCAATTGTTAAGAGGTTATTATTAGTCAGGTGCAAAGTTCTTAGAAATTTAGTTTTTCTGCTGGAATGAAATACACATTTTATCACAGAAGACCAAATAGTTAAATAACCGACACATACACAAATGCACTGTAGTAAATACCATAGAGAGGGCAGTGACAGGAGGAAAGAGGGACAAGTAAAGTGACAGATTAGATATATACAGTAACAGAGGCTTTATGGAAACAAAGGTTTTCAAAAACTGGATATTCAATTACTTCAGGGTCAGCCTTAGGGAAAATGGTGCCCTGGGACAACTTGTATTTTGGTGCCCCAAGCCCCTGCCCCCCCCCCGTATCTATCTTCCCATCACCGCCTGCCTGGGCTTCCCACCCACCCTCTTGCTCCCTCTCCAGGCTTCCCACCCATTCCCTGGGCTCCCTACACATCCTCCCAACGCCCGATGCCTCCCTGGGCTCTCCACCCACCCCCCCACTGGTTCCCAGTGCCTCCCCAGGCTTCCCACCCACCTCCCCACCCCCTCTACCTCCCCAGTTTCCCCACCCATTCCCCCTGGCCCCTGCTGCCCTCTGGGCTCTCCAGCCCCCATCACCCCTGGACTCCACTACCTCCCCGGGCTCCCTGTAGGGGAAAAACTTTGGTGCTTAATATCTTAGGTGCGCCACTTTGAAATGCCCAAACAACAACTGGGAATCCATCGTGGCTGCCCTTCTTCCCCCTCCTCAGGTACAGTTTCCCACCCTTTCTGCCGAAAAGTGGGAAACCAAGCAAACCATGTGACCTATGATCTGCCCCGTAACAGCAGGGCATAAGGGCATGCACAGCTGAGGGAAGGGGCTGCCCTTCTGAGTGGCAGAGTCTGGAGGTGCTGCTGCTGCAACTGTTGGGAAGCACAGCAGACACCTCAGCCCTCTAGATTGCCTCAGAGGAGTATGCTGAGCGCCGCGTGCTTAAATTTTGTTGCAGGAGGGTAATTCTCACTTACATGCAGAGGTTATCACCAGCTGCCACTCTTCCACTGAGGATCAACACACCCCCACGACGTCACAGGGGGAGTACAAGCCGAGTCATTGCTGGGGAAGAGCTGTCATTGCCTGATCCCGAGGTCCCTCCTTACCTGTGGGTTCCTCCTACCTGGACAGAGTCCGGAGCTGTCCTGTCATCATGAGGGTCCTCAGAGCTGCAAGATATGGTAGTGGTCTGTTGATCCTCCATTCTCTTACCGGGTCCCGTCCTAGGGGAGGGAACTTACCCTCAATCACAGTCAGCACACTGCCTGTTCTTTATTTACCTTATATCAGTTGTTGTGGGGGTCCTTACCTTATCTGTGTTCTTATTCATTTGGTTTACCTTGTTTAGAATTGTTGATAGTTTAATAAATACCTTGGTTGTTTACACCCACACATCCTAGTTGATTTTTTTTTTTAAAGGGCTAATAACAAACTCCGATGATAGATGCAGGTATTGGGACATTCCCCTAGATTGGTTTCAACATCTCCACCCATCCTACATTACTCACAGGCCCCACTGCCTCCCCAATTGCATTGCCTCAAGCTCCCTTCTGCAGCCTCACACCCCAGGCCCACCCTACTCCTTGCTTCTTAATCACAGCGCTCCCTAACAACAGTGCCCTGGGCGGTTGCCCTTGTCACCCATCTGTAAGGCTGGTCCTGGAGGTCTGTGATACTTTACAAAGTTTTCTGTTTCTCTCCCTTTCCTGGGAGCTCTGTGTGAGCTATGTGCATAATGTTTTTAAATCATTCTGGTTATGATGGTGAAGCTTTATCAAAGATGTATTACTGTCCAAAACAACAGAAATCCACAACTGAAGGGGAATGGGCTGTCAGTGTTGTGGAATAATGCAACCTCCTATTCATTTATAGTAAAAGATACTGCAATGGGAATCAAGATACATGGCATGAACTATGTAATACAAAACCAAAGACAGTTCTTACACTGCAAGCGAAGGCACTAGTTTATCCTGACAGTTTAATAGCTGACATAACAATGAAAGCCACCTGTAAGCAAGACAAGGGGTACAGGGAAGCAGGTATCTGATGATTACCATGTAATGACAGCTCACACAGCAGGGACTGATTCCAAATGCAGATCCTATTGTACTGAAAGACACAACAGTATCAGCTCAGGCTGATAAGGAGACATTGCAGAAAGTGGAAACCGCATGCTGAGGTGATGATCTCCAAAGGAATAGAATTGCTTAAACACAGTTATGGGTTAAGGATAGGAAGTGTTGCAAAACATCAGCAAGATCTTGAGTTTCTGTGTATTACACATTTAAATTTCTGGGAATCTACTATCTAAAGAGGCAGCTGCATGGGGAAAAGGGTCATTACACAAAGTAAAACTATTTCCCCATGTTTATCCTCCCCACCCCCGCTGTTCCTGAGACATTCTTGTCAACTGCTGGAAATGGCCCACCTTGATTATCACTACAAAAGGTTCTCACACACACACACACACACACACCTGTCTCCTGCTGGTAATAGCTCACCTTAAGTGATCACTCTCGTTACAGTGTGTATGGTAACACCCATTGTTTCATGTTCTCTATGTATAAAAATCTCCCCACTGTATTTTCCACTGAATGTATCTGATGAAGTGAGCTGTAACTCACGAAAGCTTATGCTCAAATAAATTTGTTAGTCTCTAAGGTGCCACAAGTACTCCTTTTCTTTTAACACTAAAAATAGTTTTCTGTTTTTCAGCCCATGACCACATAAGGAACAAATATAGAGCTACCATCAATTTTGAGCTATGATTCACATTCACTCTCATTTTTGAAAGACTGCATATATCAAGAACCATCTGAGTACATTTATGTATGAAAAGTAGCTTGTTTGTACTAAAGGTAGAAAAGTTGGCACTCTTAAAGTGACTTAGAAAACCCGAGAAGCCTGCAGTTGAAATGTACTCTCTCATGGAATTAATTTTTCTCCTTTATTTTATACTGCTTTGTTATTTTAAGGTTGCTTCTGAAGCCTAGGGATTTTTTTCTTTGCTTGTTTTCAGAAATATTTGTTCTTAAACTACCACCACCAAATGACGTGAAAATGAAAACAGGTATGAGTGGTTATATTTTGGGCCAGCAGCTTCAACGAATCTCTTTAATCATATGCTAAAAAGACTAATTAGATGATACCACAATAAGTCTTATATACATAAAAGACTGGTTATCCATATTGAATCACTTTGGAAGAAGAAATTAAGGACTTGACTACACATACAGTGCTGCAACAGCGCAACTGCAATTAATGAAGATGCTACTTACACCGACGGGAGAGCTTCTCCTGCCGATGCAAGTACTCCATCTCCTCGAGAGGTGGTAGCTAAGTTGACAGGAGAAGCCCTCCAGTTGACATAGTGCTGTCTACGCCAGCAGTTAGGGCAGTAGAACTGCATCACTCAGGGGCGTGGATTTTCCACACCCCTGAGCAACATAGTTAAAACAACAAGAAAAGGAGTACTTGTGGCACCTTAGAGACTAACCAATTTATTTGAGCATGAGCTTTCGTGAGCTACAGCTCACTTCATCGGATGCATACTGTGGAAACTGCAGAAGACATTATATACACACAGAGACCATGAAACAATACCTCCTCTCACCCCACTATCCTGCTGGTAACAGCTTATCTAAAGTGATCATCAAGTTGGGCCATTTCCAGCATGGCCATGGTCTCTGTGTGTATATAATGTCTTCTGCAGTTTCCACAGTATGCATCCGATGAAGTGAGCTGTTGCTCACGAAAGCTCATGCTCAGACAAATTGGTTAGTCTCTAAGGTGCCACAAGTACTCCTTTTCTTTTTGCGAATACGGACTAACACGGCTGTTACTCTGAAACCTGTCATAGTTAAAACAACATAAGTCTGTAGTGTAGACCAAGCCTAAGTACACCCTTTGGAAGGAGATGAATTCCACACCTAAAGCAGACTGAGTGCTTTATGAAAATGAATATGTTCTCCCCAGCTGAAATTCAACATCCAATTTATGAGATGAAATACCTATTTGTATCAGTTTTCTTCTATAAGAAGATATGAAAACCATAGCAATATTATATAGTTTTATTATTACTACTGAAATATTACATTATTTACTATATAAAGAGAATTTAGGGACATATTGTTAAAGGTATTAATGTGCCTGAAGTTGCAGAGAGGCAGTTAGTGCAATTTTCAAAACATACCTGGACCCCTGACTGCCATTGAAGTCAATGGCATCCACTGCTTTTTAAAATCCCACCATACTTTCATCTGCATCTTTAGGCACCTGAGTACCTTTAAACAATCTGGCCTTAAGACAACTTGGAAAAATGTGTTATATATCCAAATGAAGCCCAATGTCATTGCATTCAGTTTTTTATCTTATAGTTTATCTACTTTTCTTTGGGTATGTCTACACTACGAAATTAGGTCGAATTTATAGAAGTCGTTTTTTTAGAAATCGGTTTTATATATTCGAGTGTGTGTGTCCCCACAGAAAATGCTCTAAGTGCATTAACTCGGTGGAGTGCTTCCACAGTACCGAGGCAAGTGTCGACTTCCGGAGTGTTGCACTGTGGGTAGCTATCTCACAGTTCCCGCAGTCTTTGCTGCCCATTGGAATTCTGGGTTGAGATCCCAATGCCTGCTGGGGCTAAAACATTGTCGCGGGTGGTTCTGGGTACATATCGTCAGGCCCCCATTTCCTCCCTCCCTCCCTCCGTGAAAGCAAGGGCAGACAATCGTTTCGCGCCTTTTTTCCTGAGTTACCTGTGCAGACGCCATACCACGGCAAGCAGGGAGTCCGCTCAGCTCACTGTCACCGTATGTCTCCTGGGTGCTGGCAGACGCGGTACTGCATTGCTACACAGCAGCAGCAACCCATTGCCTTGTGGCAGCAGACGGTGCAATAGGACTGGTAGCCATCGTCATCATGTCTGAGGTGCTCCTGGTCGCCTCTGTGAGGTCGATCAGGAGCGCCTGGGCAGACATGGGTGCAGGGACTAAATTTGGAGTGACTTGATCTTTAGTCCTGCAGTCAGTCCTATTGAACCATCTTATGGTGACCAGGCAGGTGATACGGATTGCTAGAAGTCCTATTGCATCATCTTCTGCCGGGCAGGCAAGAGATGAGGATGGCTAGCAGTCCTATTGTACCATCTTCTGCCGAGCAGCCATGAGATGTGGATGGCATGCAGTCCTTTTACATCTTTGGCTGGCAGCAGACGGTGCAGAAGATAGATGGAGTGTATCAAAACAAGAAATAGACCAGATTTGTTTTGTACTCATTTGCAAACCCCCCTCCGCCCCTCGTCTAGGGGACTTATTCCTCTAGGTCACACTGCAGTCACCTCACAGAGAAGGTGCAGCGAGGTAAATCTAGCCTTGTATCAATCAGAGGCCAGACTAACCTCCTTGTTCCAATAAGAACAATAACTTAGGTGCACCATTTCTTATTGGAACCCTCCGTGAAGTCCTGCCTGAAATACTCCATAAACCCCCTTCGTTGATTTTAACTCCCTGTAAGCCAACCCTGTAAGCCATGTCGTCAGTCGCCCCTCCCTGCGTCAGAGCAACGGCAAACAATCGTGCATCTGAGTTGAGAGTGCTGTCCAGAGCAGTCACAATGGAGCACTCTGGGATAGCTCCCGGAGGCCAATACTGTCAAATTGTGTCCACAGTACCCCAAATTCGACCCAGCAAGGCCAATTTAAGCGCTAATCCACTTGTCAGCAGTGGAGTAAGGAAACCGATTTTAAGAGCCCTTTAAGTCGAAATAAAGGGCTTCATCGTGTGGACGGGTGCAGGTTTACATCGATTTAACACTGCTAAATTCGACCTAAAGTCCTAGTGTAGACCAGGGCTTTGTATGTGCTTGCATGGTTGAAAAGAAATGCTGACCAAGTAACAGACAAAAGAATACGCTCAGTCTTTTTCCTCTGAAGTTATGAAAATAGATTCCAAGAATATAGGGCAATAAAGAAGATTATTAAGGATGATACTGAAAGTGCCCATAAAATGAATGAATTGATAGAAAGATTACAAATGAGTAAGAGGCATATGTCTTTACACATTAGTACAAATCAGACTAGGCCTACACAAAAGAACAAGATTTTTTTTTTCATCTCATTCATCTCTGTTTTAGTTCTCAATTCCTTAAAGGAAAAGGAAATTATATTATAGCACTCTACATTTTAGTAGAGGATTCTGGATTAAAATTTTTTCTTAATATCCACTTTTAATGTTAGCTAGAAGAAGCAGAAAGAACAGAGGCACTACAGTTGTCCATTTCATTTCCAATAGGGCTCATTTTCCCACCATGCAAAGAAATTACCAGAACCATTTGCTTCTTCATAAAGAATAATTTTATGCAATTAATTTAATCTGTTTCTGTTTGCAAATTGTCTGAGAACAGCTATTTTCTTTAATGTGTTACTCAAATTATTCAGGGATTAATTTCAGATAATAATTCACACCCTGAACTTCATTAGTGAGTAGTTTATTGCCAGTAGCTGATGTTAAAAAAAAAATTAGCTGTTTTGATTGAAGATATGTCACATGGTGTTTTTCCGCCTTGATTGCATTAATGTAAATCTGACAATAAATTTACCCCTGTGCAGATGAAAAAAAATCAGCATTTACTTTCAACTAATATTTTGCAATATTCAGTTAATTCTCCATTTTGGTAAACATTCCTGCAAGTAAACTCATTTGCTAGCTTTGCAGAAAGTGGACACCAAAGTGCACCTGTGTAAACTGAGTGCAGGCCGGCTGTAAGGCAGTACCAAATCAGAATTCTTGCTGCTGTTGCCGGCACCCAGTGCCAAGAGGCTGAACAACAGCTTGAGTGGTTCGTTACCCGGTGTGCTACACCCAATAATCACAACGGGGTGGAGAAGCAGAAAAGTTTATTTGAAGCTTCAAATAGGTACAGGGAGATTTGAATCTCAAATCCTGTACACAGAACAGGAAGTCACACAGGCTTTTATACATCCTTTTTCCCAGCATACTTATCCAATAGCAAGCTGCCCCAAGTATCCATATAGCTAGCCAATCCAGTTCCCAGCTAGTTCCCTGGTTCTCTATATCATTTGTTAAACTATACATAAAGCTGCTTTATTCAGCATTGTTCTTCCATATCTGCCCTGTTTGGCCTTGCTTAGTTTCAGGCAGTCTGACTCTGCAGCATATTGTTGCAGATCCTCAGCATAACTGCTGTGTGTGCCTCCAGGCAGGGGGGCCAAGGACACTTGGGCCAAGTACGCAGAGCTGCTGCGAGTGCCTCCAGGCGGGAGGGGGGGCCAAGGACACCTGGGCCTAGTGCGAGGGGGCTTCATCGACACTCGTGGTCTTCCATCCCCTCGAGTTACCTAGTGGCCATGCCCCAGTGTCCCCAACACTGCCAATGGTGATAGTGTTTTTATACCCCTCCCACACACCTTTTATGACCTCCTTCTTGCACAAGAATAAATTACCACATACAGAGCAAGCTTAACGGAGAAGCATGCTCCTAGTGTCTACTTTTGCAATCCACGAAAGAATTATCTAAAGCTGAGCACAGTTATGTTATTAGGACCTCAAGGGCAACGAAGGTAGCTCTGCAGTAATAGTAACTCCCCAATAGCAACATATTCTATGAAATCACTTTTAGTTTACAGCAACTCCTTCTGCATGTAGACAAAAGAGGCAGGAGTAAAAGTACTTCTACCCACCCCGTTGCTGATCCAAAGGGATAAAGGAAGAAGGGTCATGCTGTGTCTTGATGGCATGATCTGGCCCCTGAAGATACGTGGAATATTTAGAAGGACACGCCATTATGGACCTACAAATAGATTCTGGATCAGGGAACCAGAACCTGCAATATGTGGAATTTATTAACAGAAATACAGTGAGGTAGCTTCTATTATATTTGGACATTTTGCTCATCAGTAAGTCATGGCTGGATTAATACATATCGAAACAAACCTGACTTTTCAGATGGAACAAAGGTCTTAGTATCGATCTGTAGGCTTCACAAATTATAAAACCACAAAAAATTAGGCTAAGTGAAGATTGAGATCATACAGAGGTTGTTTATGTAGCTAATGAAAGAATCACACCACACATACACTGTGGTATGAGCATTCAGTTATTTTCCTACCTGTCAACTGGCCACATTTCACACAATTTAGAGATAAAGTCTTGCAAGCTTTAGTGATCGTACTAAACACAGTGGTTGCTTTATCTTCTCAAAAAAAGAAGTTAAAAGAAAAAAACAAAGGAAGGAGATTAATATGATCTTGCTTAAAGATTACCACCATCTAGCAGTCTGTAATAGGGCAGAGGTTTAGATTTCAAGGCTAACAACAGACAATGAGAGTGTGGCCAAATTCTTAGCAAAAGAGCAGTAAGGTTCTTTGTGTATTTCAAAATTAGGCAAGGGCTTGAACCAAAAGATCAAATTCTAGCATTCCTGAATTACTGGAAAGTAGAGAAAAGATGTCATCCTGGCTTCAGATCCTGATTTTGCAGCTCAGCCACATCTCTATTTATTAAAGAGGAGCTGCAAAAACAGTGTTTTGATCCCTTATTCCTCCTTTTTGATAGTGACCATCTTGCTGCCATCCCTATTTTGCTGGCAAGATCTCTGGAGAACCTAAATACTGATGTCATACCAAGCTGAAACCTGAGTTACAGCTTCTCCTCCCCACAAGAGAGGCTGTCCCCCTCATGGGGGAGGAAGGGAGAACCACAGTCCAGGTTACAAGACTCTCATTTGCCACCTCTCACTTTGCTAGAGGGCTGGAGTAGTGAAGCAAGTATCTGACCTTTCTAATGTAAAAAACAGAATTTCCTTTGATGAAGGAAGTGTCCGAAATTTGAGACAGGAGAGCACCTCACTTGTTTGCCTGTCAATTATGCATGCAGGTAGAGTCTTCTGGCAACTACACATTATGTATCCTTCAAAGTGATCTCTTAAATTAATAGCATCAAGGCCTTAATTAGTAACAACCCCTTTCTGCCTCCCCCAGAGGATTATAACAATTCAATTAGTCTCAGGTAGACCAGTGAGATATGTTCATCCTAACCCAGCACTTTTTATGCAGGCAAAACTTCCAGAGAGGTTAGATGAGTTTGATGAGTGCAGGATTGGGCCCACTTGATTGAAGTCATAAATCTATCATCTTCTTCCCCTGGGCAGGCTACCATCACACAATGCCTTGTCTCTTGGGTCTTGTCTATACAAGAAAAGAGCACCTATTTAACTAAATAGATTTAAAAATAAAATTAATTCATCTGGTCCAAACTCCTACTGTAGATACCCTTGAACCAGTTTAATGCTTGCCTATATTGATTTTGTTTAAGTCAGTAACTTACTGATACAAGCAAAACTGATTGGTTCTATATTAAGAGTCTGCACATATAACTAGATTGACTTTTAAATTTATTTGATTAAAACAGGTGCACATTTCTAGTACAAAAAGAAAGGCCTCTAAGGTGCCACAAGTACTCCTTTTCTTTTTGCAGATACAGACTAACACGGCTGCTACTCTGAAACCTGTCATTTCTAGTACAGACAGGGCGAAGGACTGGCTGACTCCTCCAGACGTTCAACAGGTTCCCTCTCAACAGCTGCACTATTTCACATACCATGACTAATTACTTTCAAGGACTGTCCTAGTTAAAGTGCAAGCTGCACTGCAGACACTTTTCAGGCCCTCTCAAGTGTCCCCTTCTGGGGACAATGTTTCACTATGGTCATCCCTCTCTGCTGAGAACTACACCGGTGCTTAATTTGCAATGAAAGAGGTGCCCAGGCTCAAGACAATTTTAAAAATCATAACTGATGCAGCAAGCCCAGAGGTGCTGGGGCTATGAACTACCAAGCCAATAGGTGCTGGGGCTCAGCCCTGGCAAGAATTAAGCCCTGAACTACATAGTCCTTCCATTCAGACTGGAACTCTGAGCTGCAGTCCCCCTGATTCCCGATCATGCTAAGCTGACTGACCCAACTGCGTAAGCCCTTTTTCTCCGAGAGCCTGTGACTAGCAACTGATTACGGGGATTCAAAAACATCTTCAAAACAAAGCATTATTTATTCACCCAATGGTACATACCATGCAGATACAAGGGATACAACACAAAAGGCCTATATGCATATTTCTCCTTACTTAAACCTTAATCTTTCCTTGCAAACTGTAGTAAGTTGCATTCAGTTCAGATACATCCAGCTCTGGCTTGGAGGAAGTAGACTGACAAGAAGCAGCATGCTCTCCATGTGTCTCTCTGTCAGTACCACCTAACACTCTCTGGGCTCACCCTAAAAACTCACTCAGCGTCCCTTCTTTTCAGGGGACCAGTGTCCCTTAGTGGTTTAATATCCCTTTTGTATCACCCCTATACACTCAGTTGCCTCCTGTAGCGCTAATCTGTTTACAAGTTTCAATGGGCAGGCCTGGGTTCATCTGGATCCCGCTTCCAGCTCAGCATGACATAACTGTCCTATTCTCCTCACAGATAAATTTACTTGGTGGTGCCTCCCCCCATTTGCTCCTTCCTGGCAAGGTCACCAGGGCAGCTTGGAAGGAAAATTCTAACCACAGGGTAACCCCAGATAGTTGGAGACTCTGAAGGAATCACATAACCTAAACACACACAATATAATCAACACAGGTACTGTATTAAACAGGAATTAAATACGACATCAGAGTAAATCAATACTCTGAGGGTCATTAGTGCCCGCCCCATGCTGGCAATACCCATGAATTTCCCCACATATGATCTGATAGAGCAGGAGTAAAATTTACAGTTCTGTTAGTATGCTTACTTCGCAGGGGCTCTTGATGACCTATGACAATTATATCTTCTGTAGCACCAATAGGCTGGCAGTACAGCTCAAAAGACTGACGTGGGATAAGATGGTAAGTTCCTCCAGAGGTTTAATAGACAGTAGGTAACTAAAGCCCTTACCCCATGGCTTGAGGGCAAAGTTCAGGGAATCGGAGGTCTTCAAACAATTTCCCTATCTGACCAAAATATGGTGCACTCCCAACTCCACGAATGATCCTCAGGTTCAGAGCTGAATCAGGACTCCCCAGCAACTGTGGAGGGGCTGACATTCACAGTTGGCAGGTATCCTCTTCATGCAGGAAACAGGCTGCTTCTAAATCTGAGATTTCCCCTCATCATAAAGGGATGCAAGGACCTGGCAACATTTTATTCCATTTTGCATGAGTGTAAAGATTTATGCATGGTGCACAGCAGTGAAGACTCAAGCCCAGTTATTTTAGTTGGAATTAGAACTACAAATAGGGTGATAAAATACATTTCTCACCAGGTCCCATATAGAAGCCAGGATTATCTTACATCTGTGGTTGCATAGACTGAAGAGAGCCAAGTCAGGTACTAGTGAATCAGCAGAGCATGAAAGTGTGAGGACTCAATGCTCAGCTGTGCCAAGTTCATATTCAGACCAGAGAGGAGAACAGTAAAGAAATATGGGTCTAAGACACCTGTCCACTCTCCTGGGCCATCTAGGGGCCAGAATTATCTCCAGCATAATTTAGAACAACTTTAGGGACCACTGTGCGAACCAAGGAGTAGCAGTTTGCTTCTCCTCTTATAGTGAGGCAGAGCAGAACCTGGTGATATTAAACCAGCTGTCTACCATCTCTTCTGTGCTATGGAGACATTGACCCCCACACGGGCTTTGCCACTGATTCCAGATTTAATTACCCATTTGTCACATTTTCAAACAAACACCTTCACTGTGACATTGCAGTCATTCCTATGCTGCCCTTTCTCTCTTGATACCCTTCATGCACATAAACATCTGCAAAGCCACATCATTGTCCTCCTTCAAATACCTCCCAAAACTCTTCCGCTGTGAGGCCTCCAAAAAGCTTGACAATGTTTAGACAGCTGGTATGCTGAGACCACTTCCCATCATGCTAACTAGCATTTTCTCATTGGTAACTTGAGCTCCCACAGTCTGTGTCTTATATCCACCTATTTAATCTTTTCTCATACATAGATTATAAACCCTTTGGAGCAAGAATGTATTTTTGTTATGAGTTTGTATAGCACTAAACAGAGCAGAGATCTGGTATGGCTAGTGCAATACAAATAAATAAAAATACACCAGCTCTGTACTATCCAAGGATTTCCCTATGTAAATAGGTTTCAGAGTAACAGCCGTGTTAGTCTGTCTTTGCAAAAAGAAAAGGAGTACTTGTGGCACCTCAGAGACTAACCAATTTATTTGAGCATGAGCTTTCGTGAGCTACAGCTCACTTCATCGGATGCATACCGTGGAAACTGCAGTAGACATTATATACACACAGAGACCATGAAACAATACCCCCTCCCACCCCACTGTCCTGCTGGTAATAGCTTATCTAAAGTGATCATCAAGTTGGGCCATTTCCAGCACAAATCCAGGCTCTCTCACCCTCTGCCCCCCCCCCCCCCCACACACACACACAAACTCACTCTCCTGCTGGTAATAGCCCATCCAAAGTGACCACTCTCTTCACAATGTGTATGATAATCAAGGTGGGCCATTTCCTGCACAAATCCAGGTTCTCTCACCCCTCACCCCCCTCCAAAAACCACACACACAAACTCACTCTCCTGCTGGTAATAGCTTATCCAAAGTGACCACTCTCCCTACAATGTGCATGACAATCAAGGTGGGCCATTTCCAGCATAAATCCAGGTTTTCTCACCCCCCCCCCCATACACACACAAACTCACTCTCCTGCTGGCAATAGCTCATCCAAACTGACCACTCTCCAAGTTTAAATCCAAGTTTAACCAGAACGTCGGGGGGAGGGGGGGTAGGAAAAAGCAAGGGGAAATAGGCTACCTTGCATAATGACTTAGCCACTCCCAGTCTCTATTTAAGCCTAAATTAATAGTATCCAATTTGCAAATGAATTCCAATTCAGCAGTTTCTTGCTGGAGTCTGGATTTGAAGTTTTTTTGTTGTAAGATAGTGACCTTCATGTCGGTGATTGCGTGACCAGAGAGATTGAAGTGTTCTCCGACTGGTTTATGAATGTTATAATTCTTGACATCTGATTTGTGTCCAGTTTTTCTTTTACGTAGAGACTGTCCAGTTTGACCAATGTACATGGCAGAGGGGCATTGCTGGCACATGATGGCATATATCACATTGGTGGATGTGCAGGTGAACGAGCCTCTGATAGTGTGGCTGATGTTATTAGGCCCTCTGATGGTGTCCCCTGAATAGATATGTGGGCACAGTTGGCAACGGACTTTGTTGCAAGGATAGGTTCCTGGGCTAGTGGTTCTGTTGTGTGGTATGTGGTTGTTGGTGAGTATTTGCTTCAGGTTGCGGGGCTGTCTGTAGGCAAGGACTGGCCTGTCTCCCAAGATTTGTGAGAGTGTTGGGTCATCCTTCAGGATAGGCTGTAGATCCTTAATAATGCTTTGGAGGGGTTTTAGTTGGGGGCTGAAGGTGATGGCTAGTGGCGTTCTGTTATTTTCTTTGTTAGGCCTGTCCTGTAGTAGGTGACTTCTGGGTACTCTTCTGGCTCTGTCAATCTGTTTCTTCACTTCTGCAGGTGGGTATTGTAGTTGTAAGAAAGCTTGATAGAGATCTTGTAAGTGTTTGTCTCTGTCTGAGGGGTTGGAGCAAATGTGGTTGTATCCTATGTAAATAGGAATACTCAGCTGCTCCTTTAGTACCAGAGTTAGGCCCGAGGAATGAACCTTTACAGTCTAAGAACAGCAGCAGTTGTTCACACAGCTTTTTGCAGGAGAACTGTATGCCAAGTAAGAAGTCACTAAGTAACAGTTCTTATATATCCACAGTAACATCACTCTGTGACCTTGACACACAATATATTAAACTACAGGATACTGGTAAGTTCATATTTGCCTGCATGTTTCATCAAGGTTCCTCCCCAGGAGACAGGCTCAGAGCTTCCATTTTGAATTAATTATTGTATGGTAAGGCAATTAACTATATTTGTAGTTGCATTTCTGATCACCGCCCTTCCCAAACAGCCCCCCAAATAAAGCTGAAGTTGACCACATGACATATATACTGGAAGGTCACAAAGACACTGAAACTCACTGTAAGATTTCACATAGCAAAATATATTTGGTAAATCACAAAACAGTGAACTTAATCTAAACCTTACTAGTCATAGATAGCCTGCCAAAAAGCTGTTCAGATCCCTGAATTCATCACACTGAGTACACTGATATGTTGCCATTGCCAAACTGGCCATCTCACTACAACTCAGACACTAATATTGCATATTTATCTAACCTAGCTGCTGATTTCCAGTGCTCTGATAAAGCTCAGGAAGAGTTTTCTAATATGATGCAAGAGAAACCTTTCAACAAAGAAATATACACAAGCAGCCTTGTTTCTTAAACTTTATCAATTTGCCTTGCCCTCAAATAATCCCAGTCTCTCCCTACCTCAGCCTCCTCGGAGATGGCTTCCCTCAGCACCCCTTAAAGCACTGAGCCTTATTCTCCTGCATCAGTTTTACACTCATGTCACTCTGTGGACTTCAGTGGAGTTGCTACTGATTTACACCAGCATAAATGAGATGACAAGCAGGCACAGGCCCTCTAACCAGTGACTCGGGTGTTTTTGGCTTGATGTCCCATGCTGGAAGTCTTCCCCGGGCAACATCCCATGGGCAGTTTCTTTTCAGAGCAGGCCTTTGGAATCTAACCACAATCTCCCCTGCTTTTGAGATCCTCAAAATGTTTTTAAAAGAAAGAGAGAGAGCTTTATCTTCAGTATGTTCATAGACATTATAACAGTGTTTCATTCCTTGCAGATGTAAACTGATCCCTTGGGTACAAGGTGTGCCACTTTAGTTTTTCTTCATACAGTTGCCCAGGGTTGGTAGTGAAATTTATGGCTGCAGTTCTCTCCATTTTTGGAGAGGGCTTCTAAAACAGTTAGCACCAATGAGAGATGCTGCTTCCTGGGTCCCACCATGAGCTCCTTAACCCAGCGGCCAATGAGCTGCTTGCAACTAAGCCAGCTCCTCTGCATTGGCTTCTGATCAGAAAGAGCTCTCAATAGTATAAGCGATAGCACGGCCTGGTAGTATAAGCCTGTCTTTAGGAATAAGGGATTCCTGTATTCTAATCCCAACTCTGACATTGACCATGACCAAAATACTGAAATCACCACCTCAAATTTCCTCATAAAACATGGTTAGCAGCTATCAGTTTAACAGCGGTGTTGTGATGGGTTGGGTCACAGAAACCCCCTTTGGGACTGCCACCTTATGTGCCTAGACTACCTCTGAGCCTGTTTTCCCTGCCAGCTTGGGACTTCAGTCCCTGCCTGGTTTGAGCCAGACACTCTTTCTTGCCTGCTGCAAATGCAGATCCAAGTCTGAACCATGTCCCCCACAAGCTGCAGGCTTAACTGAAAACAGTTTAAGAAGTGCTCCTGTCTCCAGCACTCAGATACCCAACTCCCAATGGGGTCCAAACCCCAAATAAATCCGTTTTACCCCGTATAAAGCTTAAACAGGGTAAACTCATAAATTGTTCGCCCTCTATAACACTGATAGAGAGATATGTACAGCTGTTTCTCCCCCCTCCCCCCCAGGTATTAATACGTACTTTGGGTTGATTAATAAGTAAAAAGTGATTTTATTAAATACAAAAAGTAGGATTTAAGTGGTTCCAAGTAATAACAGATAGAACAAAGTGAATTACTGAGCAAGGTGAAATAAAACACGCAAGTCTAAGCCTAATACAGTAAGAAAACTAAATAGAGAGAAATCTCACCCTCAGAGATGTTTCAGTAAGCTTCTATCACAGACTGGACGCCTTCCTAGTCTGGGCCCAATCCTTTCCCCAGGACAGTCCTTGTTCGAGCTCAGGTGGTAGCTAGGGGATTTTTCATGACTGCAGCTTCCTTTGTTCTGTTCCACCCCCTTATATATCTTTTGCACAAGACAGGAATCCTTTGTACCTCTCTGGGTTCCCACCCCTCCTTCTAAGTGGAAAAGCACCAGGTTAAAGATGGATTCCAGTTCAGGTGACATGATCATATGTCACTGTAAGACTTCATTACCCACATATACAGGAAGACTTACATGTAAACAGAGCCATCTACAGTCAATTGTCCTGGTTAATGGGAGCCATCAAGCACCACCATTAATGGTCCATACTTTGCATAATTACAATAGGACCTCAGAGTTATATTTCATATTTCTAGTTTCAGATACAAGAATGATACATTCATACAAATAGGATGAATACGTGCAGAAGAACATAACTTTTGCACAGATATGTTACATGGCATATCTAACATAAAACGTATTCCAGTTATGTCATTTACTTTCATAAGCATATTTCTATAAAGCATTATGGGGTGCAACATCACTGACTAAATATGGTAGATGATGGATCAAAATCTGCCCTGACATACACTCCCAGCAACTCGAAAGACTTCAACAGGTCTGCAAAAGGTGTAAATCAGGGCAGAACTTAGTTTCACATTTGTAAAGCATATATAAGGGCTAAGTATTATAATTAGAAAAGAAAATATCCAGACCTGACCTTGAAGAGAGAAGGTGAAAGATGATTAAGAAAGGGAACAGATGTAAGGGGAGGTGGTGTTTTTCAAAGAGAGAGCATAAAATAAGAACTTGGTGTTCAAATGAGAAAATGAAATTTGGGAAAGACAGACAGAAATTGTTTTATAGAGGTCTACTCTGAATCACCAAGGTCAGCTCTGTCTAAACTCCTCCTGCCCATTCCTAAAAATACTTTTAAAGTTTGCTATTTTAACTAACCTAATATAGGTCAGCCCATGCTAAATGCATCCAACGAAGACACCCCTTAAAACTCATATAGGACTGTGATCTGACCTGACCTGAAACACTAGCCTCCTAAACACTAGTTAGTTTCGACTTAGTACAAATTCAGCCCATAACAATTATTCTCTTCTTTGCTTACTACCTGACCTGCGCCATGAGAATCTCTATTTTTACTGTTTATTCTGAGCAGTCCTTTAAATACAGCTTACTTGTTAAGATACCTCTATTAGCAACTGCTTTAATAGCTTAATTGTGCTGAACTCTCAGATATACCAGGTTAATATTTGATGCTAATGCTTGATAAGGAAGAAATTTATCATTTGCAAATAGTCGCTATGAGGTTAATATAGAAATTGGAGGTGTCCTCCCAATATTAATGATGAGGTTAACATTTTCCATACCTCTTGTTACCCACTTACTGAATGTGGACTAATAATTGTGACTTGCCATAGATATCGTGTCCTACTTTCTACTCTATGTAGTAATTCGTTTCTTCCCCTAGTGACAACATTATCTTAGAAAATTACTGATCTATACAGTGCATTGCACGTAAGTCAAAAAGATTTTCAGATTAGGTTGCAGGCTCCAGAGGATCCTGCTAGCATCTGCTGATTGCACACAATATACACAAATACATGAAATATACATTGCAGCTATTGATATAGTGCACAGGGTTTTTATAGCTTATTAATTGTTTATAGAGTACTCCAAATGTGCACAGTGCTTAACATGTGAAGTGACTTGATCCCTGCCTTCTTAGAGGATATAATCTAATTTAGACAGGATAACTTCTCCAGAACAAAGAAGGTGTGGATATGCTGTTTGCAAAGAGATAAACAATGAAAAGCTTCAAAAAGACAGATTTAACATCTATGCTTAAGATGTGGACATTGATGGCCAGCAGTGAGTGTAGCTATATCAGTGCAGACACCCAAGTGTAGAAAAAGGAAAGTCACGATTTACACCATTTGAGCTTACTCACCACTGTAACTTGGTGTTTGCATGGGTGCTGCAACTCCAATTGCTGGCCACCAACAGCTGAACTGGGGCTAGACCTAAATATAAACAAGGCCTAAATTACATAGGATACAATCTTACGAGCCAGAAAACAATGACTTCAACGAGACAAAAAGGCATCTTTGTGAAGAACGAATTGGCATCAGGGAAATTTAACACAGTAAGAAAGGTGTTACATTCCAAGAAGCAAATTTGGGGGACTTCGGAAAATGTAAGAACATAAAAAAAATTAGTTAATAGCCAAATATGTTAAGCTGATTATCAAGGGCTTTATCAAGTACATTGGGGAAAAAGTAGGTTTAGGGAGGGGGAGGAAATTAATGATGATTCAAAACTGACAGATAATGAACACTGTCTGAAAATAAGTCTGAACAATTGGTAAGAAAGGATGACCCTATAAAATAAATACTGATAAAAGGTAAGTAAGAGTATACCTGGAAAATGTGAGCACCCATATATAAATTGCTCTGGTTGATATGATGGATTAAGAACATTATCCAATGCACCAATAAATATTTTTGAGGGGAAACCCTCTCAAATCCTGAGACTATAGCAAAATAATAAACAAACAGGCTTGTAAAAGTTAGTGGCTAAAGGAAAGTGACAATGGTAACTATAATCCCATAAATTCCGTTTCTATCTTTATTATATGGTTATGCTGGAAGGTATTAACAGCTGCCATCAGTCACAGGCCTGGTTAAAACTGATGGGTGAAATGAGCACTCTTCATTCATAAATGAAGGTGCAGTTAAATGTCCCTTTGCATGGTGATAGCTGAACCATCAGAAGCCACCACCCAAAGCTTGGGCAGCATGGGCTTAGCAGAAGCTAAGATCTTGTGGTCTGAGGGATTTCCTTGGAGCAGGGCTGTCCCTATCCATATGGAAAGTATGCAGCTGTGTAGGGCACCTGTGTAGCTGCATGCTGCTCCAGCCCCTGCTCTACCTCTTCCCCATGGCCCCCACCCAAGCCCCGCCTCCACTCCAGCCAGCCCTTCCCCTGATCAGGCTCTCTGCACACTCAGCAGCAGCGGTAAGTAGAGTGACCCGGACCCAGCCTGCTCCACTCCCCTGGCTCTCAGCCATGCTGCTGGCCTGGGGCTGCGTAGGGCACCAAAATGGCTAGGGATGGCCCTGCCTTGGAGACTGATTGCAAATGCAGAGCTGGGGAATTGATTGGTTGCAGCTGTGTGTCTGAAGCAGAAAGGAAACAGAAAGCCAGGGGAGAGTGAGCAGATAGAGAGAAGCAGTGTAGAATATGGCTCTGACAGGGAGCAGAGACAGAGCTCCTGGTGGCAAAGAACTCACTGGAAGGGAAGGCTTGGCTTTCTGGTTAAGGAAACTGCCTGCGGTTGTTTGTTCCTACTGAGTTCTGGGAACAGGACTTTGTGTACATTTTTTGTAAATGAACAGGATTGCACCAAAGAAATACCTGGCTCCTAATCAATTTCTCCTCCTACTGGGAATAACCTGACAAGGCCCTGAATATTAACTAACTCCTCAGGCTAAACAATATTAATATGTCGTTATTAAGCTGGTCCTCAGGAAGTATACACGTGAGGGCATTAAATCAAAGAAACAATGGTGTGGGCCCTGATACTGAACATAATAGGCCTCCCAGGCACACAAGGCCCCCTGAAAACCCTCTCTCCCAACTACAGAATCTGAAGGAAATAAACTTCCCTGGGGCTTGGGCCAACCCTTGAGGGGAATAAAGTGCTCCACCAACAGCCATAGCTATTCTGCTGTATTCAGATTCTTATACTATGCCTATCACCGCAGTATGAATGCTTTCTAGCTATGCCTCAAACAATAAGGAGTGTAGGGAGGAGTTGTGTATGTATTCCTTGTCAGAGAAGGCAAGATCAAAGTGCTTTCTGCTCTTGGAACAGAAAGTAGTGAGATTAGAGGTGGCTTGTCATTCCTTTGGGAGGCAAATAGCATGGACTGAGACCAGCCTCCAAGAAAGCTTTTTCTCCTGCACAGTCTTTACTCTTTAGAGGATAGCCAGATTTGTTGTGCCAGAGCTGACATCTTCACCTCAGATAAATGTAGGTTTCAGAGTAACAGCCGTGTTAGTCTGTATTCGCAAAAAGAAAAGGAGGACTTGTGGCACCTTAGAGACTAACCAATTTATTTGAGCATAAGCTTTCGTGAGCTACAGCTCACTTCATCGGATGCATATCGTGGAAACTGCAGCAGACTTTATATATACACAGAGAATATGAACCAATATCTCCTCCCACCCCACCCCACTGTCCTGCTGGTAATAGTACAAGTGGACAGTGGGGTGGGAGGAGGTATTGGTTCATATTCTCTGTGTATATATAAAGTCTGCTGCAGTTTCCACGATATGCATCTGATGAAGTGAGCTGTAGCTCACGAAAGCTTATGCTCTAATAAATTGGTTAGTCTCTAAGGTGCCACAAGTACTCCTTTTCTTTTTTCAGATAAATGTAGTGATTTTTGTAGTCTCCTAGGCCAAGATCTTTAAGAGCCTTGAAGATGAGAACTGAGATCTTGAATTTGACATGATATTTAGTCTGTGAGGAGCAGGTGTAATGAAGGAAGGACAGGTTCAATGTGCTCCCAGTAACTTGTATTCCTGATGATTCCAGCAGAAGCTCTCCCTTTGTCTTTGCCACCGCTGGACAAATATCACATCACTGGGACTTGACATTTTACAGTTTTGCTCCTGGATACTCTCCCTACGTATGTGTGTGGGTGTGGGGGGAGGGGAGGAGGGGGAAGAGGATGGTATAAGATAGCAGAAGGATCAAGAGGCAGCATGCATCTGACACATTTAATATTGTTTCTCTTTTTGCCAATTAAAAAAGTTTTATATTCTTCCCACTACTGATCTATGTTTTCCTCTTGCTAGCCTCTATTACGCTAGCAAAAATCCAGTAACCTGAATTGTTAGAAGTTGCCTCCTGAAATTTCATTCCAATGTGAAATTTGCTGAGGACTGCTGCTTTTCTAAGGTCTGGTCTACGCTCCAAAGTTAGGCTGGCATAAGACACCTTGCGTCAATCTAGTTGTGCATGTGTCTATATTAAAATTTGTCTCCCACTGACGTAAGCACCCTATTACAGCGACATAGCGACCACCTCCCTGAGCAGCATTGAGCCATGGTTGATGTACTGAGGTCTATGCAGTGCAGGTGTAGACACCATGTTACATATGTCAGTCCTAATGCTCCTCCAGCTGCTGTCCCACAATGCCTGAGACTGACTGCTCTCCTCACAATTGTGCATTCTACTGGCCAGGTGTCATGCAGACCAGAAGACCCTTCCACTCCCTTTTAAAGCCCTGCAAATTTTTGAAATGCCTTTTCTCGATTGTCCAGCTTGGCAAGTACACCTAGCAGTTCTCCCTTGTGTGTAACTTTTGCCCAGCTGACCACGCCAGCCACACGCTCTGCTAAGAGTAGACAAAAGATTAGATCTCCTGGGCCTATGTAGAACAAGAGGTTCTGCAAGCCTTAGAAAAGTGGACGTCTATGAGCAGTTTGCACAGAAGATGCAGGAGCAGGGGTACTACAGGGACCAGCAGCATTGCCACGTGAAAGCAAATGAACTGAAGCAGGCTACCAGAGGGCCAGGGAAGCAAACAGTTGATCCAGTACCAACCCTTAGGTTGGCTGCTTTTACAAAGCGCTGCGTGCCTAGTTGGCAGAGAACCCATCACCATACAACAGATCACTCTAGATGCCTCCAAGGAGTGCGAGTCAGTCCCCTGTGGCCGAGGAGGAGAAGAAAGAGCAGGAGGATGGGGGACATGCGACCCAGAGGGTGGGGATCCAGCTAAGCCAGGACCTGTTTGAGACTCCACCGCAGTCCAGTCAGTCCCAGCAGTCAATCACAGGCAAGTCTGATGCAGGGGAAAGAACCTCAGGTAACTGTGCAAATGTATTTCCCATTACAGTGATGTACAGTTGGCACCCTCCACTTAACAGCTATCGACTTTTCATTAATATACTCGTACCAGAAGAGTTAGCAGTACGAAGAGAGAGATAGCAGTTGTCTGCTTTTCATCCCCCTGTACTGTTAGGCAGTGGGGTGCAATTTGTTTATGTACACGGGGATCTTCCTGAGAGATCTCAATGACGCTTTGATGGAGTTACTTTGCAATCCTCTCTCAAAGGGATCGAGAGATAGCAGCCTTATTTCTTCCTCCCACACCAGTCAGCAATAACTTCAGCAGGCACCATTGCGGTATGCAGGCTAGCACAATACAGGCCTGAGCAGCTTCGGGATGGCAGCAGCGGCTGGGTTCTCTGTGCTTTGTCACCCGCAAGAGGAACAGATCAGCTAAAATCACTACAGCCTGTGGAAAATGGTGCCAGTATTTAGTGTCATTGCCCTGTATTATAGGGTCATGCACCTGAGAAATTCTCTCCTCATTTCCCTCACCCCAGCGGACTGTGCTCACTCTGGCTGGTGCTGTGCACAAGCACTCCAGAGCAGAAGTGTCAGGAATCATGTCTTGTTTAAAACTTTAGGGGAGCAAGGGAAGGGAGTACTCAATTTTCTGTTGTGGCTATACTGACAGTGGTACCTCTGTGCATTTATTCTGCAGCTGCTGCCTTTGCAGCCCCTCCACACCCACGGAAGGCCTGAGCCAGATACTGAGGAGAAAGGAGGACTGGGGATGACATGCTCAGCAAGATCATGCAAGCCAGTGCTGCATCAGACCAGGAACAGAGGGCGTCAAGGGTGAATACTGAAGACTGTATGGCAAAGAACAGAGCAGACACAAGAAAGGCATAGGAAAAGGAGAGGTAGATGCACCAGGACATAATGGGGCTTCTGCAGGAGCAAACAATGATACTGCAGACTCCTGTGGAACTACAGGTTAAAAAATCCTGGACTCGCCTCCCTTTGTAGTTGTGATGGGATCCCCAGAATACAGCCTGTAACTGAGTACTGCTTTGCCCCCTTAACCGTCTCTCACAATGCTTTGCTAGTGACAAGTAGCAAACCCCTCTAGGTGGTTATCACTTAGCTGGGTGTGGGGCTTCACATGCTGTTGTACTAAGTAGTGTGAATGCTCCCTGAGCTACTCACAAATCACAGAGAAAGGCACCAACAAATGTCCCAAGCCCCCAGTCTTGCACCCTAGAACTGTACAATTTTGCCCTGGTCAGAAGCCTGACCAGTGTAAGTTCATTACCCAGTCTACCCTCTCTCGATGTGGAGAGGACACACACTAGCCTTTGTAAGCAGAGCTGAGATTTCCGAACCACTTCAACCAAAATGCACACTTTTAGGCAAAAAATAAAACAGATTAATTACAGAAAGATAGATTTTAAGAGATAAGTGGTAGGCACAAAAGGTCAGAGAAAGTTACCAAGAAAATAAAAGGTAAGTATGTAGTCTAAATCTTAAACCTTATCAGATGTGGCAGTATTTGGATCAAGCAGTTTCTCACCCCACGGCATGTTGCAGGTAGGTTAGTTCTTAATACATAGGTTTCTCCTTTAAGCCTGGAACCAGTCTCCTCAGTTCAAGTCTTTCTTCCCAGCATTCTTGTTACTTCTAGTTTAGGTGGTGGAAAAGAAAGGTAAAAGCATGATGCCACTGTTCCTTATTTTATATCCTCAGTCCAGGTGCCAGGAAAACACTAGGCCAGACATGTCCTGGTGGGCTTTGCAGAGTCAGAGTTGAGCAATCCCCCATTATGTGATGCTTGCACAGCTCTTACAGCATTGTAAATCCCTTGTTTACAGCCGCCCTGCTGATTAATGGTCATTTAACAGCCTCCTGGAAGTGGATCCCCTCCTTTGTGGTCACTGGAGAACTGGCAGTGGATGACTCTCAGACTTATTGAAATACATTGTAACAACCAGACGGCAAACTCTCATAACCTCATACACACTAACGATAAACCTACTTGGATAGAACAATGGGTTTCAGCAGATCATGACCTTTCATATATCTTCTATTTCATACAAAGTAGGCTATGTATCATAATTATATGACAGGGTTAATGTGGGAGTTCCAGGGTGCTGCTTTGAGGTACAAAGTGCCACAGTAGTCCATGGAGAACTCTATTATAGCACCTCCCTAACATTCTATGTGGCATCAAGGGCTGCATCCCTATCCAGATCACTACACCCCAGGGGGGCATTAAGGACCACCACAGATTCACGTGTATTGACCTGTGAAAGCCCAGACAGTTGTATTTGTAGCTAAAATTGACATGAATGTTCCTTCCCCTTGTTAAGTTGCATTCCATTAATTTCTTAAGTTAAGGTTTTTTGCTTTTAAGTTGCATAAAGGTTTCTTTGCAGTGTGTTTGTTACTCAAAATTGTATTATTTGGAAAATAATTCAATCTTTATTTGTTCGCAACATATGCTGCAGAGTACACAGCAGTTTTGAAAGCAACCAATTACTTATTATACAGTGTGACAACTCAGAGGATCAGTGACAGTGTAACAAGCATAAATGTACAGCAAGCACCACAACATGAATAGGGGCATTGACAGTGTTCTCTTCATAGATGCATACCAAGCACTATACAATCCCTAACAAGCCCCAAAACAGCATGGTTAGGTATAGCACAGGTCACCACACTGCATTACTATGGCTCACTGTTAAAGTGGTCTTTCAAAGCCTCCCCGAGACCAAGAGCTCCACACTGAGCTCTTCTAATAGCCCTAGTTTCCAGCTGTTCAAACTCAGCAGACAGCTGCTCCACCTCCACAGCAACTCCTCTCCCCCCGCCCCCCATTCCTTGACAAATATTATGCAGAGCACAACAGGCAGCTATAACCATTGCGATGTTTTTTCCCCCACTGAGATCAAATTTTGTGAGTAAAGAACATCTACCAAAAGTACATTCAACTGTCATTTTGCACCTGCTGAGCCACTAGTTGAATCTTTCCTTGGTGCTATTGAGGTGGCTGGTGTACAGCTTCATGAGCTAGGAGAGCAAGGGGTAGTTGGGTCCCCCAGGATCACTACTGGCCTTTCAACATTGCCATTGGCAATCTGCCAGTCAGGAAACTGAATCCCTGCTTGTAGCTTTCTGAATAGTCCTGTTTTCTTAAAGATGAAAGAGTCATGCACCTTCCATGACCAACACTGATGTTGGTGAATCATTCCTGGCAATCCACCAATGCCTGCATAACCATAAAAAACAACAATAGCCCTTTCATTTGATGGACTCTGTGGCCAAGGTGGTCTGGTGCCAAAATAGGGACACTCGTGCCTTCTGTTGCTCCACTGCAGTTTGGGAACCCCACAGCTAAAAATCCATCCACTAGGTCCTGTACATAGCCGAGAGTCACAGTCCTGTGTAGCAGGAAACAATTAACAATCCTACATACTTGCATGACAACAGGCCCCACAGTGGATTTTCCAACTCCAAAATGATTTCTCACTGACCAGTAGCAATCCGGCATTGCAAGATTCCACAGTGTTATCACCAATTGCTTCTCCGCTGCCAGCACAGCTCTCATTCTGACATTCCTGTGCAGGAGGGCTGGGACAAGCTCAGCACACAGATCCAGGAATGTGGCCTTGTACATCCAAAAGTTCTGCAGCCACTGCTTGTTATCCCAAACCTGCATTATAATGAGATCCCACCAGTCAGTGCCCATTTTTTGGGCACAGAAGCAGTGCTCCACCATTTGAAGCTGCTTCGTAAATGCCACCAGCAATCTTGAATTGATTCTCTGTGTCCCACAGCAATCTATCCTCTAGCAAATTGTCATGTTCCCTGCAGCTCTTCTTGCAGCTTTGCAAATAATGCAGGATTGTGAGTCCTATGCTTGCAATGCTTATGTCAATAGTGCAGACCTGTGCAGGCTCCATGTGTCTGTCAGAGATGAAGGACAGTGAAGAGGAATGTATGGATTCATGGGATTTTTTTTTAAAAAGGAGCAAAAATTATGGGATATAGAGGACCTTATGAAATGGAGGCAGTTGCATGCTAGGATATTAACCCCTTCCTCCCAGTCACCCCTATGTGACTGGTTTCTGCCCCACCATCATTGCCAAAACTTCCTAAAGAGTGTACTGGACAGTGGCAGGTTGCACAGTGGGATACCTACTCATTGTGCACTTCACTGTGCATCCACACAAGCACTCCCAATCAGAGGCCAATTAAGATTTATTGTAGCCTTGGGCCCAAAGAACATTTGGCTCACCCCACATCCTGCCACAGGGACCCACCCCCTGCCAGAGAACCCCACCCCCTGCACCTCCTCTTCCCTCATGGCCTTCCTCCTGGCCTGACCAGAAGCTGAGTGGTGATAAGAGCTGCCCAGGGAGCCTAGACTACTCGGTGGGGCCCTGGATCCTCCACCTGCCCTGGGCAGCATGTCCCAGGGGGCAGGGACACAGGCAGGTGGAGGGTCTGGGGTTCCCCAGAGTTGCCTGAAGGGCTGAAAGTTGTTTGTAGTGGGGTGTGACAGAGCTCAAACCTCACCACCATAGCACCTCCTGCTGGCGGTTCTGGAATTAGCTCAAGTCCTTCTGCAAGCTGCCCTCCTCCAGTGGTGTCTCACTCGCCATTACTCCTACTTTGCTCTCTCCACAACTCTGGGACCCACATTGCACCCCCACCCCCCTTTGTCCTCTTCTGGGTTCAGCCCTCTAGCTGTGTCTTGCTCTGCTGTCTCCCCCACTTTTGGCGGGGAACCAGCAGTCTATAATCCAGCCCCTCACCTCAGTGGCCTGCTGCAGGCACTAGTCCCTTGCTCCAGGTGCAAACTGCAGTCTGCACTGGCCACTTCCCTCAGGGCAAGTGCAGACAGCCCTAGCACCTTATTTGCTTTTCCTCCAGAACCTCAGTCTGACAGTAGTCAGCCAGAAGATCCTGCTGCTCTAGCCATGATACTCCTAGGCAGCCAGTCCTTCTCCTCACAGACCACAGAGAGACTATCCTCTGCTTTGTTGAGCAGCCCTTTATATATGGCCCCTGCTGGTTTTGATTGGCTGCTGCAACAAGCCATCTCCCGATTGGCTCACTTAGTGAGCCCTCCTCTGATTGGAGGGTTCTGCACAGGCTCCCTCTGGCCTGCTTTAACCCTTCCTCTTCCTGGTGTGGGGCAATTGCCTCACTACATGGGGGCTGATAGAACCTAAAGACTACCCACTCTGAGAGCCCATTTAGCCAACTTCCATATGTATCATCCAAAACTAGGGGAGCAGCTTATTTAGCTGCTTTTGAAAGCCTTCTATTGTTGCTGCCTCAGTGTATGGCGACACAGAATTTTTAACTCAAGTTAATTGCCAGTTAACTCAAATTAGTTAATATGTTTGTATGTGCTAGTCTGGATAATACAAACCTTTGTTCCTGGATACAAATGTTTAGGTAAACCACAAATGTTTGTGTCCTGGATTCCCAAACATGTTACCTTACTTGAGTTAATTGGGAATCGATTAATGTGACTGAAAAACTTCTAGTCTAGACAATACCTCAGAGTGCATCTTCACTTGAAAAGAAAAGTGTGTTCATAATTTGTGTTAGCTGGTAACTAACATGAGGTAAAATCCTAGACAAGGCAGTTGGTAGTTTTAACATGAGTTAGCAGATGAAGGTAAAGACTATGAGGAAGCCTAGGGTGTATCTCAACCTGCTCATGCATCTGACAACCACAAATCTTTTCTCCTAGTGAAGATGAGGTCTCATTGGCCTGTCGTGGCAAGTCCGGCCTTTTCTGAAATGGAGCAAACAAACAAACAAAACATATTTAAAGTTGGGTATTAGGAAAAGTACATTGATTTCAGGGCACTTCCCCTAAGTTTATTACCAGTAACCATCTTCAATACCTGAAGTAACGTGTGAGGGAGAAAAATTACATAGACAATCACAGCCTCATCTTTGTAATCTTTTCTCTGCACTATACATTTTAAATTCCTTTATTCTCCCTTCCTTAATCATATCCTCTAATAGTTTATCATCGTCATCTTCCTTTGAATTCCATCCAGTTTATCAGTATCCTCATAATGGGAGCCCAAATCTGTATACAGTACTTCCAAGTGTAATTTAAACAAAGTTGTATTAAGCAGAATTACCTTTCTTGTCCATATATATAATAGCCTAGTTCGAGGTCCCAGTTAAACCCTTACTTTTTGCAAGCACATTGTGAGCTCCTGTCTAATTTGCTGTCCATCACCTGCAGGTCCTTGTCTGTATTACTGAATTTTTAAACTGGGCCTTAAATAAAAAGAACTGACCTGAATTAGCCCTTTCCCAGGATTTTTAAATTTAGACAATGTACCTCTTTCCCCTCCATCTTCTCCACTAACTCCAGCTAGATTCACAAAGGGATATAGGCACCTAGAAAGTCACTGGAACAACAATGGGATCCACAAAGCCTGAATTAGGCACTTAGGCTCCCTATACAATGAATGAGGAGAGGTAGGTGCCTTAGAACGTGAACCCACAAAAGCCAGCACGCTAGTGGGGAGCTGTCTAAGCTAGCCAGTGGGAGATGCCAAGGAGTGTGGTGTATGCTAAACCCAGTCCCTCTCATAGAATTCAGTGCCTAAGTTTGGGCTGCAGGGAGGTGCCTATTGCTGCTTGCGATCCACAGCCAAGAAACCCTCTCCTGGAGCTGAACATCTTAGACACCAAAGCAATTCTTGCAAAAATTGCCAGAGAAGGCACCTCCCTTTCAAACCAGTGGTTAAAGCACGCACGCATAATGGGCAAGACCAAAGTTCAATTTCCCCTCTGCCTGATGGGGAGAAAGGATTTGAATAGAAGGCTCCCGCTCAGGAGAGCACCCTAACTACGGAGCTACAGAATAGTCTGATCCCTCACTCTCTCCTGTTGAAGTGGTTCCACTTTTTATAAATACTTAAACAGTTACTGTGCCAGAGAACAATTAAGAGTGACTCTCTAGTCTGGTGGTTAGGTACCCACCTGGGAGATATTGTAGGCCCGGCTTGGCATGAGTTATTAAACATAAGAGAGGCCTCTTTTTTTTTCTCTTTTTTTTTTTTGAAGACAGGATTAGGGAGGAAAATAGATTAGCAGGCTGAAAACAGAAAGTGTGTGCTAACTAAGATAGGTCAGGGAGCTAAGAAACAGAATGTCCGAACTAGCTAAAATAAAAGGATAGAATTCCCATGGAACCATTTACAAAGAACAACATAACAATGGACAAGGTATGTGGGGAATGTAAAGATGACTTAAAGAGTAGGTCGAACACGGACGGTGCATGGACAGAGCATGCTGTAAAGGGATTAGTTCCTAGAACATAATCAAGCCAATACCAAACTGTGTAATGCAATGTATAGAAAATGCAATAAACTGGGTAAATGTATATGAAAGGAGAGAGTTTCTGTGCAACTTTGAATCTGATGTACACTGCACCCATCCTCTTCATTTAAGTCTGATCAACTCAGCCTAGCATTTCTGTATGCCAAATAAAGATACCCTAGTGACAAAGCCTGAAGTCAAACTGAGTTCTTGGGAAAACAAGTAAAAACAGATCTTAAAAGGAATCCCAAAAGATATGAGATCCAGCATCCAGTCTTCTTCATCCAATGGCTATTTATCCAAAATGGAATGGCTTCAATAGGAGAGACTTCAATAGGAGAGGCCAGTGATTAGGGCACTCTTCTGAAATGAGGGAGAACCCTTCTCAAAACCTCTTGCCTAATCAGGCAGTGCAGGGAATTGAGCCTGGGTGTCCCACATCCTGGCTAAGTGCTCTAACCACTGAGGTAAAAGTTGAAAGGGAGACACCTCCCTACCCAGCCAGATCAGGCCCGACAGGAAAGTTAGGTGGAGGAACACCTGTCTTCTCCTAGTTTGAGAATCACGCTGGGGCTTAGGCATGAGATAGGCCCTCAAATGCCTAAAGAGGGGCAGCAGCGTGCATGTTCCAAAACAGAAACTTAGGCACTTAGAGAACTTTTACAGCAAAAATTTAGGTGCCAAGTGAGTTTACGCACCTACAGAGTTTAGGTGACAGCCAAGTGGGGGGCTTTGTGGACCACAGTGGCGCTTAAAACTAGGACTTAGGCATCTAAGTCTCTTTGTGGATCTGGGACTCCTTCCCCACACTCTTGATAATCCCACTGTAACTACCTCTCAAAGATGCTGTTGTTGATTGAGCAGAGAAGGTGAGGGGGGATTTTCCAGCACTGTTTCCTCTCCTGTACCAGGGCTCCTGAAGCACTATGGAGAAGGGACAAAGTTGATTATCCCTCAAAAGTTCATGTACAAGTCCACCAGTTCTTCAAGCTGCCTGCTGGAACCATGGCTTGATTCTTCTTCCAAATTACACCCACTACGGAGTTTCTCCATCAGAGGCTGACAGTACTCATGGGGGCATTTCCTCACCCTCTCTCCTTCCCTTCAGAAACTCACATTCTCCCACATAGCTTGAAAACTCCACTCATTAGTGACTAGTGGGAAGCTTTTCTGGACTAGAATGGGTCCCTAAGCTATTAATTTATGTGGAATGTAAGACTTCATTGAAAAACAATTAAGTCTGTAGCCATTATAATATTGCCAATCCCAAGCATGCAACTATTATGTGAACCCTCCCAAATCCTAAGATTGGCTTGAACATCAAGAGATTTTAAATAAGTGCATTTAGTGTGGAGGTTAACCCTTTCCTTTTTGAATCTTCAGAATATACTCAAGTCACAGTTTAAAGCATTTCTCCACAACCATGAGAGCTAGGAACTTATTTTTTTCATCAGTGAAAGCCAAGATTCTCATATTCACATGAATCCAGGGGCTGAAGCTTTAAGAAAACCCCCAAATATACTAAGAGTTGGCAACACTGGCAGATCATTTGTTTCACATCTGGAAGGTCAACTGATGCAACTGATGCAATACTGTCTTTCTGATGGCTCCAGTCTATCCATTGCTGCTCCTACCCTTTCAAAGCAGCAGCCAGCGAAACCAAGACATGGATTGGTTTCTCTGTTGTTGTTCAGAACCACACAGGCAGCTGTGAAACTGTCAGGAAAGTCAGTTTTATCTTGTTGCTGCTTGGGGAAACAGGCACTGGAGTTATTCGCAAGGAAGGAGAACCAAAAGAAATAAAAGTCTCACAGAGCACCTCCTTCCCATTTGTCTATATCTATTTACTTCCAGTTAGTAGGTTTTGAGTACATATCCTTCCATCTCTCTTCCATCAGCTAAGTTCAACACTCCACTATTGTAAGTTGCAATAGTGATATTAGTTCACAAATCAAAAATAAACATTAAAAAAGCAGAGCTATCATAAAAAGTGTATAGAAAACAGAGCCTGAGATGGTATAACCTTTATTGCTATCTTTAGCCATGCTATGGTTTCATGTAACCTTTAAGGAACTGATGGCATACTTTATTTACCCTGTATGCCACTGTACGTACTTATGGTACTGTATATATAACTAGAAATGCTGTTCATACACTTTCAGACTGATGGGAAGGTGAAGTCTTTCATGAAGGACTGTTCTTGTGAAACTTCCAGCTGTGTCTTGTAGATCCCAGGAGTTTTGGATAATCACCCACATGTGGTATTACATTTGCTTATAATGGGTAACATGGAAGGTCCAAAAAAGTTAAAATTACACTTAATTTGACCTGCAGCCATGGGTAATAGGCAGAGGAGATGGTTCAGATACCTCCATTTTACACATTTGCTTCTCTATTTAAATTGATTTTTTTCATAGCTCTTGTACCTAAAGGCAGTGAATATTCTGGCTGTAACATCAGCTGCAGAAGCAGCTGTGACTCCAACTGATTTTCTTCCCTGGGGTAAGTATAGCAACAAGATATTTAGATTTGGTTTTTGTTTCACCATAAGCACTTACAAATTCCTGACTTTTAAATAAGTTCTATTTCTCAGGACACAAAATTTGAGTAGTATCCTTAAGATACTAGCTTGCTTAAAGAACAAGATGTCTGATTTTCCAATATCTCTTGTATCTGGTGTCATTATTTACACCTGTGCAAATCAGAATGGTAGCATTCTACACCCACTTTGCATAAATGTAAATGAGGACATACAGTTCGAAACCATGAGGAATCAGTCCTGTTGCATCTGTTCCTATACCACTGAAGTCAGAGGGAGTTTTACTATTGACTTCAACAGGAGAAAGATTGGGGCAGTTGTTCATTTAATAGTAAATTTAGGACTTGTGGATGGTGATAGGTTCATAAAACACTGGAAACAGGCATTTTCTAAGGGCAAATCTACACTACCAGGCTACACTGATGCAGCTAGAGCAATGCAACTGTGCCACTGTAGCGCATCTGGTGAAGACATGCTATGCTGATGGGAGAGAGCTCTCCCATCAGCGTAATTATTCCACTTCCACGAGAGATGGAAGCTATGTCAACGGGAGAGCATCTCCTGCCAACCTAGTGTGGTGTGGATAGTCAATGTAACTTACGTCACTTGGGGGATATCTTTTTCACACCTCTGAGTGACGTAAGTTACATCGACTTAAACAGTAGTGTAGACCAGACCTAACCAGATAATAGGGACAGTACAGGCAATGGCAGTCCAAGTTCCCCCACATTTTGCTGTCTGTGTGCCTCAAGTGTTCTAAAGAGTAAAGTGTTTCAGGAGGGAGAAAGTGGTTTATTTTCCATGCTGATAAACTCCTTGCTGAGACAACTAGAGATGGCAATTGTTCATCTTGGTTTGCAATACAGACACCTGTCTAGTAGGAATCATCATTGCTAGCAAACATCAAAGACCACTATAGAGCTATCATGAAAAAGTTAATTTAAGTTAATATTTATTAGGAATAAATTTGAATGACTGACCTCAAGGTGAAAGGTAGCAAATCCCCTAACATAGTCAGTCCCAGGAATGGCTACCTTAGGTTAACAGTTGATATTTTTTTTACATAAGATTCTTTTCTAGTTCAGAAAAGAGAGAGCAAGGGAACAGGAAAACAAAACAAAACAAAAAATAAGGAAACTGCTTAGGGGAAAAAGAGAGACAGCATGGATAAAACTACATGATCCTTAACTGGTATGAAAGGAAAAGTCTGCCCTTATCTCAGTCAATAAAGATGCAAACATTACATTACTAATTAGATGCATCTGTCTTCTATGTTCTGCTCTATTACTTTGTCACTGCTCCAGATTCTGGACTGCATCCCCTAAAGGTGAAACTATCAATACATCTCTCCTTCCTATGCCCTCTAATTGCTCATCTAATTTGCTGGCTATTCTAAAATCTATGTTCCTAATACATGCCTTTCCATGTTTTGGTCCCTCAATTTCCACTCCTTATAGTCTTAAAAGAATATAAGAGAGCAATTTAGAATTCTCCACTTTTCTGATCTCTTACAACTTCATTAGTATCGTACCGTTTTCATGTTTTCTTAACATATTGTGAATTTTTAGCACAATACTTTGTTCCGCTGTCACGATGTGTAGAATAATGACCTTTTTGATCTGATTAAATGTTGCAATCCATTCCAGTGGATTGGTAGCTGGTTCCTACAAGAAATCCAGACACCTGCTAATTGCCCTATTATCTGCAAAACTCCTCCAAGTTACTAATATTCAGCTTGAGACACTTCTAAACCAAGCAATCATTGAGTAATTTCCATCTCACTGATCCTATCTTATGCGTTAGGGCTGGTCTACACTAGAAAGTTAGGTATGAAAAATTCAACCCCCTGAGCGACATAGTTAAGATGACCTAAGCCCCAGAATAGACAGCTCTAGGTCAACAGAAGAATTCTTCTGTCACCCTAGCTACCACCTCTCAGAGAGGTGGATTTATTACAGCAATAGAACAACCCCTTCCGTTGCTATAGTAAGTGTCTACACTACAGCGTTACAGCTGTGCCGCTGTAGCACCTCTAGTGTAGGCCTACCCTTAGCATGTAGTTAAGCGTTAAAACCAATTTGCTGAAACCTGAGAAGATAACTATTTAGTACTAGTTTCAATTTTTGGTTATCTTATGTGATTAATTTCATGCACCTACCTCTTCCACCATTATACGTAGGTAAATCTGTGCAAAGAATTTTTTTTTCGGTCAACTGAGAGTGAATACTAGACTGAAATTACCATTTAAAAGTACTTATTCTTCAATTAGTAAGCATAGGAAGAATGATCTTGTGGTTAAGATATTGGAATGAGAATAAAAATGTTGGTTTCTATTTTTCACTGTGCCACAGATTTATGGCCTGATTCTCCACTGCCTTGCACCTTGTGGGGCAGATTTACCCCTGTGCTGGTAAACAGACACAGAAGAGGCAGTTTGTGTCTCTTCTATTCAAGGTCATAGAATATCAGGGTTGGAAGGGACCTCAGGAGGTCATCTAGTCCAACCCCCTGCTCAAAGCAGGACCAATCCCCAATTAAATCAATAAAATCAATTAAATAGGTCGAGGGTGTGCATGTGGGGGAGGGGGGCAATCCAGTCCTCATTGAGGCTGGCCCCCAGGGAGCTTTGCAGGAGTGAAGAATCACTGGAGCACTCCAGTCCAGAATAGCTCCTGTGCCCAGAATGGCTGTGGGGGAAGCCTAGAACGCTCCTGCACCACAGATATTCCCTGAGGGCACCTACATTCAAGCTAGCTAGATACAGGGACTGCAGGGAAACAATAAATTGGTTCTAGATTATTTATATCCACTTGTGAAAAGTAGGTATAACTCACTACCAAATCATAAATATAAATTGTTTTATACCACTTTGCACAGGTGGAAATGAATACACAAATGTACCAGACCACAGAAAATCAGGCCACCTGTCTTCCCTTGACACAATAATGTGACAGATTTTTGTTACCAATTTGCCTGAAGTGTCAGGTGATCAGACTAAGGCCACAGGATCGTTAAGGGAGGAGATGATGGAACACACCAAGTGTTTAAAAATTTTAAAGCTTTATTGATAAAATAATAAAATAACAGCAGAGAGTGCTGGAAATGCTTCACCTCACTTAAAGGAAGGAAGAAAGCATTAGTGCCCCAAGCCCTAACCCACTTTCATACTCACATACACTTGACCCAAAGCTGGCCAAGCCTGGGTGCAACGTAAGAAGAAGATGCGGGGGGAAGGGTGGACAGGAGTGCTGTCCTGGGCCCAGGTCATCCGAGGATCCACTGTGATCTTCAAGTTGCTCCAGCTTTCAGGAGGGTTTTAAGTCCCAGGCTCCTTGGGGGGGGTGCTTCGGCAGGGACCTTTGCTTCTGGTGCCCTCTGTGCCAGTTCAAACCAGCTTTCCATGATGTTTTTAGCTTTTTTAAAACATCCTGGCTCCAGGGACGCAAGGCTTGGCTCCCCCTCTTGCCATTTTGCCAGTGTTTTTAATTTTTGCAGTTTTAGACCTTGTGGTTTTTTTTTTGTTTTTTTTTTGCTGGCCTTACTTGCCTTTCTTGTTATGGGCTGGCTTTGCAGGTCTGTTTAGTTTAATTTTTCTTTTTTACGGCTGATTGGTGGATTCTAGGCCCCCCTCTTTCTTGGCAGGCAGCCGAGAGTCAGATGTGTGCCGTGGCCTTGAGCTGGCTGGAGTCAACGTCTTATTTTCGGGCCCAGCAGGAGCGTGGAGTTAACCTGTTTTTTGCTTTTTTCCGTCCCCCGTCCCGTCCCTGCCGGGCCTCTCGCGACCTGCAAAAAAATCCTCCATTTCACACTCATTCACACCTTTGACCCTTTTCAAAATACCCTACAATGCTTGCAACAGCGTTAGCAATATACAATGCTGATCTGCCTTCCCCAGGGGACCCTTTGAGGGAAGGGGCCATCAGGGTGTGACAATAAAAGGTTAAGGCTTAGACCCACAAAGAGACTTAGGCATTGCAATGTTCAGTGTTGCAGCATATAACTTTTAGGTGTCTTGAAAAACTCTGCAATCCAAAAACCCTGTGTTAGGTACCTCGGCTCCCTATACAATGCATGAGGAGAGAGAAGTGCCTGAGAATGGGATCCACAAATGCTAGTACGCTAGGCAGAGAGCCAGCTACACTAGCCAATGGGAGATGCTCATGGGGGGGGGGGGGTGTCCTAAGCACCAGCCTTCTCATAGAGTTAGGGACCTAAATCCGGGCTGCAGGGAGACACGTATCTTTGCTTGCAATCACAGACAGCAACCGCCCTTCCTGTAGTCAGATAGCTTAGGTGCCATTTCTTACAAGAATGAATTAGATGCCTGCCTTACTTGAGACCTGAAGCAAGGCAGGCATCTAATTACTTCCCAGAGCTTAAGAAGAGCTTTGTGTAAACTCAAAAGCTTGTTTCTCTCACCAACAGACATTGGTCCAATAAAAGACATTACCTCACCCACCTTGTCTCTCTTATTTCATACAAAATAGCTGCAGGAGGGAGGAGACAGTCTCCCTTATAACTAGCAAAAAGAAAAGGAGTACTTGTGGCACCTTAGAGACTAACCAATTTATTAGAGCATAAGCTTTCGTGAGCTACAGGGTGCCACAAGTACTCCTTTTCTTTTTGCGAATACAGACTAACACGGCTGCTACTCTGAAACCTTATAACTAGGGGTCTACTTCAACTGAGGAGAAATCACACATTTTTTGCAGGTTGGTCACAACATAAATAGCAAATTTCGCAGATGTGTTCATACAGCACACATACACAAGTATTGTACTTTAATACTGTTACCTTTGACCCTGAACAAGGCAGTCTGGTAAATAAATAAATAAATAATTTATTAATAAAGTATAATACTCAAAGTTGCACGTAACGCTTAGAAATAGACATTGATGCTTACCTAAATAAAAGTATGTTTTATTTGTTAAAAGTCAGCATGCAGAATCCACCAGCAGTTGCAGTTGACAGCTTCTGACTCCATGGGGTGATACCTATCCATACATTGAGATCACATGTTTTGCATACATGGAATTGGTAGGAATTGCAAGGCAGCATTGTGCTGGCTCGTAGAGATTTGGGAACCAATCAGAAACAGGCATCTAAGCATTCTTTGACAAAGGTGAGAAAAGCTTACGTTTGTTGTCATGATCTTTCTTCCATCCAGGAGATGCTTGAATTAGCTCAGGGTCAAAACACAGAAAAGGCACCTGATTTGGGTCAAAAATACAAATAGCACTCAAAAAATAGGCAGCTGGTTGTTTAAACCGAGTTTGTGACTGATCATACCTGTAGTTTTAGTTTAACTTTTCTGCTATTGATTGGAACACTTCTGATCAGCTCTATCACTTTGTTCTATGCTTTGTGAATCAAAACCTGCCAACTTTCAAACCATGTTAGAAGCTGTATGAACTGGATTGCATTCTCAGCCATGAACTTCACCTGGTCTTCAATGATGCTCTGTTTTAAACAGATCAGGGACTTTAAGCAAAGACTGTACCTGGTTTGATTTCAAGCTCCTTAAACACAAAATTGCCAGTAATATTTAATATTCTTTGCATGGTAAGCAACTGCATCAAATCATAAATTCCACCCTATAATCACTGGTTCAGGTGGAAGCAACACTGATTGGCTACCATTTGATTGTCCATGGACTCCTTGAATCATAGTTTACGGCTTGGACAATGCCTGAATATTTTTTTGAAAGAAGAAACCAGCATATCCACATCAGGGAAATGTGTGTGCCAAATATCACTGGCCATTGAAAGAATGTGTGCATTACAGGCAACATGAATTTCATTGGGTATCATTCCTTGTAGTACATCAGAGAAAGTTTTGCACCTGTATATTGTTATCAGAGAGAAATGCAGAGACCTTGTTGAAATCTAAGCCATAGTTTACAATAGCCTTTATTACAGCTTGCGATACAGTTGAAAAATTTACTGACTCAAGCTAAACAGGCTCTATTAGGAAAATGGGCGTAGTCATCTTTCCAGGTACAAATAAAATATGGAGTATGCATTTATGCTGTGCATCTGTTGCTTTGTCAGCGACAATTGAAATGGAATCATGTTCCGCCAGCGCAGATTTTGTAGACTGAACATGCTTTGCAATTACTTTTGTTAGATAATCTTGGTGAAGCCTGTTTGCACACAGGGAAATGTCAGCATTTGGTACATCACTTAATTTTGGATTATTGATTTTTTCTGAAGGTATGTTGGCAGCAGTGACCAGTAGCTCCACTGTAGCTCCTGTTTTTGGTAAACTACTTTCAGTTGTTCTTTTAAACGTTATGGACATGGTCTCTTGCTTTTTGTTCTCCTGTAGCCTTTGCACATGCTTTTCAATCAATATGTGATTCAGACTCAAAATGGAGATCGGTCGTATTTTTCAGAACAAATCCAGAGTCACATTGCAAGATGAACAAACCAATTTACCAACGTCTGCATGTAAGGTTCTTACTTGATACTCCTTCACATGATCCAAAGCTGAAATGTTTTTTTCTTTTTTTGATTTATTGTCAGCCATCTTTATATGCAACAATCCTTTCACTCAACCTGATGACTGTCATGCTCACTTATCTTCATAAATGTTGACACACTCTCAATTGACAATCTACTGTAATGACGGCCATGCCTTCTTTAGTCTACATCATGCAACTTGGCAAACACTCTCAATCAACCATCCACTATGACGATTAGAGTGATATCACATGATTATAGTAAACTGTTTTTTCATTGTGGTAATCACAGAAGTTTTGCAGCATATTTTATGAATAATACATATTTTTATTTTGAAGGTTAATTTTGCAAATGGTCCCATATTTCATGAATTCCATGAAATCCACAAAATCGCAAATTAAGTATGCCTCTACTTATAACCAGTAGACCAGTGATTAGAGTATTCACATGGGATGCATAAGACCCTGGTTCAATTCCCCTCTCTAGCTCCTGAGGAGAAGGGAGTTGAACAGAGGTTTCCCACCTCTCAGCTGCACTATAGTAATTTGCTCGCTCTCTCTAGCCCAGTGCATGTTTAATTATTTATACAAAGTGGAACGGCTTCAACAAGAGACATTGAGAGAGACCCACATCTGAATATCCTATAGCTTGGTAGCTCTGAGCATGCCTACCAAATCAGGCCCACCTATATCAGCAGGTGAAATAGGTTGGTCAACACCTATATCCACCTGGTTTGAGGACTGCACTGGTGTTTAGGCATGAGATAGGCACCCAGATGCAACTGAGCAGCATTTTCTCAATCACAGTAGTACCTAAATCTGGGTTATAGGTGTGACGGGTTACCCCCCCATTCCGGGGTGCCATATGATGTACTGGGGTACCACTGAGCCCACCGGTTTCACCAGTCTAGGTTCTCTTACACTGCCCTGCTGAGCCAGGCCCTCAAACCTTCTCCAGCACACACGCAGGTAGGGCCATACTCAGCTACAGAAAAATACAGACACTGAGATCAGCTCTGCGTGGGAAGACTCAGCTTGGGAATTGCCCAGCACTCAAGTGCACACACCCTCTGGAGTGCTAACCCAAAATTGTATTGTTTGTATTGCACAGAAAATGGTACAGAGTAAGCTCATGAAATTTGCTCCCTCCCTCAATGTGGAAGAAGATATGCACAGCTTCCCCCCCCCCCCCAGTTATGAATTGCACAAACTGGTTTAGAGAAAACAAAAACAAGTTTATCAACTACAAAGGATAGATTTTAAGTGATTTTAAGGGATAGCAAACAGATCAAAGTAGATTACTGAGCAAATAAAGCAAACCTGCAAACTAAGCTTAATGCACTAAAGAAACTGGCTATAAGTAGAAAAATGAGGAGTACTTGTGGCACCTTAGAGACTAACTAATTTATTTGGGCATGAGCTTTCATGGGCTAAAACCCACTTCATTGGATGCAGGCAGTGGAAAATGCAGTAGGAAGATATATATACACAGAGAACATGAAAAAATGGGTGTTACCATACCCACTGTAATGAGACCAAATAATTAAGGTGGGCTATTATCAGCAGGAGAAAAAAAAACCTTTTGTAGTGATAATCAGGATGGCCCATTTCAAATAGTTGACAAGAAGGTGTGAGTAACAGTAGGGGGGAAAATTAGCATGGGGAAATAGTTTTTATTTTGTGTAATGACCCACCCACTCCCAGTCTTTATTCAAGCCTAATTTAATGGTGTCCAGTTTTCAAATTAATTCCAATTCTTCAGTTTCTCGTTGGAGTCTGTTTCTGAAGTTTTTTTGCTGGAGAATTGCAACTTTTAGGTCTGAAATTGAGTGACCAGGGAGGTTGAAGTGTTCTCCGACTGGTTTTTGAATGTTATAATTCTTGATGTCTGATTTGTGTCCATTTATTCTTTTGTGTAGAGATTGTCTGGTTTGGCCAACCCTGTAGTGTCAAAGCAGCCATAAGTCCTCAGGAAGACTTCCCAGGAAGGTGGGAGATTAGCATCTTTAATGTCCTATTGTTCTCCCTAATGGCCCATCCAGACTGCATTCTGTCTGGTGAGCATTCCCCAGATGTAAACCCACTTGTAATTGTTACATAGTCAATATTCCTAACTTTAGATACATAAATGATACAGGTTTCAGAGTAGCAGCAGTGTTAGTCTGTATTCGCAAAAAGAAAAGGAGGACTTGTGGCACCGTAGAGACTAACAAATTTATTTGAGCATAAGCTTTCGTGAGCTACAGCTCACTTCATCGGAGGCATGTAGCTCACGAAAGCTTATGCTCAAATAAATTTGTTAGTCTCTAAGGTGCCACAAGTACTCCTTTTCTTTTTATAAATGATAAATGCATACAAATAGGATAATCATATTCAGTAAATCGTAATCTTTCCAATGTTAACTCACAAGACCCATAAAATACATCATAGATATACTATAATAATCTTATAACAATATTTCTCTGAAGAATATGGGGAGTAACGTCACAATAGGCCTAAGTGATTTGTTCAGTTACCCATCTGTGCAGTGGGGATAATCTTTTTACCTCATACCCATGTTGTGAGGAGAGTCAAATTAAGCCAGAGGTACTATAGGCCCCCTTTCACAGAGTCTTACCTCCTGGGGTCATGTGAATGGATCAGAATTGAAGCTTTCATTTAAAAAAAAATTCTAGCCCTTATGATTATGAAGAAAAGCCTCAAAATGTGAATGAAGCACAATCAATATATTTGTAACCCTTCTGCCCGTCAGAGTTGGCAGCAACAAGGGCCAGGTTCAATATCTAGGGGATCCATTCCAATAACACAATGCAAACCAGCTCGAGCCCCCACCCAGTGACCTGGGACAAATATATACAACCCCTGCTGGGCGCCTCCAAGAGGCAATACTTCCCCTCTTGCAAGCACATAATCTGAGTGTAGCAAAAAGCCTTTTAATAACAGAGAGAAACAATGTGGCATTATGTTGGAGAAACACCACCAACAGGATTCATAACACAACCCATGAGTAAAAATCCCACCCCAAGCAAATTGGGGCATGCCCTTTCCCTTTGGCTCTTGAGTCCAGCAACCCAAAGTCCCAAAAGTCCAATGACCCAAAAGTCTCTGTCCCTGGTCAGGGCAGCCCCAGAGTTCGAAAGTTCATCTGCAGAGCTTTACCTCCCAACCTGGGTGGAGATGGGGGCAGGGGTAAGAGGCACCTTATATGATCTGAAGCTGACTGCCCCACAGCTCCATAGGCCTTCGCTCCGCTCCGCCAGCCACCCCACGAACTGCTTTGCTCAGCTCCGCTCTGTGGCCCACAAGCAGCTCCCGCCATCCCACGAACTGCTCCACCCAGCCGGTCCACAAACTGCTCCGCGTCCCACCAGCAGCTCCCACCGTCCTATGAACTGCTCCACCAGCCTGTCCACAACGCACTCCAGCCGTCCCACAAACTGCTCCACAATATATCGTCAGGCTTCCCCACTACTTAACACAACACTCAGTGATTTCAGCTCTTTGGTGAATTCAGCTTGTAGTAGGGAAGCCTCAGTGCTGGTGCACTATTAGGCCAAAGTGAGCTCAGCAGCCTGTAACTAGACTTCTAATGAAATCAAAATTAGCTCTGATATTCCACAGTGGAGAGAGGAGGAAGTGCAATTAGCATGTAAGGCCCTCACCAAAGGGCCCATACCACCAAGTATTAATACTTGTCCCCAGCCTCTCTCAATTCACAGAGTTTTGGAACCCATGACCCTTGCCTAGCGAGTGCTACTTAATTGATGGTGAGTCCCTCCATCATAACAAAAGGCCAAGTACAGTTCCAAGCACAGTTCCCATAATCAGGGTAATAATAATTTATTCTTCCTGCCCCAACAACAGAGACACTGGGGATCCCACAGCAGCCAAAGTGACCATTTGAGCAGCTATGGCCTCGTTCTAGGCAGGGTGGGTGTGCTTATGCAAATGAGATCGGCCCCTGAAGTTCTTTTCCACAACTTGCCACACCTCACCACCAGATGTCAGGGTGGAACTCATCCTGACACTGCTTAAATATTGATGTTTGCCTGTGCTGCAAATAACCTGAAAGAGTAGCTCTGAAGGGGTGAATTGCCTCCTGGAGGAGTCTCTCAGGGCCATGGTATGCTTACAGTCCCATTTGCCTTTATCAAGCCCTAGTTATGAGGCTACATTCATCAGGGTTTGTGAAGTGTTCCCATATGAACACCACAAGACACCTAGATAAATGAATTATTAGAAAACTCATTATATTACAGTGGTGAACTCATTATATTATAGTTAAGGTTGTGGAAATGATTCTTTATGTTCAGGCTTTATTAATTTGGCTGCAATATCTGCTTTGGTTTGAGGATTCAACTATGGGGAGATGTTTAGAGAGAGAGAGAAATGTACACATACCTACTGGTGTTTTTGTAAGAAGGTCAACACACACAGTGAGAGAGAGGAATGAAAAAAGTCTAGTACAGACATTCTGACTGATATTCCTGCATCCAAAACTGTAGCCATTTTCAAAAACCAGTCAACCATTTTACTCATTCATCAGTATTTCCACACTGACATGTCAGATGCTAACATTTCAGAGTTAGCAAAGAGCTATTAGCGTATTTGTATTAAAGAGATAAAGACCTGAAATATTAGATTAGAACCAACTGCGCATTTGTAAAATTATTGCAGAAATAGTGTGTGCAAAGCAATAGTTACTGAAAATTGCTGACTGTGTATTGACCCATATCTTGCCACTGAGCATAAAAGATTCAAAATCAGACTTGATAAGCAACTACTGTCAGAAATTATAGCTGCTTATGCCATTCACTTCTGGGACATAGCAAGTACATATGCATTCAGCAATCCCCAACAGTGAAAGCCAAATTCAGATTATAGCAACTTGCTTGTCATCTTCACTTAGAGGACAGGTTTTATAGGAAGAGAAGACTAGTCTTAAAGAATTCACCCATGGCCTGTTAACTTGAAATTTCAGAACGGCAAGCAAGACAGAGTCACTGAGCAATCCTTACATGCATTCAAGTACAAAGAGGATATAGAAAATTTATTTATTTTAAATAAGGCTTCCCAAAACAGTGAAATGAACCAAGTTAGGCACCTAGGGGCCCGGATCCACAAAAAAGAATTTTAGGTGTCTAGAAATTCCCTGGAATAATAGTGCAATCCACATAGCATGAGTTAGGCACTTAGCCTCCCTATACAATGAATAGGGAGAGACAAGCTCCTTAGAATGCAATCCACAAAAGTCTGTATGCTAGACACAAAACCACCTAAGCTAGCCAGTGGGAGATGCTGAAGAGAAGGTTGTGTCCTAAACCCTTTTTCTATCATGGAGTTAAGCACCTAAATCCAGGCTGCAGGAAGGTATCTATCAAAGGTGGTGCTAGCCTACTGGGGGACATAAACAGGAATATTTATGGGTGCCTCCCCACACAACACATACTAAAAAAGCAAAGGGGCAGGCTTGAGCTGCTTGGGGCCATAAGAAATCGCTTAGTCTGCTTATGCCTAGTAACGGTTAGGATGCCTAGCTCTGCTTGTGATTCATGAACGGGAACTCCCTCTCTTGTAGTCAGGCAGATTAGGTGCCTAAACTGTTTCTTATGAGAATGAGTTAGGTGCCTGCCTTACTCCAGACAAAATAGCTTGAGGTGATAGTGCTTAATTCCCCTCTGCCTGAAGAGGAGAAAGGGTTTGAACAAGGTTTCCTGCCTCTCAGGAGAGGTACGCTAACCCCTGAGCTACGGGATAGTTTGAGAGAAAAGGGGGGCTCCATCAGTCTCTCGTTGAAGTGGTTCCACTGTGTATAAATAATTAGAGTCATTGGGCTGGACCCTGGATCATCTACCTCCCAGGGGGATGCCCTGACCCATGAACTATAGATACATTTTCTCTCTTTCTCTCTGGGCTAATGACTTTTTTTATTAGACAAAGAATGGTCTCAACCACTGATATTATGATATAATATCATGCCCACTATACATTTATTATGGTCCACTATACATTTAAGTGCTAAAGACAGTGATGCAGAGATTACCATTTTAGAACATTTAAAATTCAGCTTCTTCTAATAGGTTTCAGAGTAGCAGCCGTGTTAGTCTGTTAGGCAGTTTCCACGATATGCATCTGAGGAAGTGAGCTGTAGCTCACGAAAGCTTATGCTCTAATAAATCGGTTAGTCTCTAAGGTGCCACAAGTCCTCCTTTTCTTTTTGCGAATACAGACTAACACGGCTGCTACTCTGAAACCTGTCATTATGCAAGGCACTGCATTTAGCCGTATGGAGTGGAAATCTATTTGGCAGTTTCCACGATATGCATCTGAGGAAGTGAGCTGTAGCTCACGAAAGCTTATGCTCTAATAAATCGGTTAGTCTCTAAGGTGCCACAAGTCCTCCTTTTCTTCTTCTAATAGTTATTCTGCACATTCAGCATGCATATCAAAGTGGGATTCAAAACAACAAGAGCACAGACATCTTCTTTGCATCCCTCTTGACACCCCAAAGATTTCACACCATACCTGATCATGGAAAGTCTCCCTCCAGCATAAGATAATTGGCTGGGACTTTGTAACAGAGCGACAAATTTCTCCTTTTGTCCCACCCTATTAGAAGTGTAGGACCCTTACAGGGATTTTCAGGTTAAACTAAAGTTAATTTATTGGGTTAAGTGTGGATTGATAGACTCCACCCTGGCTCTAAGGAAAGGAGCGTAGCCCTCTAACAGAAGGAACTAGAATCTGGAATACCTTCAACTATAAATTACAAAATTCCTTTTCATGTATGTTTTTAGTACTGACAACCTCAATGATTCATATTCATGAGACAGGCTTAAAAATGAGATTCTTTAAAAAAAAATAATAAATTTGGAGTCTTCTTAGTTGCTGGCATGGGGGCTTGTAGGAATAACATTATCAAACATTTCTCCACAATTGTGAGGCCTGGAAACTTAACATTTTTTAAAAAATAAAGCTAAGATCCTCATGTAATAACATGAGAGGAGGTGAGGCTTTCAATACTATGAGACTTGTGATAAAATTGTGAATAGGCAACACGGCCTTTTCTTTTCACCTCTGCTTGGTTATAGACATTTTTTTCCTCGAATATTGCCTTGAATGCTTGTTTGACTCCCAAAAGCATTTGAAGTTGTGAAAAGGGGAGGAGGAGAATACTTCCATGACAAAGCTATTAAGCTCTACAACATGGGTTTCATTTGCCATTGCCATACTAAAGGTTCCAAGCTAAATATCAGAATTGGTTACTTCCCAACACAGCCATCCAGCACAGATCATCTAACATGTTTTGATATGCTGATATTTGAATGTAGTGAGGAAGTAGGGAGGAAAAAAAGAGGTGGATGTGATCCATGGATTCTGGGAGATATATGTCATTGACAAGTAAGCTGCAAGTTGACATAAAGAACATAAGCATACAATTGCTATGTTATGGGGGCTCGAGGGCTGCCTTTGGAAGACCAGCCTCCTTTGTTTCAGCTACCTGTTTTATCTGATTCTCCATCTTTAGGCCTGATCTATATTACCATAAGAATATGCTACGAAAACATTTTGAAGTAGGGTCAGCCAGCACAGTTTTGTCCCCTTCAGAGTATATAATAATAGTAGAGTTGTCAAGCAATTAAAAAAATTAATTGTGATTTAGCTCATGATTAATTGCATTGTTAAACAATATAATACCATTTATTTAAATATTTTTGGTGTTTTCTACATTTTCAAATATATTGATTACAACACAGAAGACAAAGTGTACAGCACTCACTTTATTTTTGATTACAAGTATTTGCACTGTAAAAAAACAATAGTATTTTTCAATTCACCTCATACAAGTACCGTAGTGCAATCTCTTTATCATGAAAGTTGAACTTACAAATGTAGAATTATGTACAAAAAAAAACTGCATTCAAAAATTTTAAAAAATGTAAAATTTTAGAGCCTGCAAGTCCACTCAGTCCTATTTCTTGTTCAGCCAATCGCTCAGACAAACAAGTTTGTTTATATTTTCAGAACATAATACTGCCCGCTTCTTGTTCACGTCACCTGAAAGTGAGAACAGGTGTTCTCATGATACTGTTGTAGTCGGCATCGCAAGATATTTATGTGCCAGATGCGCTAAATATTCATATGCCCTTCATGCTTCCACCACCATTTGAAAGGACATGTGTCCATGCTGATGATGGGTTCTGCTTGATAACAATCCAAAGCAATGCAGATCAACACATGTTCATTTTCATTATCTGAGTCAGATGCCACCAGCAGAAGGCTGATTTTCTTTTTTGGTGGTTCAGGTTCTGTATTTTCCGCATCCGAGCGTTGCTCTTTTAAGACTTCTGAAAGCATGCTCCACGCCTCATCCCTCTTGGATTTTGGAAGGCACTTCAGATTCTTAAACCTTGGGTTGAGTGCTGTAGCTATCTTTAGAAATCTCACATTGCATTTTATGAAATCTGCAGAGAAAGTATTCTTAAAATGAACAACATGTGCTCGGTCATCATCCGAGACTACTATAACATGAAATATATGTCAGAATTAGGGTAAAACAGAGCAGGGTACATACAATTCTCCCTCAAGGAGTTCAGTCACAAATTTAATTAACACATTTCTTTTTAACGATCATCATCAGCATGGAACATCTCCTCTGGAATGGTGGCTGAAGCATGAAGGGGCGCATGAATGTTTAGCACATCTGGCACGTAAATACCTTGAATGCCAGCTACAAAAGTGCCATGCAAATGCCTGTTCTCATTTTCTGGTGACACTGTAAATAAGAAAAGGATAGCATTATCCCCTGTAAATGTAAACAACCTTGTTTGTCTTAGCTATTGGCTGAACAAGAAGTAGGACTGAGTGGACTTGTATGCTCTGAAGTTTTACTTTGTTTTGTTTTTGAGTGCAGTTATGTAAGAAAAAAAATCTACATATGTAAGTTTCACTTTCATGACAAAGAGATTGCACTACAGTACTTGTATGAGGTGAATTGAAAAATATTATTTCTTTTGTTTATCATTTGTACAGTACAAATATTTGTATTAAAAATAACATACAGTTTAATTTCAGTTACAACACAGAATAGAATATATATGAAAATGTAGAAAAACATCCAAAATATTTAATAAATTTTAATTGGTATTCTGTTTTTAACAGTGCGATTAAAACTGCAATTAATCACAACTAATTTTTAATTGTGATTAATTTTTTGAGTTAATTGCATGAATTAACTGTGATTAATTGAGAGCCCTACACAATAGCTTTCAAAATTGTGCCCTGCCCACAGTGGGGGCAAAACTACCAGCTGAAACAGCTTTGTTTTTATTAAAAATGGTTTCCTTGTATATGCTTTCACATAACCGTCTGCACCCAGTCTTCCCCTTAGCTGTGGTTTTCATATTGAGTGGTTCCACTTTCTGATTTGACCTGTTCTGGCTACAGTCTTTAGTATGTGGATAACCCTTTCTGATACATTCAGCTCTTTTGCTTGTGCTTTCACAGTTTCTACTGCCCTGCATATTTGGAGAGCTTTTTCTAAAGTTAAATCTCCTTCATGGAGCAGTCTCTCTCTTAACACATTGTCTTTAATGTCAGAAATGATTCTCTCTCTCACCAGAGAATCTGTCAACTCACTAAAGTCACAGATTTTACTGAGTTTCCTTAATTCTGTGGCATATTGCTCAATCATCTCATCAGTTTGTTGCATGCATGTTAAAAATTTTTGTCTATCAAAGGTTTCGTTCCTTTTTGGCCTTCCATGTTCCTCAGATTTATTCAGTATTTTATTTAACTTCATGCTTTCACCTTCTTCGAACTTAAAGTTGTTATAAATATCCATAACAACATGCAAAAAGATTTATGATTTCACTTATCATTTTTCTCCTCTACCCCTATCGCTGCTAAATACAATTCAAATCTCTGTCTGGAATTTTTCCAGTTCTCTTCAACATTGCCTGACAATTGCAGACTAGAAGAAGGTTGCAACACATCCATTTTGGGCTTTCCCTCCCTCCCCTAGTGTGCTCACCAAATACATGCAAAAGCCTCTGTGCCTGGGGCTCCACTTGCTTCCCTGATGCCTCCCTTTGTTTTTGCTTTCAGTTGCAAACACAGGAGTTAACTTCAAAATGTCAGCAGTTTCCTTCTCACTTCTGACACCATGTAACAATTTTGGGGTTCATTAAATAACAAATAAAATGAATGAGAAAGGAATAAAAAAATTAATAAAACAAACTGGAGAGTTTCTGTAGTGAGTGGCTGCACAGAGCCATGCAGTGTTCCCAATCCTTACTTCCAGGGCACATCTCCAAAATCCCACACTCACAACACTATCCCTTATGAGGGAGTGTCTCCAAATCACAATCTTCTCTACAGTGCTCCTATCATTGTAAATTCTTTTTAGCTAAACCATTTAATCTGAAAAGGAATATGAATGTCTGTGATGCTGCTATTCTTAGAGAGACACTCTGTACTGTTTTAGGTATTCACAGATTTATTTTATTGGCAGCATGTGACTGAATCAATCACAGTATTCTTGATGGCTCCAAATATATAGTTATTTTTCCCACCATTCTATATGGTAAATGTTCCAGAATACTTGGCATGCTATTCCTCTACAGTAAACCAAGATGTTATATTCTCTCATCCACGTGTCAGGGCTGCTGCTATCAGACCAGTCTTAAAGCACACAAAGATTCTAATCCATAGCAATTGGGGATCAAAGAATTGTAGGAATGAGTCTAGTGTGGAGAATGCTAAATTCATGGCCTCCATTTGTTTATTAGCAGCAAAAAGAGATACTGTTCTTCTAACCCTAACATGAACATTCTATAATCCTGCATGTGGTGCAGTTACAGGAAAACGGCAATGACTATGTACATATAACCAATAATCCTGAAGTACCACTCCTACTTGCTGTTTCATTTGTCATACCACCATCCTTCACTGTCATAACTCCCAGTCTCTTAAATCTATTAAGAAAATAACATCCTGTCCTTGAATGCATCCGATGCATCTGAATGCATCCGATGAAGTGAGCTGTAGCTCACGAAAGCTTATGCTCAAATAAATTTGTTAGTCTCTAAGGTGCCACAAGTACTCCTTTTCTCCTTCATCCTGTCCTTGGACATTACAATTTGTTTATTCTCAATAGCTTACACCTTAAAGAGTTAATGAGGGCCAGAATTATCCAACTTTTAAAAAGTTGATCACAGGAATTGTCTCAACCTTCTAAGACACTGAGTTCCGCATGTGGGGTACAGTATGTAGGAGTTATGTAAAATAGCATTTCTGTAATTTTTTTCAAAACATATTGCCTTTTACTTTCCTCAAATGACCCCCTTTTTGATGCTGTATAAACAGAGCTGTCCTGCTTCTATTTTTCCTCTCTCCTTTTCAGCATTAATAGGGAACCACTTGCACCTCTCTAGAGTTCAGAGCACCAACACTCAATATCATATAATAATAGAGGATATGAAAAGGAATTGGAGAACCTCAGAGGAAAAATCAGACAAAGGAATCGTTAATGCATACCAGTGGTGTGCATTTCCTATGAAGCCCATCCCTAATGAAAGCCAAAATATATTCCCACATACCTCTTGAGGCTCAGGGAATATAGACAGTGGATCTGCACCTACCACACTCTTGCTGAATCTTCTCTCTAGAGCCACCAATAGTTTGAAAGCTATTTGAGGTTGAGCTGACACTCAGCTCCATTTGTCTCTCAGTGGTTACTGCACCTGCTGGAAAGACATTCCCTCTCCCAGTTCTTTCTGGCACTTGTAGTTCCCAAAAATGTGTAAGGTCAACTTATTCAATGAGTCAGCCTGTCATATCTGCAGTACAAAAAATGATGCAGTACACAATAGTAGAGAGATCCCAAATTGTACTGAAACAGTGGTTGTCATTAGTTGTAAATTGGTACCAGTCCTAACATTTCTACAAAGGTGCACCTGCTTTTCTACACTGGTGAACCGGAGTCTGTACTTAACTGACCCACACAAAGTGCCTACAATTTAAAGATGCTCCCAATTCTTGGGATACTAATGCTGTCAACTCCATTATTCTTTCTTTTAAATATTTTTATGTTCTCTCTTATTCATCTCCTTTCAAAGTAAATAATCCAAATCTTTTCAATCTTTCTTCGTATGAGAATTTTTTCATGCTTCTAATAACTTGCCGAAATCCATCTATTTCTGCACTATCCTTTTGTGAGATGGGATAACCACTATTCTATACACACTATTCTAAATGAGGCAGAACCACTGATTTATGTAATGCATTGGTTTCATGCCTTATTGACATACACTATACCTTTACAGTTTCAAAGCTTAAAGAAAAGCCAGAAACTAAAAGCATAAATAACACAATAGACTTATGTTTATATTCTTTGACCTGATGTCAATAGCAAATTGTTCTATTAATTTACGTCTTATTCTTGTTCTTGTATTTTTTTTAATTAATTGAAAATGAGAATATCTGACATCTTCTAGCTAACAGAAAATATAATGGTACATAAACAACTGGTGAGAAACTTGCACTAGTCGATTAAAAATACCTAAGTGAGACTAACAAACTTTTTAGACATCTACTGAGTAAATCTAGATCAACGCCTTGATCTATAAATCAGCACCCTATCTTCAATGGTGGTTGGGTGCAGGTACATGGGTTTGCCTGGACAGCCCTCACTGTAGGATCAGGCCCAAAAGGAAGAAACAAAGGATGTCGCTGAATTATGAGACACTTGCAATGAAGGAATTCCATTTGGGCAAATTCAATTTGGTATCCATTCTTCCAGCTTTGTTAATGCATTTATCACCAATACTACCCTGCCTTTAGGTAGAGAAAACTCCAGCTCACAAGAGACAATCCCTTTTGTCTCTGCTCTGGCTCCCAAGCAGAGAAAAAAAACCTCTAACTGCTTTCAGCTTAAAACCTGCTTTCCAGCAGCCCAAAGGGGGAAAAATATTTCCTTTTAAAATCTGTGCTTCTGGTTAAAAAAAAAATCTCAAAATTGATCTCAAAATGATTTCAAGTTAATCCCACTGCTCTGCCACCATGTCAAGGTTCCTTCCCCACTTGGAACTCTAGGGTACAGATGTGGGGACCTGCATGAAAACCCCCTAAGCTTATTTTTACCAGCTTACGTTAAAACTTCCCCAAGGTACAAACTATTTTACCTTTTGCCCTTGGACTTTATTGCTGCCACCACCAAACATCTAACAGATATATAACTGGGAAAGAGCCCACGTGGAAATGTCTTTCCACCCAAAATCCTCCCAAACCCTACACACTCCCTTTCCTGGGGAAGGTTTGATAAAAATCCTCACCAATTTGCATAGGTGAACACAGACCCAAACTGTTGGATCTTAAGAACAATGAGAAAGCAATCAGGTTCTTAAAGGAAGAATTTTAATAGAAGAAAAAGTAAAAGGATCACCTCTGTAAAATCAGGATGGCAAATACCTTACAGGGTAATCACATTAAAAACATAGAGAATCCCTCTAGGCAAAACCTTAAGTTACAAAAAGACACAAAAACAGGAATCTACATTCCATTCAGCACAGCTTACTTTCTCAGCCATTTAAAGAAAACAGAATCTAATGCATACCTAGCTTACTTATGAAGTTCTAAGACTCCATTCCTGTTCTATCCCCGGCAAAAGCATCACACAGACAGACAGAGAGAGAGAACCTTTGTTTCTCCCCCCTCCAGCTTTTGAAAGTAACTTGTCTCCTCATTGGTCATTTTGGTCAGGTGCCAGCGAGGTTATCCTAGCTTTACAGGTGAAAGGGTTTTTCCTCTGGCCAGGAGGAATTTGAAAGGTGTTTACCCTTTCCTTTATATTTATGACAAGGGGCTTCCCTTGATATAGGGCTAACAGAACTGTCATATGCTGCCACACAGCAGTCTCTGATGCAGAGAACAAGGGTGGGAGGTTACATTGTTGGAGCACACTTTACTCTAGCTACTCACTGCTGCTGAATGGCACTTAGGGAGTTATTGCAGGCAGCCATAAATCAGAGCAGCCCAGGCAGCTGCCTGCAGAAGGTAGGTGGGGAGGGATGGGTTGCCTACAGATATCTTGATTTCCACTGGCCTGAGTTGCACCGAGCCCAGAAACAGGAATGTTAGTTCTATAAAGGCAGAATGGATATTTTCAGAGTGTTTATGATGGTCAGAAGGTTCAGAGTAAGGAGACAGACCTGCTAAGGCTTACTCTTTGGTAGAGAGATTCACTTATTTTGAACTGAATTATTTTTAAAGGAGTTTTTACAATTTTCTCCACTGGGGAGGATCAATTTTACCAGGCCTATTTCAGAGAGATGTAAAATCTGACCCATTTAAATTGTCACCGCTCAAATAAGCCTGCTTGTCTGATCCTTGGCACTTGGGTACAATCTGAAAAGTCAATGGTGATGTAAAGAAAAGAGGGAAGAGAGCCTAGGGAGAAAAAGACAAGGTCAAATCTGCAGAATGCAATTTGTCAGAGTGTATTCACTATTATGGCCAACTTTTATCATCTGCTCTCTCTGGCTAGGCTGGTAAGTATCGTGAAAAGATCCTCTCCAGAAGATCTGAGTGTACTTGTCTAGAGACAAACCTAAATCAGTCAACACAGGATTATGCCTTAGAGTTGTAGGCTCTCTCAAACTAGGACCATATACAAAAAAGGTGCTGTCTTTGGGACGGAGGGTAGAAACCAATTTGGCCACAGCAAGCCACAAGAGTTAGGAAGGGGTGGCGGGAGTGCAAAACTTAGCCAAGGAGCTTAGAGCAAGCTCCACCTCTTGTGAAAACTGGTTTGGGATCTTTAAAGTCTCCGTAGAGCAGTCAGTACAGTGACTACAGAGGTCTTGTCATCAGAAAGCAGACACACAAGCTGCATGAAACCCGTTGTATTTCCCTTGGAATTTAAGGGGATTCTGAAATTTGAACTTGCGGCTCTGGGAATTTTACAGCAGATGCTGAAACAAGTAAGTTATTCCCGGGGCCCCAAGAAAAGCCTTCAGGTGATTGCCTGAAAGACCTGGGCATTCCCACTGAAGTCAGTACAGAACTCCCACAGGGTGTGATGGTGCAGGATCAGGCCCCACTAGATACAGTGAGTTAGGCTGGCTTGAGAGACAAGGTGCATGAGATAATATCTTTTATTGGACCAGCTTCAGTTGGTGTGAGAAACAAGTTTTTGGGCTACACAAAACTCTTCTTCGGGTCTGAAAGGTACTAAGGGCAAGCCTACACTTAAAATGCTGCATCAGTGCAGCTTCACCACTGTAGCGCTTTAATGAAGACTTTATAAGCCAATGGGAGAGCACTCTCCCTTTGGTTTAGTTAATCCACCTCCCTGAGAGGCGGTAGCTATGTCAGCAGGAGAAGCTCCCCCACGAACATAGCACTGTCTGCATGGATTTTTTATACCCCTGAGCAACGTAGTTATACCAATATAGGTCTACAGTATAGACCAGACCTAAGAGTGTCAGAGCTAAATACAAGATTGAACAAAAAGTGTAGTGTAAGTAGCTAGCACGTATTCTAAGGCAGCGTTTCTCAAATGTGGCCACCGTGACTGCATGCGGCCTCCAGGGGCTTTTCTTGCAGCCATACCTTCCTGGTCAGTGATTGCGGGGCGGGGCGGGGGGGGGGGGCGCAGCAGCCCCTCCCTCAGGGCCACCAACAGTGGTTAAGCCAGGGGTGGGCAAACTTTTTGGCCCAAGAGCCACATCGGGGTGTGAAACTGTATGGAGGGCTGGGTAGGGAAGACTGTGCCCCCAAAACAGCCTGGCCCCCATCCTCTATCCACCCCCACCCACTTCCCACCCCTTACTGCCCCCCTCAGAACCTCCGACCCATCCAACCCCCTCCCCCTGCTCCCTGTCCCTGGACTGCCCTGACCCCTATCCACACCCCTGTCCCAGGCCCCCCGGGACTCTTATGCCCTATCCAACCCCACCTGTTCCCCGACCCCTGATCGCCCTGCCCCAGAACCTCGGCCCTATCCAACGGCCCCCTGCTCCCTGTCCCCTACCCACCGGGACCCCCTACGCAACTCCGCCGCCCCCTTACCATGTCGTTCAGAGTGGCAGGTGCTTGCAGCCCTGCTGCCCTGACGGAGCCAGCCATGCTGTCCGCACGGCGGGGTAACTATGGAGGTGGGGGGACAGCTGGGGTGGGGCTGGGGGCTAGCCTCCCCAGGCAGGAGGTCAAGGGCCGGGTAGAACGGTCCCGCGGGCCAGATGTGGCCCGTGGGCAGTAGTTTGCCCACCTCTGGGTTAGGCCCTGCCTCCCTCTGGAGACACACAAGCTGGAGGAGCAGGCAGCCAGTGAGTTCCCTACCTTTCTGGGGTCGGTGGGGTCAGGCTCTAGCTCTGGGATGGCTGGTGGCAGCCATGGAGATTCAGGCTCTCTTTCCCAGGCTGTGCGACGGCGGGCTGTGGTTCCGAGCTCACTCCCTACCCCACATCACCCCCGGCCTCTGCTACCTCCCCCAGGGCCCGATTGCCCCTGACCCCTGGTGCCTCCATACCCACCTCCCCCATCCAGGGCTTAATTTGACCCTGGGCTTGCCAGGACTGAGTAATTCTGCTGTGAAAAGTGATATTTGTATGTTTGCTAATAACACTTTTCACAGCAGATTTAGTAGCTAGCAAGTCTTAAAAAAACAAAAAAGCAAAAGAAACAACAAGAAAAAACAAACAAGAACATGCAAAGCACCTTATTTGTGTTTCTATTCTGTTTAGGTCCAGTAAAGAATAGTGACAACTGTACATTATTTTTATTGTTGAGTCTATCCTACATAAATAAATTACAACGATTTGGACACATATATGTGCATATTTGTTTTTCCTAAAGTTAATTAAGTATTTTGAGAAAAATTATCAGAGTGGCCACCAGCAAGAGTTGGTAGCCACACTCTGAGGTCACCAAAAATTTTGTTATGAGAACCCCTGTTCTAAGGGACCATACAAGGTGAAGTGGTCTGTTAACACCTCTGTAGTCACAGGACAAAAATGGGGGTTAGTGAGTTACAGATTGTTGTAATAAGGCATATATCTAGTGTCTTTATTAAAACCAGGATTCTTAGTGTCTAGCAAAGTTATGAATTTAAGCTCCCAGGCTCGTCTTTGAAAGTGTTGTGCAGGTTTCCTTTGAGGATTAGGACTGAGAGGTCAGATATAGAGTGATTGCTTTGTGAAAAGTGCTCACCCACAAGTGATCATTTTCTTGTGCGAGATCAATCAAGAGCATAGTGATTGTCTGGTTTCACCCACATTGTTCTTATTGGGGCATTTAGAGCACTGGATGAGGTACACCACATGTCGTGATAGGCACTTATAAGACCATGGCCCATACTACATGGGGACCCTTGTGACCGGGTGCCGGGGTTGGACCACACTGAGAATGCTCTCAGAGCAGACAGCAAGAAATAGGGAAGACAATCCACAAAGCTGGTGATTTATTCTATAATTAGGTTCACCAAGCCAGTAACAAAAGAGCTTCTGCAGTACCACACTGGTTAACCAGAAGCCAAACGCAGTCCCCTTTAGGCATTCCAGCCCTTGGCTCTAATGCAGACAACCAATGAGAGATGTTAATGCAAACCTATTTCACCATATGTGAGTTTCTTACTAATCCTAAAAAGAAAAGGAATACTTGTGGCACCTTAGAGACTAACCAATTTATTTGAGCATAAGCTTTCGTGAGCTACAGCTCACTTCATCGGATGCATTCAGTGGAAAATACAGTGAGGAGATTTATATACACACAGAACATGAAAAAATGGGTGTTTATCATGCACACTGTAAGGAGAGTGATCACTTAAGATGAGCTATTACCAGCAGGAGAGTGGGGGGAGGCGAGGGAAGAAAACCTTTTGGAGTGATAATCAAGGTGGGCCATTTCCAGCAGTTAACAAGAACGTCTGAGGAACAGTGCGGGGGGGAGGTAATAAACAAGGGGAAATAGTTTTACTTTGTGTAATGACTCAACCACTCCAGTCTCTATTCAAGCCTAAGTTAATTGTATCCAATTTGCAAATTAATTTCAATTCAGCAGTCTCTCCTTGGAGTCTGTTTTTGAAGTCTTTTTGTTGAAGAATAGCCACTTTTAGATCAGAAATTGAGTGACCAGGGCGGTTGAAGTGCTCTCTGACTGGTTTTTGAATGTTATAATTCTTGACATCTGATTTGTGTCCATTTATTCTATTGCATAGACATTGTCCGGTTTGGCCACTGTACATGGCAGAGGGGCATTGTTGGTACATGATGGCATATATCACATTGGTAGATGTGCAGGTGAACGAGCCTCTTATGGTGTGGCTGATGTGATTAGGTCCTATGATGGTGTCCCTTGAAAATATATGTGGACAGAGTTGGCAACAGGCTTTGTTGCAAGGATAGGTTCCTAGGTTAGTGTTTTTGGTGTGTGGTTGCCGGTGAGTATTTGCTTCAGGTTGGGGGCTGTCTGTAAGTGAGGACTGGCCTGTCTCCCAAGATCTGTGAGAGTGAGGGATCATCCTTCAGGATAGGTTGTAGATCCTTGATGATGCGCTGGAGAGGTTTAAGCTGGGGGCTGAAGGTGACGGCTAGTGGCATTCCGTTACTTTCTTTGTTGGGCCTGTCTGGAGTAGGTGACTTCTGGATATTCTTCTGGCTCTGTCAATCCATTTCTTCACTTCAGCAAGTGGGTATTGTAGTTTTAAGAATGCTTGATAGAGATCTTGTAGGTGTTTGTCTCTGTCTGAGGGATTGGAGCAAATGCGGTTGTATCTTAGAGCTTGGCTGTAGAAATGGATCATGTGGTCTTGATGAAAGCTGGAAGCATGTAGGTAAGTATAGTGGTCAGTAGGTTTCCGGTATAGGGTGGTGTTTATGTGGCCATCACTTATTAGCACTGTAGTGTCCAGGAAGTGGATCTGTTGTGCGGACTGGTCTAGGCTGAGGTTGATGGTGGGATGGAAATAGTTGAAATCATGGTGGAATTCCTCAAGGGCTTCTTTTTCATGGGTCCAGATGAGGAATTCCACCATGATTTCAACAATTTCCATCCCTTGTGCTCCTTGTTTTTTTTGCTGATACAGACTAACACGGCTACCACTCTGAAACCTGTCACTATGATAGATAATATATGCTTATAAACAGGATAATCATATTTAGCAAATCATAACCTTTCAACTTTGTATAAAGATACGCTTTGTATAAATTTTGTTGCGATTATATAAACAGATAGCAACACTGATACAAGTGGTCATTTTCAACCATACAGCATCACAGACCCCACCGTGAAAGAAATCTTACCTGAACCATCTCTTCTGCCCTTCAACCCCCTAACCTCTCCAAGCTGATCATAAGAAGCAAGCTCCCCATGGACCAGGACACACCAACTCAAAGTGACAGCAGACCCTCCAGAACAATAGATGCAAAACCTGCAGACATATCTCCACTGCTACCATGATCAACACTCTCCCCTGCCCCGACCACAACACACCTTTCAAGATCCATGGGTCCTACACATGCCTATCAGAACATGTGGTGTACCTCATCCAGTGCACTAACTTCCCCAATAACAACTATGTGGGTGAAACCAGACAATCACTAGGCTCGCCAATGAACTCCCACAAGAAAATAATAGAAGACAAAAGCTCTACCACCTGTGTGTGAACACTTTTCACAAAGCAATCACTTGATAGCTGATCAGGCCTCATCCTCAAAGGAAACTTGCGCAACACTTTCAAATGATGAGCCTGGAAGCTTATATTCATAACTCTGCTGGCCACTAAAAAATAATGGACTGAATAGAGACATCGGATTTATGGCTTATTACAACAATCTGTAGCCCATTAACTCCCCCTTTTTGTCCTATGACTGCAAAGGTGTTAATGGGCCACTTCACCTTGAACCATCCCATACAACACGTGCTACCAATCTAGTCCACCTTGCATTTGGCTGTGACCTCGGAGTACCTGGCCCAGACCTGAAGAAGAGCTCTGTGTGGCTCAGAAACTTGCCTCTCTCACCAACAGAAGTTGGTCCAATACAAAATATTATCTCACCCACCATGTCTCTCTAATGTCCTGGGCCGCACACCACTACACTGCAGACAAGGCTGGCCTCAGGCAGCTCCGCCTCCGGCCCTGGCTTGTGAGTGCCCCCGCGCTGTCAATGACTGAGGACTACACTTCCCAGCAGGCAGGGCGGGACATCACATGACCACGCATGCCCAGTGCTTGCTCTGACCTGCCGTAGAGACAGAGCGGAGCACTCTCGCCTCCCGGCCGGGCTGCGCACGGAGGGGGAGGAGCCGCGGTAACACCATGGAGCCCGAGCCGCGGCCCGGGGTCGCCGCCGCTGCCGTGGCCGTGACCCAGCCCCCGGAACAGGAGAGGAAGCTGGAGCAGGAGAAGCTCTCCGGGGTGGTGAAGAGCGTCCACCGACGGCTGCGCAGGAAGTACCGGGAAGGTAAATGCCGGGGCACGGCTGGGCCCGCCCCCCGCCCCGAGCCCCTCGGCGGCCGCGGGTGGGCGGTTAGAGCTGCCCGTGGGGCCCAAGCAGCCGCCGCCTGCACCGGGCCCGGGGGAAGGGGAGTGGAGCCGGGCCGGGGAGCCGCCCCCTGCACGGAGCCCAGTCTTGGGGAGCTCCGTCTAGGTTTAGCAGTTGGGGCCTGGAAGGGTGTGTGTGTGTGGGGGGGGGGGGGGGGGAGCTAGATCCTTCCCCAATGCGGGGGCCCGGGTCTCGGTTTCACGCCTCTTTTCGTGGCGGGCCCCCCCCCCCCCCAATAAACACGGGGGCGGGGAGCTGCAGCCTTTGCATGCAGCTGTAGGCGCTGCTCAGAGGCTGGAGCGTTGTGTTTGTGCACCTCCGTGCCCAGGGTACTTCATCCTGCAGAGCCCCGCTCGGCTGCCCGTTGGGCTGCTCACGGCTGGCAAAGTGTCCCTTTGTCCTGCGGCCTGTCGTGTCTCCTCTCTCTCCTCCTCCTCCTCCCCCTCACAAAGCTGCTTTTCCTGGCCGAGGAGTGCTCAAATTTCTGAGCTTCTTCCTTGGGATGTGCAGACAATAGGAGTCCTATGGCAACTTCCACTTTCTCTGTGTGTGTGTATATATATATATATAATGTATATATGTGTGTGTGTATATATTCTTACTATATGTTCCATTCTGTGTATCCAATGAAGTGGGCTGTAGCCCACGAAAGCTTGTGCTCTAATAAATTTGTTAGCCTCTAAGGTGCCACAAGTACTCCTGTTCTTTTTATGGATAAATGATACCCTGTGATGTAAAAACAGACTTAATTTATATCAATAACCAAGTGCATTATAACCTGTCTAATCTGCATATCCTCAGTCCCACTCATCCTAAGACTTAATAGCTGATGTTGTAGTGAGCTCCTCCAACAAACTTTTACATTATGAAGTATATTATCTCACCTGACCGGTAGCCCTGGACATATGATCCAGGAGGTCATTGGTAAGAATGCTTGCTTTACCCTCCTCCATGAGAGTCTCAAATGTGTGCACGCTGTTGTGTGGGATTGGGATAGCAGAAGCACCCCAGAAATTAGACATACCAGTTTGAAGATTTAAAATATGGCAAACTGTAAAGTTGAGATTAATAGATCTTCATATCAAAAAGGACTATTATCCTCTAGTCTGACCTCCTGCAAAACAGAGGCCATACTATTTCATCCAATAATCCGTGCATCAGGGCCATAATTTCTGATTGAGCTACAGTATATATCTTTTACAAAAATATTCATGGAATGGAAACTGTTCTTGTAATAATTAATAATAATAATAAATACTTAGCTCTTATATAGCATTTTTAATTGTTAAGTCTCAAAATGCTTTACATTTCAAACTAGTTCCTGCCTCTTAGTCCGTGGCTGCTTGAAGGCCATCTTGCTGCAGAACTGATACTATGCTGCTCTGTGTGGAGTCTCCCCAAATTCTAAGAACACATGTTTCTTCTGCCTCCTAGCCCAAATTTGCATGTGATTTGGTCTTAGCTATCCACTGGATAGATCTGTCAGCTCTTTCATGCTGGAGACCAAGGAGCCTTGGTTACTCCAGCCCTTCTGGGCATGTCTACACCACATCTGGGAGTGAGCCTCTCTGTCTGGGTCTACAGAGTAAAAATAGCTGTGTGAATGTTGCTTTGACATTGAGGCTCAGGCTGGCACTCGGGCTCTCAAGCCCACACCTATTCCCCTCAGTCTTGAAAGCCCAAGCTCCAGTCCAAGCTACAGTGTCTACAGCTATTTTTAGTACACTAGCATGAGCCCCATTACCGTAAGTCTGTCAACTGGGGTTGGGAAGCTCATTCCCAGATACAGTGTAGGCATACGCATAGTGGCCACATAAGCTTGAAAGGATTTCTCTCATCTTCCAGGCTGAGGAACCATTATCAACACATACAGCTTAGCTGCTCAAATTGTGTTCTGTTGCCAGGACTTGTGCTTTTGGCAGTTCACACTTTTCTGTTATTTCAGCCTGTCTGCAGATTCAGAAAGACAATGCTGGGTCACACTTAGGGCTTTTCTACACAGAAATGTCATGGGGAAGTTCGTGTAAAATAGCTAGGTTGTGAATTTTAAGTGCAATAGTTATTTGGCACTGACTCCCTGTGTGGACACTCTTATTCTGCACTATAAGTGCCTTTTTGTGGATTAGGTTGATCCATTCAGCACTAGCTATTCTGCAGTAATTATTCTGGGCCTTTTCCCTTGTGTGGAAAAGCCCTTAGCTAGCATTTTTAATTGTCATAAAATGAATTTTTTTATGAAAGCTTAAATTCTGCAGAAATCGGGGTAAGCCTGCCTCTGCCCTGGAAAAGATTCTTGCTTGCCACTGGCAAGTGAATATGTAGGGAATAATTTACTGGTACTAATACTGGTGGTCTTATTCAGAATGCACAGTTATTTGATTTTTTTCCTCATGTACTGCATCTTGCACATTACTGAGAACTTCAGGGTCTTGTATTTTGGGGTGGGAGTGGGGAATAACAAAACTGTTCAACAAATCATACTTCTACAGCATGGAGTTTTCTACCCATTATAATCTAATCAGTTGTAATCCTCATGAGTTACTAGCTATCAGTAGTACTGATTCAGTACTATTAATTATTTCAACTTCAATGTGAAAAACTATCTTCTGTTCAGTTATCTTCTCCACTGCAACTAACCTTTCAAAAACATGCTTGGGAATCTCCCTCTCTAGAGTTTAACATCTTATTGAACTTACAGTACCTGAAAATGCTTGCTTTCAGAATTCTGTATTGCCTTCTTAATATGCATTTTGTGTATATGCATTTTTCTGTATATTTTTGTATGAAATCCAAAATGGCAGCTTACTAAAGAAGCAAAAGGCTGGCATACTACCAAATAAATGAAGCATTTCAGTTGTCATGTAAGTGTGGAACATTCAGAAAACAAGGCAAAAGTTAAATCCTTAAACATGTACATCCAACAGGTAGACAAGGCAGTTCACCCAGCTGGCTTTATGCAGGTAATAATGAAGGTGCTGATCTTTTTGATAAAGGCATTAAGATCTAAGAGTGACTAGGCTTTTTTTCTGTATTTTTTTTTACTTCCATTTGTCAAGCCTTGTTCTGTAAAGCTAATTTCCATCTCATCTGAATGGTATCTAGCAAGCCACACCAAAGTTGCTGTTTCATGGACTTTCCAACAGTACTTGACTTTTAATATATGAAATCACAAGTGGCGCTGTTCTATGTGTAGTTAACTACCACTGAAAAAGGGAGCATGCTCAACTTCCTCAGAGAGAACTGTATAATTACTTGACATAATACAGGTGATTCTCAGAGAATGCACTTTTATACTGTCCTTGCCATTTTAATAGTTACTTTGTTCTGAGAAAAGTATTGAATTAGTACCTTTCTCAAGGTGTTTAGATGAAATTTTTTGCAGTTATACAGACTTATTTCTAATAAGCAGATTTCAGTGCTGATGTGACTGAGACCATTACTGGAATTACTGACTATTGGGTGAATTTAAAAGGCAAGTTCATGCCTTACCTGACTTGCTTACAGCTGGCATCACTGACCTCACTTTGATTTATTGTCCACCACTTTCTTTTTTTAAAGAATGAGTCAGTGTAAAAATGACATTGGCACGCTTTAATACTACAGGCTAATGCAGGTCTCAACCAGTTGTAAAAGTTTGTGTTTAAATGTGAAAGCAATGTTTGTTTTAATGTGCAGTTCCTAGTTAAAATATAATCTTGTCTAATAGGATGAACGTAACTGAAGAAAGGCTCATTTAACAACAGGTCGTCCGGAGAGCCAGGCAGTTCTTTCAAAAGTTGATACTGTTCTATGAAGTCACTTTCCTCAAAGTTGCATCTTGGCTTATTTCCATGTTTTCTAGGCTTCTCCCATCTTCAACAGCACTGTTGCATGTTAGATCACCCACATTTTGGCTATTTTATTTGTAATGTGACTAACCTCTAGGATGATTTACCATATTAGTTCTAATTTATTTAATTCTCTTTGTGGCAACATGTCAACCTCTCATTACCTAGCTCATGTGTTAAAACCTGTCACTTTAATCTGGAAATGAGACTGGAAACCATGGTGGTTTCTCTTCTGTAGCTCTGAAACGCTCACCACAAAAAATGCATTTTAATTTTATTTCCAGATCATTACTTTGCATCTCTTCACCAGTACTTCCCTTTTCTGTTTTCAGGGCATGGTCAATCTGACCCACTTCTAGTGCAAGTGTTGGGTTTGCCTTTGGCTTTTAGTTGGTAAATGAGAGGGAAATGTTGTTTGCAGAAAAATGGATAAGCAAAAATGGTTATAGTCTGCTTTGTGATTTATACTACCCTGCATCCCTGTCCACACATCTGTGAACCATATTTTCTGATTCATTATTAAACAAAGCTTAAAATAGCTTCAGTCTAAAATGACTTTAATATTAGATAGTATCTTATTTAAAATTCTCTTTTTAACAGTTGTTACATGGTTGAATCCTATCAACAGTAGTTAAACACTTCAACCAAATTATCCTAAATTCTTAATAAACTATTTTTATGCACTTCTGCACAGTGACTTCTGCACAGTGTAGACAGTTTTTCTGAAGTTATTAAATGAAAGGGCTGATAGATGAAATCTCCTTCTTCTGAAACATCAGAGATGGCTATGGCTGGAGATGGGATGAGGAGGGCTAGGGCTTTGAGGTGGCACCAAGCATTTTCTGCCAGGTGCTTGGCTGGCTGGTTCTTGCTCATGTGCTCAAGACCTGCCCGTTAACCTTTATGGGATCAGAAAGGAATTTTCCCTATAGATCAAATTGGCAGTGACCTGGATTGGTGAGATATTCGCTGCCTTCTGCAGTGTGTGGGTTGGATCATTTGCCAGGATTATCTGAGTTTATCTCACTTAATCATTTTTCTGACATTGCAGGGGCTTCGGGCACTGGTTCATCTCAGTCCCTCCAGTTCTTGCCTGTGACACGTAATAGTCTAGTCTATGGGTTGTGATACTTTGGTCTAATTTTGGTTGTTGGATTTAGTGTACAGGTGCTGGATGATGATGGTGACCTGTGAAATACAGGAGGTGAGACTACCTGATCAGGCCGCTGTCTCTAAGAAAATCTAATAAACTTCTAACATGTTTTCTCCCACACAAAAAAGGAAAAATAAAATTAGATACAAAACACTTGCTTTCAAAAAGCAATATAAATAAAATAGAAAATGAGGAATGAACTTTATATATGCATAAACTTCAGTTATTTTATAACTTCATTTTGTATTAATGTAATCTTGTCCGTAAACTCTATTTCTGTTCCCCATCTGAACTGTTTATCTTAGATCAGTGGTTCTCAACCTTTCTAGACTACTGTATCCATTTCAGGAGTCTGATTAGTCTTGCGTACTGCAAGTTTCACCTCACTTAAAAAACTACTTGATTATAAAAGGAGTAATTGTGGCACCTTAGAGACTAAGAAATTTATTTGAGCATAAGCTTTCGTGAGCTACAGCTCACTTCATCGGATGCATTCAGTGGAAAATACAGTGGGGAGATTTATATATACACAGAACATGAAACCATGGGTGTTACCATATACACTGTAACCAGAGTGATCACTTAAGGTGAGCTATTACCAGCAGGAAAGTGGGGGAAGGGGGGAGAACCTTTTGTAGTGATAATCAAGGTGGGCCATTTCCAGCAGTTGACAAGAATGTCTCAGGAACAGCGGGGGGGGGGGGGGGGGGGAATAAACATGGGGAAATAGTTTTACTTTGTGTAATGACCCATCCACTCCCAGTCTTTAGTCAAGCCTAAGTTAATTGTATCCAGTTTGCAAATTAATTCCAATTCAGCAGTCTCTCGTTGGAGTCTGTTGTTGATGTTTTTTTGTTGAAGAATTGCAACTTTTAGGTCTGTAATTGAGTGACCAAAGAGATTGAAGTGTTCTCCGACTGGTTTTTGAATGTTATAATTCTTGACGTCTGATTTGTGTCCATTTATTCTTTTACGTAGAGACTGTCCATTTTGACCAATGTACATGGCAGAGGGGCATTGCTGGCACATGATGGCATATATCACATTGGTAGATGTGCAGGTGAACGAGCCTCCTTTTCTTTTTGTGAATACAGACTAACACGGCTGCTACTCTCATACTTGATTATACAATCAAACATAAAAATACAGAAGTGTCATAGTACGCTCTTACTGAAAAATTGCTTACTTTCTTATTTTTACCATATAATTATAAAATACATTGATTGGAATATAAATATTGTACTTACATTTCAGTGTGATACTTGAGCCTGTTTTTCACTTTGAGCCTTGTCTGAAGCCCAAACCCAGGCCGTGGGGCTGAAGCATGTAACTTAGCTTTGTGGGGCCCCTGGTCAGTTGCCCTGCTTGTCACCCCTAATGCCAGCCCTACACTTGTGACCCCCCCCAAAACCAATCTCTCGACACCCCCCACCCCCGGGTGCTGCAACCCCCAGATGAGTGGCGTATCCCCCCGGAAGACCTCTTAGTACCCCGTGGTTGAGAACCACTGTCTTAGGTCCTCAGAGTAGGAATGTATTTTGTTGTATTCAGGTTTTAATACCATGCTATTCACTGTAGTATCTGAGCACCTTGCAGTAGTGCAGTAAGCAGTGTGCTTACACATCTGTCACATGTTGGTTGTTGGCTCATCCTCTTACCAGAGGGAGAAACATGGAATGGAGTTTCTCGCTATGGTTGGGTGGTGGTTGTTCAATATACCTGTTGCTCTGTGTTTATATTTGAGAAGGCAAGGTCAAAGAAATGCACCTTTCACTTGGAGGTGAAAGTGGTGAGGTTTATGATAGTCCTTAGTTCCTGGGGGAGTTGATTCCATAGTCTTGGACTAACGTGGGGAAGATTCTGTCTTCTTCCCAGATGAGCTTTACTCTTATGATGGAACTCTCAGCAATGCCAGAGGAGCAAAGTTGTTGACCAGCATCTTTATCCTGGACCTTTAAATGGTCTTTTAGGTATCCTGGGCCCAGGCCAGAAAGTGCTTTGAAGATAACAACTAAGACCTTGAACTTGATTCATAATTCTATGGGAAGCCAGCATAGAGAGCAGGGGACAAATGTGATTTGCTTATGATAACCTGTGTTGCTGTGGAGCTGCACTGCAGTATTTTGTATCGGTTAGAGCTTCCTAAGACCTGAAGGTTTCACCCCCAGGTATATTGGATTGCTGTAGTCCAGCTGAAAGATGATGAAGGCATGATTAACTAAGGCCAGGTCTTTCTGCCAGAAAGGGATGGTGTCTCCTAGCTAACCAGAAATGGTAAAAAGTGAAATGGAAGCTGCTCCAGGTCAATTAAGACATCTGGGGCCAATTAAGAACTTTCCAGAAGGCAGGGAGAATGCTAGGTTGATTGGGACACCTGAAGCCAATCAGGGGCTGGCTGAAACTAGTTAAAAACCTCCCAGTTAGTCAGCTGGGTGTGCATGTCAGGAGCTGTGGGCAGAAGTTGCGCTTTTGGAGAGGCTGAGTAGTACACACCATATAGGCACAAGGAAGGAGGTCCTGAGGTAAGGGTGAAGTGGAGCTTGAGGAAGTGAGGGCTGCTGTGGGGGAAGTAGCCCAGGGAATTGTACATGTAATGTTTCTAAAAGGTCAGCTACCATAGGGTACTGATACTATTAGGGTCCCTGGGCTGGAGCCCGGAGTAGAGGGTGGGCCCGGTCTACCCCCCCACCTTTGCCCCCTGATTAATCACTGAGACTGGGAGACAACAGAGACGGTGCAAGGAAAGATAACTTCTCCTCACCTCCCTCTCTGGCTTATGATGAAAATGGCTCAGTAGACTGTGACCCTTGTCTCTAGAGAGAGAAGGGTTACGTGCAGGGTCACAGTGAGTCTCTGAGGCTAGCGAAATCTGCCAGGAAACGTGGGATCCACGGAGGGAAGGACAGAGCTTTGTCACTATATATATATATATATATATATATATATATATATATATATATATATATATAAATCTTACTATGTGTCCCATTCTATGCATCCGATGAAGTGGGCTTCAGTTTATCTGTTTTCAGTCACCTGACTTCACAATAAAATAAAAACAAATTTTCCCCATTTTTTTAAAAAGGATTTCTTTTAACAATGTTAAGTCTTTGACAAAGAATATAAAGTGTATATTTTACAATTTAAAAAAAATTACAAACAGGAAGGACGGGTTATGTGTACATGCTAGAATCTCTCCTCTACCCCCCACCCCCCAAAAAACCGACCCAACCAACCAACCAACCACAAAAAAAACAACAAAAACCCAACCGTAACCAAAAATCACTTTTGCAGTGCAGCTCATTCTTTCCCTATCTTCCCAAAAATAACTGTGGGGCAGATCTCTTCTTTAAGTGAATTGTTCCTTTTGTAGCAGTACAATCATGTGAAGCTTCTTGAGTAAGTGTCTTCTGTGCAACATTGTCCATGGGCAAGCAGGTTTTATACATAGTTTAGATGGGAAATTTACAAGTGCCTTACTTCCATCTAAATCCAGTGGAGTTGAGTGCATTTGAAAAACTCCCCATAGATACTCTTTGAAGAATTAAAAAGATATTTGACCATGGTAAAAAAGCAAAACAGGAAATTGCAGTAAAATACTGGGCTGTCTGACTTTCTTTAAAAAGAAAGAAAAATCTCTGTAGAGATCACCAATACCAAAGCCACTTAAATTTTCTATAGTTAACATATAACATCAGTCTAATAAGCATTACAGCTTCTACATTCTTTTAAAAAACTTAGATTTAAATATCATTATAGAGCCAGTGCTATTCATCTTTTTTTTTAAATCTCACACTAGAAAGAGGGAAATAATTGTAGATACCAGCAGTTCCATTTTCAAACAATAATAGTCATCAGATTCAGAAGTTCATTAAGGCTTTAATTTTTTAGTAATGATTTAATGTAAATAAGCCCCAAAATGTGACTGACCTTGCAACAATAAACGTTTGAGAGCTGGAAGGTGCTTTCCTAAGAAACAAGTTGTTTGTTTGTATGTGGTTTGCTTGTACTCCTTTTTTTGGATTTGCAGAAGTTAAATAACAAACTATATTATTGGGTTTCTACCAACCTGAACAGTGGCATTACAGATATAACTGCACAAAAAAGGAAGTGATCAAACAAAAAACCCTCTTTGAAAACGGAGGGAAAGTACATCTGTAACTGTCAAAGTATGTTTGGTAGAGAAATGTATTCTAAATTGAGATTAAAAAAAAGGCACATATCTGTGATTCAAACAATTCTAAAAAATCCCCCATACCTCCTGTTAAAGACTCCAAAAATAGACAACAGGTGGTCATGTGATCCTTTATGTACTTTTCAAGCATTACTTTTAAATAACAAAGTTATTCCAAGACTTGTATTTTTGGTATATTTGTATTGTTTCATATATAGAATTTCCAAAACTGATATTGCAGGTCGATGCATGATATCAGTTTAACAAGTGCCGTCATTTGCTTTTGTATTCTTGGGTCTGTACTGTACATTTATTAATGCAGTGTGTGCTGAATATGCTTTGGAGGCCCAGCATAAAGTAGTCTGACTACTCATTAAAATATCTTCCATTTGAGCTTATATAAGTAGTCTATTATGAGACATTATAAACTAGAATTTGCATCGGCCTTGGATAACATAAACTGTGCAAAGTTTTTAGAATTGCTCTAGTAGTAGCAGAGCTACTGTATGTAAGGATGTAAATAGCAATTTAAAAAGTTGACCAGTTAAACAATTAAAATTATATTTAATCGTTTAACTGTACCGCGGTAGCTCTGGTGGGCCTGGCACGGCTCAGGCTGGGGTCACTCTGGCTGGGCCTAGGTGCGCACTCCGACCGCTGGGGTTAATGGGTTACCGGTTAACCTTTTACATCTCTAATTGTATGTTTAAAGAACTGTTATACTGAAGTTTTTGCTCTTCTTTCTATGAAGATCAAATTAAAAATAAATAAAATATTACGTCAAATTTAAGTGAGGGAGTTAACTAATGTGGTCATATCAGCTATGAATTTTCTTCTGAAATTTATGGGATAACTTACTGCATAGCCTCAAAAGAGTTTTGTGTTGACAGACAGAGGAATGTATAGCTAAATGAAAGTTTGCTTATATTTCGTTGTCACTATTAGCGGTGTCATCCTTTTTTCAGATTAGATCACAAAATGCAAGTTAAAGTTTGTAAAGCAAATTCTTATTTCACTTATGAAAAATAATCAATATCTAATTACCCTTACTTTTCATGTAAATAATTCTTAAATTATATTCCGTTTTGGACAAATATAAAATTAGACAAACTAGTCTTGCAAAATAGTTTGAGCTCCATTGAAATAGGAAGTATGTTGTGTGAGAAGAAGGCAGATGATTAGTAAACTTCTAGAATTTTGAACATGCTGAATGTTTTAAGTGGAATAAGATAGTGGGTAGCATTCCTAATTTAATTAACTTTTTCTCTGCTTAGCCACAGCCACATTTTCAAGTACTGTAGCACCAAGAGGACATACTTTTTGCATAATGCAGCACTGGGTATTTTTCCATCATCGCATACCAGAGTCTTACAGCAGAGAATTGGATAAGTTGTATGTTAAATTTCTCTGATAATGGGGATAGGATGAGAGAGAGTCAATTAGTGGACTATAATGTAAGAATATATTCCATTTTAATAATTTAAATTGTATAAAATGGTGTTGGTACAGTAGGTGGATGTATCTGAAGTCTAGAGTCTGATTTGATAGTTAAGACAATAATAAAATGGGTTGTCCGCTCAGACTTTAAGAACAGAGTGGAATTTGTCATGTTGAGTTTTTCTAGGAATTTTTTAACCTAACATTGCCCTCGCTCAGTGGTTCCCCACCTTCTTTCATATGCAGACCTCAAAAAAATTTCTACTGAAGGTGTGCGGATCCCTTTGGAAATCTTAGGCATAGCCTGTGGACCTCCAAGAGTCCACGGGCCACAGGTTGAAAACCCCTGTGCTATGGTAATGACAACCTTTCGTGGACCCCTTAGATAGTAGTCTGAGGTCCCCCAGCTGAGAACCACTGCCCTAGTTGACAATGTTTGTTCCCATTTATTGCTGTTCAGCATGTTGTGTAAACTGATATACTATTTCAGTGAGGAACCAGAGGTATTTTTACGAACACTTAAACTGTTCCTTTTGTGGAACACTGAGGCATGTTAAAAATTAGTCTGCTGATTGCAACATATTCTAGTTAAAATCTAAGCAGAACTTTTACAGTATAAATGGGATGTTGCCATAGCTGGGCTTTTGAAATTTGGAATCTCCCAGCAGTGTCATTGTATCCTCGCAACTAATAGATGTTGCTTTCCTTTAAAATGGAAAATTAAAGGGGTGTATCTATAAGCATCTTTGTAGAAACATAAAAATGTTTTTAATGTAGCAGTAGGCAACATGCTATGTTTGAGTTTTCTCTCTGGGACCAGCAAAGATACACAGTTTTAGGAATTTTTTTGCGAAATAGTGAAGAGCAGCAGGGAAAAGCTCACACATTATGTTCTGAATCAGCTTAATTGTCACTTTATATTTCTCAGTGACATTTATGGATTTTTTTAAAAAAATAGATGAGATTCTTGAGGACAGTGCTGCTCCAGATTCTATCCAAATCTTTTTTTTTTTACCATTGTTTTACAATGGTTTGCATCCCTTTTACTAAAATTAAAACAAAAGTATAAGCTAGTAACATGACATATAAATTGAAATAAATGTGTACTACCCCAGTCTATAGTTCTGGATTGCCATAGCAGACTCTTAAAAATACTTCCATAAATAAATATTGGCATAGTGTTGATAGAAAGCTATCCTGGCAGCAACATTAATATAACAAAAATTTAATAAACTCCCCTAACAAAACCTTTACCAGAGTTGCCATCCTCAGTTTTGCCCAACTCGCATCTTCTTTTATGCACAAAGGAGGTTTACCGTAAGTTAAGAAAATTCTTGGTGTTTTCAAGATTTGAAGTTGACTTTATGTGGATGGTGTAATTATTCAGTGTTTTTTGTTTAAATCTAGAGATTTGCAGGGAATGTATTCTGTTCCATAAAACATGCCTAAAATGGTGAATAAGTAATATATTTCTAGTGAAATAAATCACTAAGTGTGTTTTCGTAATTAAATTGATATTTATTGGTTTTGTTTTGTACTTTTTAAAGGACTTTAAGGCACTCTAAAATTGTTACTGACAACTTCTTACTTTCAATTTCTTTTAAGTTATGTTCCGTGTATACTTCAGACTTTTTGCATTTGAATGATCTGTTTTGTGTTCAATAGATAGGGTAATGTTACAGTGCTGTCTCTAAAAGGTTATTGTCTCAGTATCAGTTTTTACTATCTTTATTTCAAGTTGATTAACTTTTTAGTTTACAGTTTACAACACTTGAACCTTCTGAGAGTAGAACGCCTGATGAAATTTCTTACAACGGGGGTGGGCAAACTTTTTGGCTGAGGGCCACATCTGGGTGGGGAAAATTGCTTGCAGGGCCATGAATGTCGGGCAGAGAGTTGGTGTGGGGGATGGGGTGCGGTGTGCAGGAAGGGGCTCAGGGCAAGGGGTTGGGGCAGAGCAGGGGTGCAGCATGTACGAGGGGGCTCGGGGAAGGGGATTGGGGTGCAGGAGGGGTGTGGGGTGCAGCAGGAGGCTTGGGGGGCTGAGGTGCAGGCAGGGGGCTCAGGGCAGGGAGTTGGGGTGTGGGATGCAGGAGGGGTTCGGGCTCTGGCCAGGCGCCGCTTACCTGGAGCAGCTTTGGGGTGGCAGTGGCACGCACTGGGGTCAGGACAGGCTCCCTGGCCCTGTTCTGGGAAGTGGCCGGCACCACGTCTCTGTCGCCCCTGGAGGAGGGGTTGGGGCAGAGAGCACCACACGCTGCACTTGCCTGTGGGTACCTCCTCTGAAGCTCCCATTGGCTGCAGTTCCCCATTCCTGGCCAATGGGAGCTTCGGGGGTGTCCAGGTTCCTTCCCCACTCTGAACTCTAGGGTACAGATGTGGGGACCCGCATGAAGACCCCCTAAGCTTATTTTTACTAGCTTAGGTTAAAACTTTCCCAAGGCACAAATTTCGTCTTGTCCTTGAACAGTATGCTGCCACCAAGTGATTTAGACAAAGAACAGGGAAATGACCACTTGGAGTTCCTAATTCCCCAAAATATCCTTTCCTGTGGAGGCTTGAGAATAAACAAGACGAGCACAAACCAGCGTTGGATTTTTAAAACCCCAAAAACCCGATCAGATTCTTAAAAAACAGAACTTTATTAGAAGAACAAAAACAGATAAGAGAACAACTCTGTAAGATCAGAATGGAAGATAATCTTACAGGAAGTCAGATTCAAAACATTGAGAATCCCTCCAGACAAAACCTTAAGTTACAAAAAGACACAAGAACAGGAATACACATTTCCTCCAGCACAGCGAATTTCACAAGCCAAAACAATTTTCTAGCTAGATTACTTACTAACTGTACGGGAGTTGGAGGGCTTGCATCCTTGATCTGTTCCCCACAAAGGTATCACACAGATAGACAAAAGCCTTCCCCCCCCCCTCCAGATTTGAAAGTATCTTGTCCCCTCATTGGTCATTTTGGGTCAGGTGCCAGCCAGGTTACCTGAGCTTCTTAACCCTTTACAGGTAAAATGACTTTGCCTCTGGCCAGGAGGGATTTTATAGCACTGTATACAGAAAGGTGGTTACCCTTCCCTTTATATTTATGACAGGGGGAGGTACCCACAGGCAGAAGCAGTGCCCCGCCCCAGGAGCCACAGGGATGTGGTGCTGGCCGCTTCTGGGAGCGGGGTGGGTGTGGCAAATCTGCGAGCTGGATCCAAAAACCTGAGGGGCCGAATCCGGCCCGCAGGCCGTAGTTTGCCCATGAACAAGGCTTATATGGACGGAGAGCATAGTCTGGGGAATGCATTTTAGCTAGATACATGGGATTGGACTTCTGCATCATATCCAAGAATATACTGCTGTAAGGAATCTCTCCTGGATCATCAGTTGTATTTGCATTCAGTGACAGAATTGCAAGGACAGGTAAACAAGTAACTGCTTAAAGAATTAATCTTCCAGGACATACAGAACTAGAAAAATGTTATTTTTAACAACCCTGGAGAGAGGGAACCAAACAGAAACACAATTTTTTCTTTTAAAGTAGAGCTGCTGCAGGGACCTGAAAGGCTTGTAAAACTCATGTTATGAGCGGTCGTTATAAATCAGAGTCTCCCGGGTCTGACACTTACATGAGTGATATCTTTTATGAGAGGAATGGGGTATAGAACAGCTTTTTTTTTTTTTTTTTTAAATGCAATCCATGCTCAAATAGGATTCAAATTGCATGGGAGGGGAGAGATGGAGACAACACTCACATCTGTACATGACACCCTATGATGAAATTAAGGAATCCCTACAGTAAAGATGAACTGGAGGCAATGATTTTCTGAAGTGCAGAGTTTAATATAAGGGACATGAGAAAATATTATTCAAGGAAGCCCCCTGGACCAGTCCACACAAGAGATCCACTTCCTGAACACTATGGTGCTAATAAGTGATGGTCACATAAACACCACCCTACACCGGAAACCTACAGACTGCTATGCCTATCTGTATGCCTCCAGCTTTCATCCAGACCACACCACACGATCCATTGTCTACAGCCAAGCTCTAAGGTACAACCGCATTTGCTCCAACCCCTCAGACAGAGACAAACACCTACAAGACCTCTATCAAGCATTCTTAAAGCTACAATACCCACCTGCTGAAGTGAAGAAACAGATTGACAGAGCCAGAAGAGTACCCAGAAGTCACCTACTACAGGACAGGCCCAACAAAGAAAATAACAGAACGCCACTAGCCATCACCTTCAGCCCCCAACTAAAACCTCTCCAACACATCATCAAGGATCTACAACTTATCCTGAAGGACAACCCATCTCTCTCACAGATCTTGGGAGACAGGCCAGTCCTTGCTTACAGACAGCCCCCCAACCTGAAGCAAATACTCACCAGCAGCCACACACCACACAACAGAACCACTAACCCAGGAACCTATCCTTGCAACAAAGCCCGTTGCCAACTGTGTCCACATATCTATTCAGGGGACACCATCATAGGGCCTAATCACATCAGCCACACTATCAGAGGCTCGTTCACCTGCACATCTACCAATGTGATATATGCCATCATGTGCCAGCAATGCCCCTCTGTCATGTACATTGGTCATACTGGACAGTCTCTACGTAAAAGAATAAATGGACACAAGTCAGACATCAAGAATTATAACATTCAAAAATCAGTTGGAGAACACTTCAGTCTCTTTGGTCACTCAATTACAGACCTAAAAGTTGCAATTCTTCAACAAAAAAACATCAACAACAGACTCCAACGAGAGACTGCTGAATTGGAATTAATTTGCAAACTGGATACAATTAACTTAGGCTTGACTAAAGACTGGGAGTGGATGGGTCATTACACAAAGTAAAACTATTTCCCCATGTTTATTCCCCCCCCCCCCGCTGTTCCTGAGACATTCTTGTCAACTGCTGGAAATGGCCCACCTTGATTATCACTACAAAAGGTTCTCCCCCCTTCCCCCACTTTCCTGCTGGTAATAGCTCACCTTAAGTGATCACTCTGGTTACAGTGTATATGGTAACACCCATGGTTTCATGTTCTGTGTATATATAAATCTCCCCACTGTATTTTCCACTGAATGCATCCGATGAAGTGAGCTGTAGCTCACGAAAGCTTATGCTCAAATAAATTTCTTAGTCTCTAAGGTGCCACAATTACTCCTTTTATAATCAAGTAGTTTTTTAAGTGAGGTGAAACTTGCAGTACGCAAGACTAATCAGACTCCTGAAATGGATACAGTAGTCTAGAAAGGTTGAGAACCACTGATCTAAGATAAACAGTTCAGATGGGGAACAGAAATAGAGTTTACGGACAAGATTACATTAATACAAAATGAAGTTATAAAATAACTGAAGTTTATGCATATATAAAGTTCATTCCTCGTTTTCTATTTTATTTATATTGCTTTTTGAAAGCAAGTGTTTTGTATCTAATTTTATTTTTCCTTTTTTGTGTGGGAGAAAACATGTTAGAAGTTTATTAGATTTTCTTAGAGACAGCGGCCTGATCAGGTAGTCTCACCTCCTGTATTTCACAGGTCACCATCATCATCCAGCACCTGTACACTAAATCCAACAACCAAAATTAGACCAAAGTATCACAACCCATAGACTAGACTATTACGTGTCACAGGCAAGAACTGGAGGGACTGAGATGAACCAGTGCCCGAAGCCCCTGCAATGTCAGGAAAATGATTAAGTGAGATGTTCCAGAATAACCTAGAATTAAATCAGGAATTCTTACATAAAATCAGAAGTTTCAGAATAGCAGCCGTGTTAGTCTGTATCTGCAAAAAGAAAAGGAGTACTTGTGGCACCTTAGAGACTAAGAAATTTATTTGAGCATAAGCTTTCGTGAGCTACAGCTCACTTGATTGAATGCATTCAGTGGAAAATACAGTGGGGAGATTTATATACACACAGAACATGAAACAATGGGTGTTACCATACACACTGTAATGAGAGTGATCAGGTAAGGTGAGCTATTACCAGCAGGAGAGCCGGGAGGGGACGGGACACCTTTTGTAGTAATAATCAAGGTGGGCCATTTCCAGCAGTTGACAAGAATGTCTCAGGAACAGTGGGGGTGGGGGGGCGGGAATTGTTGTTGAAGAATTGTCAGGGTAGAGCTCATCTTGACTCTGCTTACACAAGGAAGCCCAGTCCCTGGAGCAGCAGGAGGGCTCCCGGGGCAGGTGAAAGTGGTTAGGCTAGTCCTGCTTTGACAGCCCCAAGAAATGGTGGCAGCAACAGCAATTTCACAGACCCAGCTGCCTTGAGCCAGCCACTTAAAGGAAACCACAAACACAGCTCAGTCTTCCTCTGATGCTGCCTAATTTATTCCATTTGAATTCATTCTACATCTACTCTAGACAAGTGTTGTTTTTTCGGGTGAGGGAGAAAGTGAAAGGATCACCAATAAAAGAGTAGGTGAGGGCTCAGAGTTGGGAAAGGGTTTGAAGAGGCATCATTACAATGTTGGGGGCAGGGGTGGGGGAATGCCTAGGGTTAAAACCTTAAAATATGGGAAAAAAGAGGTATGACAAGGCTAACTAGTCAGGAAAATAATGGCAGTTAGGAATGTGATCAGAAGACAGTGATGAGTGATAATGGTAGAGAGTAAAATTGAGTGTAGTACCACAAAGCTAACTCGTCTTCTATTTGTAATCTTTTTTTCCTTGTATTCCCTTATTTTTTTTTAATTTTGACTCATCTTGTTGTCCTGTTTCTACTTAGACTGTAAGCATTTCAGGGCAGGAACTGTCTTTCTTGTGTTTGTGCATAAAGTGTCTAACATACTTCTGAATGCTCTGTAAACAAATAATAAACTAGAGCAACTAATCAAAGCACCAGGAATTTTTAGATAAGCTTCGTCCAGGAGTCTTGTATTTATCATGAGGGGCTTATTAACAGGAGCCCAACTTAGCAAGATTCAGAGTATTGTGGTGAAACAGTTGCAAGACCGCAGTTAAGGTTGTGTTAGAATTTATTAACTACCAAGTTTATTTATATCCAAGTTTGGACTCATCAGTGGTTGGTATTTCTTAAATTGGTTTTGCATAGCCACAAACATGCTTCATTAACCAGGAGAGAGAAATTACAGGAGTTGTATTAGTGTCTTACCAGACAGTGGAGGGTAAAGAAATCTAGGCTATGGCTACACTACAGCATAAGTTGACATAAATGAGGTCACTCATAGGTTTGAATTAGCCAGCCCCCTGCGCTACATAACTTATGCTGACTTAAGCGCCGGTGTGGACAGCGTTTTGTGTCAGCGGGAGAGCTTCTCCCACCGACGTAGTTTACGAGGGCTGGAGTAATTAAGCTGACGGGGAGCTCGCTCCCATCAGTTTAGAGCGGCTACACCTGGGATGGCCAACCTGAGCCTGAGAAGGAGCCAGAATTTACCAATGTACGTTGCCAAAGAGCCACAGTAATACGTCAGCAGCTCCCCCACCCCGTTCCCAGGGTCCCCCACCCACTGGCAGCTCCGCCGATCAGTGCTGCCTCCTCCCAATTAGCTGTTTCGTGGTGTGCAGGAGGCTCGGGGTGGGGAGGAGGAGCAAGGGCACTGCAGGCTCAGAGGAGGGTGCAGGGCCTGTGGTAGAACCAGGGATTGAGCAGCGAATATCCCCCAGCACACTGGAAAGTTGGCGCCTGTAGCTCCAGAGTCGGTGCCTGTACAAGGAGCCCCGTATTAACTTCTGAAGAGCCACATGTGGCTCCAGAGCCACAGGTTGGCCACCCCTGGGCTACACTAAAGAGCTTGCTGCACCACTGTAAGCTCTCTAGTGTAGCCATAGCCTTACACAGTTTCTCGTTCTATCCTCCAGTGTCTGTTCAGTCCTATGTTGGTACTGCATGAAATGCCTTTTCCAAGGAAACCCAGCAGGAGGAACAGAGGTTGTACCAAAAATCGGGAGTGCTTCTGTGTCTCATCCTACTCAGGCATGCTCTCAGGCTGATGTCTGTACCTGCTGATGTCTTTTATTGCCAACTACACAATTTAACACACACGCACCTCTTAATTCAGTGCTTTTGGGAAATAATGAGAATGAAAGGTGCCATATATATGCTTTTGAGTGTTCTGATCAGCCAGCCAATTTACTAATTGGGGCAGAGTGACTTTCCTGCCGTGTACTAGTCACGAAGCAGACAGACAAATCTGTGGTAGAGCTTTTTTTTGTTTGTCCTGTTTCCCCAGTCTCTCTGTTGGATTTAGACTGTATGTGGTCTGCTTCTTGGCCTTACGGCATGAATGCCATCTCATATGAGAGAATGCAAATGCCAGAGTGGAAATATGCCTTATTCTGTTGATATCTGCATTTTATGCCTTCTGAAATCTTTCCAAGGAAAGGAAATTGGCTTAATATCCCTGAACCACACTTGGACAGGCAGTCTGAGTAAACAAGGAGCTAAGATGCTTACCTTAGATTTCTAAGTTATGCAAGTTAGCAAATTTTTGTATAGTAACTCCTCACTTAACGTTGTAGATATGTTCCTGAAAAATGCAACTTTATGCAAAACAATGTTAAGCAAATCCAATTTCCCCCCATAAAAAATAATGTAAATGGGGGGGTTAGGTTCCAGGGAATTTTTTTTGCTCGACAAGACACCTTATACACATATACAGTACAAGTTTTAAACAATTTTAAACAAACAGTTTAATACTGTACACAGCAATGACGATTGTGAAGCTTGGTTGAGATGGTGGAGTAAGAGGGTGGAATATTTCCCAGGGAATGCCTTGCTGCTAAATGATGAACTAGCACTCAGCTGAGCCCTCAAGGGTTAATATGCTATTGTTTATGTAGCCTCACACTCTACAAGGCAGCATGGACTGAGGGAGGAAACACAATAGATTCAGGGCAGTAGCTGTAAACACTTCCCTGCAAAAACTGAACATGATGATGATCCCACGCTATCCAGCTGGAGCAATGCAGAAAGCCTCCTCCTGACAGCAATGCAGAAAGCTCCCGGGAGCAGCTCCAAGGCAGAGAGCAGGGCAGTGGGGGGAGGGCCAACCAAACTGCTGCTGGGCAGCTGCCGAGCCACATACCTTACAGGGAATTTAGGGGAGCTGATTGGGGAGAGTGGGCTGCCAGCCCCCTGGTTCTAATCCCCGTGAGGAGGGGCTGCTCTTCCAGAGAATCCTGCAATCAATGGACAAAGCAGGCAGCTGCCAAACGACAGTATAAGGGAGCATTGCACAACTTTGAACAAGCATGTTCCCTAATCGATCAGCAATGTAACAATGGAACAACTTTAACTGGGACAACGTTAAGTGAGGAGTTACTGTATACCCACACCTGCTGCAATCAGAGGCCAAATGGGGGAGGGAAAGCAATGGTAATGCTTTGCCCCCTCATGACGCCAAAATAAATTGCTATTCAAGGTAGATTATGCAGTTCTTCTAATCATCCCTCTTCCTTGTGGGCTTTGATTAGCAGTAAATAGCTAAGCATCTTGACATGTAAGTTGTCATAAGTAGATTTAATACGTTAATGCTTCTATTGATATGAATGGGAGCAATTTTGTTATATTTTTAGGGTGCCTTTTAGACTTAGGGAGATACCACTGCATCAATTTATGCTTGGCTCACGCTTTAAATGTCTTCTTCACAATCTTTAGACCTAGATGCTACTTTCTGGTGACAAACATTAAACACATATATTATTCTGCTAACACTGTTTTTGTTTTTGTTTAGTGGGAGACTTTGACAAGATCTGGCGTGAACACTGTGAGGATGAGGAAACTCTTTGTGAATATGCTGTGGCAATGAAAAACCTTGCAGATAATCACTGGACAAAATCTTGTGAAGGGGAAGGTCGAATTGAATGGTGTTGCAGGTAAATCTTTGTGTGGTTTAACAAGATAGGATTGTAAACTCTGTCTGAAACTGGCAATCTGAGTCTTCAGTGCAGAGCATATTCTTGCTTTCCGTACTTATATCCAACACTCATGTTTTAATGTGTGGTTATTTTTAAGTAAACACATTTCCCATTATTCTATCTCACTATTCTTAGAATTTTAGCATGTGATGTTCTGAATTTTGATCTTTAAATCCAGATTAAAGCATTCCCAACTAGGTTTAGCAAAACTTTAATGTGTTGAAACTGTTAGCAGCTAAACTTGTTATAAAGAACATGATTAGTACTTGGTTCTAAATCTAGATTTCTCAAAGTCAGGTAATCCTAGAACTGAAAGGGACCTTGAGAGGTCATCTAGTCCAATCCCCTGCACTCAAGGCAGGACTAAGTATTATCTAGACCATCCCTGACAGGTGTTTGTCCAACCTGCTCTTAAAAACTCCAATGATGGAGATTCCACAACCTCCCTAGGCAATTTATTCCAGTGCTCAACCACCTGACAGGAAGTTTTTCCTAATGTCCAACCTAAACCACCCTTGCTGCAATTTAAGGCCATTGCCTCTTGTCCTGACCTCCGAGGTTAAGAAGAATAACTTTTCTCCCTCCTCCTTGTAACAACCTTTTATGTACTTGAAAACTGTTGTCATGTCCCCTCTCAGTCTTCTCTTCTCCAGACTAAACAAAACCGAATTTTTTCAGTCTTCCCTCATACGTCATGTTTTCTAGACGTTTAATCATTTTTGTTGCTCTTCTTTGGACTTCCTCCAATTTGTCCACATCTTTCCTGAAATATGGTTCCCAGAACTGGACACAGTACTCCAGTTGAGGCCTAATCAGCATGGAGTAGAGCGGAAGAATTACTTCTTGTGTCTTGCTTACAGTACTCATGCTAATACATCCCAGAATGATGTTTGCTTTTTTTGCAACATCATTGCACTGTTGACTCATATTTACCTTGTGATCCACTATGACCCCAGATAGCTTTCCGCAGTACTCCTTCCTAGGCAGTCATTTTCCATTTTCTATGTCTGCAACTGATTGTTCCTTCCTAAGTGGAGTACTTTGCATTTGTCCTTATTGAATTTCATCCTATTTACTTCAGACCATTTCTCCAGTTTGTCCAGATCATTTTGAATTTTAATCCTATCCTCCAAAGCACTTACAACCCCTCCCAGCTTGGTATTGTCCACAAACTTTATAGGTGTACTGTCTATGCCATTAGCTAAATCATGTATGAAAATATTGAACAGAACCAACCCCTGCGGGACCCCACTCGTTATGCCCTTCCGGCATCACTGTGAACGACTGATGATTACTCTCTGGGAACGGTTTTCCAACCAGTTATGCACCCACCTTATAGAGGCTCCATCTAGGTTGTATTTCCCTAGTTTGTTTATGAGAAGGTCATGCGAGACAGTATCAAAAACCTTACTAAAGTCTAGATCTACCCCATCTACTGCTTTCCTCCCATCTATAAGGCTTGTTACTCTGTCAAAGAAAGCTATCAGGTTGGTTTGGCACGATTTGTTCTTGACAAATGCATGCTGACTGTTTATCACATTATTATCTTCTAGGTGTTTGCAAATTGATTTCGTAATTGTTTACTCCATTATCTTTCCAGGTACAGAAGTTAAGCCGACTGGTCTGTAATTCCCCGGGTTGTCCTTATTTCCCTTTTTATAGATAGGCACTATATTTGCCCTTTTCCAGTCTTCTGGAATGTCTCCTGTCGTCCATGATTTTTCAAAGATGATTGCTAATGGCTCAGATTTCTCCTCAGTCATCAGGCCCTGGTGAATTGAAGACATCTAACTTGTCTAAGTAATTTTTGACTTGTTCTTTCCCTATTTTAGATTCTGATCCTACCTCATTTTCACTGGCATTCACTATGTTAGATGTCCATTCGCCACCAACCTTCTTGGTGAAAACCGAAACAAGTCATTAAGCACCTCTGCCATTTCCACGTTTTCTGTTATTGTCTTTCTCCCCTCATTGAGTAACAGGCCTACTCTGTCCTTGGTCTTCCTCTTGCTTCTAATGTAGAATTGTAGATGTAATTTGTAGAATGTTTTCTTGTTTCCATTTATGTCCCTAGCTAGTTTAATCTTGTTTTGTGCCTTGGCTTTTCTAATTTTGTCCCTACATACTTGTGGTGTTTGTTTATAGTCATCTTTTTGTAATTTGACCGGATTTCCTCATTTTGTAGGACTCTTTTTTGAGGTTTAGATCATTGAAGATCTCCCGGTTAAGCCAGGGTGGTCTCTTGCCATACTTCCTATCTTCCCTACGCAGTGGGATAGTTTGCTCTTGTACCCTTAATAATGTCTCTTTGAAAAACTGCCAACTGTTTTCAATTGGTTTTTGCCTTAGACTTGCTTCCCATGGGATTTTACCTAACAACTCCGAGTTTGCTAAAGTCTGCCTTCTTGAAATCCATTGTCTTTATTGTGCTGTTCTCCCTCCTACCATTTCTTAGAATCATGAACTCTACCATTTCATGATCACTTTCACTCAAGTTGCCTTCCGGTTTCAAATTCTCAACCAGTTCCGCCCTATTTGTCAAAATCAAATCTAGAACAGCCTCCCCCAAGTAGCTTACTCCACCTTTTGAAATAAAAAAAAGTCTCCAATACATTCCAAGAACTTGTTCGATAATCTATGCTCTGCTGTGTTATTTTCCGAACAGATGTCTGGGTAGTTTGTCCCCCATCACCACCAAGTCCTGTGATCTGGATGAGTTGTTTTAAAAAGAAAAGAAAAAAAAGCCTCATCCACCTCTTCTTCCTGGTCTGTAGTAGACCCCTACCATGACATCACCCGGGTTTTTTTTACCCCTTTTATCCTTAGCCAGAGACTTTCAACAAGTCTCTCTTATTTCTATCTCAACCTCAGTCCAAGTGTATACATTTTAATATACAAGACAACACCTCCTCTCTTATAACCTCATAACAGTAATACACTGTTAAGAAATAATTCATAATGTTTTATTTGCAGAGGACTTTTAAAAGTTGGTTACTTGCTGCTTTTTATAGCTGTTCTGATTTTTTTTTTTTTTTTTTTTTTTTTTTTAAATACAGGTCTTTGCTATGTAATAGTCATACGTTTTAATGACTTCCCAGTGGCTTTGTAAGCATATCAAGTTTTGCACATGGATTTAATTAAAGATGTAGAGTATGAAAATCCATCCCTGTGTTACTTCTCATACCCAGTGTTCCGTATATAAAGTTTTTCTTCCAAAAATGTCTTTCTTTTTGTCTGAGACAAGGTGGATGAGGTAATATCTTTTACTGGGCCAACTTCTGTTGGTGAGAAGAGACAAGCTTTTGAGCTACACAGAACTCTTCCTCAGGTCTGGGAAAGGTACTCCTTTTTCTCTTTGTCCACATAATCCCAAACGTCAAATAATATATAAGTGCTGAGAAAATACTTTGCAATTCCTCACTTCATCTCTAGAGGCCAGGAGTTCTCAAACTTTTGTTCTGTGTATCACTGATCTGCCGAGAGGTGATGGGGCACATGATACTGGCCCTTCCTGTGTCCTGCTGCTTAACTGAATGAAAATAGTTTTAAAAATAAATAAATATTTTGATTACATAGAAAAAGAAATTATTGTTGGTACAGTTAGGTATCATAAGTTTCTCTTCAGAAGTGGAAAACTCTGAAAATGTTGGAGAACCCCTTCAGTAAGCCTTATTTTGAGGACAGGATGGCTTTTGGAGGCACATCTTGGGTATCTGTAATGAGGAAAAAAATTTTTACCCAGAAGCTAGAAAAAAAAACTTGTAAAGCCACTTTACCTTCATTTTCTCTTGCCTCCATGCAATCTTTTCTTACCAAATACCTGAAAAGCAACCCTCTCCAAATTATTTAGAGGGCTAGCCTACATAATACAGTACAATCATTAAAGCAGGGCTAGGCAAACTTTTTGGCCTGAGGATCACATCAGGGAATAGAAATTTTATAGCGGGCCATGAATGCCCACAAAACTGGGGTTGGGTTCTGGTTGGGGGTGCAGGCTCTGGGATGGGGCTGCAGATGAGGAGTTTGGGGTGTAGGGAGGTGCTCTGGCTGGAACCGAGGGGTTCAGAGGGCAGGAGAGGAATCAGGGCTGAGGCAGTGGGGTGGGGTGTGGGGAGAGGCTCATGGGTGCAGGCTCCGAGCGGTGCTTACCTCAAGTGACTCCCGGAAGCAGTGGCATGTCCTTTCTACTCCTATGCGGAGGCGTGTCCAGGTGTCTCTGCACGCTGCCTCATCTGCAGGCACCGCCCCTACAGCTCCCATTAGAGCACCGTAGGGGGACATTGGAATGTGTAGGAGCCGGAGTGGGGCCATCCCGCGGCTTCCGGGAGCTGCATGGTGCGGCCCTGACCCTGCGCCCTGGCTGGAGCACTAGAGTGGGTCCGGGCCGTGTGGTGCAACCCCTGGACAGAGCTCGCGGGCCAGCTTAAAACAGCTCTTGGGCCTTAGTTTGTCCATCCCCGCATTAGGGAAACCATCTATACTCTTCTTTGGTATTAAGAGTGACAGTTATGCAGATTATTTTTTAAACTTTTTCCGCTGCCTAGTTGGGGAGGTTGAAAAATATTTTGAGATTAATTCATAAACTAGATGCTATGTGTGTCTTTCATTTTTGATTATATAATGTTTTTATTCTTTAATTGAAATATTTCTTCATGGTTTGTAAAAAATATTAAATATATGGTGATCGATACTGACTATTTGCAGCTTTAAAATAAGGAGACTGCCTTACCCTGTATATGTGATTGTTTCAGGGAATACCTTGGAAACCTTTAGTTATAGGATTGATACAAGATTTGTCTACTGAATTCCAGAAGCATTTCTGGACCCCATGACCTTAGAGTGCTATTGCAATAAGCTTGAACAATACATTAATCCTATACCCTGCCTGTGCTTTCCTCAGACTCTACTTTTTTTTTGTTGTGTTCCCACTTCACTTTTGTATTTAAGACTATAGCTTTGTAATATAAAGGGAAGCAGAAAGACACATTTTGGAAAATAACTCCAAATCAAGTCTTCACTTAGAGGTTTTGTGGTTATAGCAAAATCCTCCTTGTATATAAATAGCATCTACTGGCAAAAGAATGTTTTAGCTTTTATAGCTAATCTGGTTCTGCAAGCAAAATAAGTTATGGCAAAAGCACTCTTTTACTGGTATAACTGCATCTACACTAGGGCTTTTTCTAGCATAGCTATATGGTATCTAACATAGCTATGCTAAGAAAACTTTTAAGTGTAGATGCTTTGGCTGGTTCTGAAATTTACTTATGTTCCTTCAAGAAGGAAGGGGTGAAGTGGGCCCTAAATTAGATACAGATGGAATTTCATGTTGTCTTGTTAGGGGTTTTTTTGTTTTTTTGTTTTTTTAATGCCAGTCTGGATTTTCTCTCACTTGTAAGGTGGTGATCAGCAGAACTATCTAAAAATTCTTCTGGCCTAATAAAATCATAAATTGCTTTTCTAATGCTTCAACAGAATCAGAACATTGAACTTGTGGTAATTGATAGAATAATCTCAAGATCTCTCTGTTCTAGTGCAATCTTTGGAATCCTCAATGGGAGAAACTGCATCCAAAGATGTTCTTGCAAAAAAATCTTTGACATCTGTCTCAGTTCATAATCTGTTTTAGACATTATAACTGTCTAAGAACCTGAAATTAGATCCCTATATCAAAACCAATATCTCTCTCAGTAAGAAGAGATGCAAAGCCTCTGATCTATGAAAAAACAGTTTAAAAAAGCAGTTAAACATTTACTTTTTGTTTATATCATGTGAAACTTGAAGTTGAAAAATCTTCATTGTGTTTTAGAACAAGATTCCTAGTACAAACAAGGCTTTATATTATCCGATATGCTGAGACAATTCTAGCCTTTCTGTTCTTAACCTGGGAGCCTACACCTTATGACTGGATTATATTCCTCCTTTCCAATAAGTGTCTTACAAGTACTTGCTAAGCCTCCCCATTTCTGGAGACTACAGAGCTAGTTCGTAAGTGGGGGAAAAGGTTGAATATACTTCTAATTGTAGCTCTGATAAGGATATCTTCATTAGGTCCACATTCCCTCTCCTTGAAAGTTAGGATCCATTTATGTATAGATAATACGGAATTTATCCAAAAGGGAAAAAAATCCATATACCTCACATTAACTTAATCTAGCTTTTGACTGCTGCCTCTGGATCAAAACATCTGGAAGCAATTAAGCCACTCCTCATTTCATATGTGATCTGAATGGAAGATAAATGGCCAAAGACATGAGGATAATAAGTGCCTTATGAAAACTATTGGAAACAATGCATTCTACAGGTAGCATTGTGGGTTTTCCTCTTTGAATATGTATTGTAGCTTTAATATGGGACTTTGTTATGAAACTCTAGTTATTAAGTGTTTGTATCCTTTAATGAATTCCATTTAAAATTCTTTTTTCCTTCATTCTCAGTTTGTCATGCTGCTGCTGAGTTCAAATTAATATAGGTAAACCCCAATAATAACTTTTACAAAAGTCTTGATAATCTCGAAGCTTGTATAATCAGTTTTTAATAATAATTAATGTACCTGCAAGTTTTAGATAACATGTAAACTCAAGGTACCTATAGTTATAAGTATTGCTAACCCTCATTACCACTGGTCTGCTGAAATATTACTTTGGATATTTTCTTTTTTAGTGTATGCCGAGAATATTTTCAAAATGGCGGAAAGAGAAAAGCACTTGAAAAAGATGAGAAAAGAGCAGTTGTTGCATCTAAGACCACTTCAGCCTTAAATGTTCTCCAGAATCCCAAAATTGAAGAACCCTTATCCAACTTCAGCTTTACAAATCATGAAACCATATCAGAGGAGTAAGTTGTAACTTTTTGCTATAATAAAAAAAAGTTTGCAAAAGAGAAGTTTTTCCCAGTCGTATAACATTGACTTCTGTGAAATTGCATTGCCCTAATGTATTTCCAATGCAACTTTTTATAGTTTTTAAAAAAGGAAAGAAAGTTTTTTAAAAAAAAAAGCAAGTATATATTAATATGCTTCAGAAAATATTTGTATCATCACATTTTTTGGAAGCTAATGTTACAAAAATAGTGGCCCATAATTTATTCTGAGATTGACAATAGTCTTTTTTTATTTTAAGGAAAAACTCTCATCACTTGTGGAACACTTCTATCTTGTTAATGTTCTTGGTGTGATTTATAATACAATTTGGGTTTGGACAAAGGGAACATTTAAGAGGAAAGTGCTTCAGTGGGAAACTGCTGAGTATTTAGCACTCTTGAAACTCAATCCACTTTGCCTAAATATGGACTGGGTGCCTAAGATTACGCTCCTTTTACCAAAAAAAATGGGCAAAGTTCTTTGACATTACCTGTGTACTTCCAAATGACTTCTTAAAGTCTAACTTTTTTGGAACTTCTTGGTTTCCTGCGTTATTTATTTTTAAAAGTACATAAATAAATAACAAATGCATTACTTTTCTAAGGTATTTTTCCCTCAATATTCTGACTTGTTTTCAACCTTAACTCAAATTAATTTTTTTTTAAACTTTTGGTCCTAGAATAGCACTAACTTTTGTACCTTTTATTATAGTTTAAAATTTCTGCCACCTTATTATAATGGGAAGACATTCATACTGTACAACAAGTAGAGTAGAGTAATGAGACTACATAAATATACTCATTCAATTTTAATATGCTTTTAAAAATAAAATTAGTCAATTTAATTTATGTTCTTAAATTCATGGGTCAACTCTTATGACTGCTTAGCTGCCACAGTATTTTGTTAGCAGTTTCAGGAGCGTTTCTAGATCTTGCTTCTATGCCATATCTTCTGTGAACAAGTTGTATGTATTATTAATTAGGGAAATGAAGGGCAGGTTGGTAATGTTAATGAATATCTTGTGTCCACATCAGTTAGTATCTTTGTGCCTTTAACTCTGTTAGAATAACTTGTACATGCCCTAAGTGTCTCTGTACAAAATGGCTAGAAACAAAACAGAAAACAATTTGTTCTCTAATATTATTTTGCATTATGGAGATGTGCAGTATCCACTACATAATTGAGGTTGCAACCTGAGTTCCCATCAGAACCCTGATTTCTCTCCCCTTCTTCACTCCTCCCCCAAATTCAAACTAAGAATTATTCTCTTCAAAATTTTGTTTACTCTGTCTGAGTTACACTTGCTCATCAGTAGAAAATAAGTTAGTCAAGGAGTTAATACAGTATAGCATATAAAATGAAGAGATGTTCACCTAACTTAAAAAAAAAATCAAGTAGAAATGAATCCTGGTTCATTGTATTTATCTATTAAATCCAGTGAACAGGGCCAAAGATTAGGTGGTTAGACACTTAACTTCTAAATAACAGTTTAAATCAGTGGTTTTCAAACTTTTTGTACTGGTGACCCCTTTCACATAGCAAGCCTCTGAGAGCGACCCCCCCCTTATAAATGAAAACACTTGTGTGTATGTTTAACACCATTATAAATGCTGGAGGCAAAGCGGGGTTTGAGGTGGAGGCTGACAGCTTGCAAACCCCCCTCCCCCCATGTAATAACCTTGTGACCCCCTGAGATCAAGTTTGAGAACCCCTGGTTTAAACAGTAATATTGGCAGGTGACTTTTTTTGGGGGGGTGAACAAGTTAACTGTTGACTCTTTATCAGCTCCAGAGACAGACTAGAAAGCAGGAGGAGATGGGTCCCTCTCCAATTTTCCTGCATAGGTTTTGGGATGGAAGAGGTGTGAACCCCTGCTCTAGTCCACTCTTCCCAGGGCCCCTGCTCTGTTCTGTCTCCTATTGTGCAGCAGTGTGTGCATGCATAATATTTAAGGTCAGTAAGAATAGAATCTTGCATATATTAAGAGGTTTTCCTGGTGTTGAGGTGCTAGAAAGAACAGGAGGCTTGATTTAGTATCTGAATTAAAGGCTGTTTAATAATGTGGATGTTAAATGAGACCATACCTACTTGTATCATCTCCTTGATGCTCCCTACATCTAGCTAGATGCATAGTTGTTTGTCATTACTTTTTTCTTACGGAGTGATTTTTTTTCTGTCTTCATATCGCACACAATTGCATTTCCATTTGTGAGGATACTATATGAGTTGCTTCTGTCTTTGTCCATCAGAGCTGCAGGTAGTTAATGCATAAGAATTCAGGATTCAGTGCTTGAAATCATGTGGCTCGTAAATTATAAGAAAAGCACTTTACCAGGGAAAGTCCCTCTTACCAGCATTTTGAGTGGTAATAGTAGAGGCAAACCTAAGAACAGTGGGAGTTCAGCTAGACAAAATACTTCAATTATGCGGTCACAACAAAATATCAACTTCCTGTAATTATGCACAATAGATAATCGCACACAGATCCAGCACACAGTTTTTGAACACCCAGCGGTACCAAGCCAGCCAGTACAACTTATCTGAACAGGCAGTTTGGCGGGATAATGGGAACAAGAGGCACCAGTCTGAATCAATGGTCCATGACACTATTAAGCTGAGTAGAAAGTTGCATATACTCTGTGATCGTCAGCTTTGCACTTAGGTGACCTCGGTGTGACAAATTAAGCAGGTGACTGTGCAGAGAGAATTAAGCTTGAAGGTATGTGTACAGTGGGTACATTTAAGGTTTCTAATGATTAGAGAGAGGAGCAGTTCTAAGTATAATAAATATAAGAATCTCAATTTGTGAGGTTCTTTCAAAAATGACGAAACTTGAGTACGAGCACTGTATTCTGAGGTAACGGAATGCAGCTGCAGACATCCTGTTGTGGGAAGTTTTAGAAGGCTGCCTGGATCGAAACTGCAATGACAGGTCAATTGGGTTTAAAATATGGTTCTGAGCTATCAGAGTAAAAATATCTCCCTAAACAGGCCCTGCGCGTTGAGTCAGGCCTGCTGATTCAGGGTTTTGCTACTTACTTTTTACAGCTGTTAGCTCGGCAGACCCACTAAGGCTAGGGAAGAGTGGGATGGATTCTTCTGCTTCATGAATCAACAAAGTTCCTACTGTAAAATTTTTATTATCGGTGATACGTGTGTTGGAAAGAGTTTTGCTAAGATTCCATGTTCAGAGTCTCTTCTCCCTTGCAAACAGAAGGAAGACTTAGGGCAGGGGTTCTCAAACTGGGGTTGGGACCCCTCAAAGGGTCGCGAGGTTATTACATGGGGGATCGTGAGCGGTCAGCCTCCACCCCAAACCCCACTTTGCATCCAGCATTTATAATGGTGTTAAATATATAAAAGTGTTTTTAATTTATAAGGGAGGCGATCGCACTCAGAGGCTTGTTATTTGAAAGGGTCACCAGTACAAAAGTTTGAGAACCACTGACTTAGGGGGTAGGGAGGAAGGTAACACTGAGAAGACCACATTAATTGACACAACTAGAAGTCAAGTAGCAACAAGCAATAAGGGGAGGGAAAACTACTCTTCCGCTTCCGTTTAGATTTTATATGTTTTATATGTAGCACTTAAAGGATGTTAAATGCTTTTCTGATTTTATTTGTATGTTCAATGGGAAAACACTTCAGTAACAATGACAAAGTTGTTTGGTGTATGTTCTCCTGCAGAACGGCGAATTGAGCAAAACTCAAACTTCTGAAAATTAGGAAATGCATGGTTAAGGTTGCCCTGCACATAGATGAACATGATTTGTTAGGTAACAGTCAACATGTTTTTTGTAAAGGGAAATCATGCCCCACCAATCTACTAGAATTCTTTAAGGGGTCAACAAGCATGTGGACAAGGGGGATCCAGTGGAGATAGTGCATTTAGATTTTCAGAAAGCCTTTAACAAGGTCCCTCACCAAAGGGTCTTAAGCAAAGTAAGCAGTAATGGGATAAGAGAGAAGGTCCTCTCATGGATTGGTAATTGGTTAAAAGATAGGAAAACAAGGGTAGGAATAAATGGTCAGTTTTCAGAATGGAGCAAGGTAAAAAGCAATGTGCCCCAGCAGTCTGTTCTGGATCAAGTCCCATTCAGCGTATTCATAAATGATCTGGAAAAGGGTAAACAGTGACCACAGCAAAATTTGCACGAGGTGGCAAAATTTGCACGAGGTGGCAAAATTTGCACGAGGTGGCAAAATTTGCAGATGATTCAAAACTACTCAAGATTGTTAAGTCCCAGGCAGACTGCAAAGAGGTACAAAAGGATCTCTCAAAACTGGGTGACTGGGCAACAAAATGGCAGATGAAATTCAATGGTGATAAATGCAAAGTAATGCACATTGGAAAGCATAATCCCAACTATACATATAAAATGATGGGGTCTAAATTAGCTGCTACCACTCAAGAAAGAGATCTTGGCATCATTATGGATAGTTCTCTGAAAACATCCGCTCAATGTGCAGCGGCAGTCAAAAAAGCTAAAACAGAATGCTGGGAATAATTAAGAAAGGGATAGATAATAAGAGAGAAAATATCATGTTGACTCTATATAAATCCATGGTACGCCCACCTCTTGAATACTGCGTGCAGATGTGGTCGCTCCATCTCAAAAAATATATGATGGAATTGGGAAAAGTTCAGAAAAGGACAACAAAAATTATTAGGGGTATGGAGTGTCTGTCATATGAGGAGAGATTCATAAGACTGGGACTTTTAAGCTTGGAAAAAAGACGACTAAGGGGGGCATATGACAGAGGTCTAAAAAATCATGACCGGTGTGGCGAAAGTAAATAAGGAAGTGTTATTTACTACTCATAACAAGAACTAAGGGTCACTGTCATAAATATAAAGGGAAGGGTAAACCCCTTTGAAATCCCTCCTGGCCAGGGGAAAGCTCCTCTCACCTGTAAAGGGTTAAGAAGCTAAAGGTAACCTCACTGGCACCTGACCAAAATGACCAATGAGGAGACAAGATACTTTCAAAAGCTGGGAGGAGGGAGAGAAACAAAGGGTCTGTGTGTCTGTCTACATTCTGTCTTTGTCGGGGATAGACCAGGAATGGAGTCTTAGAACTTTTAGTAAGTAATCTAGCTAGGTACGTGTTAAATTATGATTTCTTTAAATGGCTGAGAAAAGAACTGTGCTGAATAGAATAACTATTTCTGTCTGTGTATCTTTTTTGTAACTTAAGGTTTTGCCTAGAGGGGTTCTCTATGTTTTTGAATCTAATTACCCTGTAAAGTATCTACCATCCTGATTTTACAGGGGGGATTTCTTTATTTCTATTTACTTCTATTTTTATTAAAAGTCTTCTTGTAAGAAAACTGAATGCTTTTTCATTGTTCTCAGATCCAAGGGTTTGGGTCTGTGGTCACCTATGCAAATTGGTGAGGCTTTTTATCCAACATTTCCCAGAAAAGGGGGGGGTGCAAGTGTTGGGAGGATTGTTCATTGTTCTTAAGATCCAAGGGTCTGGGTCTGTAGTCACCTAGGCAAATTGGTGAGGCTTTTTACCAAACCTTGTCCAGGAAGTGGGGTGCAAGGTTTTGGGAAGTGTTTTGGGGGGAAAGACGCGTCCAAACAGCTCTTCCCCAGTAACCAGTATTAGTTTGGTGGTGGTAGCGGCCAATCCAAGGACAAAGGGTGGAATATTTTGTACCTTGGGGAAGTTTTGACCTAAGCTGGTAAAGATAAGCTAGGAGGTTTTTCATGCAGGTCCCCACATCTGTACCCTAGAGTTCAGAGTGGGGGAGGAACCTTGACAGTCACCAAATAAAATTAATAGGCAGCAGGTTTAAAACAAACAAAAGGAAGTATTTCACACAACACACAGTCAACCTGTAGAACTTTTTGCCAGAGGATGTTGTGAAGGCCAGGACTCTTAACAGGGTTAAAAAAAGTCGATAAATTCATGGAGGATAGGTTCATCAATGGCTATTAGCCAGGATGGGCAGGAATGGTGTCCCTAGCCTCTGTTTGCCAGAAGCTGGGAATGAGCTACAGGGGATGGATCACTTGATGGTTACCTGTTCTGTTCATTCCCTCTAGGGCACCAGCCACTGTCAGAAGACAGGATACTGGGATAGATAGATCTTTGGTCTGACCCCGTGTGGCCATTCTTATGGACCGGTCATGGGCCGTAAACAAAAATTAATGGGCCCGTGACCTGTCCATGACTTTTACTAAAAATACCTGCTATGACCAAAACTTGGGCAGGGGGACTCTGGGTGCTCTGGGCGGGTGCCTGGTCCAGGGGGTGGGGAGGGAGGGAGCTGTGGCGTGCAGCCTGGGACCCCTGCTCGTGCTGAGGGGGGAAGGTTGGTGGGGCTGGCAGGGGCTTCCTACCCAGCTCCATGTCCCTGCAGCTCCAAGGCTGCAGGGGCCATGGCAGGGGCTCAGCCTATGCTGCTCCTGCCACAACCACCGGCTGCCACAGCTCCTATTGGCCAGGAATCGCAGCCAATAGGAGCTGCAGGGGCAGGATCCATGGGCAGTGCATGGCATGGAGACCTCTCTTCACCCCTCCACCGCAAGGGGGATCATGCCAGTGGGAGCTGGGGAGCCCCCCACCCTGAGGTAAGCGCCTCCCTGCACTCCCCAACCCCCTCCCACACACCCAAACTGCTGCTGCTTGCCCGGGGGCTGCCCGGCTCGGGCAGCCCCTGAGCCAGCACTAGCCGCTACAGAGGTCACGGAAAGTCATAGAATCCATGACCTTCCTGGCAGACTCAAGTTGCAGTGGGGGAGGTTTAGATTGGATATTAGGAAAAACTTTTTCACTAAGAGGGTGGTGAAACACTGGAATGCGTTACCTAGGGAGGTGGTAGAATCTCCTTCCTTAGAGGTTTTTAAGGTCAGGCTTGACAAAGCCCTGGCTGGGATGATTTAACTGGGAATTGGTCCTGCTTTGAGCAGGGGGTTGGACTAGATGACCTTCTGGGGTCCCTTCCAACCCTGAGATTCTATGATTCTATGACTCACAATCTTAGTTATGTTAACTGAAGGGTGAGTTCACATCAATCTTAATGAGGTCTCTGATATACCCAGCCATTAGAACCTCTCAGTCTAACAGTACAAGGCAGCAGAAGGAAACTTTTTTGTATGGGTTTTTTTGGGAGAGGGTACTCAGTAACTTGGGAACTCCTTGGTCATATGTCCCCAAATCTGGATCACTAATGCTATCCCGTTCCCCTATGTGTCACACCAAATACTGAAGCAATCCAATTAACTGATCAGATTTTAGAGCATGTAAGAGTTGAGGTTTAAACCATATCAAATGGCAGGAATGGAAATCCTCTAGCTTTTTTTTATTGGCATATTTGCACTGTAAAAAGTGAGTATTTTTATAAATACTGTTTAGTTTGGGTCCCCCAAAGTTTTAGTGGGTGCCATACACTGCCTTGGGTAAAAGTCCACAGATTGAGACAGTTTTGACCCACATCACATCAACAGTTTGATCTCAAGCTCTGGGCAAAAAACCCCACCTGGAAACTTTTTGAAAAATGGCTATGGGGAGCATGTATCTCTGCAACCCCTAACTCAAAATACCCCAAATTTGGGTCATCTACCCTACCGTGCATCCTCTTGAGGCACATCAAATTTCAAAGGAATCCAGCCAAGCATGTCTATTTTAGAATACCTAAAGAGTTACGGGTGTGCTTTCTGGGGGAAGAGTTGAGCATATTTTCAACAACATACACCGTATCTGCACATGCTGCCGCTGATTTGAATCTCTTATCAGACATGTTAAGTGTTAATGACTTTGCACTTTATCAGTGACTGAAGTACAGCTATAATTTTTTAAAAAGTTTTTATAAACATTGGAGTATTCATTCTCCCTGCTAGCTGTTTTTGTGTATTGTGGCTATACATTGTTAATCTTCTGGCATATAAATGTGCATTGTATGAAGACAAGAAAATGGATAACTAAACCCAGCCTCACTGAAGCACTAATGGGCAGAAGAGAAGGATTTTTGGATGGTGGGTCATTAGAATGCTTGTGATGAGGAAACTTATATTTGGTAATTTAAAACAATCTTTCAAGTTTAAAAGCTTCCTCTTTCCCTACCTAGCTTGAGCACTGAAAAATATGAACATTTGTGCATGTAGAAATGCACTGATTATGGTAACCAAGCAAGAGCAGCTAAGAGTGATAACCAATGGAGATTATAAACTGAAACATGTAGGATAAATTCTTATCACTGGAATGTGAAAGCAGATTTGTTTATTTGTACAGAGATTTTTAGAGCAAGGCCTGAGTCTCTCTATTAATAAAATGGGGGAAAATACTAGATGGAGTATCATGGTCTGACCCACCCTGAAGGCCTGAACTCAAAATGCAAAAAAAAGAAAAGAAAAAGTTGACAAACATTCCAGGCCTCCTTAATACCCAGTAATGAAACAAGGACAAAAGTCTTCTTCCCTGCTATTTTGTTTCTTTGCAGGTCCCCTATAACCAAGTTCTTTGGCAATGAATTACCTTTTAGTTTTTAGAAAGCATTTCCTTCTAATACAGAATATTTTTCACTGTGACAACACGTGACCTGAAGATTATAGTTCTTGAAATATAAAACAATTAACCCGAGTCCATAATCTCCTTTGATCGCCAAGTGGTTCAGCTGGTAGTTTACAAATGTAGCTGTTTGCACTAACAAAGTTTGCAGCCTCTTCGAAAACTGTCAGCTGGTCTGCTCTTGTTCAGATGCTGAGGAGGCTTAGTGCACTGGGGCATGAAGTGGAAGAGAGCTGCTTCCTCATCCACACCTTTTAAGGAGATATACATCCAGGAGATCCTGATAGTGCTCTATCAGTTTGACTTGTATGTCTGTAGGGAAGAGTGGGAGATGAAAGGAGAACCCTGACAGTTCCTCCTTAATGTTATTGCTGATATCATATTAATGACATTGAATCTAGGAACAGAATCTTGAAGGACGGGAGCGGGGAGAGAGAAATGATCATTAGAAGCAAAAATATTAAGATTGGATTTCTGATTTCTTGTGATAGATGAGATGGAGGAGGATTATGAAAGATCACAATGACCAATAATCAGTCTACATTCTGAAGACTTATATTACAAGCAACACTTTCATTTTTTTAAAATGTTGTGTCTCCATCAGGCCTCTGGCTCATGTGAGAATCTTTAGTCCCATTATATGAAAGATTGTGCAGAACCATTGTTCTCCGTCACACAATAGAGCCTGAAAGTTTTGACTGGAAAATTCTACAGAACACTTAGAGGATGAGGTGCTGTATTCAACAAAATTATCACCTATCACCAACTTCTCCATACCCAGGAGCGGTTTCCCTCCTCACTAAGCAACATATGTTGAATATCAACTGTACATCATTCTCCGTTTCTGCCTAGAGAGAATGCTGTGTGCTCACCCCTTAATCTGCATAAAGCTTCAAAAGATGATGAATCGACACTAACTAATAGCCAGTTATTATACTGTAATAGCCAAGGGGGTTCTCCAGGTGTTCTTAAGAAAAGGAGAACAAACAAATTATTCAGTGGTATCTCTGCCCCTAAAGATGAAGCTTAAATATGTGAAAATGCAATTTAATTCATTTCACTTTTGATTCTGTCATAGAATGTTAAAGGTCAGTGAATACATGAGCTATATAGAATAAGGGTACGTCTTCACTACTCGCCGTATTGGAGGGTAGTGATCGATCTATCAGGGATCGATTTATTGCGTCTCATCTAGACGCGATAAATCAATCCCTGAATCGACGCCTGTATTCCACCTCGGTGGGAGGAGTAAGCGGAGTCGATGGGGGAGCCGCCATGGTCGACTTGCCACAGTGAGGATGGCCAGGTAAGTCAAACTAAAGTACTTTGACTTGAGTTATGCTAATAGCATAGCTGAAGTTGCGTATTTTAGTTCATAAACCGCCCCCACCAGTGTAGCCCAAACCTAAGTTATTTACATTCTTTACAATGGAGCAAATGCTGATATTTATATTTGTCCAAATATAGTTGGTTTCAGATTCTGTTGTGCAGAAAAGCTCTTTGGTTTTAGTTTAGGCAGCAGGTAGACAGGACATTTTCTTCATTTGGATTAGTTCATTCAAAGTTGAGAAACTGAATGGGAGTTGGAAAAGCTGGAAAGCTTACTTTTCCAATAAAAAAAAGAGGTGGAAGAGGATGAGAACTACTAATTCTAAAAATTTGAAGGAAACTGGGTCAGATTTTTAAAGATATTTAGGCACCTGAAAATGCAGATAGCTACCTAATCTGTTTAGGTGCTTTTTGGGGGAGGGGGAGAAGGACTCAAACTAGAAACCTATCTTCATCTTTAAGTACATAAAGACCCTTGAAAATCCTTCCCATGACTACCAGAAACAGTCAATTCATCAACTATTGTTAATATTTCTTTAATCAGTTTTAAATGCAAAATGTATTTTGATTAAATTTATTTTTTCTTATGTATTCAGCACATGTTAAAAGGTACTTGTGTTTAACAAGAAGCCATTTTAAAAAATCAAACCTAGCTGCAAACCCATCTGACTTAGGCCTGGGCTATGCTAGGGAGGGGGTTCGAACTAAGATACACAACTTCAGCTACGCTATTTGCGTAGCTGAAGTCCAAGTATCTTAGTTCGACTTACCTGGCCATCCTCATGGTGGCAAGTCGACCGCGGTGGCTCCCCCGTTGACTCCGTTTACTCCTCCTGCTGAGGTGGAGTACAGGTGTCGATTCGGGGATTGATCTATTGCGTCTAGACAAGACGTGATAAGTCGATCCCCGATCGATCACTGCCCGCTGATCCGGCGGGTAGTGAAGATGTACCCTCAGATACTTAATGAGGTACCTGACATTGTGACGTATTTATAAACTTGAGTTGACCTCAGAAAAGAATGTTTTCCCTCTGATTCTGTATATAATTTTTAAAAAGCAGCACCCTTTAACTCATTAAAATTTGAGGAAGTCTCATTGATACAGCATACTTTATTTAAACGATTTTAATAGATTCTAGTAACTTGAGGCCTTAATATAACTTCAAATTTAATTTTAAATAGTTTATTTGAGAAAATGTATTTAAATACAAAATCTGATTTTAATCTTAATTTTAATCTTTAATCTTTAATTTAATTTTAAATTTAATCAGTTTTGTTATATAGGAGAACAAAAAAAATCTTAATATCAGAGGTGTTTGTGTGTCTGCATGTCTGTCAGTATTTTGTGGGAGAGCACTTTATTTTTGTGGAAATTTCTCACCAACTGAGAATTTGTCACTTTCATTTTGGAGTGAATTTTTATCATCTAGCCATTGAAGCCAATGGAAAGTTTCATAGGGCCTTAACTGATGGGACCATGTGTAGTATTAATTCTGTTTTAAAATCTTGTTCTTGGAGTCCTGCAATACTAATCATACTGGCAACAGTTGCAGCCAAAAAAAAAAAGTCTAGAGGCTCTTGATAAATCCACAGTTCTGTAGGATTAGTAACTGACGTGCTGTTGTGACATGACTAAAGTTGCTGCTGTTACAGAATTGAACCCTTCTCGTATTGTAGATACTTGCAGGGGAAAAAGCTGACAGATGCTATAGTGATTCTTACTGACATGCTGGATAGATAGAAAATACTTTTAAATGACTGAGAATTCATCATGATTTTGGTCCGCTGGGATGCTACTAATATTAAAATTGATTTGCTGTATCTCATTTCTCAGATCTTTTACAGGCATTTTTAAGGAATGTATGCATCGTCTAAAAAATGAACGGTAGTTTACATTCCATAATTTAGTTAAACTGCACTAGTTGCAGTTTATCTGTACCTCATGTTTTACTGTATTTTCTAATAATTTTAGAAGTAAACTTTTATGAACTAGTGCCCAGGGGAACTTATTTCAATACTTGTAAAAATACTGAACTTGTTAAAATTCTGCCTTAAAAACAGCTTAAATTTCAATCTGGATCTGATGCAGATAACATCACATACAGGCATGAAGCATTATATGGTGCTGCAGTGGTTCTTTTCATGTGTGGCACTCCCAGATATTCCCAGTGCACCTGGGTGTAGTGTTAAAAATGTAATGGAAAATCATACTGTGTGCATAGTACGTACTTTTTGAAACCATAACTTTATTACCAAATCAAATTTCTTCAAACATGTTAGACTTTTCTCACTGAGAATTAAGTACTGCACCTGGAAAGCTTAGTTTTAAAATCATCCTACAGTTTTTGGTTCATGTAGTACCTGAGCAATATTCTTTACATATTGTGGCAGAACTCCAACCTTGTCCCCGTGGGTCCTGCGCTTCATGCTAGGTTCAGAGGCTCACTGCAACCCTCCACATAGTCTCTAGGGCCAGGGGTACAGTCTACTGAGCCCTTTTCATCATAAGCCAGCAATGGAGGTTAGTGAGAGAATTCCCACAGTCTTTATTGCTCCTACATGCAGTTGGCCTCATGCAAAAGCAGTTTAGCCTCCTGTTCTGACAGGGGCCTGTTTTCCCATCCCAGGAGGTGTTTCTGTAGTGGTGGGTTGAGGGGAACCCAGGCCCGCCCTCTACTCCAGGTTCCGGCCCAGGGACCCTAATGGTAGCAGCTGTTGGCAGCCAACCTTTTTGATTAAGAAGTTATGAATACAATTATTAAACTTATAGTGAACTAAGTGGACTAAATTTTTCCTAACGTGGGGTACAATAAATGTTACTGTACAAAAATAAAATGGCAGGGATATTTTGTCTGCATGTCTCCACTGGTGCTTCAGAGTTATGATCTATGATCTATAGTTTTCCTCCAAGGTGCTTTTCAGCTTAAAATCAGAATATCAAATGCACCATTCTGTCTTGGTGATGCATTTTTTTCCTTCCTTAGAAAAGGTTGTGCTTCACCTAAATCAGGGGTTGGCAACCTTTCAGAAGTGATGTGCCGAGTCTTCATTTAGTCACTTTAATTTAAGGTTTCACGTGCCGGTATTACATTTTAATGTTTTTTAGAAGGTGTCTCTCTCTATAAATCTATATATTATATAACTAAACTATTGTTGTATTGTAAAAGAAACAAGGTTTTCAAAATGTTTAAGAAGCTTCATTTAAAATTAAATTAAAATGTTGATCTTACGCCGCCAGCCCACTCAGCCCGCTGCTGAGGTGAGGCTGCTGAGCGGGGCCTGCAGCCAGGACCCCGGCTGGCAAGGGGCCGGTAGCCAGAACCCCAGACCGGCAGTGGGCTGAGTGGCTCAGCCCGCTGTCGCTCATGGGTTCCATCCACCGGCTCCTGTCAGCCGGGATCCCAGCTGCCGGACTTGCTCAGCCAGCTGCCGGTCTGGGGTCCCAGCCCTGCCCACATACAGTGAGTACCTGCCTCCTCCCTGGTTCTGGCCATTCTCTTCCTCTCTCTCTGCACTGAGCTGAAGGTGGAAGTGCTCTGAGCAGAGGGCTGGGGGTGAAGGAGCAGGCTGGGGGTTGGGGTGTAGGGTCTGGCCAGGAGCTAGAATGAGGGAGGGGGCTCAGGGTTGGGGCAGGAGGTTTGGGTGTGGAGCGCTTACCTGGGCAGCTTCCATTTGGTGGGAGGGTTGCAGGTGGGAATGTGTGTGGGGGGGAGGTGCTGGAGCTCCCATTTGGTACTCAGGGTGGGGATGTGGGGGGTGCAAGAGTCAGGGCTGAGGGCACTCTCTCTCTCTTGTCCTACCCGCCCTATGAGTCCCAATTTCATCATGGACACCAGGCATACCACTCGCCTGACCCTCACACTCCATGTTTTGGACAGCCATTGTATCAGCTGCCAGCCCCCCACCCTCAATGGCCATATTGAGATCCCAGGTGGGGCCAAGAGACAACAAGTCTCCCAGGCCCCTAGCGTAGCATACCATCCTCCTCCAGCTGCAGCGTCAAAGGGGTTGGAACCTCCTGAACAACTGGTGGAGGAAGTTGAAGCTGAGGCAGAAAAGGAAGACACCCTTCAACTTGTCTTTCATCATCCTCGCCTGATGAGGTGGTGATGCCCTCTCCGCCATCCATGGTGGATGACTTTAAATCATTCCAGGACTTTACTCAGAGGGTGGCAGAAGCCCTGCAAATACAGCTGTATGAAGTGGCAGAGCTTCACCGCAAACTGGTGCACATTCTACACTCTTCCATCTCTGCCAGAGTGGCACTTCTGGATCCTGCCAGAGTTATATGGCAGACCCCAGCATCCATCCTGCCAACATGCAAACAGGTGGACAAAAAGCATTATGTGCCGGTGAAGGGCACCGAATTTTTATTTTCCCACCTACCTCCAAATTCCCTCATTGTGGATGTAGTTAATTGGAGGGGCTGTCAATGCCAGTTTAAACCCACCCCGTATTACCAAGATGGGAAACATATGGACCTGTTTGGTAGAAAAACACATTCATCAGCCACTCTTCAGTTCCAGGAAGCAAATTACCAGGCCTTGTCAGCCACATATGACTACCAGAACTATGTGAAACTAGGTTCCTTTATTGATCAGCTCTTGGACTCCCACAAAGACCAATTTATGGCCACAATTAACAAGGGACAGCTGGTCGTGAAAACATCTCTCCAGTCTACATTAGATTCAGCAGACATGGCTGCATGTTCAATTTCCACGGCCATGGTTATGAGAAGGGCTTCATGGCTGCCTTTGTACAGCTTCCATAAAGAGATCCAAAGCATGGTGGAGGACCTTCCATTTGAGGGAAAGAAGCTGTTCGCCAAAAAGATAGATGCATCCCATCACATGTTGAAGGATTCTTGGGTGACTCTTCAATCCCTAGGGATATACATGCCGGCCTACAAGAGAAAATACAGCCCTCAGCTGCAGTTTAAACCCCAGTCATCACAGTACACATCTCAATACTCATCACAGAGCTCTTATGAACCACAGAGAGAGAAATCTAAGTTCCCCAAGCAAAAGCAATCAGGACCACAACTGACTTAGTTTTAGCCCTCAACTTTGAAGCCACAGTTTTATGTGTTGGTCGAGGCACCTGTAGAATACTCTTCTTGCTATCTTACCCTGGAAAACCCCACTCCTCTTTTCGGAGACTGTTTTACCCTGTTCTGCAGCACCTGGGAACAGATAATCTGCAACAAATGATGGTGTTGGAAATAATCTAGAATACATATGCTATCCACTTCTCCCTTCCCTGTCCCTCTTCAGGGACCCTTCTCACAAGAGTCTAACTACATCAAGAGCTAAGCCATCTCTTCAGTGTAGGAGCTATAGAGCCTATGCTGGTACATCTTGTTACCCATTCTTGGGCCAGCCAAGAAATAACCACAAACAAAGGTGAACTAGAGCAGTACTGAGGGTTGATTTATTGCTTCCCTTATTTGTGCAATTATACTCACAAACAATGCATTTATGCTGACAGGCTGCAGGTGCAGGTGTTGGTTTCGATTTTGCAGTAGAACTTTCTGGTACCAAAGAGAGGTTGGGGACCCATATTGGACCTCTGAGTGCTCAATAGATATGTCAAAGCACAAAAATTCAATCAACGATCATCCCAGCATTAGAAGGAGATTGGTTCTCGGTCCTCAACCTTCAAGATGCATAATTCCACATTTCTTTCATACCAAGTCACAGGCGTTACCTCAGACTCACACTGGGCCAGGACCACACACTTTTGGCTTCTCATTGGACCCCAAGGTCCTCTCGATAGTAGCAGCCCACTTACGCTCTCAGGGCATAATGTTTTATCCTTACCTGGATGATTGCCTTCTCAGGGCACGGTCCTACACAGAGGTCCAACGGGTCACTCAGGTCACATGCAACCTGTTTCTGAATCTGGGTCTACAGATAAACAAACAAAAATTGACCTGTAATACCAGTGCAGATCCTAGATTTCATAGGAGCCGACCAAGACTCCATTCAGGCAAAGGTGGTACTCCCACATCACAGATTTGTCAATCTCTCTTCTTTGATAGAAACAGTGCAATCCAGGCCCCAAATTTCAGCCAAGCATTGCCTCCAGCTTCTGGGACACATGGCCACAGACACATCGGTTATTGCTCATGTCAGACTATGAACGAGATGCCTTCAAGCATGATTCAGTTCAGTTTACAAGCCAAACAGAGACAACATAAATAAACTTATATCAGTGCCCACCAGGGTCAAACTATCCCATAACTGGTGGAAGAACCTGATAGACATCTTTACAAGAATCCCGTTTATTCAATCCTCCCCATCTCTACTCCTGATTAGCGATTCATCCCTTAGAGGATGGGGCGCGCATCTCAGTGGTCACAAAATACAGGACATATGGTCTCTTGTGGAGACATGTCTCCATATCAACCTGCTCAAGTTCCGAGCAGTCAGAAACACGTATGCTCGCTTTCTCCCACTGATTAAGGACAAGCATACAAAGGTCATGACAGACAACATGGCCTGCATGTACTATATAAACCGACAGGGAGGTGCAAGGTCTCGTTCCATAGGTTCTATGCACAGAGAATAAGTGCATCTCCCACAGCATCTTAATATCAGCAGCCTACCTATCAGGAATATACAAAACAGTGGCTGACTATCTCAGCCACAAATTCCCACATGAATGGGAGATAGTTGGCTATTGTACACGACATAGTCTGACAATGAGGGACACCAGTAATAAATTTATTACTGATCAGAACAAGAAATGTCCACTGTACTGCTCCAGGGCAGGAATTGGACGACGCTTCTTGGGAGACACTCTCCTTCCTTGAGTCAAGGGCCTACTTTACACCTTTTTCCCCCCATTCCCTCTATTACCGAAGGTCTTGTTCAAGATAAAAAGGGAACATTATTATTCTGATCACCCTCACCTGTGTCACGCAAACCACTGCAACTGGCATTTTGTCCACCAATGACTCTACTGGTCACTCCTTGCCTCCTGTTTCAGAATGAGGGACGAACCTTCCACCCCAATCTGTGGATCCTGTGCCTCAGCGTGGCTTCTTCATAGATTTGGCACATAGAGATATCTCGCTCTGAGGAGGCACAGGAGCTGCTATTACACGGTAGAAAGAGCACTACTCATTGTACCTACCTCCAGGAATGGAAGAGGTTCCAGATCTGGTGCCAACCCAAGGGTGTCACATCTAATATAGCCACCCTACCGGTGGTCTTAGACTACCTGTTAACCTTAAAGAAATCGGGTCTCTCTATTAACTCCCTGAAGGTTCATTTAGCAGCAATCACAACTTTTTACTGGCAGGTAGAAGGCTATTCAACCTTTTGCCACCCAACTACAAAGAGGTTTCAAAGCAAACCTCTTCCCACAACCCAGGCCCCCCACTCCCAATAGAACCTAAGTCTAGTGTTTAAAAGGGCTGACTAGACCGCCATTTGAACCCATGGCCACTTGTTTACTAACTCACCTTTCCATGAAGATGGTGTTCCTCATTTCCATCACTTCAGCCTTAAGAATAGGGGAGATGAGAGAGCCTTGATGGCATATTCCCCTTTAATGTGTTCTTCTCTGATAAGGTCACACTCAGACCACATCTGAAGTTCACCCCTAAAGTGACTTCTGCATTTCACATGTATCAACTTATTCAGCTTTTAACATGTTATCCCAAACCTCATGAGGACAACAGGAAAGCCATCCTCCATATTCTCGCCGTGAGAAGAGCTGTGGCCTTCTATTTGGACAGGACAAAGGCCTTTAGAAAATCTCTGAGACTCTTCCTCTCTGTTGTGGATAGATTGAAAGGTGCAGTCGTCTCAGCTCAGAGGTTCTTCATGTGGGTCTCTGGCTATATTAAACTCTGCTACCAACTACGTGGGGTGATACCTCCATCTTCAATACGCACGCATTCCACTAGGTCAGTCTCCTCATTGATGCCTTCTCAAAGCGTATTCCTATATCTGAGATCTGCAGAGTAGCTACCTGGGCATCTGCGCATACCTTTGCAGAATATTGTGCTATTTTAGGGGACTTGGCTACAGATGCCCAATTTAGTGCCATAGTACTGTCATCTCTATCAGCCTCTACTCCAAAGTCCCAGCCTCCAGTGGTGGGTACTGCTTGGGAGTCACCTACAGTAGAGCACCCATAGGGACACTACTCAAAGGGTATGTCTATGCTACGAAATTAGGTCGCTTTTATAGAAGTCGATCTTTAGCAATCAATTTTATACAGTCGATTGTGTATGTCCCCACTAAACGCATTAAGTTGACGGAGTGCATCTTCAATACCGTGGCTAGGATCGACTGATGGAGTGGTGCACTGTGGGTAGCTATCCCACAGTTCCTGCAGTCTCTGCTGCCCATTGGAATTCTGGGTTAAGCTCCCAATGCCTGATGGGGCAAAAACATTGTTGCAGGTGGTTTTGGGTCCTTCCCTCCCTCCCTTCGTGAAAGCAACAGTAGACAATCGTTTCATGCCTTTTTTCCTGGGTTACCCGTACAGATGCCATAGCACGGCAAGTAGGGAGCCCGCTCAGCTCACTGCTGCTGTTGTGAGCATTGTAAACGCCTTGCGCATTATCCTGCAGTATGTGCAGAACCTAGCTAAGAGATGCCAGCACAAGGATAATTGTGAGGAGGACATGGACACAGACATTTCTGAAAGCATGGGCTGTGGCAGTTGAACATGGTGGTGACAGTGGGACTGGTTGATACAGTGGAATGCCGATTCTGGGCCTGGCAAACCAGCAGAGGTTGGTGGGACTGCATGGTGTTGTAGGTATGGGATGATTCACAGTGGCTGCGAAACTTTTGCATGCATAAGGCCACGTTCCTTGAACTTTGAGTTGCTTTCCCCTGCCCTGAAGTGCAGGAATACCAGGATGAGAGCTGCCCTGACAGTTGAGAAGCGAGTGGCGATAGCCCTGTGGAAGCTTGCAACACCTGACTGCTACCGGTCAGTCAGAAATCAGTTTGGAGTGGGCAAATCTACTGTGGGGACTGCTGTGATCCAAATAGCCAGTGCAATCCCTGACATTCTGTTATCAAGGGTAGTGGCTCTGGGAAATGTGTAGGTCATAGTGGATGGCTTTACTGCAATGGAAATCCCTAACTGTGGTGGGGCAATTCACGGAACGCATATCCCTACCGTGGCACCAGACCACCTTGCCAACCAGTATGTAAACCGCAAGGGGTACTTCTCAATGGTGCTGCAAGCACTGGTGGATCACAAGGGACATTCCACTGACATCAACATGGGATGCCCGGGAAAGGTGCATGATACTCGCATCGTTAGGAGCTCTGGGCTGTTCGAGCAGCTGCAAGAAGGGACTTGCTTCCCAGACCAGAAAATTACCGTTGGGGATGTTGAAATGCCAGTAGTTATCCTTGGGGACCCAGCCTACCGCTTGCTCCCATGGCTCATGAAGCTGTACACAGGCACCCTGGACAGTAATAAGGAGCAGTTCAACTATAGGCTGAACTAGTGCAGAATGGTGGTAGAATGTGCCTTTGGACGTTTGAAAACTCGTTGGTGCTATTTGCTGACTAGGTTAGACCTCAGCACAACCAACATTCCCATTGTTATTGCTACTTGCTGTATGCTCCGTAATATCTGTGAGAGTAAGGGAGAGATGTTTATGGCGGGGTGGGAGGTTGAGGCAAATCGCCTGGCGGCCAATTTTGAGCAGCCAGACACATGGGCAATTAGAAGAGCACAGCTAGGCATACTGCGCATCAGAGGGGCTTTGAAAACCAGTTTCGTGACTGGCCAGACTACATTGTGTTTCTCCTTGCTGCAAACCCTCCCCCTTTGTTGATTTTAATTCCCTGTAAGCCAGCCACCCTCCCCCCTTTGATCACAGCTGGCAAAGGAAATAAAGTAAATTGTTTTGAAACCATGCATTCTTTCTTTCTTTCTTAATTTTTTTAAAAAATTGAGAACGGACAAGGTAGCCCGAGTGGGGTGGGTTGGGGGAGGAGGGAAGGACAAGGCCACATTGCTTATTGTAGCCACACTACAAATCCAAACTGTTTGAATGGCAGCCTTCTGTTGCATGGGCCATCCTCTGGAGTGGAGTGGCTGGGTGCCCGGAGCCAGCCAGCCTGCCCCCCCGCGTTCTTGGGCGTCTGGGTGAGGAGGATATGGAACTTGAGGAGGGCAGGCGGTTATACAATGGATGCAGCAGGGGTCTGTGCTCTTGTTGGCTTTCCTGCAGCTCCAACAGACGCTTCATCATGTCAGTTTGCTCCCCCATTAGCTTCAGCATCGCCTCCTGCTTCTGCTCATCGCAGTCACTTAATGCTTTCCTGGCCTCTGCCACTGAATGCCTCCGTGCGTTAAGCTGTGCCCTATCAGTGCGGGAGGACTGCATGAGCTTGGAAAACATGTCATTGCGAGTGCATTTTTTTTCACCTTCTAATCTGTGATAACCTAGGGACGGAGATGATTGGGGGAGCGTAGAAACATTTGCACCTGGGGGGTGATAAAAAGGGAGAGTAAAATTTTAAGATAACGTTTCTGAGAACAAAAGGGAAACTCTTTCACAATGAATCAATCAATTCACAGCAGACCGCACATGTGCTTTAGGTACAAAGTCGCATTTTGCCTTTTATATTGAGTGCCTGCCAGTATGGTGACACATCACATATGGCTGGGCAGCAGAATTCGGTTTCCAGGCAGCCATGATAAGCCAAAGGGTACACGGGCTTGTCATCTTACACCTTCATAACATGTGGGAATGGTTTCAAACTGCAAAGCCCTCCTTTCCTGTAGCAAGCAATGCTAGTTGGGTTTCACATTTAAAAGGAGGGACTGTGGTTTTCGGGTGGATGTGCAGCGTGCACCTCCCCTCACCCCACCGCATGGCTATTCTCTGGGATGATCCCTTCACCCCTCCCCGCACCACGTGGCAGTTCTCGGGAATGATCCTTTTTAGCCAAGCGCAAACAGCCCAGCATGAACGGGGTCCTTTTACTGTTCCCTTACAAAAATTCCCCTATTTCACCCAGGTGACTGTGAATGATGTCACTCTCCTGAGGCTAACACAGAAAGATATAGACCAAATGTTGCTTGAATGCGACCAAAACCCAGGACCATTTGCTGCCATGCTTTGTGCTGCAATGATTCCAGACTACTTGTTACTGGCTTGGCGTGGTAAAGTGTCCTACTGTGGAGGACGAAATAAGGCAGCCCTCCCCAGAAACCTTCTGGAAAGGCTTTCAGAGTACCTCCAGGAGAGCTTCAGGGAGATGTCCCTGGAGGATTCCTGCTCCGTCCCCAAACATGTTAACAGACTTTTCCAGTAGCTGTACTGGCCGCGAATGCATCCCAATTCTTCAGAGCAAATCAAACATTAAACACTATTGCTTTTAAACCCTGTACTCTAGTTACAAATGTGCACTCACCAGAGGTGTCTTCTCTGACTTGAGGATCAGGGATCCCGCCTTGGGAGGATATTGGCTCCAGGGTGATGAAAAGATCCTGGCTGCCAGGGAGAACGGATTTACCGCTTGCCTGCTGTGCATTCTCATTCTCCTCCTCCTCCTTCCTCATCCACAAAATCCTCCTTCCTGTTGCATGAGACTCCCCCCTTGCAGGTGTCCAAGGACAGTGGTGGGGTAGTGGTAGGGTCCCCTCCAAGAATGCCATGCAGCTGATCATAGAAGTGGCATGTATGGGGCTCTGACCTGGAGCTACCATTTGCCTCCTTTGTCTTTTGGTAGGCTTGCCTGAGCTCCTTAACTTTCACGCAGCACTGCTGTGTGTCCCTGTTGTAGCCTCTCTCCACCATGCCCTGTGCGATTTTGGCACATATATTAGCATTTCTTCTTTTTGATCAGAGTTCGGCCTGCACAGATTTCTTCTCCCCATACAGCAACCAGATCCAGTGTCTCCCTTTGGATCCGTGCTGGTGCTCGTTTGCAATTCTGGGGGGACTGCATGGTCGCTTGAGCTGCTGAGCTCACCACACTGACCAAACAGGAAATGAAATTCAAAAATTTCCCAGGGCTTTTCCTGTGTACCTGGCTAGTGCATCGAAGTTCAAAGCGTTGTCCATAGTGGTCACATTGGAGCACACTGAGTTAGCTCCTGGAGGCCAATGCTGTTGAATTGTGTCTGCACTACCCGAAATTTGACCCAGGAGTCTATTTTAGCACTACTCCCCTTGCCGGGGAGGAGTACAGAAGTCTATTTTAAGAGTCCTTTAGGTTGACTGAACAGGGTTGGTTGTGTCTGTAGACGCATTTATTTTAAAATCGACCTAACGTGGCTAAATTCGACCTACGCTTAGCCCCATAGAGTAGACCAGGGCTAATAAGAAGTTGTTGTTCAGTTTGTTCAGCAGTAATGGTTTTTAGAGATGTGTCCCTATGCGAGCTCCACGACCCACTGTCCTCGCCTCTACTTTGGAGTTCCACTAGTTGATTTTGCGGTAGAGAGGGAACTGAGGAGGGTGCCTGTGGACGCTGGCCGGCCTCGTGGCAGGCCGGACGTACTGCTGTTGAAGTTCTCCAATCAGTGGTCCAGGGCCATGTACACGCCTACAGTGGAGCACCCGTAGGGGGACACATCTTGAAGAACCATTGTGGTGAGTAACTTCTTCTTTTGTCCTCCTTAATGTATTTCAAAATGTTGTTTTCTTTTGATGTGGAAGGAAGTGAAAGCACTGCATGTCTCTTAAAATTCTGATATTTTTTCCCTGCAAGAGCTCTCTGCGAAAAGGATGATTTCTTTTCCCCCCTCTACCTCAAGCTGTGAGGCCAGTTGTCTTTTTAGCCCTTGCATAATTGTTTGATCACACTAAACTCATTTTTCTTAACTACAAATTTGTCAGAGACTGTGGAATCATTAAGAGTGAGGTGTTTCTCTAACTATCTAATTTGTAGATGCAGCTACTCTGCTTTCTTTATACCTCTAAAAGTCCTTCTTATCATACCATCCGAAAGAGTGCCAAAGCCAAAATCATTTAAAAATAATGGACACCTGCACAGTGATGAAGGTATGACACCTGGGCTGATGCTTCAGAAATTACAAGTACGTAAATTAATTCCTTTTTTATATTGCAGGTTCAGACTGGGACTGAAGTATGGAGATATGAAACGCATGGTCCAGTCCCCCAAAGGTTTACTATCTAACATTTTAAAACAATAGGTGTGACAAAAAGCCCACCCCCGTCAGTGATCAGGGTAATTAGTACTAACTGTGTTAACTTTCTCTTCAAAATATTGTGAGCAACTCTAGTCAATAGTAAAAATGTTCATCTCTAGTTTAGAATAAGATTTTGGATTACAGTCAGGTAGTAACTTTAGTAACTTTATCACCTGTTTGCTATTTTTCCTTGGATGCAGGTTACAAATTTAAGTCCTTTCTAAACATTAAATTAACTTTAAAAAAACCCTTGAATTGTGTAAGGATGATACACACATTGGCAGATTCTGTAATCTGAAGGGCTGTCATACAAAGATACATCTGAATAGTTTATTTAACTAGGTTGTAATGTACATAGCAAAAATAGTTTTAAATGTAAATCTAAAATTATTAGACTTATTGGGGGGAGGGATAGCTCAGGGGTTTGAGCATTGGACTGCTAAATCCAGGGTTGTGAGTTCAATCCTTGAGGGGGCCATTTAGGGATCTGGGGCAAAAATTGGGGATTGAAGAGGGGTGGACTAGATGATCTCCTGAGGTCCCTTCCAACCCTGATATTCTATTATTCTAATGCTATATATTTCTGATAAAACAGCAGTGTATTCCAATAATTATCCAAATTATGTGAAATAAAAACTTAAATTCTGCAATTAAGAGTACTGTTGTCATTTTGCTATATATACAGCATTGACAGTGAAGCTAACATTGGACATTTACAGTGGCCTGATTTCTGCCTGTAGACATTGAGACAACACAAATAATAAATCTCACTGTGAGGACACTTTTTTGTGAAACACTGTATACATTTTTTTCTTTAACCTCACTACTTCTAGTTTGTGTGTGTAAAATTATTAGTGTCATGTGTGCATGGTTCTTTACAAAGAGGACAAAAATGCTTCATGTGAAATAATATTTAAACCTTTATGTATTTACTAGAGATTTTATTTATAGTCTGTTTGTTTGTTTGTTTGTTGTATTTTAACCATAGTATGAAACTAGTGCAACTACTACAGAAATCAGACTAACAAAAACCAGGTTATTCAAAACATACACAGTATTCCTAAATCTCTTTTTAGTTATTGTAACATGTTGGTGTAATATCATCCTCAGCCTTTTCATTTTGGTAATTCTGGTTCAGTCAGTGCCCTCAGGAGAACGTATGTTTGAAAAATAAATTGATTCATATCACCAAGGGTAAAGCATCAGACACAAAACTCAGTATTTATCATGCTGATCAGAATTGTTGCCTTGTGCTCTCTACCTGGTCTCTCCATTGTGTTCAGCCTTATGGTTAGGTTGTACCGTCTTCAGGGCATGGACCATCTTCTTAGCACAATGGGCTGCTTCTAGGCAACTTCAGAGTACAAATAATAAATAATTTTCCCCTCTATTTAGTCGGCACTTAATGTTCTACATAACCGTCTTTTGCTCCAATTGTCTAATTCCAAATATACCTTTTAACAAATAGCATTTGATAAAACTGAATTTCTACTTTCTTAGGTTGCTGCCCCCCTCAGGAAAAATTAGATTACTTGATGTTGGCAGCTGCTTTAATCCATTTCTGAAGTTTGAAGAATTCTTGACTGTCGGTATAGACATTGTCCCAGCTGTTGAGGTATGTAATGTTTACTGAATTTATTTTTAGTTTGAGTTATGTATTTTAGGGGTACTTTCTAAAGTGTAAGACTTACGGGAATATGGGTCTGTTTTTAAAAGCAGGTATTCTGTTTGGCTTCTGGAGGACGGGGGGATTGAGGAAGGAAATATCTCAAGTTTGTTGAAACAATCTAAGTTTATCAATATTATCACATTGGTCAAGCCCCTATAACATGAATCTTTAGTTTTAAACAAGAAAAAAACCTGGCAAATCCCATAGACATGCAGTATATTTTTAAAGGTTGTTTCATTTTTCATTAGCTAAGAACAGGAAAGAGAAGACAAATTACTTTTTATCCAATTTATAATATGGTAAATATACTATAATCAGAGCTGTTGGCTGGATGCAACAAACACCACAGAATTTATGGCTGAAGTTAACATTTGTGGCCCCACACAAAATTGCACAGGCTTAATTAAATCTGTGCAACACACAATATCCTTAATTAAACCAGTGCAACCTCTGTGTTTTGGAAAAGTCCTGAAATGTTTTTAACTTGCTGTTATCATTATGTACTGCTTTTGTCTCCCCGTTTTGGCCTTACTTATGTTAGTGAGGATTAACCAGACTCTAACAGAATAACAGTGCCTTCAACAAGAGTGAGTCACAAGAGAGTGGGAGGGAGATGAGAAGATACAGAAAGGCACAGATTTTTATTTTAAATCTTTAACCACATCCACTGACTCCAAGAATCCTGAAGTGAATGAGCAATTTCATATCTTTTATTTTAGAAATGTAATTAGAAGCTAATAAATATTACAACTAATCTTTGTGAAGACAAAGTAAAAATGTAAAAGCAGCCACTGAGAGTAGTGCTAGTCAAATCAGTAGTATGACCAAATTTGATTGAAAACCGAGGGAGCTGTCATATTTAAACACAGTAATATTTCAGCCTTCATATTCTTTGATACTAATCCAGACAGTAGTTCACAGTGGGTGTTAAGTCAGGAATATATAGGATAGATGTGGATTCAGTAATATTAACAGCTTGAGGATAATGCTGTCCTTCAGCAAAGATGTACATTCCGTTGTTTGCTGCTGCTTTGTGTGAAGGCTTATTGTTTGCTGCTGTATAGCAGTGTTTAGGCCGTGCATGCACTGCATATTGATGTGATCACCAGACTCGATGCTGGATCCCTAAAAGGATTTGTGCCTAAGTCAACATTTAAACACTACTGAGATGCTCAGCTCAGCTGCTGCTCAACTGTAGGTGCTTAAGCTACGTTATTCCAGTGAGTATGTGCATAACTGCCTCAGTCTAGGTGTCTGGGTGCCTATCTCATGCCTAAGCCCCAGCAGGATCCTCTAACTAGGCATTCCCTGTCTATCTTGCCTGTAGGACCCAATCCGATTGGTGTGCTCCGAGCACTCCTAACCCTCACATAACACGGCTTGTGAGGGAGAAGTGACAGGTATGCCTCACTCATAAGGACTTGCCCACACAGAGACTTGGTGCTTGGTAAGACAGGGTTTAATTCTACAGTGCGCTAACCTGCCACACACTCAGTCACTGTGTGGACCCTGTTGCTGTATGCTAAAAGTTCTGTAGTGTGCTTTTACCTGTTGCTGGTAAACTCTGATGTCTGTTACAGCAGTAGGTCAGATTGCACTAAGGAACTTTAGTGTGCTGCAGCAGCATCCACATAACAACAATGTGCAGCAAGCTACTACGCTGTAGACTAAGCTTATGTCTACACTACAGCTTATGTTGGCATAATTTATGTCACTCAGTGCTGTGAATAAATCACCCTCCTGCATGATGTAAGTGCTGGTGTGGACAGTGCTATGTTGGCAGGAGAGCTTCTCCCTCCGATATAGCTACCTCCTCTCGCACACACTGCAGTGGCACTGCTGCATCTGTGCAGCTGCAGATATAGACAAGCCCTTACACTGTGGATTGGCATGCACTAAATCTCTTTATAGATGAGCTCTAACTTTTAGCCCAGTAGTTTGAGCACTCTCCGTGGATGTGGAAGACCTGAATTCAGTTAAGTTCCCGCCCACCCCTGCCTCATTTGGTGAAGTTGATTGAACCTGGGGCTCTCACCTCCCAGGTGAGTGTTCTAACCACTAGGCCACAGAGTCATTTCATCTCTCTGCCCCCATACAATATCTAAATCTCTTTGTGGATCTAGCCCTTGGTCCATGAACCCTTACTGTTGGTTTTTTTCCCCCATTTTTAAAACTAATTAAGGTTATCATAGAAAAATTTGTCTGTGCAAGTCCTAGATATATTTTTCTGTACAATTTAACACTAGTATCCGCTAGTATATAAAGAAATGTAAATTTCCAGACATACTTAGCAAAACTAATTACACAGTCTGAAAATAATCATGCATTTTCAATAAGCTCATAGTTCAAGTAAGGTTCTTTGTAATTGCGTAGAAGAATGTGAGATCAGATAGCAATGAATAACTATTCTTGAAAGAATGCCTAGATGACTTATAAACTTTAAGATGCTACTAATGTAACTCATGGATCTTAATCCATGTCAGGCAATAAGAAGTGGAGATGTTTAAGTACTTACATGACCTTCATTATTTGACCCATAAAAGGTGTAAAGAGGCTACTATGGAAACTAGTAATGGGGTGAAGAGTAAACTCTGTCGTGGAGTAGAAACTAGCAGAGACACAGCAAACAAAGCAGGAGTTAAAGGTCAAGTTTGTAAATTGCAAAATCTTAAATGTGGATGCTGTATTCTGAGAATTAGGGTTTTTAGGATGTTAGAGTTTTGTTGCTGTATTTATTACTTTTGTATTACTATAACATTAATAGTAATAAGAGTTCAGTTTCTCCTATCCCTGAGGACTTGACTTTTCTTTCTGTACAATACCAAATGAAAAAACAAAACGGGCAGGGAAAGGTGAAGAGTGCAGTTAAAAGTCAAAAGATCAAGTAAAGCTTCTTGTTAATCCATTTTCTTTCTTTTTTGGATCAAGTTTTTTAAAGGCAAAATCTTTTTGTGAATCTGTCAGATGGCAGAAAATGTGCTTGGTGGGGAAAAAGAGGTCAGTTGTAGGTGGTAAATTGAAGTTCTCCCGTTCTGTTAGTTTTATGTCTCAAGACAAAACAGAGCATGGCAGTGAGGAAGAAATCACAAGATAGGAAAATGCATTTTTGTTCCCTGGATTGTAGTAAAATTGCAGGAAGAACCTAGAGGTACAATACAACACCTAGTTGGATGCTCTGGGAGCTGACTCTATATCCCTTGTTTGGGGAAAAACTGTTGCCCAAGATGTTCTTGTGTTACTCTTCTTTTGTGAGGGAGATTTTTTCACTGAGATCATACTGGCAGCTCAACAATCATTTTTAGCTTGCCAAACCCGTCCCACCAAAGTACTGCAAAGTTAAATTTGCCCTGGCTGGTTATATCAGACTCCTAAGGGGTTGTCTGCATGAGGGAGTTATTCCAAAATAGTTATTTCTGATTAACTCCCATGTATGAATGCTCTCATTCTGGAGTAGGAGAATTCACATATGGCATTAAACAGGAAAGGCTAATCTGCTTTAAATTCACACTTTACTTTATACATGAAAATTAATCCAGTATAGACAAACCCTTAAGGCAGAAAGAGGAAACCTAATACACAGGTGGCCTTGCTATTCTTGCTGAGTAAAACCCACCCCTGTGAAGAAATCCAGGACAAGGCCTATGAACCATTCAGTAAATTTAAGCCTTGCGCTGGTTGTCTGCATTAGGAGGCGCGGGAGGAAGAGGTGGAAGAAGCTTTTTGCTTTCTCTCCTCATTTCTGTCCAACATATAAAAAGCACAGTATATTCAGAACTTCTCATTCAGAAGCACAACAGCAGCCAATGTGGAAAATCATATTACATGCACAAGTCTGGCAAGCAGCATAAGGAAAACTACAGTGGTTACTGGTTAACTTTTTTTTTTCTTAAATCCAGTTTGATAAAGCACTCTTAAGTAACAAGTCCTGAAATTGTTTTAAAATTTTTCTCTTTTTCCCTGTTGGTTTTTACTGAGTCAGTCTTTTCAGCATCTGAAACTAACAGGCATCAGCAAATCTGACTAAAGCGCTATTTTCAAAAATATAAATTGCTAATTTTTTGCTAGTGATCGTATGTTACTTGAAGTATGTACAATTTTCAGATGTAAATACACTGAAAATCACAAAGGGGTTATTTTAACTCTTAACAACAAATACCATGCAGTTACCACAGTTGCATCCTATTCTAAATATACTGTAGTAGAGTGATACCACAGATCCTGTAATGTGGCTACCTTGGCAGAAGCTGAGATTTTAATTCCAGTTACTATATATTCTCTGTTAACTTCATGCCACAGTGCAAGCCTGTGAAAAGCAGCTGAAAGATTCCTGGAGCATGATGACATTTTACAACTTTATATACATTCTCTGAGGAAGAAATTATTCTAGACAGACACACAGAAAATCAGAAGAGGAAAAGTCTTAATGTAAACAGTGACAAGTAGCTTTATAACAATATGGTCTCTCTATTTCACACTTTAGTAACTTTTACATAGTGTTTACCATTGAAAAGTGAGCCGTGAGTGTTGAGGTGTGTCCCACATTTTCTTAATATGCCACAATTTTTGCATTGACAGTGTGCAGCTACATTGGGAGAAAGAGAGGATTTTGGCAACTGAGTATGAGACATTTGTGGATTTGAACATTTGGAGATGCAAGAAGACAATGTGGAATGAGCACATTAGATGAATGTTTCTACCAAAATTATCAGCAGCAACACTTTAATCTGCAACTTTTAGAGATGACATCAATTGAGATTAAAATGAGATTAAAATGAGCTCACATTTCTGAGCTATTGGGTGTCAATGCATTGATTCACATTTTGAAGGCTTTCTGTGAAACTATGATAGCTGGCACGCTTACTTTTTTTTGTAGCTTTAGATTCTACAGCACAATTTAGTAGCAAGAGACATTAAAAGGCTTCTTAATACCTAGGGGCCTTTTCATAATCATCACATGCGTTTGCATAATGTTTGTTACTGAGCATAATTTTAATCTATTTTAATATTTTCTCTCACCAGAGTGTATACAAATGTGACTTTTTAAACCTTCAAATTCAGCAACCTCTCCAGCTTGCACAAGATGCTATAGATGCCTTTCTTAAACAGCTGAAAAATCCCATTGATTCTCTACCTGGAGAACTCTTCCATGTTGTGGTTTTCTCACTTCTCCTTTCTTACTTTCCATCACCTTATCAACGATGGATATGCTGCAAGAAGGCCCATGAACTTCTGGTGCTGAATGGCTTGTTGCTTATAATCACTCCTGACTCCTCCCACCAGAATCGCCATGCTATGATGATGAAAAGCTGGAAAATTGCCATAGAATCCCTGGGCTTTAAACGTTTCAAGTATTCAAAGTTTTCTCACATGCACCTGATGGCATTTAGGAAAATCTCCCTGAAAACTAAAAGTGACTTAGTTAGTAGGAACTACCCAGGGATGCTGTATATTCCACAGGATTTCAACAGTGTAGAAGATGAGGAATATTCCAGCACTTCCTGCTATGTCCGATCAGATATTGAAGATGAACAGCTAGCTTACAGCTTCATGGAGCTTCCTGATGCCCCTTATGACTCAGACTCTGGAGAAAGCCAGGCTAGCTCAGTCCCTTTCTATGAGCTAGAAGATCCTATATTACTTTCAAGTTAATGTAACAGTTAAAATGCCCTTTAAGTCCAAACTTCTTTATTGCTTAACAAATTTTGCTATACTAACATGGGCTTGTTACATAAAAAATGGTTTGCATAAAGAAAATGCAAAGGTTTACAGAGTTTGCTATTTTTTTCTACTTTTGAATTTTAAAATTTATTCTTGTACAAAAAGTGAAGAATACACATTTTATGCAGAATGACTCACCTCATAGCATAAATTGCTGTTACTTTCTTTAGGACTTTTCAGAAAGGTACCATTCTTTTCTTCAGTGCTGTGAAGTGTGAATTCTACTTAATTTTGCTAAATGTCTTGTTTCGATATTTTTAATTCTTAATACGGTTGGGTTTATGACACTGGAGTTGGTGGATTTCTGAGAAGTAATTTGCACTTTGACAGTAAATGTGCAAATAAGTTTGGAGTAAGCTGTTTGGTGGTTAAACTTGTCCATTTTTTTTTATTGAACAAAGTTTGTTCTGTGTTGCTGAAAGTGGTTTCATTCTGGCTAAGCTTGGGCTGAAGAAACTTTAATACTTGCACATTTGGTTTTACTTAAAGATCTTGTTGATCTTTCTATTTCAGTTAATTGAGGTAATGCCAAAATACTGTACTGGGGCATACTCTCCCATCTGTGTACACATGTAAAACCTCACTGGCATAACAGAAGTTAGATGTGTGTTTGAGAGACAAGCCCTGACAAATGCTATAGTACGATAGGTTTAGATACCTTTTTTTACTTCAAAGCTGGAAAGTGTTTGCGATTTTATGATTATAGTAGCACTAACATATCAGTATTGCCCACATTGGATAGTTTTCTGTATTCTCCTGAAATTATATTTTGCACAGTTTTAGAGCAAAATACTTATGGGTGGGGAAAAAATGCTAATAAGTATTCTTTTATAATTTCAGAATTTCCACACAGTAACTCCAGTAGGCCAATTTTATAAATACTAGGACCCAATTCTACACATATTTAAGGATATACATACATTTAAGTGAGTAACCTCACTGACCACTCTCTCAAATGTGAAGTTAAGCGCATCCTTAAGTGTCTGCAAGATTTGGGCCCCATTCTAGATAAGGCATTTGGCTGGACACTCTTCTCGTGACTTTCTAAGAATTGCTCTGCAATTTGACACAGACAAAATCTGCTCGGTACACATTCTCAACTTTTTTGTTTAAATGTGTATAGTAAACCTACATCCTTCTGCAGACAAATTTCTGTACTGATGTAATGGTTATTTTTTGTGGGTTTTTTAAAATACTTTTGCTCTCCATTTAAAAAGAATTGCCAAAAATATCAAACCTGGGTACCTGAAGTTAGTCTTAAATCCTTCTACCTAACTAGAAGTAGCTTGAATTAGGTTCTGAAGTGTGGGTTTTAAGACTTTAACTTTAGAGTAGGCTTGAAAATTTTTATCCAGTGTTATAAATGTAGTTTCACAAATGATAAAAAATATCTTTAGGCCATATAAAATTAATCTCTTATTCATCAGTCAGAAATTACCAATTGCCATTTTTAGTGTGAATTTTTAGGTGTTTATTATTTTTAGTTTTGTTTTTAAAACACTTCCATGGAAGTTTTGCACTGAAGTTTCACAATTTCCAGCTTCTTGATTGCTTTTTCTTTGTATTCTGTATCTTCTTGGCAATTGGTCCTACTTACACTAAAAATTTCACGAACTGTATTAAGTTGCTTTATTCTTCAACATAAGCTTTTTGTACATCTTGCACATCACAGATTAAAAGAATTCCCTATCATCCAAACTTGATTGCTGTAGTTAACTATGAATGGCACAGTTTATAAACAAAACAAGAATTATATTTAAAAATGTAAACATCTTAAAACTAGATGGAAGTGTTAAATTAGAACTCATGGTAAATTAAGAGAATATTAAAAATTTAACAGAAGGCCCCTAATCTAAATGAAATCCACCATGTATTTTGAATTAAGTTAAATACAACTTGATGTTCACATGTAATGCTTAAAAATTCACTTTTGCTAAACTAAGATGCTTGGAATCAAGACTGCATTCTTCTCAGTTGAGCACTGCTGGAGTCAGTGGTTATGTTAAAGCTAAATGTTGGTGCTATAAATTCTCAGTTGTTTACAGAAATTACTGATTCTGCTTATACTCCAAAGTGTGCATGAGCTATTTTAATTGGTACTCCTTTTAAGAAACACAAAAAAACTATACAAAATTTATTACCACCTAGCATAAATGTATTTGTACTGGTTAATGTAAATTACACTCCATTTACCATTCATTCAGATGGGGATGGCTTGGAATTCAGACCAAGGTATACTCAACAGAAATAGTTTTAAACATTGAATGTTTGAATTCAGCCTACCTGACAGCTTGGTAACGTTATGGTTGTCAATCAGGGACCCCAGATTATTATAGAAGCTGTGGTTCTTTTTGCTGCCCAAGCTCAATACCTTAAATGTTTTCCAGAAATGGAGGGTTTGGGCTGGCGTGAGGAAAAGTGGCTTTTTGCTACTAAGGCCTCCCAAGACAAGAGAGAGATGTCATGGTCTTCTAGAAATACAGTGTTGGAGGTTGAAGAAGAATGTCGCTAGGTTTTGAAACTCTGCAAAATTATGATTGTACATGATATGGTGAAAGAAGATCCCCATACTCCAGGTGTCAGGGAGAGGGGAGCAGGCATACCACAAAATATTTGTTTCCATTTATGTTGTCTTTATTTCACTACTTTTGTGAACAAAGCACATGTATTAAAAAAAATAATAAAAGCCTTTTGTAAAGTGTTTTGTTTCAGTGGAACTGTTGTCTTTTCTTGCAAGCCATTTATATTGTCATTAGTATACATTACCACATAAAATTATGATTACTTATAAAACACTTTGAAGAGGAGTATTGAGTTTACATTTTATAAAGTAAGAAATAGTAACTAAAATGCAAAATTTGGTACCTCTATTTTTTTTTATAATTTTGCTTCATAGTTAACAGAAACAAACATAACTCACTTCTTTCCTGTCTGCTACATGCCTCCCTTTGGTTTCTCCCTTCCAATCTCTTCCTCACAGTAGATCGGAACACAGTGGGCTTTCCTCCACCACTCTGCCCCTTTTACAGAGCACAACCTTGCAGCACCTAAAATAGGTGTTTCCTCTCAGCCATTATCAATCACAGAGGCACTTTCTGAGATGTTTTCTACTGCAGCTAATGGTGCAGAAGAGAGAGAATGGCAGTGAAGAAAGCAGAATGTAGACCCAGAAGATTGAAAATGCAGGATTCCAACACCATTTCAAGAAAAATGTAACGAGTCTTGTCTCAGTTAATACAATGGACTCCACTTAAGAGTGTATTTTTCTGTGGAATTTTAGCAATTCTCAAGCTAAAAGGTGCATAGAAAATGTTTTGAGTGTACATCTCCTTTCTCATACCCACTTGGAAATAGGCTCCCATAACCCACTGAAAGGGAATAAACTGTAAGCACTGGATACATTGTTGGCGTTTTTTGAAGTTTAGAAGGCAAAATTATGAGAGCTGCTCATACTGCCTTGTCCAAGCATAATACATAGCTGAAGTACAAACCAACTTCTAGTGATGTCATTTAAGAATCCATATGAAAGGAAATGCTGTTCCCACCCTGCTAACCTGTAACTGGGTTTTCCTTCACTGATAAAGAGCAGCAAATGTTCTTTGGCTGCTTTTAGTGTTGCTCCCTGCAAAAAACTTTCCATACTTTTCTCCCTACTTGAAAGAGGGGCTTAAACCTTTTAAAATAAATCTCCAGTTCCAACTTTAAACAGCCCTCCTGGGTGTTATCTGCATGAATCAGCAGAATAGCTCTTTATTATAGGGGCCTAGTAAACAACTTGTTTTAAGTTTTGGAGCTCAAATCACTCCAAAGTAAATAGTCTGGTCAATTTTACTCCTTTTCTTTTTTCTTTCTTCTGTTCTGTTTTTCTGTTTGTTTTACTTGTGAATGATACACTAGCAGACTAACATACCAGAGGGAGAGGTTGCAAGAGACGGGTTCCTTGAAGAACTATTAATTTTTAAAGAGATTTCAGTCACTTGCGCAATAACCAGTTTCTGTCTTCTCCAAAAATTTCAAGGGTATTCCTGGAGCTGAGCCAAAAATAGGGATAAGGAGTTCCTTTCTCTTGAGACTTCTCTCAATAGAGAACTATCTTTTAACTACTCTGCCAGTTTTAACTAATAGTGGGAAAGGTTACCATAGTCTAGTCTTTCTGCTACACATTCCCACTGTTGAGTCACCTTTTTCAGTACAAACTCAAACACCAGCTTTCTGTTCAAAGGCTGTAGTTATTGCCCACACTCTCCAAATATTAAAGGTCCATGCACTTTCTCTCCACTGCATAAATTCCTTATGGAATTGAGAAATCATGGTTATATAAGCTATACAGAACTTTTAAAACAATATTCCTTTGCTCAAAACTTGATATACTGTTTTGTAACTAGTGATATCCAGCCCAAATAAGCTTCAGACCAAACAACTTTTGCTACATTTTATTAATATACTTCAGATTTTATGTGCAGGAATACATTAAAAGCTTTCCTTATAGAGAATTTAAAATATTGGGTGCTTATTGCTTGAATGTTTGTGTCAGCATAGGGCATTTCTAATTTGCATCTTGTACTTAGGGTTTTTTTTCTTGATTTTAGAAAGCAAATTTATTTCTGTAATGCTCACAGACAGCAGACTGATTTAGACTAGAGCACATTTTCTCTATTTGAAGTTGTATCCAGGTTGTAGCATCACCCTGTTGTTATGAAATTTTATAAAAACTCTTAAAAATTACAGCCATATTATACGAAAAGGCCCAGTTTTCTAACAACCCTTATCACTATTAAAAGAATTCATTTCCATGTTGAATACCCCCCTCTATTAGATTGAAGACACTCAACCTCTCAATATGATCATGGATTGCGCAAACTTTGTTTTCTTGAATTCTACACTTGTACATTTATGTATGTACGCTTTGAATACACAAGTTGCATTGCATGGTGATGCTGAATGGGGCAGCTGCTTGCATAATATTAGCATGACAGTGATGTTTTAAACCTTGGGGAATAAATACATCCATGAGCTAAAACAGTCCCTGCACCCTCAGAATCCCACTGCTGAGCCAGGACGGATAGGGGTAGTTACAGTATGCAGTATTGGTCCCAGGGTATGACAGAGACAATAGGGTGAGGTAATAGGTTTTACTGGACCAACCTCTGCGGGTGCGAGAGAAGCTTTCGAGCTACACCCATCTCTTCAGGTAGTATACTGTTATGCAGCTTTCCAATAAATGTCATTCTACTCTTTGAAGGAAGGGCAGCACTTGCCTCCAGGCGTCAGTGGGCAGAGTAAAGGGGGACTGGGCCCTGTGCTTAGTCGGACTGTAGCAAGCTCCCTGAAAGAGAAAGAGGTGGCAGATTTATACTGCATAGCAGCGAGTCGGGGCTGCAGGCGCAGTTTGACCTCGCGAACCCCCCAGGCCGGGAGGGGGCGGCACTGTGGCGGGAGGGGAGCAGTGCTCGCGCCGTCAGCCCGCGTGCTGGGTCCCGGCTTGGCCCCGAGGCGCGAGGGAGATGGGATTTCTCGCTCCCCCGCACTCCTGTGCCGCCCCCCTTCCAATCTTGTCCTAATGAGCGGGGGGTGAGGCGGCGGGGAGGCTGCTGCTCCGATCGGGGTGCCCGACTGCGGGGTACCCCACCAGGCCCCAGCCTCTCTCACCGTTGTTTCGGGGACTGGGCGCCCTCCCACGGAGAAACGGCCGGGGCCATCCTCCTCGCCTCGGGCCGGCCGCCCGCGCGCGCGCCTGCCAGTTGTTGCTCGTGCGCTAGCCCGTGCCGTACTGCGCTGTTTGACCCCTCGCTCTGCCCGTAGTCTGGGAGGTGCTAACATGGCGGCGGCGCTGCGGTTCTGGTGGGGGTGGAGAACTTCCCGAGGAGTCGGCGCAGGGTGAGTCCAGGCGAGGGGGAGCTAAGCCGCTCCGCGGGGCTCCCGTTGCGGGACCGGGTGGTGCGGAGCCGGCGAGAGGGAGGCCGGGGTGCGTGTGGACAGGAGCGTGGGCGGGGCTAGGGAGAGGCCGGGGCGCGGGGTCACTGGGTCCCCTTGTGCAGAGCGGGGCTGGGTGGCACAGTAGCTACAACGCCAGCAGCCGTGGGCGCCTTGCTGGGGGGCTCTCGCCCATGGAGCTGAGCCTGGGCGAGCGACGGCGGGAAACTGGAGGGGAAGTTTGTTTCCAGGGTAGGCGAGGCCTGTGCCTGTCTGACGTGTTTTCCTTTCGGTTGTACGTTGCTTCTGTCACCGTGTTAACGCAGCGCGGGAGCGAGCCTCGGAGCACCACGTTCGCCTCAGCAGCCGCCGCCGCCACAGAGCTGCCTGCGCAGGGGTGTCCGTTCTCAGACGGCAGAAGGTGCCGGGGCACCTTAGCGCCAGACGATCCCTTTGGCTTGTCTGCCTCATGTGAAGTCCAAGCTAAAAAACCAACCCCGCTGACAACTGAGACACTTCACAATGACAAGCCGTTGTAAATCACTTAACCCTGGCTTCTAAGGTTCCTGTCTCCCTCCCTGAAGAGAGTAGGTCATTACAATGCAGATTCTCCTGGTGGCTATTCAGGGATATCAGGAAGGATATGCTCGCACCCTGTTGCTCTTCAATATACTGTATTGTTCAGACATCCTTGTAACAAGCCTTTGATTCATCTGTGTTGTCTGACTAAAATCTAGTCAACACACAACACACCAGTTTAAAGGTGTGCTTTTAAATCCGTGCAAGATCCTGAGCAGACTCTTAATTTTATTTAAACCTAGATTATGTTGGTTTAACTTTCATTTGTAAATCGATAGAAGAGTATTCGAACAGGAGTATTTACCAGATTAACTAAAGCTTTGTATAGTGTAGGTGTTATAAGTATGTTGTTAGCAGTGTTTAATTTCTGTTGAAAGGTGCCAGGGCTCAAGCAATTGTTTTACATCCATAACTGATTGTAGCAAGCCCAGAGTGCCAGAGCTATGGACTGCCAAGCCTAGAAGGGCTGGGGCTAATCTCTGGCAAAAACTGAGCATTGGTCGTTAGTATGTATTCTAACTAACACATTTTAGAAGTCTGGTGTAGACAATGCATACTTGATTTAGCGTGTGCTAAACTGGTAGTGTTAAACCTAGTAAGAAGCGTAGGTCAAACTTTCCAACAAGACACCTTAAAAGCCTCGCCTAGATAAGACCTAATTTGGTTTTGAAACCAATTTTAGTTAAACCTCTTCAACTTCTATATATAGACAAGGTCTAAGTCAGAAGTCCCCAAACTGTAAGGCGCGCTCCCCTAAGAGGGCCGGAAGAACATTTGCAGGTGGGTGCACCGGGGCCCAGGCCATCCCCCACAGGGGGTTGGGAGGGAGTGCCACTCAGGTCTACTCTGCTCCCAGCTCTGGCACCGCGCCCAGCCACAGCCCCAGACTACAGTCCAGCCATGGCTCTGCACCTGGCCCCGCCCTCAGCCTTGGCCCCTGGCCCTGGCTCCATTCCAGGTCCCACCCCCAGCTGCGACCAAGCCTCAGCCCCCTTACCCCCACTCCCCAGAGCTGCAGCCTCACTCTTGGCCCAGCTCGCAAAACCTGATGACTGTAACAGAAATGTTTTCATTAAAAAATGAATGCAAATATTCTGTTTTCTTTGGATTTAAATATGAACTGCCTGTGTTTCCAGCTCAGCCATTGCAATAGTTCACTGGTGATGAGAACTGGATACATTGAGAGCACTATGTAAATAATTAAGTTGTTTAACCTAGTTTCGCAGTCGAAACAGAGTGAAATACAAAAAATAACCAACAGTATAAATATTAATGGGTAAATGAGATTTTTAAACGCTTCCAGTTTTAATAACCTGAAGTGTTAACACAGATAAGGAATATTAAAATACATAGTATATTTAACTTGACCATGTCCTTTTAATAATGAGAATGCTGCTCTTTTCCTTTCCCTTCCAGAGAAAGGTGAAAACCTCTGCTACTTTTAACCTACCTAATTAAATAAATGGCATTAATAACATTGGATAGAAAGAAAGTAACATCCATTTGTACTGGGGATCAGTGTTATGACTGGGCAGTACATTTTATTAATAATCTGATTGGAGGGGAGGCAATAGTGAGGGGGCTAAATCTGCTAACTATCTAACACCCTGATTTAGACACATTAATAGTTCTTTTGAATTCAGTGGGACTAAAGTATACTCTTGATTATCCAAATAGCATGAGGGATATTTTTATTCAGATATTTGCTTTTATTCAGATAATTGGGAGTCTGGATAATTGAGAGGGCAGGAACAATTCGGCAGCAGAGGGCCTCCACCCACAACCAAGAGCTCATACTTCTTGCAGTTCTGACTGGGGGTCTCGGCTCTGCCCCACCAGGGCCCTTTGTACCTGCAGGGATCAGGAGTCACCACCTCTGCAGCAGTGCAGGGAGGTCTCTGCAGCCTTCTTGCCATGGCCCCACTCTCTCACTCCCTTTACAGTGGGGCTGCAGTCAGCTCCCTGTGCTGCCACAGGGCCAGTGACCTCCCACCAGGACTCTGCTCTGCCCCACCAGGACCAGAGCCTTCCCTGTACCTTTTTCTTGCAGGGAGGGGGTGACCCCAGACCTGCAGCTATGCAGAGAGATTTCTGCAGCTCTGTTCTTATGGCCCCGTTCACTCACTCCCATGACAGCAGGGATGTAGAGGACTCCCTGCACTGCTACAGGAGCCATTCAGCATTAGGGTGGCCTCCCCTAAGTCTGGGACTTCTCTTCCTCCTTCTTCTTGCAGTCCTGGCTGGAGGTCTCTGCTTTATTATCCAAAGTTGTTATCCAGAGCCCTTCCTTGTCCCCCAGTATGAGATGCATGCTGCAGAGGGCTTGTTTCTTGTGCTGCGGGACAAGGAATGGATTTGGATAATGTGGAGGTTTGGGTAATAGGTTTTCAGATAAATGGGAGTATGTTGTACTTGGCTCCATAAATGTCTTCAGGATCAGCCCCTTAATTGTGAGGCTAGTGAGGAACTCCAGAAGGACTTAACAAATAACATGGGAGATGAAATTCAGTGTAGTCAAATATAGGTAGTGCACATTGGCAGGGAACATTTAAACTGCTCCTACACATTGATGGGATTTGAACTAGTGATAACCTATCAGAGAAGAAAGATATAGGAGTTAAGGTAAAAAGCTCAGTGAGCTGCCCAACAAGTGAATAATAATAGGTTGTATTAAGAAAGAGATAGAAAATAGTCCAGACAATACTACCTCACCTGGAATATGGTATCTTACTTTGGGTCACTTCATCTTAAAATACATAGCAGAAATTTAAAAAAAGGTCAAGAGGACCACCATACCAATAAATTAAGGGTAAAAATTTACAAGGATTTTGTAATTATCCCTAAATCAAGCACTACAAATCCAGGAAATTCAGAGTTAAGGTTACATTTAATAGAAATCCAGTCGTGTTAAGCTATTGAAATAAATAGTTAAGATATCCAAACAACCTTAACTGTACCTTAGAGAGAACAGGTGGGTGAGATAATATCTTTTATTGGACCAACTTCTGTTGGTGAGAGAGACAAGTTTTTGAGCTACACAGAGCTGCTCTTCAAGTCTGGGGGTCCCTGTGTAGCTCAAAAGCTTCTCTCTCACCAACAGAAGTTGGTCCAGTAAAAGATGTTACCTTACCTACCCTGTCTTTCTAATATCCTGTGACCGACAAAGCTACAACACTGCATTAACTGTACTTTGTAAGGCATCGAGCAAAACCGTATGATAAAGCCATAGAAATGTAGGGCTAGAAGGAACCTTGAGAAGTCATCTGGCCATCCCTCCATGCTATGGTGAGACAATATTATTAAATAGGGCATTGTAGGGTTTGGTTAGCCCAGTTTAGATTAAACTGATTTAAAGACACATTCCCCCTATGTTCCATTCATGTCATTACTTTCATTATTGGGCATGCTGCTTTGATATTGCCAATGATTTAAAAATATGCAGCATTAACATTTTAAAAAATGATTGATCTTTTAAGGCCTAATTCATCATCAGTACACCAAAATAGCCAGAGTGCACTTGCTAGTTAAACTGTGTTTATAGTGGTTTTACATCGCAAAAACAGCCAAAGTATGCACGTGAATATGCCCTTCAATTTGCAGTTGACTTTAGGGTTATGTTACAGAGACTGGTGCTGCAGGAAAACCCAGTTCCTGAGTCCTGATATCTCTGCACTTTAAGGGCTCCCTCTTATGTTGCTGCCTTATTTCTTCCAGTAATGCTCCGTCATTGTTCAGGGGAGCCATTCAAGTCCTGATGCCCAAGCTACCATGCAGCTATGGAACCTTTAAAGAGTAGTGGCAATTGGGCCAGTCATATACCAGTGAGAACTCTTGGCACATGTCCAGTCTCTCCCCTATGACTAACTCATTACAAACTCTTGAATTGTTGCTAATTAGCTATAGAGGAAGGGTGCAGATTGGTTTAATTACTGCTGATGTCTCTGAAGTCCTACATGAGAGTTAACCTATCTGTTGAGCTGATCCTGCCTGTAACTTACATAGTCATAACAATTCAGTGCTTGAGTCCTGCCAGAACATTCTGGGACACTTCTCATGATGTTTTGGGTAGCAGTGCCAATACTTGTGTTCTGGAATTTCTTGAGTGCAGCACTCACCTACTATACTTAATTAGACATAAATTAATTAGCCATAATTTCTTCACATGCAGCCTATATTCAAGATTTCTGTGCGTTTTAACAGTATGGGAAGTTGGAAGAGTCTGTTCTATTAAGATCATTTGCAACAAAGGACTGACAGATGTTAGCTTTCTGAAAGGACCTAGTTTTTAATAGTAATCTCCTTTGCCATGATGCCTATAAAAACAAAACATGACCACTGTTAGGCATCTGTTACACTGAGACCACTGGCTGTCACACTGATCAGTATTGTGTTTTTGTGCTCCCTGGTCCGTCTGTATCCACCCATTGTCTCTTGTCTGATACTTATTTTACAGTGACTAACACAGTGGCACTCTGGTTCTTGACAGTACAATAAAAATAATTATAACTCACAAACTAATCAATTTACTTGTAAGTTCTCAGAAAATTCATTCTCACAGAGTAAGTGTGGTAAATTTAGAAAGAATACATATTTTCATACATAGCCTGGATTCAGCCTCAACAATTCAGCTTTAACTATGGAACCTCCATAATATCCTTTTAATACAAATAAATGCAGTAAAAATAAGACAGTTTTAAAATACAAAGAAATATATTTTTACTCAAAATATGATTAAATTAATAGATATTGAAACAAATAGCTGTATTTCAATAGTTATATTAAAATATAATTGATATTTACTGTAGGTAATAATATTACCTAAACTAGCTAGGATTCAAAATTTAAAATGTTACACCAATCCTCTTGTTTCAAGCAACAAGTAGATCGTCACTCGGGGTCAGGAAGAAATTTTCACTGTAGAATAGTAGTGGTCTCTGCTAAATATAGGATGTCCAGAGTACCTGGATCATTGATCAGTTTTGAGAATCAGTATATTCCAAAAATATTTACAAGTTTCTCCCTCACAAAATGTCTCATTAAAATATCATATTCCCATTCCCCAACAAGATTTGACCAATTAAATTGGACATGGGGTCAATAATGCAATGGTTTACAAAGTGGTGAAATAGCAGATTCTAAATATAGCAATCTTTATTCTGGGGAAATTTTTCATTTCATAGTGGCAGATAAGTAGAACTTTGATTTTTGTGAACTCAGTCAGTTTGAAAGACATTTGATGGTTATTGGTCTTTTCGCAGGGAATTTAGGGGTTAAAAGGATGGTTTTGTGATTAAGGCCCTGGGCTTGGGCTCATGCTTGTGCTCAGGAGTCTGGAGTATGTTCCTGGCTGCGACATTGAGGAAGTCAGTTAATTTCACTGTGCCTCAATTCTCCATCTGTGAAATGGGGATAATGATACTTCCCTGTCTCACAGTGTGTTGTGGGGATAAACTTACTAATGTTTGTGAAGTGTCCAGATACTTCAGTAATCAAGAAAACCTATTAAGTACCTGTATAAATAAATTATTGAAAAGGTTACTAAAAATATTTAATAAAAAAGTAGGAATTTAGTTTTGTTACCTGAAATAATGTGAAGTGATCATATTGGAAACAACAGATCTGGGTTATGGATTTAGCAAGTTTAATAAAATTTTATTTTTAATATTTTACTGGAATAAGAAGATTAAGAAGCTGTCCATTAACAGATGTTAGAATTTAACAGAAATATCACAAGAATATTCTGAAATGTATTGGTGACTCATGGAAAGATTGTATTGTCAATTAGGGTTTGATTAGCTAACATTATATTCCTCATTAATTTATTCAAATTACAGAGTAGTTTTTATGAGATGAGACTGATGAGAATTTCAGTTCATATTGGTTTTGAATAACTTTCAATGATCCACTAATTATAGAACATATACTTAAAAAAACCTTACACATTGTATATAGTTGATATTTATTGTATGTTTTTAATTTAGATTGTAAACTCTTTGGGACCAGGAGAGTATCTAATATGTTAGTAAATAAGTTTAAAGTTTGTAATTTAGCACTGACATTTCTATTCATTTTTCTTTCAGGACTTCTATAATCCAGGAATGTTACTGATGAAATGACATTGCAGGAGGTTATTGCTGCACTGCATTTCTTGGATGAAAGCCAAACAGTTACTTTCTGTAGAGTGGGTAAAATCCCCTAATTGCATATTTACATGTGTAGATCACTGCGTTACTGTGTTAGTCACTGTCTCTATGCAGCAATGACAAGGCTGGAAGAAGCAAATAGAGAAGTGAACATGCATTCATCGGTCCGATACCTTGGCTATTTAGCCAGGATCAGCATATTGGTTGCTATATGTCTGGGCCTTTATGTCAGGTGGGAGAAGACTGCAGATGCACTAATACTGGTAATATTTATCCTGGGACTTTTTGTTCTTGGAATTGCCAGCATACTTTATTATTATTTTTCAATGGAAGCAGCAAGTTTGAGTCTCTCCAATCTTTGGTTTGGATTCTTGCTTGGCCTCCTCTGTTTTCTTGATAATTCCTCTTTTAAAAATGACGTGAAAGAAGAAACAACCAAATACTTGCTCCTTGCCTCCATAGTTATAAGGATATTGTGTGCTTTGGTGGAGAGGATTTGCGGATGTGTCCATCATCGACCAACTCTGCTGACAACAGTTGAATTTCTGGAGCTGGTTGGATTTGCAATTGCCAGCACAACTATGCTGGTTGAAAAATCCATGAGTATCATCTTGTTGCTTGTGGCTTTGGCCATGCTGATTATTGATTTGCGGATGAAGTCTTTCTTGGCAATTCCAAATTTGGCAATTTTTGGAGCTCTGGCATCTTTATTGTTTTTTCCTTCCCTGAACATTCCCACAAACCCATTTGCCTTGGGCTGTTTCTTTAGTTGCCTGATTTCAGACCCTCTTCTTGATGTCTATTTCAGCGGACTTTCAGTTACTGAACGATGGAAGCCCTACTTGTACCGTGGTAGAATTTGCAGAAGGCTTTCAGTCATCTCTATTGGAGTAATTGAACTTATCTTTTTCATTCTAGCAGCATTTAAATTAGGTGACTTGGGTCTCTGGTATTTTGTTATACCTGGTTTTTCCATTTTTGGAATTTTCTGGATGATCTGCCACATTATTTTTCTTATAACTCTTTGGGGGTTTCATACAAAATTAAATGACTGCCACAAAGTCTATTATACCCACAGGACAGAGAATAATAGCCTTGACCGAGTCATGGCTTCTAAAGGAATGCGTCATTTTTGTTTAATTTCAGAGCAGCTAGTATTTTTCAGTCTCCTTGCAACTGCAGTTTTGGGTGCAGTAACTTGGCAGGTAAATTTATAATATATTTATCTCTTTACCTCCTCTGATATTTTAAAGAACTGTTTTCTAACACTTATTATATCTAATACTTAGGACCCTGCTAAATTAATGGCCGTGAAAATCCACCATGGACCGTGAAATCAGACCTCCCCTGTGAAATGTGGCTATTGGAGGGAAGGGGCAGGGCTGGGGGTACCCCAGCTATGGGCTCCTCCCATTCACTGGGCTCCAGCTGCTAATCAGCTGGGATGGGATGGGACAGAACTTCCTCTTCCCCTGAGAACGGGCATGCGCGGGAGATGAGACCCTCTTCCGGGTTCCTCCCCCAGCTGCTGGAAGCTCTGTGGCTGCTCTGCCTTCAAAGCTGGGCTCTGAAGGCAGCAGCCACGGAGCTTCCTGCAGTCGTAGGAGGTTCCGGAGATGGGTCTGATCTCTGTGCTGCTGGGAGCACCCCAGCCAGGGCCTGCTAGCTGCTAATCCAGGCTGGGCTGGAGAGGGACAGGACATCCTCTTCCCCTGCAGGGCTGCTTGAGGCGGGGACGGGGACGGGGGGGGGGGGGGGGAAATCAGCCAGCAATTAAGGCAGCACAGCTGCGGAGTTTCCTGCCTCTGAGAGAGATACCAGGAGTTGGGTCTGATCTCCCCGCAGGGGCCATGCAGGGGAAGAGGAAGTCTTGTCCCTTTCCAGCCGGGCCTAACGCACATGTTCCTAACAGCTAGGAACATGTAAACATCTGAAAACTTGAAATTGACCAATTTAAAAACCTTTTGGCTGTGAAATTGATCAAAATGGACTGTGAATTTGGTAGGGCCCTACTAATACTGTACTAGGGCCAAGACACAATTGAGCAATTCAAATTTTAAAGTGAAACTGCTGGCTTCAAATGCAAATTCTTTTACTCTGGCACTTTTTTCTGTCTGACTATGGCTTAGTGAGGCCACTGAATCTAACCTAATCTGGTATGATTACACTGACAGGAGGTACTAATTAAAGGCTGGAAGAAATATTAAAATTTAAAATCTGAATTTGTTTAATTTACAAAGCCACTATCTTTATTGCCAGAATTTTCACAGCAGACAACATGCACATTTCTATAGACATATAATACGAATTGAAATATGTTGGTGCGTTGGTCTGGGGACATCTTTTATATGGGGTAGTTTTAATGAAACCAGTAAAAGATAACATTTATGTATAAATTTTTCAAGAATTTAACCATATGACTCTTATTAATCTCAATCGAGGACAAACTTCTTAATCCTTACAAACTACTTTGCAAATGTATCCCTTGCATCTTCCCCATGTGCAGATATACTTGAAGATAACCTATATCTTCTAATTATTTCCTTAAAGTACCCACAAACTTTTCAGTTTTGTTTTTTTCTTCCCATTTGACTTTCCTGAATGGAGGAACATGCCTTTTTCCTTAGCAGGCTGAGCCAGTGTACATTTGTCTGAAATATTTAGTCAGGTCCCAAACTGAAGCATGCTGAGTGTTACTGGTACCACAGCAATTTGGGAGCTGGTTTAAGGTAGATATTTTTAAAAGTGGTCTTAAAATGGCCGCTGTTTTTTATATGTCTTCAGCCCCACCCCAAAAGAGCTTATGACTAGCAAGTCACATATGCAGAAATGCCCCTGCAATGCTTTCAAAATCACTTTGCCATCTATTCAGAAGGACCTTGTGATCCTAGATTACCTCTTGCTGCTGACTCATATGAAATGCTTGATGAAGAGGGAAGCAGAATTTTTTTTTAATCAGAGAATCAGTTTTCCTCTGCATCAAGCACATTTGTGGTTTGCAGAGGGAAGCTGGCTAGAATCCTGGTTAGTTTTCCTCTGCAGCACTTCCTTCCATAAATCATCAGTATATAACTACAGGTGCAGACTTTGAAGAGAAAAAAGGCGTAGGGGAGCGATTGGGAAGGGATTTAAAAGAGAATGGGAAAAGTGTCAATTTAAAGAGACAACTAAAGAAGAAAAGAGGAGAAAGAAATGCAGTAACAAAGATGAGATGGTGTTTAGGAAGAGATAAATAACACCGGCCGCACAGACATTGGTGACCAATGTAACTTTTTCATTGAGGATTATGCAAGGCACCAAAGTTTAGAGGTGGCCAGTCCAGAGTTTGAATTTTTATAGACTAGTATATGATAAAACAAGTTTTTCTTCACTGCTGAATAATTTTCTGTTCCCACTTAGCCATCTGTGTATTTCGTGGAGTGCTAAGACAACATTTGTCCTTTCTTAAAATCTTAGAGAGCGCTACATGGTAAATGTAATGCTACTTTAAAGTATCTTGTTTTCTTAATTTCAGTGTTATAAACAGTTTCTGTGTTCAAAATTAATCTGAGATAGCTATCTATGTTGTATTTATTCTTGAAAATAATTACAACAGTTCTGCAGTTGCACATTTTCAGATACCTGTAATTCTTAAGAGTCATGCTTTACACTTTTATCCTGATAATATTTTGTGCTTGTGAAGGTTCATGAGAACCAAACAGGCCTATTTTTCTTAAGATCGTTGTATTTATTTTTAGTGAAGTTAGTAGAAATTGAAGGGTATTTATTTCAGTATGGCTCAGTTGATCAGATGCACATCACTTGTAGCTGGTAGAAAAAATGTGTACTTGTCCATTCAGTTGGGGAGGAAGGAATAACTGCAGTATCAAAGGGAAAGATATTGAATCAAGTAGTAATGTTCTCTTTTAGAAAATCCAGTTAATTGATTCTAGCCATGAATCAGAGCAAGGAGAAATAACCAGTCATTTATTTATGATAAAGTAACCAGTAAATTAGTCTAAGATTATAAATGCATGTATCACCTACTAGAAATATTTCTACCTTTGTAGTGTGAATGTTTCTTGATAGATCAGCATGAGCTGTTCCCAAGAGGTCAAATACGTGCTTCTGTTTGCTAATTTGTGTTACAGCAAGATACGATAAAATATCACTTTATTGCAGTAGTTCCCAGTGATTTCTGTAGTTTTTGAGGTTGTACACATTTTCAAAGTAATAAAAAACTGCAAAAGTACACCTGTATAAACACTCCACTTACACCTGATCCAGCAATTCAGAACTCTTTGCTGGAATATTGTGTTGCCCCTTTTTTTTTTTTTTTTTTTAAAATAGCTTTGTGTTTAATATAGTTTAGGTAAGCTCAGTGGCAATATAGCAAGTGAGGTGCTACAGCAGATAGGTACCTTCTTTCTAACCGGTTGTGTGTTTAGCCTTTAGCCTTTCAAACAGGTTTTGGGCCTTTATGGTATTTAAAGCTGACGTTCAAGTACCATTGTACACACGTTAGTTCAGTGTAAAAGTAGTCACTGATGAATATTTAATCAGTGAAATGTGTCCTACTTATAAATTATAGTTTGATGTTAAGAAGTCAAAATATTTGAGAGGCTCTTTAAAAGGTTTAAAATAAAAGAACAAACTTCCACTTACATTTTTAAAGAAATCCTTGCATAGATAAAGGCCAGTACTGTCAATATGCATTCTCTTTTTTAGTTACATTTTAATTTTCTGCGTATGTTCTTCCTTCCTTCCTTGGAATTCTCAACTCCTCCCTGTCAATGACTCTTAAAATATATTTAAATTATTATTTTAAGACTAAAATAATTTCGATAACTTAATATGACGAATGAAATTGCATTTAATATTGTTGGCCAGTTAGAATAATTTGGCATCAATTTTATCTGTTTCAGTATAAAAAAGTGGCAACTTTGTTTGAAATTTGGTAAATATAAGCTAGAAAATGCTGCATTTCAGTATAGAACTCCCGTATAAAAATGTACGGAAAGTTTGTTTAATAATTTAGCATTTGATACAGATATGTCTCAATGTTTGCCTTTTGGGCTGCTACATAATGAATAGTACAGATTAAAAATTCAAATCTTGGAAACATACTGAGTTGTCAAAATAATCTGTTATCGATAATTAACTCTAGCATATCCGAGATCTAGCACTATTGCATGTGGTTGTTAAAATTTGAAAGGGAAGCCATTTTTCTCGGTGATTGAAGAGCTTATCCTGTAATAAGCACATTAAGTATGCATTTCTAATGTCTTCACATCAAAGAAAATCTCACAGCTGGCCTATGCCAACCAACTCTGGCTCGCAGGGCTTGGGCTACAGGGCTGTTTCATTGCTGTGTAGACTTGCGGGCTTGGGCTGGAACTCAAGCTCTCGGATCCTCCCACTTCACAGGAAACCCCAATATGCTGTTTATAGTTGGCCCCATTTTGGAGGTGAACTACTAAATGATGAACAGGCTGCAGCTTTCAGATAGGGCATGTTGCAGTAGTTTAAACTATAGCAAAGACTCCTTCTGAAAGGAATTCCCAGCTAGTTTAAGAAAAAAGACTCTTGACTACTGTTATGTCCAGGAGCAGCAAGTTTGTTGAAGATCAGCTTGCTTATAAAATCTTTAGGGTCTGTTCCTGCACAAACTTACACTTGAGTAACTTTACTCGCACTTCACACAGTTCCTGTGACTTTAATAGAACTTATTTACATGAGTAATTTCACATGTGTGAGTAAGTGTGTGCATAATTGGGTCCTTAGGTCCACGGCCAGACTAGCGCATGTAAGTGATCCAGATAATCTCGCTCACTGCAACCCACAAAACGTGACTAATTTGTAGACAAACGTGCACCTGGGTGAATCTTTTCTTAGAAACTCTTGAATATATATGCCAGATATCGCCATTTGTTCTTTCCCAAAGGCAAGAAATTCAGAATTATTTTTATGGGGTTGAGATAAATGTTATCCCTAGAAGGGATGAATTTAATATTATCAGGATTCAAAAATAAACTCCCTCAGAGAAAGGGAAGTCCTTGCATCACCCTGCAAGCTAATCTACAGACTTCATAGTCCATATGCAAAAATGTCTCTTTCTCAGAAGATTTGAGTGCACAGTGCTATAGTTAAGTTTCGTATTACTAAGACTAAATTATTTTTACAACATGTACTACAAGGCTCTGACAGGGTAGTCTAAATAAAGCTAAGTTTTGATTTCCAGATTAATGGAACGAAGTAAATGGTGATACATTATTCTTGTTTAAGTATTTATTAAGTTACTAATTTACAAAATTCAGTAACTTGCAGTATATCTTCCCCTCTCTAGTGTGAATTAGCTAGGTTGTACTGTGTGTTTGTGTGTGCACGCGCGTGTTCGTTCGTTCCTACCAGTCTTGCAAAACTGTCATGAAAGCTTGGCGTGAAAATATTTTGATTTTTTAACTTACCCTTCAAAACACATTACTCTCTTGGACTGAGTTATTGAGTTTGCAAAGCTAGTCTATACAAGTATTTACAGGTGGGTTTTTTTTGTTTTTTGCATTAAATTGTCAACTTCACTTTCTTCCTATTATGTATTTTAATATATCTTTCCCTCTGGCTTTTTCAGTCATTGGTTCCTTTCCATTCCCTCATGTTTCTTACCCTCTTTTACCCTCACATTGTGATCTCCTCCTCCCCCCCCCCTCATTTTGCCAAACTCTTACTTGATGCACTCAGTAGCGCAAAGCTCTATCTTTTTTTCTTTTTCTCCAGGAATATAGGGTCAGAATCTAGCTTCTGGGTTGCATGGGTGTAACCAAGGGCAGAATTTGGCTCATATATCTTTCTGAGTCCCCAGTGTTGTCACATGTTGTGTTGTGTGGTGTTATTTAATCTGTCCATGCATTTATTTTCCTTAAAGGTAGTTCTGTGTATAGTTCTTTGTAGGGTGACCAGATGACCTGTTTTTAAAGGGACAGTCCCATATTTAAGTCCTCCTTCAGGTGTCCCAACTTTTTTTTAAAAATAGGCAAATTGTCCCATATTTTCTGCCTTCCCTCCCCTCCCCGCCCCCCACCAGTACTGGTGGGTCCTGCTGCTGGCCGGATCCCTGCTTGCCAGCTGCCTGCCCACCAGCAGTGAGTGGGGGGGGGGTCCAGTGATGGACAATGGGTGTGCAAAGCTGGTTGCGGGGCCAAGTTGCAACACGCAGGACTGCTTCCCCTGCTGGTTCGTCAACGCAGCCCCTTATGTACTCCCCCGTCTCTCTGTCCTCTCCCTGCTTTGCTGGTTCACCCCCTCCAGATCTGCTGCTCCTCCATACCCCGCTCCCCTCGCAGGCAGGGCACGTCCTGCTCCCAGTGCTGTGCGGAGAACCAGCCCCTGGTCGGAACGTTCAGCTGACTAACAGTCTGGCTGACAGGCTCCTTCCTTCCCCCACTGCCTCTGTCTGGGTCAGCACCTCGGAAAAGTCCAAGACCTTCTGACCTGGGGCACTGGCCAGGAGGAGCCAAGCCTTGTATGTGCCAAGCTCCCCTGCACAGCGCTAGGACATGGAAGCCTCTTTGCCCTTCAGCTAAACTGTGGAGTGGTGGGGAAGCAATTTCCAGCCTGTTCATGCCCCAGCCCTGCAGGCTCCACAGCACCACCCAGACAGGGGCTTAGCGCCCTCTCTACCCCACACACCTCCACCCTGGGTCCTGCCCCCAGGAAGTGCAAGGTTGCTCTGTCCCCTAGGCACCCTCCCCTGCTGAGCCACCTCTCTGGCTGGGTTCATTGAAGCCCCTGCAGTCAGGTTCCCTGGGCCCTGGTGCACAGTGCATTCTTAGGGCTTAACCCCGTCCTGCCTGCCGTGTAGCCGGGGGACAGGAGGTGGCTGGGTTACATCCATGGCCGGTAGCAGCCTGGAGGTGTTAGCTATCTTTCGGCACTGTGTGGGCAGGAAGGGACAAGCTGCTTCCAGCCACTGGGGAGCAGGGGGCGGGGGTTAGAAGAGGTGAGTTCTGCAAAGACACTGGCCAGGTCATCACTCCCTCCCCCTCCTCTCCTGCGACTGGAAGCAGCTCTTGTCTCTTCCCTCCCACGCAGTGCCGAAAGGCTGCCGCTGGCCACGTTCTGATGAGCACTGGCAGGAATCTGGGGAGTGGGGGCATTTGACCCTGCATGCCCTGCCACATGTTGCCTCGGGAAAGTGGGGCACCAGGTACCAGGAGAGGCAGGTCTGTCCCAGGGACTCAGTCAGGCATGGAGGGCTGAGAGTGCCTGGCAGGGAGGGTCGGGTTGGTCGGTCACCCCCCTGTGTGAGAGAGTGTAAGAGAGTGTGTGTGTCACCTCTCCCAATGTGAACCCTAAAGCCTTAAAGATAAGGTAAATAAATAGAATCCAACTATGCAGTATTTCTTTTTAATAGGGGCTCAGTCAATTTGATGTTAATTTGAACATTTGTACTGCATAGCTCTGATTGATTGCTGTTGAACTCGCTTGAATATGAGTAATTTTATCAGGTGTCCTGTATTCAGCATAGGGAAATATGGTCAGCCTAGTTCTTTTTGACATACCGTATATACTCGTTCATAAGCCGAATATTTTTGGTAAAAAAGTGATGCATCAAAGAGCGGGGGTCGGCTTATAAACGGGTCTACACCAAAATTTGATGATTTTAAACTCTATGAAATCATTGAATTGAATATCTAATACATTGTTGTTTTGTTTACCTGGAGTGTCTGCAGGCATGAAGCCCCTCAGTTCCCTGTCGCCACGGTTCGCCGTTCCCAGCCAATGGGAGCTGCAGGAAGTGGCACGCCACTTCCTGCAGCTCCCATTGGCTGGGAACGGCGAACCGCGGCAGTAGGGAGCCAAGGGGCTCGGTGCCTGTGAACGTTTCAGGTAAACAAAATGTCCTGACCCACCAGCAGCTTATCCTGACGGGCCGGGAGCCAAAGTTTGCCAACCCCTGAAATATAGGATTGGTTTATGAAAGGGTCATACAGTTTTTATTATTTTTACCTATCCATCTTGGGGGGTCGGCTTATAAACGAACGGGCTAATGAACGAGTATATACGGTACTTTCTGTTTAGCTTATTTCCCTCAGTTAATGCTTTCAAACTCTTCTTTCTTCCTGTTATCTTTATCAACCTTTTCCTGCTAATACTCTGGCATAGAGTACTTTCAATAATTGCTTGCTCCCTTAGAACTAGAATGTCCCATCAATAAATGTCAACCCTGTATGTAAAATGATCTTTGCTGTTAACAAAGGTATATCCCTTACTTATCATTAACAATGTCACCTGAAAAGTTTTAGAATATTTTGAAGTAGAAAGATCATGTTGTTAGGAAACATCGCAAATGTCTTATTGTCTAACATATCAACAGTTACTCAGGAAAAAAGCAAATGGGAATTTTTACCCAGTTTGCTCATTGCTTGAAATGAGCGCACACAAATTATATGCATCCTAAATGTTCAGGAGAGACTGTCAAGGGAAAAAAGAAGGGCAGCAAGAGAAAATGCCCGTTGATGATTTCCCTCTGCACTCTGTTTGCTTCCAGAGTAGTTACTTAAAAGAAAATGGGCACTTCAAGGTCATAGATGTGCTGAGGGCTTAGGCTGCAAGACTTTGTGCCACTACGCTCCAAACAATGAAAATGGGTAGAGCAGATGAAAGAACATAAATTGTTTCTGGCTTCACTTATATGTGTGCCATCTGTTCTTTTGGGTGCCACAGTCATCAAGTCTTTTGAATTTAGTGATGCAATGACACACACCAGCTGCATGTTATTGAAGGTATTCCTGTCTTAAGATTTTTACTGTCATTATTAAGCTAATCAGATATTATTTTATGTTCTTTCAAATGATCACATATATACATATTAAAATGCCATCAGATCATAGAGAGTAGGGAGTGGCACTGTACCAGAAAGAATCCATAGATTCCAGTGAGAAAAATTTCACAGTAAAATTTTTAAGGATATGTCAAGGTTCCTCCCCCACTCTGAACTCTAGGGTACAGATGTGGGGACCTGCATGAAAAACCTCCTAAGCTTATCTTTACCAGCTTAGGTCAAAACTTCCCCAAGGTACAAAATATTCCACCCTTTGTCCTTGGATTGGCCGCTACCACCACCAAACTAATACTGGTTACTGGGGAAGAGCTGTTTGGACGCGTCTTTCCCCCCAAAATACTTCCCAAAACCTTGCACCCCACTTCCTGGACAAGGTTTGGTAAAAAGCCTCACCAATTTGCCTATGTGACTACAGACCCAGACCCTTGGATCTTAAGAACAATGAACAATCCTCCCAACACTTGCACCCCCCCCTTTCCTGGGAAATGTTGGATAAAAAGCCTCACCAATTTGCATAGGTGACCACAGACCCAAACCCTTGGATCTGAGAACAATGAAAAAGCATTCAGTTTTCTTACAAGAAGACTTTTAATAAAAATAGTAGTAAATAGAAATAAAGAAATCCCCCCTGTAAAATCAGGATGGTAGATACCTTACAGGGTAATTAGAATCAAAAACATAGAGAACCCCTCTAGGCAAAACCTTAAGTTACAAAAAAGATACACAGACAGAAATAGTTATTCTATTCAGCACAATTCTTTTCTCAGCCATTTAAAGAAATCATAATCTAACATACCTAGCTAGATTACTTACTAAAAGTTCTAAGACTCCATTCCTGGTCTATCCCCGACAAAGACAGACTGTAGACAGACACACAGACCCTTTGTTTCTCTCCCTCCTCCCAGCTTTTGAAAGTATCTTGTCTCCTGATTGGTCATTTTGGTCAGGTGCCAGCGAGGTTACCTTTAGCTTCTTAACCCTTTACAGGTGAGAGGAGCTTTCCCCTGGCCAGGAGGGATTTCAAAGGGGTTTACCCTTCCCTTTATATTTATGACAGGATACAAATTTCAAATAGCATACCAATAGGGTTATCAGGCCTTTGATCAGCTTTGAATGCACAGTGTTGAGGGAAATCAAAGGAATAACCCAAATCTAATAAGCCAGTAATAATGAGTGACTGTTGCAACTTGCATGGATACTAGTCAAATGTCATATGATGTAAGGTTTAGAGAAGCAATTTTGTGATACCTTAAGTGATTGCTTCTAGGAAGAGCTGGCAAGTTGTACAGTTCAGTGAAAAATCTCTGCTTGCTGCAGCTGGGATTGGAAAGGCAAACATTGTTAGGATGGTTAAGGAATGGAAAGGAAAATACTACTGGCATTGTTGTAATGCATAGTATAAATCAACATTCTGAATCCCAGTGGTATAGCAGAAACAAAAAGAGTTCAGAGATGAGTAATGAAAATGGTCAGGCATGGAAAGGCTTCCATTTAAAGACAGAGTGAAAAGACTGGGATTGTTACATTTCAAGAGGAGAAGAATAAGGGAGGACATGATATGGGCTTACAAAATAATGATTAATATAGAAAAGATAACTCAAGCGGTCACATTCACCCCTTCTCATAATAAAAAAGGAAGGCTGTAAAACTGAGAAAAGGAAATACTTTCTTATACCAGGTATAATTAACCTGTGGAAGGTATTGCCGTGGAACATCATTGAAATGAAGAAAGTAGTAGTAATAATACCACTTAGCACTTACGTGAAACTTTTCATCCGTAGATCTCAGTACTTTTACACAGATAGAATTCAGAAGTGGATTAGACATTTAAATGGATAATGAGAATATTCTTGATTACATTATATAGGATAAATAGATTTCTTACATATATCTTTTTAAGGGGATAATACATACCTTTGTGCGTCAGAGCATAAGCTGACCACAAACTGATGGGAGTGAGAAAGAATCTTCTCCTATAGTCAGGTTATTTCATAATAGTTCCCTAAGGGTTTCTTACCCTTTCCTCTGAAGAATCAGGTACTGGCTACTGTTAAAAACAGGATATAGGACAGAATAGATCACTTGTCTGATCCAATACAGCAAGGATCATCTTTTTGGTTTGTGTTTGTACAGCACCTAGCATGATGAGGTCCTGGTTCTTGACCAGGCTTTTAGGTCCACAGTAACATAAATAATAATAATTCCTATGTAAGCCCCTGATTGTGCAAACATTTACACATGTGTTTAACTTGATTTTGATGGGACTACTCATGATAGTAAAGGTAAGCATATGTGTAAGTGTTTGCATGATTGTGGCCTAAGAGTCTTAATTAATATTGCCAGAGATGTGCACTGGGAAGCAGGATGGTAAATTGTCAATTCTCCATTGGATCACTGCCTCCCAAAACACTACAATAGTGCATGTTTTTTGGTGTTTTGAAGAAGTGGGGAGGGATGTGTTTTAAAAAAGTGTTGTTTTTTCAATGTCAAAGCATGTACTGAATTGCTTGAATAGAAATCCACATAAAATAAAATTGCTACATTATGATCTGTTAGAAACCACCAGATGTTGCCTTTTGGAAGAAAGAGTGTTTACTGTAAGGCAAAAATAATTTTTAAAATGTTAAGTTTTAAATAATACAAAAATAACAAATTATGTAAAAAAAATAAATTCAGTAGAAGTGCAGTTCTGAAAGACAGTTCTGGCTTAGACAGATCCAAGGAGAGTGCATAAATGGTGAACAGGCCTAATCGGTGTTACGTTACAAATAACTGTCTTAAAACCTTATCTTCCAAACTACGCATAGTATTATCTGAAATCTTTGTTAAGCTGAGAGATCACGGTCCCAACTGATTACTTGAAAGATCAGTTAGTAATGGAATATCCTGGTCCGTTATTAAATAACTAGTATTGCAGTATTACGCAGTGGGGAGTGAATAATTTTATGTCTTATATGCTGTCACGCTTAGGAGGTGTTTCACACATACATTTTGGCTACCTGATAGTAGAAGGCCACAGCTTGTCACTCCACTGACATACTGAAAAATAATGATAGATTTCAAATTGCTTATAATGGCTGTGTATTGCATGCTGACTCTTACTTTGCAAAAGCACTTACTACCTCATTAAACTCAGTCTACATCATATTTAAACAATTACACAAAACATGTAGAGATTTCTTTATCTCAGAAACCTCAATTTTCAGGAACCAGTGTCGATTTATTTATGCTAACAGCTGTTGCTTAACTTTTGAAATATCAAGGTGAAGTTTCTGATGAATATGGGAACACACATATTTTAAAATAATGTATATGATTGAAGTAATATGTGCAGGGGCTGTCCTCAGCCCCTAAAAGGCATAAAACCACCTTCTGGATATAACTAGATGACCTCCTGAGATCCCTTCCAACCCTGATATTCTATGCATGAATGCTGTGAATATCTGGAGTGTGGGTGCCATAAGATTCCAGTGAGTTTTAAGAGCCAGATACTGCTTTTCTGCATCTGATAAATAATTATCATTTTCAAGTAAAGTGCTTTGAAAGTACCCATAAATCTTCTGTTTAGTACAGTCATATGGTAGAGTATGATACTGAGATATTAATACCAAAGGAGCTTTTAAAATATCAATGAAATAGGCTGATGAATAGTTGAATTTTTATGGGTTTGGCACGTTAAGCACAGTCCAGCCAGCTATGCATGTAAGAGAGTCCAACAGATCAAGACTGAAGGAAACAGATAAATAGGCTGACCCAGGAAGAAGTAGTGGGATGTCATAAAGGAAGAAATTAGCATGTGTTGTGATAGAGAAAATGGCATGGAACAGAGCACTTTGGAAGGAGTGGATTTATAGAGCAGACCCCATTTGTGGGATTAATGCAAGGAAGAAGAAAAATAATAGTTGAATTTTGTATTTCTATTACATGATACAGTGTACTGTCATCTAATATTTGGTATCTAATATTCTCCATCATGTTTACCTAGGTCCCAAATCCTGCAAACACTTATACGCATGCTTAACTTACCACACGTGATTAGCCCCATGGAAGTCAGTGGCAGTAGTCAAGAGCTTAGAGCTAAGCATGTATCTAAGTATTTGCAGGATCAGGGCTTTAGGGTCAAAATCAGTGGTCACCTAAATGGTACAAATGCATATATTTCTGTGGAGTTGCTCCTGCTTATGCTACCAATAAAATTGGCCCGAAGTCTGTTTTTAGAATGCTACACTGTGTAATTAGGTTTATCTTTGGTTATCTGTAACATATAATAATTTGCACCTCATGTTTCAGCACCAAATTAGATTTGCTCAAATAATTTTCACAAATCACTGAGTTTAAAAAAATAAATCATAACTGAAATCTGAACATAACTTTTTTCATTGAATTTGCAAATGGCTATCATCAGACATAAATATATCTATTTTCTTTTTAGCCAAAGAATGGGATCTTCATGAGTGTGTTTCTGATTGTTTTACCTCTGGAGTCCATGGCTCATGGGCTTTTCCATGAACTGGGGAACTGCTTGGGAGGAACATGTGTTGGATATGCTGTTGTGATTCCCACCAATTTCTGCAGGTATAGTTACCATGGTAAATGTACGCACATTGCAACTTCATATTGGAATTAGTGCAGCTGTTACACGAGAGGCAATTCAGTGGTGTAGTTTTTCTTTTTCAACTATTAAATACTAGTTTTGATATTTGATGGCTGTGTTTGAATGAGCATTCTCCTTACCTATCCTCACCTTTCAAAAATAATTTTAATTATTTATACAATACAATACAATAATAATATTGTATTTACAATACAACTTCAAATTCTGTATACATTTGACTTGCTTTTAACAAGCCAATAAATATGCTAAACCCCAGTCCTGCAATGTACTGCATGAAAGAAACTGCTGATTCCATGTGTTGTATGTTTCAGGATCAGGGCCTTAGATTCTGGAGTCAGTGCAGATATTTTATGTAAAGTGATTTAATAATCTAAGCAGGCAATGAACTCATGCTCAGAACAGTTTTATAAACTGTATTAGAATGATTTAACTGAGTGGCAGTACTAAAAATATGTAGATGTGAGAATGATTTTGGATTACTTATAAACTACATGTTATCTATGTATTTACAGCAATTCCTATTTTCAAAATAAAGGTTGCAGTAAAAATTATTTTCTTTGATACTAATCGTTTACCAGCTCATCCAGCTACAAAAAATAGCTTCTAAAGTTGAAACATCCTGTTTTAATTCCATTTTTATTCTTATAATTTAAATCCTTCATAAGAGCATTATCTTGTAAGTGACACGAGAACTCATGAAATTCATATCTTCCTGAGTGTCCATGGAAATGGGATTGCAAATTGGAATTTGTATGAAAATGTCCAGCTTGCTATGACTGTGGATTTAATGGGCAATGAAAAGATCTGGGTTTTTTTTGGGGGGGAGAGGACAGGGGTAAAGGGGGAGCCAGAGGAGGGAAAAAAAAGATTGTGTGCTGATGTTCAGTTGTTAGATACCATGTAAATCATTTGAAAATGCTGTAGCCTTGAACAGATTAAGATTTCCACTGTTCATCTGGTTATTTCTGTTGAGATATATATAATATGTGTGTGTGTGTGTGTGTATATATATATATATATATAGTAATAACATAAATATGTTTTTAATGGAAGTGTTTACCCATTTAAAAAAAAATTCTCGGAAGTATGCTCCCCCATTTGCTTAACTGTATAAAGGGAGTTTGCATCCATGGATTATTGCTCGGGGTGGGGAAAATGATCTACCCTTCCTCTGACTCCACAGAAGCCCCTGGGTTGAGAGTTTGGAAGGGACAAGTGGTTGCCTAGTTTCAGAAGTGGAGTGACTTATGCTGCTTCCCCCATTGTGGTTTGGAAGACTCCTTTCCAAGGTGGTGTTCTGAGGCAGCTGCAGTCTGAGAAACTCATGAGACTGTGGGGGCTGAGTGGTAGCTTGAAAGAAAGATATTTCTCCGTGGATGCCACTTATGGCCAGTAGAGATGCACAGGTCTGTGGGCTTAGTGATGAAACCACAGAGGATTAAATGACAATTGTTCTGTCTAGATGAAAGAGATGGTCCAGTGGTTTAGTCCTCTCTTCCCAAGTGAAAACTTTAACACCAAGAGAATTGCCAGGACAGTAAGCGAGTTAAAACTGCTAGAGCACCTGTGACAGAATGATCGTGATAGGAGTGAATTTGTCCTTCTTGTACATTGTTGCATCTTTTCCATTTAGAATGCAGAAGGGTTTATATCTTATCCACAATAAAATTATTGGTGTCACATCAACTTCCTGAGCTGTGTTCTTGTAATGTCCTTAGCTGCCCACATTCTGCAGCCACCAAACTGAGGGCATAATATCCCACTTGGTCCATTTTTGTGAGGGCTTAAAAAAGCAGGTTTAATAAGCTTATGTTATAGTATAAATAATATTATCTTTCTTGTCCTAGATGATAATCCAATTCCTGCATTGTGCTAAATTATTCTGTCACTGGCAGTTTGGTTTCTCCATGGAGAAATGGTAGTAAGGTCGAGAAAAACAGTGTGAGGCACTGGCAATGTTACCCTTTCATAATAATAATAATGAAGTTCAGTTAATAAGCCCATTCTCTAATTGTTCAGATAAAGTATAGGCAATATTAATATTGTATTTACTGTAATACAATTGTATCAGTGCAATGTAAACCTATTTAGGTCCTATAAGAGTGAGGAGATGTAGAACCAAAGCAGTTTGGTCATAAAAAAAGAAACTGGTATAATATTATATAAAAGACTTATTTCAAACAAAAGCAATGGGAAAAATGTGCACCAAAAACACTTTTCTTTCGCTTGTTTTGTTATGGCAAGGGTCTTCTGGAACAGAACACCTCACATTTGCACCCTGCAGAGTCTGTGCATCCCTACAGTCTTACTCAAGTGAAAAGATTTGATACAGCTCTCTCAAGCCCTCCAATTCCAGTTATGGAAGTGGTTGAAAGGCATTGCTGGAAAGTGATGACTGATGCTTTTTCCCACCTGGAGGCTGAGCACAGCCTCTGGAGTGCTCCCAACGCTTCCTGGCTTGGGAGACAGAATCTGAGTCCCTTTTGTGATGTGTTATTTACTGACATATAAGCCTAATGATTTACGAAATCACATTTATATGCAGTTTGCAATCTAGCATTTAGATTTCAAGCCTTGCAGTGAGTATTTCATCAAAGTAGTTAAACACTTAAATATCAATAGTGAACAAAAATATTCCACACAAAGAGAACTGATTTCACCAGTTGCTACAAGTATGTGATGAATACAGTAATAAAACATAACTAAATATTTTTTCTTCTGTTTAGTCCTGATGGTCAACCCACGCTTCTTCCACCTGAGCATGTGCAAGAGTTAAATTTGAGGTCTACAGGCATGCTTAATACCATCCAGAGGTTTTTTGCATATCACATGATTGAAACATATGGCTGTGACTATTCTACAAGTGGACTTTCTTTTGATACACTTCATTCTAAGCTGAAATCTTTTCTTGAACTTCGGACTGCAGATGGACCCAGACATGATACCTATGTTTTATATTATAGTGGTCACTCCCATGGCACTGGTGAATGGGCACTAGCAGGTAACCAGCATTTGGAGCTTTTGATAATACTTTTTTCATTGATAGAACCTACAAGTAGATAATTATTGCTTTATTCCTATGAAATCGTACCATACTATTATTAAAACTCAGAAGTTTCATATGTGACAGCTACACATGTACATGTGAGCATTCTAGTTCTAAGAGCAGGAGGTGTAAAACACAAATGGCTAAAGTTAACCCATCAAGCTTTCAAATAAATTGAATTCCTTGTTGCTTAGTCATCTACAGATTTGAGAGTACTTATGAATTTATAGTTTTAATAACCACAGTAAAAATGAAAAATAAAAGGCTTATGATAGCAATAACAAAGCGAAATATATGTAATTAAATGGAATGTTCAGAGTTCATCAAGAAGCTATATGAAACTTAATGAATTCAGAAGTCTTAGAATAAAGTGGTAATCTGATCTAATTCAATTCATAATGCCCTGGGAAGATGATTTTGTTCAACATTATTTATGAAGCATTTAATACAGGTTTTGTTGGCCGAGCTTGCGAAGCCCTACATATGCTCAAATTGGTGGCATTTGTGTGGATAACTTTTGAATGCCGCATCCAATCAATTACAAAATTTCAGGGAGTGTTCTAGGCATTAGTGGCCAGAACCCTCTTGATTTTGGGGAGAATTGGAAGGGGGGAAATGGGAACACGTGATACCTCTGCCATCTGTTTTAGCAGAAAGTTATCTTCCAGCACCTCTCTAATTATAGATCAAAGAACTGTTTGATGGCATCCATTAGTGTAATGGAAGTAGGCTATTGAAATTGCTGTGTTGAGGTGGGGAGCAGAATTTTTGGTGCAGAATTTGGATCCCTGTAACACTGAGGTCTAATCTACACTTAAAACTTAGGTCAACCTAGCTACATCACTCAGGGATGTAAAAAATCCACATCCCTGAGAAATGTAGTTAAGCTGATGTAAGCTCCAGTGTAGACATGCTAGGTCGATAGAAGAATTTTTCCATCAACCTAGCTACCATCTCTTGAGGGAGTGGACTTCCTACAGCAACAGAAAAACCCCTTCTGTTGCTAAAGCATGTGTACATGGTGGTGTAGCTGCAGTGCCGCAGCTGGGCTGCTGTAGCACGTGGTATAGATATACCTTAAGTATTTTTTCAGTTTTTAAAGCTCTTTTTTTCTTGGAAGTCATTGCCAATTAATTTTTTACACCTGTGTCAATTTGTGCCATAGGACCTTCTGTAGGGAAGCTCTGTCTTCATGTTACAATAAAGACCAACACAGAGAGAGTGCTGCTTTTACAAAAAATAGAGAGGAAACATGATAAAAAATAAAATATAGAAAGAATAAAGGATATAAAAGCCATGACAACATTTTTCAGTGGATTTGAATTTTCTTGAGAGGAAGTTCCTCCTAGGTTACCCATGAATGGTTTGCATGTTGGCACACCTCCAGTTTTTTCTCACAGAGATAGTATAAAGCCACACAAAGAAAAGGAGCAATCAGTATTTGTCATGAATCACTTTCATGATCAGTTTCCCATTGTGAGATCTAGGTAAACCATGGTGTGTAGCTTGATTTTCCAGCCTGATAGAACTTTTTTTGAATGCATCCAGCTGTATAAGCTGAAAAGCTGAAGGGTATTTGATAATATAATTGTGTATAGTTTATCCGACAGTGATGTTTTGTGACAGATGGAACAGACAGTCATTAGCTCCTCTAATCTGTACCATCCTCTGACCTCTGGAGCGGATTCATGACAACAATGAAATGTTAACATTCAGATATAGTAGAGAAAGTAGTATCTTCTGGGGGCTTGAACAATGATGTAGCACACCAGTAACACTGTAGCACAGTAACACTTGTGCTGTAATGACATCTTTAAGGGAGGCTTGCTGTATTTATTAGCTCACTAACAATGTTTCTTCATTGTTGGAAGCTTGGAAGTAGCACAGTGGTGTATAAAAAACTGTTAGTTGGTCATGCATAGATATGAGCAATAAAACTGCCTGGGAGGTCATGTTCACTGAGTGAATTCAAAAGGCAAGAATCGGGCTCTAAAGCCTGGTCTGTGTCACTGGAGCTGTCAGTTTAACTGCCTGTGAAACTTGCCGAAGGAGTCAGATGCTGCTACGTATCCATAGGTCTCTTCCACAGCTTGGTGTCTAGCTCTGATGTTGGCTGATCTTGACATACGTGTGAGGGGTTAGCACTTGTATGTATAGGAGGGTCAGAAAGACTTAAGTTGCTCTCTTTTGGTTAGGTCCACAGTACCGTCTCTTCTGAATTATCTATACCCCCACATGATCATGCTGAAATGTAGGAAAGTCATTCATGCGGGCTTTGAAAATGTGAAAAAGTAAGGAATACTTTTTCCTAATTTACATTTAGGGCTTATCTAAATTAGGGAAATTTTCACTAGTGCAAATCCAAAAATCAGATATGCTACACTGGAGCAAAGTGGGACTAAAAGAGGTATAATTTACTGGGTCAGTCACACCACTTTGCACCAAACTAGTGTGTATACACAGTAGGTTTCTGGTTTTTATAAGATGAACCTGACACTGAATTTTGTGGATTTATCTTCTTTGTTTTAGAGATGATTCTATCCCTGTAAATTTGTACTTACAATATATACTCTGAACCTTAACTCCATCCTTAATGTAGTTTTTCTCTGGAAGTAACAGATTACAAATGCATTTTTACCATCTATCAAAGATAGGAATCTGCAGACAGCTATGATATCCCATATACTCTTGAGTATCACTTGACATTCACTATTTTAGAAGAACACCTCTTCTGGCTACACATCTTCATGACTAATAATAAACTGCCACCTTCTGATAAGACTAATTGGAGTTTAGTTGACCAAAGAAATGGGAGATGTAAGATTTGGACTTATAGCCACATATTCTAGCTGGTGGTGGTTCTTATTGGATTTGTTTCTTTTTATTGGATGCACTTTGGACTCTGCATCAGGCACCTTACAAATGGATGAAATAAATACATGAGTGGAGGAAGAAATTGCTATTTGCAGCAAAATTTATTTTAAAATATTCTAAATCAAGCATCTGAGCAGAATTTTTTTGGTAGAAATTGATCCAGTTGCATGAAGACAGTAAGAAATTAAAATATTGAATAGAATCAAGCAAATATTATAAAGTAAAATATGCTCAGATTTGTAGCTATAGTAAGTCTTGTTTACAGCCACTTGAGCTTCACACTCGTGATTTATATGGTCACTAGAAATTCTTGATTTCAAATGCAACCCTTCTCTAAGTTAGGGTATGGTGACTCTATATGTTGATAGTAATCATTAAAGCATTAAAAGGAAATGCTACTCAGATAACAGCCTGGATTGCTGATTGTCCTATAGAAGTGAGCAAAAGACAGGATTTGTTTTGTTATAAAGTTGCCACAAATTAAACACTTTTGAGTGTCTGGTTTGAGTCAGTCTGTACATTTATTCAGAAGTTACAGTAAAGTTTCTTCGTCTTTATCACACATTTTTTCTTGGCTTGAAATTGTATCCACTCTGCACCCACAGCTAGGTTGTAAGGGAATTGGCTTTCTCCATGATAGATTACTTGCATCCTTAATGTAAATCCTGAATGTAAAACCTGTTTAAGAAGAAGATGGATGCCACTTTTTCTGACTGAAATATGCTTGTAAAAAGGGCAGATAAAATTACTTTGGTGGCTTTGATCATATCTAACAAAGCATTAAATAGAGTCTAGTTAGTCTAGTTTAAATTGCTGTAAATTCTCATACAACGAATATGCATATTTCAGAAGTCAAGTAAAACCATGCTGTCAGGGGAGAACTACTTCCAAAATAAGATCTAGACCAGGGGTGGCCAACCTGTGGCTCTTCAGAAGTTAATACGCGGATCCTTGTACAGGCACCGACTCCGGGGCTGGAGCTACAGGCGCCAACTTTCCAATGTGCTGGGGGGTGCTCACTGCTCAACCCCTGGCTCTGCCACAGGCCCTGCCCTCACTCCACCCCTTCCCCCAAATGTGCTGTGCCTTCTTTCCTCCATCCTACCCCCCAGAGCCTCCTGTACATGCAAAACGACAGATGATGGGGAGAGGGAGGTGCTGGGGGCTGGAGTGGGGGAGCTGATGCGGGACTGCTGACATATTACTGTGGCTCTTCGGCAATGTACATTGGTAAATTCTGGCACCTTCTCAGGCTCAGGTTGGCCACCCCTGATCTAGACTTTCATATTTTAGCCTTCAGCCTTTAATACATGAACTTGTTGCCTCCTGTCTGATGTACCAAATGCTTTATCTGTTCTTCCAGTTGAGAAACTTTGGTGATACATATTTTGTATATAAATTCAAAGAATTTAAACTCTATTTAAATGTACTCAGATTCCCTGGTGCAAATTGTCTCTAAAGGTGCATTGCTAGGTTAAAATTCATATCTGCTTTAAAAATCTAATTTCCTTACCTCTTCCTACTAATGTCACTTTAGATTAGATTATTAAAAAATAATCTTTTTAAACTAGACCAAAATGTTCAGTCTTGGGTCCTTAATATTGTGTATCTAAATCCTTATTATAGCTTCAGTCTGCAAACATTATAGGTGTGAGTGAAGTTCATCATGTGAACAATCCAATTGAAGTTAGTGTTATCAGGATTTTTTCCTTATGCTCCTCAATAAGTAGCCTGATTTTTCTTAGGTACTGAGTACCAACAGCACCCATTCAATTTATTGGGCCAAAAGTGATCCAAATTGTTAACAACTTTTCCTAATTATAGTCTGTTTTCTTCAAATATAGTTTGAATTTTCAGGAGATGAAACTATACTGAAAGTTTGAAGCACTAATCAGAAAGCTCATGCTCAGATAAATTGGTTAGTCTCTAAGGTGCCACAAGTACTCCTAATCAGAAGTAGTTTTTGAGATAGAAGGAGACAAAGGTTAGATACAAATAAAAGTTTCAAATCATGGTAACTTTTTGATGACTTGTAACTTAAAATCCATTTAAATTTTCTTTAAACATCACAGAAACATTCTCTTCTGCCTTTAGAGAAAATCTATCAATGTTCAGGCCAAATGACTTTTCCAAGGCAAAGGTGATGTGTAAGCAGGTGGCTTACTAATTCTGCTCTAAAATAGGCAAGACATATTATGTAGGTTTAAAACATACCCTATTCTGAGGTTTGAACTTATTAACATAAAGCAAACCATGTAAACTCCAGCTCAAACTTTCTGCCCCTGCGTAGCTGTTCTTCTCCAAGTGCTTGCACATGTCCATTCCATTGTAGGTGTGTGCATGTCCCGAGCACAGTTGACAGAATGTTTTCCCTGAACGGTAACCGTTGGGTCGGCTCCAGCTCTCTCTGGTGCCTCACACTCCTCATGGAGGCAGCCTTAAGCCTTGAAGTCATGCTCAGTCTTGGCATCCAGCACCAAATCCCCAGTGCAGAGAGCTCCTCCTAAAGGCTGCTCAGCTTAATTTATTTCACGGTAGGGTAGGGTTTTGCTCCTACTTACCTTAATACAAGGATGAGTTAATGACTGCATCTGCAGCATTGAGTTGGCTGGGTTAGTTAGCATCTCTGCAGTGGAAAAACCCTATCACCTTCATAAAAGGTGCTAAAACAGGTTTACTGTTGGAAACTGAAAATTTAACTATACTAAGGTGTATATTTTTCTGTTTTCTTGCAGGTGGCGATGCATTACGGCTTGACACGCTTTTGGAATGGTGGAGAGAGAAGAATGGTTCTTTTTGTTCGCGACTTATAATTGTATTAGACTGTGAGAACTCCCAGCCTTGGGTTAAAGAAGTAAGAAAAGTAAATGATCTATATATTGCAGTACAAGGAGCAGAATTTGCCAGAGTGGTAGACATTGAGGAAGCAGACCCTCCGCAACTTGGTGACTTTACCAGAGAATGGGTCGAATACAATTGTAACCCTGACAATAGCATCAGCTGGTCTGAAAAGGGCCGTGCGGTGAAAGCAGTGTACGGTGTGTCAAAACGCTGGAGTGACTATACTCTACATTTGCCAACAGGATGTGATGTTGCCAAACACTGGATGATGTACTTCCCTCGTGTTACCTATCCATTGGTGCATTTGGCAAACTGGTTTTGTGGTCTCAATCTGTTCTGGGTCTGTAAGGCTTGTTTTAGATGCTTGAAAAGATTTAAAATGAATTGGTTTCTTCCCACAGTGCTGGACACAGGACAAGGCTTCAAACTTGTCAAATCATAATTAAAAACCAAAGATGAGTAGAAGTGGGAGCTCTGGGAACTTTCCCACTCTCAAATTTGATTGACTTGCAATTTTTTATATGTAACAGTTTTCTCTGTTGAAGAAATCTTGCTACTTCAGTAGCTATACTCACTGTGTTCATCTTTTTGAGCAATTACAGTATATGCAAAGGGTTGGAAGCTTCATTCTAAAATGAGGAGGATAGGATTATACTATTTGAATTTTGTTACTGAGTTGTATATAAACATGTAAAAGATTTATTAAATATGACCATGCACTTTGGAGACAGAAAGCTGCCTGTGTTCAGAACCAAGAAATTACAGGCTTTAATAAGCTATGGCTCATATGATGATACATGGCAATTATATCCCTCTCAAACGTCAAATACAGGAAAGGAAACAAGCCACTGTTCAAATCATTTTATTATGCCCTCGCACTTCTATGATGGGTTTCAGAGTATTATAGAACAACACAGAGTCAAAAAATAGAAAAACTCAAGAAGCACTGTAGGTAGGTAGCTGCAAGGATATTTAAATTAATTTACATTAGCATTCTCAGTCCCTGCCTGTGGCCCACATTGACAACAATAGGAGTTGCCCACACAGAGTGAGGGAATGAAATGGATCTTTGTTAGAACATTTTGTGGTTCCAGCCATGTTCTTGTTGACAGCCAACAAAGAGAGGTTTTCAAATGTGATTTTTAAAATGTTCAATATTTTTTCAAAATAAATTCAGTCTCTCAGGTGATATTTTCTTTTAAAAAAGTTAATAGGTATAAGGCATAATAAATGTGCTAAAGGTTTTGTGTGTGTTTACGCGCGCGTGTGCAGTTGGGGGCGGGAGGGATGGGCTATTCCATCAGATCTCCTGGACTTCCATCAGTTTGGCTTTTGAATTATTCTCTCTGCAGAAAAAGTCAAAATAAAAGAAGCTACTTAGAAAGAAATTATGCAAAGTTTACATAAAGAAACTATGTATGAATAACAAAATGGGAAGTTCAGAGGTAATCTTTCCCCCAGGTTTCTTATCTGAAATCTCTGCTGTGCCTAGGACCCCAGTCCTGTGGAGTGGTGAGTATAGGATTGGATCTAGGGGGGTGATTATCTTTTTTTTTTTTTTTTTTTTTTTTTTAACTGAAACCAGACGGTTTGACAGGGAGGGTTGGGTTTTCCCTTTGTTGGGGAAATTAGTCCTCTCCGCCCTGAGTATCCCTCTTTGGAGGACCGGTCAGCACTGCTCCTTCAGTCAGAGATGTTTGTCAGTTTATATGAGGTAACACTCCCTCCAAAGGCAGAACTCTCTGGCTCCACAGTACTCTTAGCCTTTGTTCACCTGAAGTGCAGGACACCAAGAGTTGTAGGCTGCTGGGTGGATCCACTTAAAATTGTTTCAGAATAAGTGTGTGTGTGTGAATAATTTATAAGATTTTGGATTTACATCATTCGTTCACCAGCATTTTAGTAAAAATGCAAGTCATTTTATAAATAAGACATTAGCTGAGGAAGTTGCCTGAAATGTAGCTGTGGTTTAAACATCTGAAAAACAATGTTATGAGCTCTGTAACTCTTTGACTTCTGAGGGCTCGTAGCCTGCTGGGTTTTTTAACGTAATGGTCAACTCATTTAGATAATCTGCCAATCCTGGTACATATTAATTTGTAAACCCTACAAGAGAGGAAATATTCTAGTAGTAGTTGTTGGGCACGCCAGTAACCCCAATAACTCATCGCTCCTTCAAACTGTCAATTCCAATGAGTTAAATTCACTGGCAAGTTAGGGCTCCTTCCCTAAATTTTGTTTATTATCCTGTGTTGTGCAAGTTAGTTTAGCAAGAAAATCAGCATTCCTGCCCTGCCACAAAAAGGGAGGGGGAGTTAAGGTGGGTGAGAGACAAATCAAATCATATAAACTGTTAGGTTTCTTTCCATTCAACCATCTCAAAATAACAACTGAGATAATAGTAACTAAGAGAAAGCAATACAGGAACAGAGAACACTGTGTTCCAAAAAAGGGAAGCACTATCTTGATCTTACAGGGCTCGTCTACAAAAGTATTTTTCAGCTATTTCTGAGTGACAAACCTTGGGTCTGGATGGGAGGGATCTTCAAACAGACAGTTATTATTCTTGGTAAAATGATCATTATTTTGGCTTCAGTTTTGGTAACAATTAATTTAGTTGCAGTAATAGAATGCTCCATCTAGATGGCTCATAGTACCCAGACAAATCTGTGTGTAACGTAATGTAAATATGTAATGACAGATTTAACTTGTTAACTATGTCTCTTTAAAGCCCCATTATTAGGACATAGTAGTTACAACACAAACTTTTACAAGTCAGAAAATTAGAACATTGTAATTCAAGGAAACATAAACATGAATCTGCAAATACTGTTGATTTCATCACCAGCCTTAACTCCTCCCCTTGCTTATTCACTATGGACTGGTGGGCGATCCTTTACTGTCTAGTTGCAACTGGAGAAATCTTGTGTTTATATGAACTACATCAGTATATTCTGCTGTTGTACAATGATATAACTGGCTTTCATCCTTGTAGCCAGTAATGGTTGCAGAGAGAGCCCATCATTGGAGAGTTTATTAGAGGTCTATGGCCTATATGTTGTGAGAAGATATAGAAATGGTGATATTTTGTCCGCATATGAAAGTGTGAGATCTCTGACCTATGCTGGAAGTGTGAATGGCCTAGTGTGGGGAAACCTGCCCATAATATAATCATGGGCAGGGGCAGAGGGTAATATCTCAAATAATGTCTGCTGTGGCATGTATGTGGAAGGCAAGAAAGCCTCTACTTAGTGGATTTGTTTACAGTTTAACTACTGGCCTGCTGCGTTATCTCTAGGATAGTGGGGATCGTCTTTAGCCTTTAGTTGAGAGATGGATGGGGGATATTGCTATTGATTAAGAAGGCAGAGGTAAAGTTGGTATTTGGAAACTTAAATGAGTATCTCTAGATTTTCCCATGTATTTATTTAACTACAACATTCTGATTTCCTGAGTTCAAATACTTGCGTTTTAACCTGAACTCAAAAGTCGCTCACTTTCAGACTTTGAAGAATAATAATAGTATTCTAATAATACTATTTTAGATGTAAAGATCTGTTTATAGCTATACTAACTGGACTTTTTGTCTGGAATCTTCTTTTCCCATTGTCCAAAAGAACATGCTGTCCATCTGTTTTTAATCAAAAAAAGAACCACAGGGGTTGGGAGCCTACAGAACTCAAACACATTAATTCTGAGTGGCACTAACTTCCATGCTCCATTGTCTAGCAGCACGAATGACTGCAGAACTCCATATTTCTGTGGCTAGCTCTCTGTATAGATGCCACAAGATCAGCAGGGATGCAGCTTGAATTCTCTAGAGGTGTTGTGGCATCCAAGCAATTATAGGGCCATGCCCCAACTTCATGTGGCCACCCTCTGGAGTGGGTAATACATCAGAAACCTTATCCCTAAGGTTGGTCAGGACTGGACAGACAATATTTAACGGTATCTCAAGTTACTGATTTTGTTGACAGATACTGGAGCATAGATGACATGGTGACACTCCTGTGGAACTGTGACCTGCCTAGTGTTAAGCAGAAGTGATTTTAGGAACATTTGCAGTTGCAAGCTCCAGCCCTACTCCAAGGTCCATGCAGGCAGACCTCATTGAGACTCACTGACTTCAATGGAATTCTGCCTAAATTGATCCTGGTGTAGGGTTTGGGCCATATTTGAATCTCAGTGCCATAAGGTGCTATTTAAATCTGATTCCAAAGAGCATCTCATTTGAGCAAATGCTTAGGAATGAGCAGTATGGCGTCAGCAGGTGACTCAAGATTTGAATTTATTTTGAAGGTACTTGACTTCTGCACTGTACATTCAGCCACTCATTCAAAAGGTGTGTATTTTTACCACAGCTGTGAGCTCACTTTATATTGGCTTGGTTTACATTTCAGTTACCTCGTTTACAGGGCACACTTTGCTGAAACATACAGCTGCACTGATTCCTGAAAACAATTGTCTTGAAATGGACTGCATCTTGAAAATGTACAGTGATGTTTTTCTCTGACTAAATACAGGACAAATCCATTTCCTTTTTAAAAATGTTTGCACTATCACTTCTGTATCTCCACCTTTTTGTTTGTGCTTTGGGAGTTTGCGTTTTGTTGTCTTTAGCTAAAACATTTCCTAGGATTTTTTTTTAACTTATAAATTCTTCTTCCCTTCAGTTCACAAGGTGATAACCTAACAGGGTGATACACTTGAGTGGTTAGATGGCATTTTCAGTTTCTTGCCTGTGCTGGATAGTGTAATTGGATGAAATTCCTTGTTTATAAATGATGATAGAATTTTTGTGTGGGGAGATTCTTTTCATATTTGGTTTTAGATTCTGTAAATGAAATCTGTGTTGTAATATTATTGCTCAAATATATTTTGCTGTTTTGGATGCTCATCTCCATTTCATTTTCTTTTTTTTTCTTTTCTTTTGTTCACGGCTTGACACTTTAATTTTGTTGTCATGCATTAATCTTCCATTTACTGTAATTTCTCGATTTACATGGTTTTTAAACATGGCTTGTTTCAGTGCATTGTAGATAAAAATCACAGCAGAACCGACTGAAAGTATATCACTTAGTGATGCGCTGCAGTTTGATACTTGAAAAGAAATTAAAAGTAATATTTACTAGATTAAATCATGGACAAAAGAATCTTTTTATGTTGCACTATTTTTTCTCCCCCTTATCTCTCAGCCTAATATGAATGCTCAAAGGCTACATCTGCATAAGCATTTTTATTTAGCCTGATTATTCCACCTCTGCTTCACTAACAGCCTAACTCTCAATTAAAGTCAATGGAGACACTCCTGTTTGAGTTGGATCAAGCCTAGGAGACTGAGTGGAAATCATCAGACAGTGGCCCTACAGAATGCTGAAGAAATCAAAACTGTTCTGGCGCCCACTGGAGCGGCACCCGCATGGTGCGGTATAAGGGACGCTGCCGGCTCCCCCCACCCTCCGTTCCTTTGTGCCGCCAGTGATTGCACTGGAACTGCTGCTGCTTCAGCTAGCTTTCGCTTAGTTCAGTGTGTCCCACGAGCGTTTCTCGTAAAATAGTTGGATATAGTTTAGTAATACCCTTAGGGTTAGCTTTAGTTAGTTGGCCCTGGACAGACTCAGTCTAGAGACAGGGTATGCCCCAATCGCCAGGCTTGAAACCATGCGATGGTTCTAAGCGGCCCATTCCCATCAGCGACCCGCATATTAGTTGTTTAAGGTGTCTAGCAGAAGGACACAATAAGCAGCAAGTGTCACAACTGTAAGTGGTTCAAACCCAGAACAAAAAAGGAGAGAGACATCTGTCTCAGGGCACCTCTGATGGAGTTGGCGCTGACCCTGGAACTGGAGTGTTAGAGGGCCTATTCCTTCACCCACTTACTTCCCTGGTCCTTCTCACATGAACAGAGAGCAACAATACCCGAAGTCCAAAGGTGCAAACAATTCGATGTTTATTGGGGTGAACTTCCAGCAAGCATGATTCCAGTTTCCTTCCTTAGTATCCTCCTTCCCAGCTCTGACACCACAGAGCCTTACACCTGTGTCCCTGTTCCCATTCCTACCCTTAGCCAAACATGATTCCAACTTCCTTACTCCCATTCCCATCTCTCCCTTTAGCAAAACATGATTCCAATTTTCTTACCCCCATTCCCTGTTCTCATCTCACACGCCCACATGCCCACCCCCACCCACACCCAGTCACTTCCTCATTGACTACAGATTATATAGTAAAACTTGAGTTCTCCTTAGCTATACCTTAACCAATCATTTTCCTGAAATTTAACTAACCAATCCTAACATATTGTAACATGATTATGTAACCAATTATATCCCACCACCTTAATTAGTTTACACCCAGCAAAATTAATTATACAGCAGACAGGAACAATCACAGAACCAGACAGAGATTATACAGACAAACAACAGCAAAGTGGGAACTATAATGACAAAACAATACAGAAGTGAGGATTTCACATCCCAGCTATTGATAAGTGAGTTCTTGCCAGACAGGATGCTATCAAACTAAGTTTCCTTTTACATTTTCTAGGCACTTCCCTTTCTCTGGAGGTGATAGGAACTATCAGGACAGGATTGTATTCCTAACAGCCGAATAGCACCTTATTTCAGTGTAACTAGTTTGGAATGTGAGGATGTGACTGTTCGCTTCCCAGCTTATGGCTGCCTCTGCTACTTAGCCAAAGGCCTTAGCCTAAGAACAGGGCCTCAGACTGTCACAGTAAGAGAAGGCCCTTACACCAGCAGACAGTGATTTTGATTCTTTCTTTTATACCTCTATCACTAGCCAAGTGATAAGAATACACCTAAATTCTTAGAGTATAGGCCTTTACAGACAGGCCTGAATATCTATATCCTAACACGGAGCAAAGGTCTGATTCGGCCCCGAGCACTGCAGCATTGGAACGGAGCACCCCGCTGGTGCCATCTATGAGCCAGCACTGATTCCCCCCACCCCAGCCAAGAAGCCCAAGTGGTCCGCGAGGGGAAGATCTCCCACTTTCCGTAAGGGAAAGGAGAGGACCGGAGGAGAGCCAAGACCCGTGCTCTCAACACCTCCATCAGGGAGTCAGGCCCCAGCTAATGTCGCGCCCCTCCCGTGCTATGCCTGACACACCGGACAGTGATGAGGGCCTCTGTCAGCTCAAAGTTCCGTAAATGCCCAAAGCCCTGCAGGCAGCACAGGAGATCCTGACGCTACCGGTGCCACCTACACCGACTCCAGCAGTACCAGGGTAAACCCGCCTTGGGACCATTCTGAGTGTCCCCGCCTCAGCAGTGCCACTCTCCATCATGAGGAACATCCTACCAGCGCTTGCCCATATGGAGCTGTCATAACTTAGACTTTGGGAGGCAGGCTCAAAGAAGCCCCCTTCGGTCTCCAGACCCTGGGCACCGACAGCGGGATTCAAGGCGCTGCTCACCAGTAACCTGGCAGAGACCTGTGGAGGCGCACACACACCCACCACCCCACCCCCGCCGGCTTGAGAGTTGAGACTGACCCATCGTGTCTCCAATGCCTCTGCACCGGTCCTGTGGCCAATTGGCGGAACGGAATCATCGGTTACCCGCCAGCTGTCGCTGAGGTGCAAATCCCCTTGATCGGGGAGATTCTACTGATGACTGGCCCACTCTGATTCCCGGTCCTGCTCTAGATCCCAGTACAGGTCAAGTAGCATGAGGCATAGATTGCCGGTCTACTGACGCAGATCCGCTGAATGCGAAAGATCCCCGGGGTCCTGTCAGAGGAACTCATCCCGATCGGACAGGTCGATGTCGAGGCACAGCAGCTGGCACTGTAGGGAGGAGGGCTGCCAGGCCAGCTGGTCACGGTCACGTCGCAGCATCCACTCCTCTTACAACTCTGGTACTGATCAGGAGTCCCTGGTGCTGGCACCAGTGGTACCATCAACCTCATCAGCACCACAGCTGACCCTGTGGCCTCCGGGCCAATGGCCGGCAGCATGGTACCCCTGGAATCCATGGGGGTTCACCCAGCCTTCCCAGACTGCCTGATCAGTGGCGGGGGCCTCAGGCCATCAACCGCAGCATCCCACCCTCTTGCAGAGGTGTAGGCCCCACAGGGAAAGACCCCCCCCTCAGGCCCATGAGGAGCTTGGGGAGCAGCCAGTTGGACCACCAGGGGATGTGGTGGATCCCTCAGTGCTGGCTTCATCCTCCTCATCGCCGGATGAAGCGATTACGAGTCCCCCACATCCGCAAGATGATGCCAAGGCTCATCAGGAGCTTTTGAAGAGGGTTGCCTCTAACCTGGGCCTCCAGGCAGAGGAACTTGAGGAGTCATCAGACTCACTGTTCGACATACTTGGCTCCACAGCACTCGCTAAAATGGCTTTACCCCTACATGAGGGGGTATCAAAAATAATTAATACCCTATGGCAAACCCCTCCTCCCTGCCACCCATCTCAAAAAGGACTGAGCGCAAATATTTTGTGCCAGCTAAAGGCCATGAGTATCTCTATGCTCACCCGGCCCCAAACTCCCTCGTAGTTGAGGCCATTAACCAGAGGAAGAGGCAGGGTCAGCCCGGGACTACGCCCAAGAGTAAAGATACGAAGAGACTGGATCTGTTTGGGTGAAAAATTTATTCATCTTCCAGCCTTCAGTTGAGAATGGCCAACCACCAAGCCCTCCTTGGCCGCTATGACTACAATATGTGGCAGTCTATTGCCAAATTCGAGGTCTCGGTGCCCAAAGGAAGGAAGGAATTCCTAGCGATCCTCAAGGAGGGCACTGTTGCAGTGAGAGCGGCCCTCCAAGCAGCCTTGGACGCAGCAGACTCCGCGGCTCACAACATGGCTGCGGCCCAGGGTGGATTTGATTTAAATCAAATTGATTTAAATCACTAGTCAGGAAGACTCAATTTAATCATGAATTTCTACATAAAAGTGCATTCTTGTTGGTTGTTATAACCTTAATACATATTCTTCACAACTCAGAGGTAGACGTAGGTTTCATTTTTAGAAGGTACACACTATACATTTTTAAGTGATTTATTTTGAAAACTTTTCATACTAGTTTTACAGCTATGTCAGAAAATGAATGATTTTCTGATTATTTCATTCACCAAAGTTAATTGAAGCAGATAGTTCACCCCAATGACTTCATAAATATCTCCAATTCAACAGATAATTCTCCAAATATTAATGATTTTTCTTGCCATGTGGTATTAGGAGGAGAACATCACCAGACAGACATTTAAATTGTTTTATTTAACTAAACAACAGCGTTATGTATTCTGGAATTTTTCTTCAACATATAATATTTTAACAAAACAAGCATATCAATTTTTGAATTTAAACATTCCAGTTTTTTAAAATCTGGTTTGTTTTTGTTAAAATAGTTTTTAACTAAAATAGTTAAATGAAATGTTTTTTTGTTTTTTAAAAAAACCCCAAATTAAATCTACTATATCAGCCAGGTCAAGATGAGAAACTTAAAATATTGACTACTGTAGCTAACTCAGTCGTCGTCACCTTCATTTTCCTGTTTGTTCATAATCTGGAAAAGAAAAACAAGCTTTCCTGCTTTTACAGGTTCCAAACAATTTCTCAATTTGGAATGAATTATTCCAAAGGAAGAAAATATTCTTTCTACACCGGCAGAAGACGCTACTGCTATTAAAAGTGAGATTATCACTTCAACCGTCTCTGAATCAAAGTGCTTAAGTGACTTCCACCAGTTCACTGGTGTGACTTTCTTTAAAACATCATCAGTAAACATATATTTCTTGAATGGTTCACCCTTAGCTCTGAAGTTTATTATAGTTGGCATTATGGAGGATTGATTGCTGGATGTCCATGTCATAGCCAGCTCCTGTTCTTAAGCAGTTAAGGTTTGACCCTGGTACTGAGAATATTTGCAAGAAAATGAGCTGCAGATAGTGCTTGTCCCACTTGTTTTTTTTAATGCTTGTAATTTAGACTCTGTCATTGCATATTTCTCTTTTTAAGATCTCACTCAGTTCCTTCCAAATTTCAACAGCATCAACAATGAAATAGCTATTTCCCTGCATTTTGTTCAAGGCTACAGAAATAGGCTTCAGGGTACTCAGCATATGTTCAACATTTCTCTTAAGCCCAATGTTGAGAACTTTGGCTGTGACAGTGCCATCTAGTTTTTCACGATTTTGTTCACAAATTGTCATCAGATTAGGCCAGTTCTTGATATAGTGCTCAGAACAGTCCACTACTGAGTTCCATCGCACATCTTGTGGGAGAGTTAGCTTGGTTCCTCCCACTTTTTTCAGAGCAGCTGCTGCAAAGTGGTTGTTACGGAAGTATTTTGCAATTTCAACAACATTCGCCTTTATTTCTGAAGTCTTTGGCTATGAGATGCATCAAATGAGCACTGCAACTGTATGTTGTTAGCTTGGGTCGCTCTTCTAAATAATTTCTTCTCATCTTCGATACATTTGCAGCATTGTCTGTGACCAAACTGCATACTAGACATTTGAATTTTTTTTCACAGTTTGTTATAGCTTTTACTGCTACTTCTTGTAAGTATTCTGCTGTGTGTGCATTTCCTGATGTATCAGTTGTTTTTGTAAGGAAGACATTCCCTTCTTCTGTTGTCACACAAGCACGTACAACAGTATCATTGTGGACATTGCTCCACCCATCAAGACTCAGGTTAACAATTTTACCCTCTAGACCAGTGGTTCTTAACCTTTACTGCAGCCTGCACCTCTTTGGTTCTCAAAATATGTTTTCTCACACCTTATCAAAAATTGTTGAAGTAGGTCAGTTCTTTAAACCTAGATATATTTTTTGTTTGTATATTACAGTAATCGTTAAAAAATGTATAATGTTAATAAATACATAGGTTTGATGAAACAAAGTAGTTGTACTTACATGCCTGTGCTTAATTTGTGTTTTCGATGATTTCCCTTCTAAAAAAATCTGGCATGTCTTGCACCCCCAGAAAGAGCATCTTGCACCCCAGATTAAGAACCACTGCTCTAGACCTTTTGCACGCTGCTCAATTTCTCTTTCATACACTTTATCCAGCAATTTGCCTGTGACATCTGCTCTGTTGGGTGGACTGTATCCTGGTCTTAATAACTGAACCATGTTAATAAAGTGTGGGTTTTCAATCATATGGAAAGGAGAGTTTGTTGCATAAACAAACCAGGCAATTTTTTCATCAGTTACCTCGTTTTGTAATCTGCTGGTTCTTATCACAGACTTATCAATGGTTGTTTCTGGATGATGGAGATTTTTTTTCTTTTTGCTACAGGTGATATACTGTGGCTATGTGACATACATGATGTGACTGAAACACTATCATAGGCAGATAACTCTGAAACTATAGAAAATGATGGTTATCTTGAAGGTGGATAGTGTTCAGAATCCTGTATGTTGAGGATGGATTCTCCTAAACAGAATAAGTCAATGCAGTTATTTAATTATTATTACCATACCGCTCATTTAGTATTACTCATTGCATTCACTGACACTCAGTGCTACTTTAAAGGTGAAATTGTAAAAGGAAGATCTGCCTATTTCAGCTATTTATTTTTCATCACAACTGCATCTAAAATGATAGTACCATAGACTGACAATTATATTTTTTGCTCAAACATGAGACTTCAAGAATAATCCAGAAGGAAGACAGGCAGTCCTTAAGAAAGAAATATAAAATAAAAAAGTTTTCCAACCTGAAGATCTGCACGTTCAGACATGTTCCTTTCATCATCTTCAACGCAGCTTCCTCCTGAGAAGGAACACATCTCATGATCACAATCATAGAATATCAGGGTTGGAAGGGACCTCAGGAGGTCATCTAGTCCAACCCCCTGCTCAAAGCAGGACCGATCCCCAATTAAATCATCCCAGCCAGGGCTTTGTCAAGCCTGACCTTAAAAACTTCTAAGGAAGGAGATTCCACCACCTCCCTAGGTAACGCATTCCAGTGTTTCACCACCCTCATAGTGAAAAAGTTTTTCCTAATATCCAACCTAAATCTCCCCCACTGCAACTTGAGACCATTACTTCTTGTTCTGTCATCTGCTACCACTGAGAACAGTCTAGAGCCATCCTCTTTGGAATCCCCTTTCAGGTAGTTGAAAGCAGCTATCAAATCCCCCCTCATTCTTCTCTTCCGTAGATTAAACATCCCCAGTTCCCTCAGCCTCTCCTCATAAATCATGTGTTCCAGGACCTAATCATTTTTGTTGCCCTCCGCTGGACTTTCCAATTTTTCCACATCCTTCTTGTAGTGTGGGGCCCAAAACTGGACACAGTACTCCAGATGAGGCTTCACCAGCGTCGAATAGAGGGGAACGATCACATCCCTCGATCTGCTGGCGATGCCCCTACTTATACATTCCAAAATGCCATTGACCTTCTTGGCAACAAGGGCACACTGTTGACTCATATCCAGCTTCTCGTCCACTGTAACCCCTAGGTCCTTTTCTGCAAAACTGCTGCCGAGCCATTCGGTCCCTAGTCTGTAGCGGTGCATGGGATTCTTCCATCCTAAGTGCAGGACTCTGTACTTGTCCTTGTTGAACCTCATCAGATTTCTTTTGGCCCAATCCTCCAATTTGTTTAGGACTCTCTGTATCCTATCACTACCCTCCAGTGTATCTACCTCTCCTCCCAGTTTAGTTCGGGCAACTAAGCCTTGCATTTCTTGGTTGCACTGTTTGAATTTTGCACGCATGCCTCTCTTACCCACAGGTAGAGGAACTTCATTAAAATATTCCCAAACTGGGTCTCTTTTACAGCCTGCTGCCATTATAGGTTTTTCCTTCAAGTGAAAGAATGGTATGGTAGATCTCAAATCAATGAAGGCTACACTCAAAGACCTCAAGACTTCTGGAATATGCTGCTCAAACAGTTTCACTTTTGTTTCTACTGCCTGTCCCTTCTTTCTCACGTTTATCTCCAGACTACTACTTGTCCAGATCTATCCACCCCCAACAATCTTCTATTCAGTACACTTTTTGAAACTTTGCACTTTTAGAGAGAGGTAAGAAATTGACTCTGTACACAAATTTGCAGAGGGACAATTGAGGTCTATTATTTCTCACCTCTATACATTAGTTATTTATTTATTTTAAAACATTTTTTCTGTTAACAAGCATGTTATCTCTGGAGAGACAAATCCAGAGTTTGAGAACTGCAAAACTAAGCATCTTTGATGGTATCTTCTAGACTGAGCACTGAGTCCCTTTGGGTAGATAGAAAGATTAACCTAAATAATCTATACAGAAACCCCTGGAACCCCATAAGATTGGATCTCTAATCTATGAACTATTGGAACTCATTTACAAAACTGTTCTTAAACATTACAATCTACACATCCATGAATTCCTACCTGCCTCCAGGGGTTCTGCTTGGGAGTCACCTAATATGGAATGGACATGAGCAAGCACTCGAAGAAGAAAAGATTGTTACCTTTTCCATAACTGTTGTTCTTCAGAATGTGTTGCTCATGTCCATTCCATAACCCGCTCTCCTTCCCCACTGTTGGAGTTTCCAGCAAGAAGGAACTGAGGGTGGGGGGAGCCCCTTATACTGTGCCATGCAGGTGCCACTCCAGAGGTTGCCAGAGCTGGTTCCCTATGGATACTGCTAAAGGAAAAACTTCTGGCACCGGTGTATGTGGTGAGCACACACACCTAATATGGAATGGACGTGAGCAACACATCTCGAAGAACACCAGTTATGGAAAAGGTAACTCTTTTCATCCTTAGATGTTGTTAAATGTATTATGCAGTTGGAAAGCAAATGTATTCTTCACATAAAAGCATACCCAGCTAATAGCACAGTAACATAAATAGAACACTAATGTAAACAGAAATGACTTTCAGGAAGAGCATTCAATTTGAACAGCAGGTTAAAATAGCTCTGCCCTTGCATTTCAGAAAAGGCAGTGGAAGAAATAATCCAGCTGTTGATTAGGAAGTTAAGACACTAAAAAATACAGAGGAAGCATGCAAAACTCACATACGTTTTTCAGAAACAGCCATATTTGATAACCCCTAGATAAAATGCAAGATGCATAAAACCAAACTATATTACTATATAGAATAAAAGAGGGGCAGTGAAGAGTTCTGGATTTTTTTAATGAGCACCTTGGGGCTGAATATGCATGTTCAAGAAATCATGCAGGGAAGAAAGGAGAGAACGTGCTAGAACTTTGAAGTGTCATAGAATAAGGATGACAAAGACTGTATGGACACATGGAAGCCTTTGGCAGTGTTACCTGCTTTCCTTGACCCTATCACCGTTGTATCTGAGCATCTTACGATCTTTAATAATTTATGCTCACAACATGCCTGGGAGACAGGGAAGTATAAATATTGTTCCTGTGGTGCAGGTAAAGAGAGACTAAGTGACTTGCCTAAGGTCTCGCAGAATGGCTGCAGCAATGCAGGAACTGGCTGTGGGGCTATACTTGTACCGTCCAGCCCTCTCACTGGTCATATTGGCCATCTTCTTGATAACGCACACTGTGGCAGGAAAATCTACTCCCAGCATGAAGGGCTCAAAAGACATTTTAAAAAGTTAATAAGGCAAGCAAAAGTAGTGAACAATTGCAGAGACAAGGGTAAGTTAAGTGCTTAACAAGCAAACAGGTAAGAAACGACTGAGTCATTCAGTGATCCTTGTCCCATTCAGCTGGCTGGGAGGCTGTACTCCCTTAGCAAATATGGACATAGGCATGGTAATCAAGTGTTCATCAATTCTAGGCTAGACTACTATAGCATTCTCTCTCTATAGCTCTTTCCTGTCTATTCCTGTCAACATTGCTATCCCAACCAGTGAAGAATCCACTGCAAGATCCTGAAGCTAATCTTTAAAGACATCAGTGTCCTGGTTTGTTCCCGCAAAAAAACACCTCTCTGAGCTTGCCCATAGGGCTGTGATCCATGACAATGCTGAAGCTCACAGCTCAACCAAGAGAGGGACAGGCAGTGGAGATGGCAGGGAGTTCTACAGCCAGTGCTCAGCGTGAGCCTGACTTCTGTCCCCTTGAGGCTGCGAGGCTCCAGCCTTTGTACAAACTTCCTTGCAGTGGGGAACCAATGGACCATGCCTCCCCTGCAACCAAAAGAATGGCCCTGTTTAGAGTGGCAACGCCTATGGAAGCATAAGGAGAATAAACTTTTTGGATGAATGCTGCTTTATAAATTGTGTCTAGCGCCCTAGATACAAAGACCCTGGGTGCATTATAAATGCATAAGATGGATGCATTAAGAGATGAAAGTGTGTGGGGGTGGCAAACTACATTTACGTGGCTGAAAGCCCTAACACTTCCTTCTGCTTTACAAAAAGAGGCTGAAGAGCTTAGATAAAGGTTACAAAGTTCTTCAGCCTGAGGGAGGGGGGCAGGAAATGTAGGAAGAGGAAGTAGAAAAAGAAATGTAATCAAAGGGCCAGATGCTGAGCTGTGGCCAAAGAGAGATCGATACAGTGTGGGAGGGGGATGCAAATGTGGGTTTAACGTATCTTTGTGTTCTCCCAATCTTAGCTACAGCTGTATTCGGCAAGTGGGTCCTGTCCTATCTCCTCTCCACTACTAAGGTCCCCCAGGCTAGTGATCCCTTTGCTATAAGGACATCCTATCCATACCCTCTGTGTTGGCTGTTGAGAAAGGAGACGTAGGCTCTGCTTATGATGGCTCTATAACACCTGAGGTTTCCCTTACCCTGGGAAATCCTCCAGGGGCTACTTTGTACCAGCACAGGGACCCAAATCTAGCCCTCTAGCCTCTACTTTCTAACATTACGTAGGCAAATGGCTTTTAAAGTCATGTGTATAGTACTTTCCATACATAAAATCCAGCTTCAGAACATAGCTGTATGTAGGTAAATGATACCCATTTTATAGAAGGATAAATTGAGGCACAGATTGGTTAAGGACCTTCCAAAGGTCACACAATGAGTTGATGGCAGAACCAGAATGCAAGTCTTTGCTCCCACCTCTGCTCCACATGTTCTGGACCACACTACACAGTAAAGAGAAAACAAAAATGACTGCTTGCTGCTGGCAAGTATTCCAGTAACTAGGAACCATACAGAATTCATTCACCTTCAGAATGAATTGTTCTACTAATAAAATGATGTTTTACACGCTTAAACACAAAGCCCTGCACCATGCGCCAACTATCTCATTTGGTATCTCGGTACCACTGGGGTAGAATGTAAATTAGTTCCAAGCTTTGCCATGATGTTCAGATGTAATTGTTGTCTTCTAAGTGACAAATGGCTTGTCCACACAGAGACTTAGTGCACGGCAAGCCAGCGTGTGAACGTTCAGCGCACTAGCCTGGTAACGCACTAACTCACCTTATGGACCCTGCTACAATGTACTAATAGTACCATAGCGTGCTTTGACCTAAAACACTACGGAACTTTTAGGGTGCAGTAGCAGGGTTCGAAACAGCAGGACATTACAGTGCACTATTGTACTATTAGTGCACAACAGCAGGGTTCACACGGCCACTTAGCGCACAGCAGGCTAGTGCACTGTAGATTTACACCCTAGCTCACTGCTCGTAAGCTGACCACGTACACAAGCCCTAAGGCAAGAGAGATCTAATTAAGAATTTAAGTGAGGAGAGATTTAGTTATGTAGGCTGGGTTATGTCAGGCCTTTTGCCAGGGCGAAGTGAGGAATCAGCGTTGTTTAGGAAAACATCTGATGGCAATATTTCAAAGCTATAGACAAGTTCATATATGCCAGACTTTTAGAGTGATGTAGGTTAGGTCTGTGCTAAATAGTCTTGCGTTTTCTCTGTTTTACATTAGCCTGCTTGAACAATAGTAGCAAATCTCAGCCATTAATGGGGCTGTTGTACAACTGTGCTGTAGTATACTTCCCCTAACCATATGTCCTCACTACCTTAAAATGCTTTCAATGACTTAAAAGCCCTCTTTTGGTATCTCCCCCCTCCATCAGCTAATAGGCATAGGTGGTATTTTTCTCCTAGCTGCTTCATTGCTAGCTTCTGGTGTACATTCACCTACTACCCTTTCTATCTGCAGCAACACCCTCAGCTCTTTTTTGTTTTAGTCTCTCTAACTGAAGCAAATCAATGTTGCCCCAAAGCTTCTGTGTCTTGGGCTTCTGGCTTTTTTTTTTTTTTTTTGTATGCAGAGTAGGTATAAAGTCTCACTATACAGTGAATACCCTTACGAATTCAGCGTTTACCTTGAAACAATGCCAACTTTCCAGATGTAGGAGATAGTTACTGTGGAATGGCAACTGCTGAGATTTTAATGTCATTCATTATAACTTGTTATTGATCCTTTTCCTCTGTTTCCTCAGCTGCAGTTAAAGCTCGAAGAAGTTTCATATCTACTTTTTCTCTAAGTTCACCTTCAATATAAATTTACTAAGGCGACGAACCATTCGTCAATCCTCTCAAGTGCTCTGGAGGGGACTTGCAGAAATCAGTCATCAGGGAGACCTGACACACTTGCTTAAATCTCTTTGTTCTAGGGCAACTAGGGACATGTCCACACTGAAAAGTTTAGTTGACGCAAGTTATCACGTGCGTGCAGATGGGGCTGCCTGAGTTGGCGCTGCGTGCCCTCGGCAGGAGGGCTTGTGTTGATGCAAAGCGTGATGTGCCATAAGTACATATTCCAGTGTACCATGTGCTGCCATCCAGCACTGTACCTTTTGGGAAATGTTTGCAAGTTGTTGTGGGATAAAAATGACTTACCCAGGGATCTCTGGGAGCAAGGGGCCATGTTCCCAGCATGCAAGTTTCTCCATCTCATGCCCCCTATAGCCCATAATTTCTGTCCGTAAAAAAAAAATCCCACAAATCTCCACCGCATTCCTCTGCCCCTGATAGATGAAGAGAGCCTGTGGAGCTCCGTCCTATTTTACGAATGTTGCAAATAAAGGACACACAATCCTGTATTTGCAGACCCACAGGAACAGCTGCAACCAGGGACAGATTGTAAGGGATGTAGCAAAAAAACAATTCATGGGGGTTGGTGGCTTTCACTTCATTTCTAAAGTATTTGCTGGGTTATTATTGTGCCCGTAGCCAAGCAAGTAAAATAGGAAGCGGGTAGCAAGGCATGGGTGGGGCAAAAAAATAAAGGAGAAAATAGCAGTAAGAAAGTGACTGAGTTGCTGTGTGACAGCATGGCAAGCTGCCAGCACCAGAGTTCCCAGCAGTCAGCCGCACTAAGCCCTGGTCTACACTAGGACTTTAGGTCGAATTTAGCAGTGTTAAATAGATTTAAACCTGCACCCGTCCACACAATGAAGCCCTTTATTTCGACTTAAAGGGCTCTTAAAATCGATTTCCTTACTCCACCCCTGACAAGTGGATTAGCGCTTAAATCGACGTTGCCGGCTCGAATTTGGGGTACTGTGGACACAATTCGATGGTATTGGCCTCCGGGAGCTATCCCAGAGTGCTCCATTATGACCGCTCTGGACAGCACTCTCAACTCAGATGCACTGGCCAGGTAGACAGGAAAAGAACCGCGAACTTTTGAATCTCATTTCCTGTTTGGCCAGCGTGGCAAGCTGCAGGTGACCATAATGGAGTCCCAGAATCGCAAAAGAGCTCCAGCATGGACCGAACGGGAGGTACGGGATCTGATCACTGTATAGGGAGAGGAATCCGTGCTATCAGAACTCCGTTCCAGTTTTCGAAATGCCAAAACCTTTGTGAAAATCTCCCAGGGCATGAAGGACAGAGGCCATAACAGGGACCCGAAGCAGTGCCGCGTGAAACTGAAGGAGCTGAGGCAAGCTTACCAGAGAGGCGAACAGCCGCTCTGGGTCAGAGCCCCAAACATGCCGCTTCTATGATGAGCTGCATGCCATTTTAGGGGGTTCAGCCACCACTACCCCAGCCGTGTTGTTTGACTCCTTCAATGGAGATGGAGGCAATACGGAAGCAGGTTTTGGGGACGAAGAAGATGAGGAGGAGGAGGAGGTTGTAGATAGCTCACAGCAAGCAAGCGGAGAAACCGGTTTTCCTGACAGCCAGGAACTGTTTCTCACCCTAGACCTGGAGCCAGTACCCCCCGAACCCACCCAAGGCTGCCTCCTGGACCCAGCAGGCGGAGAAGGGACCTCTGGTGAGTGTACCTTTTAAAATGCTATACATGGTTTAAAAGCAAGCATGTGAAAGGATTACTTTGCCCTGGCATTTGCGGTTCTCTTAGATGTAGTCCTAAAGCCTTTGCAAAAGGTTTCTGGGGAGGGCAGCCTTATTTCGTCCTTCATGGTAGGACACTTTACCACTCCAGGCCAGTAACACGTACTCGGGAATCACTGTAGAACAAAGCATTGCAGTGTATGTTTGCTGGCATTCAACCAAAATCCGTTCTTTATCTCTCTGTGTTATCCTCAGGAGAGTGAGATATAATTCATGGTCACCTGGTTGAAATAGAGTGCTTTTCTTCAGGGGACACTCAGAGGAGCCCATTCCTGCTGGGCTGTTTGCCTGTGGCTAAACAGAAATGTTCCCCGCTGTTAGCCACAGGGAGGGGGGAAGGTTGAGGGGGTAGTCACGCTGTGGGAGGAGGCAAAATGCGACCTTGTAACGAAAGCACATGTGCTATGTATGTAATGTTAACAGCAAGGTTTACCCTGAAAGAGTGTAGCGACTGTTTTATAAAATGTGTCTTTTTAAATACCGCTGTCCCTTTTTTTTTCTCCACCAGCTGCATGTGTTTCAATGATCACAGGATCTTCTCCTTCCCAGAGGCTAGTGAAGCTTAGAAAGAAAAAAAACCGCACTCGTGATGAAATGTTCTCCGAGCTCATGCTGTCCTCCCACACTGACAGAGCACAGACGAATGCGTGGAGGCAAATAATGTCAGAGTGCAGGAAAGCACAAAATGACCGGGAGGAGAGATGGCGGGCTGAAGAGAGTAAGTGGCGGGCTGAAGACAGGGCTGAAGCTCAAATGTGGCGGCAGCGTGATGAGAGGAGGCAGGATTCAATGCTGAGGCTGCTGCAGGACCAAACCAGTATGCTCCAGTGTATGGTTGAGCTGCAGCAAAGGCAGCTGGAGCACAGACTGCCACTGCTGCCCCTCTGTAACCAACCGCCCTCCACCCCAAGTTCCATAGCCTCCACACCCAGACACCCAAGAACGCGGTGGGGGGGCCTCCGGCCAACCAGCCACTCCACCACAGAGGATTGCCCAAAAAAAAAGAAGGCTGTCATTCAATAAATTTTAAAGTTGTAAACTTTTAAAGTGCTGTGCTTAAAGTGCTGTGTGGCATTTTCCTTCCCTCCTCCACCACCCCTCCTGGGCTACCTTGGTAGTCATCTCCCTATTTGTGTGATGAATGAATAACGAATGCATGACTGTGAAGCAGCAATGACTTTATTGCCTCTGCAAGCAATGATTAAAGGGAGGAGGGGCGGGTGGTTAGCTTACAGGGAAGTAGAGTGAACCAAGGGGCGGGGGGTTTCATCAAGGAGAAACAAACAGAACTTTCACACCGTAGCCTGGCCAGTCATGAAACTGGTTTTCAAAGCTTCTCTGATGCGTACCGCACCCTCCTGTGCTCTTCTAACCGCCCTGGTGTCTGGCTGCGCGTAACCAGCAGCTAGGCGATTTCCCTCAACCTCCCACCCCGCCATAAACGTCTCCCCCTTACTCTCACAGATATTGTGGAGCACACAGCAAGCAGTAATAACAGTGGGAATATTGGTTTCGCTGAGGTCTAAGCGAGTCAGTAAACTGTGCCAGCGCGCCTTTAAACGTCCAAATGCACATTCTACCACCATTCTGCACTTGCTCAGCCTGTAGTTGAACAGCTCCTGACTACTGTCCAGGCTGCCTGTGTACGGCTTCATGAGCCATGGCATTAAGGGGTAGGCTGGGTCCCCAAGGATACATATAGGCATTTCAACATCCCCAACAGTTATTTTCTGGTCTGGGAATAAAGTCCCTTCCTGCAGCTTTTGAAACAGACCAGAGTTCCTGAAGATGCGAGCATCATGCACTTTTCCCGACCATCCCACGTTGATGTTGGTGAAACGTCCCTTGTGATCCACCAGAGTTTGCAGCACTATCGAAAAGTACCCCTTGCGGTTTATGTACTTGGCGGCTTGGTGCTCCGGTGCCAAGATAGGGATATGGGTTCCGTCTATAGCCCCACCACAGTTAGGGAATCCCATTGCAGCAAAGCCATCCACTATGACCTGCACATTTCCCAGGGTCACTACCCTTGATATCAGCAGATCTTTGATTGTGTGGGCTACTTGCATCACAGCAGCCCCCACAGTAGATTTGCCCACTCCAAATTGATTCCCAACTGACCAGTAGCTGTCTGGCATTGCAAGCTTCCACAGGGCTATCGCCACTCGCTTCTCAACTGTGAGGGCTGCTCTCATCTTGGTATTCATGCACTTCAGGGCAGGGGAAAGCAAGTCACAAAGTTCCATGAAAGTGCCCCTACGCATGCGAAAGTTTCGCAGCCACTGGGAATCGTCCCAGACCTGCAACACTATGCGGTCCCACCAGTCTGTGCTTGTTTCCCGAGCCCAGAATCGGCGTTCCACAGCATGAACCTGCCCCATTAGCACCATGATGCATGCATTGTCAGGGCCCATGCTTTCAGAGAAATCTGTGTCCATGTCCTGATCACTCACGGGACCGCGCTGACATCGCCTCCTCGCCCGGTATCGCGTTGCCATGTTCTGGTGCTGCATATACTGCTGGATAATGCGTGTGGTGGTTAATGTGCTCCTAATTGCCAAAGTGAGCTGAGCGGCCTCCATGCTTGCCTTGGTATGGCGTCCGCACAGAAAAAAGGCGCGGAACGATTGTCTGCCGTTGCTCTGACGGAGGGAGGGGCGACTGACGACACGGCTTACAGGGTTGGCTTCAGGGAGCTAAAATCAACAAAGGGTGTGCCTGTACATCAAGGAGTATTTCAGGCAGGACTGCACGGAGGGTTCCAATAAGAAATGGTGCACCTAAGTTATCGTTGTTATTGGAACAAGGAGGTTAGCCTGGCCTCTGATTGATACATGGCTAGATTTACCTCGCTGCACCTTCTCTGTAAGTGACTGCAGTGTGATCCAGAAGAATGAGTCCCCTAGACAGGGGAGGGGGGGAAGCAAATGAGTACAAAACAAATCTGGTCTATTTCTTGTTTTGATCCACTCCATCTATCTTTTACATCTTTGGCTGGCAGCAGACGGTGCAGAAGGACTGCATGCCATCCACATCTCATGGCTGCTCGGCAGAAGATGGTACAGTACGACTGCTAGCAGTCCGTATCGCCTGCCCGCTCACCATAAGACGGTTCAATAGGACTGACTGTAGGACTAAAGAGAATGACTTGCTCAAGTCACTCCAAATTTAGTCCCTGCACCCATGTCTGCCCAGGTGCTCCTGATCGACCTGACAGAGGCGACCAGGAGCACCTCAGACATGACGATGACGGCTACCAGTCGTACTGTACCGTCTGCTGCCACAAGGCAAGGGGTTGCTGCTACTGTGTAGCAATGCCGTACCGCGTCTGCCAGCACCCAGGAGACATAGGGTGACGGTTACCTGAGCGGGCTCCATGCTTGCCGTGGTATGGCATCTGCACAGGTAACTCAGGAAAAAAGGCGCGAAATGATTGTCTGCCCTTGCTTTCACGGGGGGAGGGAGGGAACGGGGCCTGACGATATGTACCCAGAACCACCCGTGACAATGTTTTAGCCCCATCAGGCATTGGGATCTCAACCCAGAATTCCAATGGGCAGCGGAGACTGCGGGAACTGTGGGATAGCTACCCACAGTGCAATGCTCCAGAAGTCGACGCTTGCCTCGGTACTGTGGAAGCGCTCCGCCGAGTTAATGCACTTAATGCACTTAGAGCATTTTCTGTGGGGACACACACACTCGAATATATAAAACCGATTTCTAAAAAACCGACTTCTATAAATTCGACCTAATTTCGTAGTGTAGACATACCCTAAGACAAGAGGAGCAAAGCTGTGGTAGTTCCATTAAAAAGATTGCAATCGGCCCGTTTGCTGGGTTCCCTTCAAACTCCCAAATTTCAGCCCTGTCCCAAACGCGAGATCCAAAGGCTGCTCAACAGCATGATTTGAGCTTGAACCCCCCCACGGAAGTTCTGTGGTTGTTATGAAGGCAAAGGGACTGAGTGAAGGGAGAGTCATTATTGATGTGTATAATGAAATCCTCTAGAGACAGGAGATATTACAGTGTGGAACAGTCAGTCTGGTCCCTGGAAATTACTGACTTCTCTGAAAGTAGGTGGAGGTCCATAGTGACGAGTGGCATTTAGCAGGATGCTGACTCAGTAGCATCTAATATTTTTGCCTTCATTTTTGAAAACATAATTGAGTATTATTTCTTATGCATTTAAGGTCAATTTCCTTTAAGATATCTGCCAACCAGTTAAAAAAGTCTCAGTATTATGGATGTCAAGTTATTATTGATGATATCCTTATTTTGCCAAATGGGAAAATGAAGGTTTCAAGCCCACATTAGACCTGAAGAGACAGTCACTCTGTTAACAGAGAAATCATCAAAATTGCACCCATAATGCTGGTTCAATCTACTACATCAGAATTATCATGGGTAACCAAGAATGAGTTTTATTCTCTGATGAGTCAGTACTTAAAAGCTCTCACTGTGTTTGTTATCACTTCTTTTGTTTGTCAGTTACAGCTGCTGTCTTAATAGTTTCCCAAGGTTTTAGGATATTTACAAGCTTATGTTAGTGATTCATGCTCTGTCTTTATATCAGACACATCCTCCTTAGATCACAAACAGAAAAGTCATTCTATCACTAGTCATTGGGCTGTCAGTGATTAGATCATTCTGGCTCATCCATCTTTCATTTATGCTTTTGTTTCTGCTGCGTACAATTCTTAGTTCTGCATGTCAGGTTTTACATAACAATACAATCCCTAGTTCTGGCCGTTAGGTTTTACCAGTGTAAAGTGTTCAGAATGATATTGATTATCAGGATGAGATTATCTAATGTATAGGACTGTTGACATTCGGTAGTAATGAACAAGTCATTAGGGTCTAGAAAATTAGCAAGGGTCTAATTCAGCAGCAAGTGTATAGCAGAATGAACTATAGTTTTCATGCCGTAGCCACAAAATTCAGGATATTTGCTTTGACAGCCTATAAAGCATTTTTGTCAACCAACCTGCTCCATGATACCAGTCACTGTTTTATTTCTCTTTCAGCTTTATGCAAACTTCACTCCAAAGGGCACCTAAGACATACATTTAAAAACACACAAAGTTAGGCAATGCAAAACAAAAACAAACCAGAACAGCAGCATTTCTTCCTGCTGCACATCATTTGATCACCAGTCACTGTAGCTTAAAACCCACCCACTAAGGGCTAGATTTACAGAGCGGGGCTAGGTGCCTAACTGCCACTAAGTCCAGCATTTACTGACATTCCCAAAACCACCTCTCAGCTGCCACCTAACCCTGCTGGTGGCTAAAGTCCCCTGGACACATCAATTTCTGCCCCTGGCCATGCACGCAGCCACCTCAGTCCTGCCACCAGGAAGCGGCCCTAACTCCTGGTGGGATTTACAAACTAGGCGTTCCCTGCCTATCTCACCTGCAGGGTCCAGTCTGGTAGGCATGATCTGAGCAAGAGCCCAGTGGTTAGGGCATTCACCTGGGACACCCAGATTCAAATCTCTTTTCTGCTGGATTCATAGTAGGAACTTGAACCTAAGTCTCCTATATTCCAGCAGAGTTTCCAATGATCAAACTATTGCTTATTCTAGGCTGGTGGGGGTCTGGGGTGGGGGCGGTGGGTGTTGAAGATGTTCTACATTGTATAAAGAAAAGGAGTACTTGTGGCACCCTAGAGACTAAACAATTTATTTGAGCATAAGCTTTCGTGAGCTACAGCTCACTTCATCGGATGCATACTGTGGAAAGTACAGAAGATCTTTTTATACACACAAACCATGAAAGTTCCCAGAAGTCACCTACTACAGGACAGGCCTAACAAAGAAAATAACAGAACGCCACTAGCCATCACCTTCAGCCCCCAACTAAAACCCCTCCAACACATTATTAAGGATCTACAACCTATCCTGAAGGATGACCCAACACTCTCACAAATCTTGGGAGACAGGCCAGTCCTTGCCTACAGACAGTCCCCCACCCTGAAGCAAATACTCACCACATACCACATACCACACAACAGAACCACTAACCCAAGAACCTATCCTTGCAACAAAGCCCGTTGCCAACTGTGCCCACATATCTATTCAGGGGACACCATCAGAGGGCCTAATAACATCAGCCACACTATCAGAGGCTCATTCACCTGCACATCCACCAATGTGATATATGCCATCATGTGCCAGCAATGCCCCTCTGCCATGTACATTGATCAAACTGGACAGTCTCTACGTAAAAGAATAAATGGACAGAAGGCAGATGTCAAGAATTATAACATTCATAAACCAGTCGGAGAACACTTCAATCTCTCTGGTCACGCGATTACAGACATGAAAGTTGCGATATTACAACAGAAAAACTTCAAAACCAGACTCCAGCGAGAGACTGTTGAATTGGAATTCATTTGCAAATTGGATACAATTAACTTAGGCTTGAATAGAGACTGGGAGTGGCTAAGTCTTTATGCAAGGTAACCTATTTCCCCTTGTTTTTTCCTCCCCCCCCCACTCCTCAGATGTTCTTGTTAAACCTGGATTTGTGCTGGAAATGGCCCACCTTGATTATCATACACATTGTAAGGCGAGTGATCACTTTAGATAAGCTATTACCAACAGGAGAGTGGGTTTGTGGGGGGAGCTTCCAGTTTACCAGCATCCCCTCTGTCCGCTCTGCACAAAGTGAGTTGGCTCAGCCATGCCCCGTCTACTTATCTAGGCATTTCCACTGCACTCCTCCCTGTGGTAGCTGAGCACCAGGAGTCCTCGTTCTCTTTTTCACAGTACGTCTCCTAAGTTCAGCCAAGGGAAGCACTAAATTCATCAGTATTCAGGGCAGGGAACAGTGCTAGAAACAGATTGTCTCTGTCCAGTCAGTTCTGTCCTGTACGTCCTGTTGTAGGTAGGAGTATGTGAATGTTTACTTACCTTCCTTTCATCTCAGGAAACCATGCATGTGTGCCAGGGCAGCAAGTAGAGGGTTAAATATCACAATTAGCTTTAACAGGCTGTTGTTGATGAGATTTTCCAGCCCAGAAAGAGCCCCCAGCATCAAGAATAATCTAATTTCAGAAGATATTAAATTACTGCTGGTATTTCTTTCTCCCTTTTCCGAACCACACACTTCAAGTCAAGCACCAAATACTAATGCCTGCCTCTCCGCTGGCATTTTACAGATACACGCTCTGAAAAGCCCATCATTTTAGCTTGAATTAGCATTTTAATTAATCAAATACATTTCCTCTGATGATTAATGATACTACACAACTGACACTCATCGTCCTCTCTAGTGTGACACAGCATGTGTGCTCCTAGCAGCTGCCAGCTGGTGTTGCTTTGGGGACTGATAGTACAGTATGCTGATCTGTGCAAACAACCCCTTCAGAGTAATCAGCGTGCAAAGGCGCTTGGCCAAATCCGTAACTGCTATCACTGCTCTGTTGACTTCACTAATGTTACACCAAAGATGATATTAGCCCAGTTCTGAAATGATGTGAATATTTGTTTATTTACACATAACTAAAGCTGTAACATAACTCCATCCATACACCCCCTCCCACACACACACACACACTATCTTAGCAAGGCCAGTTGGTTTCCTTCCCTGCACTTCTACAACTTTCCACTGTAACTAACAGCCATGGGCCAGCCACCTGGCTGAATTCATCCCACCATCACAAGTTATGGCATGTTATAAACAAGTTACCATTTTATTTCCCAATTCTATACAGGTTCAGAGTTATAGCTGGCTATTCGGGGTTATAACAGTGCTTAGCACTTACTGTATAGTGCAGCACTGAAGCACGTGAGAGCCATTAGTTAACACTCATAACTCCATCGTGAAGGCTGATGCCCAGTGTATGGATGAGGAAATAGGGCACAGAGAAGCAAACACAAGCCTGGTGTAAGTGGGTGCAATGCCATTCAGTTTCCTGAACTTAAACCTGCTTAAGCCAGGCCTGAGTTTGGCCCAGGTAGTTTAAGTGAGTTGTTCAATGCCAATTTTAGAGCCATGCTTAGAACTCGGCAATTCCTGGTTCTGTTTGTTTCTCTCGACAATGTGCCATTGCCTATCTCTATCGCGTTTAACTGAGGTGTAGTTTGTTGATGGGGGATGAGGACAAAAATCTAAGTTAATCACTGTCCTTTAACTTCTAGTATAGAGCATGACTTGCTATTATCCAACCCATCAGCTCACTAGCTAAGCTAATCCTCTCCACTAAAAGACAGTGTCCTTCTTTGCATGGACCAGCTTCTTGAGCAATAGTTCAATGCATAGCCAGAGTTTCCTGGCTAGAGGTAGACATAGGAGGCTTGATTTTTCAAAACTCTGTTATATGCAGCTACCCCAGCCCCATCAAACTAGGCGTAGCTGCCTCCTTGTCAGATGCCACAGGCTGAAGAGGCATGGAGACTCTCGCCCATGCCTAGGGGTTGCCCCTTCCAGTCTGAGTGGAGGGACCGTCTGGGTAAACTTACACTATCGTTGCTGTTCTGTGGATAAACCCATGCCTTTGGTCTCCAGGCCTCTCTTTTCAAGAGCATGACAGTCACTTTAGGAAACAAACCAAACCTAGAGTGGGTAGTTTACTTCAGCAAATGCACTACTGGCCGTGTGTTTATTTCATTGTGTGTGGAGAGAGTGTATAATGACAGCTATGCCCTGTGCATCATTAAACATTTAGAGGAGAATCTCATGTACAACCCACATGACTCCAACACTTACAACTTTGTGCCATCTAAACTACACTTTTCAAACATGTCATAACTGAGAACTAAGCCCATGGCAAGTATGAATTTTTAATATGAAGCTATTTGATTTGCCCACATGAAGAAGGGTTAAAACAAAAAACATTTAAGTCTGAAAAATATCTCCCGATACTCAAATAACTGGAAACCTGGCAATGGAAGATTTATGCACCTGAAAATGGGCTTAGAATGAAATACCTCTTTAGATGTAACCAAAACATCACTACTGCCCTTTATTTGTACACTGACGCTATTCCCTGAATGGCGCATTTCTTTAAAAAAAGCTCCACACCTTTATTCTTTATTCAAATAAGGGTTTCGGTTTCTAAACTGATTCATAGTACAGAGCCATGTAAGTACATTACAAGACAATTTAATCTGCAAATTGACCTCTTGCTAAGAGCCGTACGGTGGCTAATTCTAAATAAAATCTAATTTGCACCAAACACCCTCACTGAAACCCTCTAATCAGTGTCGTAAAAGGACTTCACAGGGACATCTTGTGAGCAGCAGTGATTCGTCAGACAGCCGCACTACCTTGGGACTACACTGCTTTTAAATAGCAGCCCATGTATTCCTACTTTTTTCCAAAAATGAGGGTTACAGTTTCTTCTCGCCTCAAACAGACACATCACCACTGTTAGAAACCCAGGGCCAGGGGTGACAGTAAGTCGAGTGATTTACCGGTACTCTGGGGCCAGCTCTGGCCCCCGGAAGGGGCAGGGCCTAGGGTGGAAGGGGCGGAGTTGAGGGGGTCAGAGCCAGCCCTAGCTCACCCTGTAAGGTAAGTGCCCCCCCACCAGGGTAGCAGCAGCAGTCCGGGGCTCCGGGGGCTATTTAAAGGTGGCTCCCCTCTTCTACCGCCCTGGTCCTTTAAGTAGCCGCTGGAGCCCTGGAGAAGCAGTGGGGCTCCAACAGCTATTTAAAGGGCCCGGGCAGTAGAAGCAGGGGGGCCCCAGACCCTTTAAATAGCTGCTGGAGCCCTGCAGCTGCTACCCCAAGGCTCCAGCAGCAGGGCTCTGGAGGCAATTTAAAGGGCCCGGGGCTCCCCTCTTCTACAGCCCTGGCCCTTTAAATATCTGCCAGAGCCCTGGGGAAGCGGCAGGGCTCCAGCGGCTATTTAAAGGACCGGGGCGGCAGAGGCAGCTGGAGCCCCGGCCCTTTAAATAGCCCCTGGAGCCCCTACTACCCCAGGGCTCCGGGGCTCCAGCCACTGCTGGGAGCCCCAGGCCCTTTAAATTGCCCCCTGGGGAAGCTGGGCTGCCCCACTACGGTGCACCGGCTCTTGCCGGTACGCTCTACCGGGGCGTACCAGCTTACTTTCACCTCTGCCAAGGGCCCTTCCCGTACATTCTTCCTCAGCTCTATTATGCCCAGAAAGATAGTGTTGTTACTATAAAATATGTATGTTACAGTAGCTATACAGCCCACCATTTTCCACTGATTGGGAAAATGGCAGGCAATGTAGACTCAGTTCTGCACCACAGAAGTCAATGACAAAACTCCCATTCATTTTACTGGTGCAGGATAAAGTCTATAAAAGGAAGAGTGAAAACATAACAGTGCCTTGAATTATGTGGGCTTGATTCCTTAAGGTGCTGAGCACCTTCCACAGCCATTAATATCAGTGACTCAGCCAAATCTTGAGGTCCTTACTCAGTTGTTAGCCAAACTCCCATTGCCCCAGGAAAAGCTGAGAACCAAGCTCTTTGGCCAGTTGAGAGTCTTCAGCCCTCTGAAGGAGACACTTGGACACCTCACCAAGCTGGGAAAGGCTCTCTCCTGTCAGGAAGCACCAAAAGAAGATGACAAACCACACCACTATGTTCCATCTGTTGTGTCCCTCACCATAGGCGCTGACTCGTGAGTGCTCCGGGGCTGGAGCACCCCTGGGAAAAAAAGAGTGTGTGCTTAGCACCCAGCGGCAGCCACACCAATCAGCTCGTCTCCCCCCCACCCAGTGCCTCTCGCCTGGGAAGAGGCAGGGATGGGGCCTTGGGGGAATGGGTGGAGCGGGGGTCGGGCTCAAGGCAGAGCGGGGGTCGAGCACCCCTGGGGAAATTTGAAAGTCGATGCCTCTTCCCCTCACTGTAAGCCAAATCCTGAGACTGTTCATCAAGCAAACTCCTACAGAGGGAGCTTTCCTGAGTAAGGACTGAGCAAACTCAGTAAGGACCTCCAAGAGTCATCCCTATAGTATCTAGGCACATGTAATGCTTCCTCTTACTGGCAAACCTGACTCTCTTACTGATTTAGTACTGTGTGATTAGTATGACATTCAGAATTAGTTACACAACATTTACCATCCTGCCTGGCACAAACTGTGTGTCATGGAAGCATTGTATATAAAGAGATTTTGAAAAAAAACCAGCAGAGAAAATAACCGAGCAGAAAGAGTTTAACCCAGGATTGTCATAGTCAAATTACTGCTGTGCTGAAGGAAATTAGCTATTGTAAAATGATAATCAAAATGGCACTTTTAAGCAGTTATATAGCGTATTGCATGCTTGACATGTTTTGCAAAGTCAAGTAATCTTCAAAACACCTTTGTGAGGTAGGAAATGTAAACAAAATGGGTGCATGTCAGCTAGGGATTTCCCTCAAGAGATAATACAGTACCGGAAATCAAAAACAGGTTAACATAAGCAAAGAATAACAGAAAACTCCTTGGCCTGGTTCTGGATCCCTGCTTTCCCACAGCCGTTCTCCCTTTTCAATCTCCCAAGCAACCTGAGCGCCTGTGAAGGGGCTCAGGAAGCGACACCTCATTGTAGTTTTATGATCACCATTTTAAAGATGGAGAAACTGACAGTCAAGTGACTCAGTAGCAGAAGGCGTAGTACCCAGGATCCCCAACTTCCAGTCCCCTGTCTAATCTACTAGAACACATTGCCTCAGTATCTGACAGTGGTTTAAATTGCCTACAAAACCTGTATCATGAAAGCTTATGCTCTAATAAATTTGTTAGTCTCTAAGGTGCCACAAATACTCCTGTTCTTTTTACGGATACAGACTAACACGGCTGCTACTCTGAAACCTGTATCTTTTTTGGCCATTAGACACAAAATATAGCACTGAGACTTAAACTACAGTCCAAACCAATATATATCTCACTGAAGGTAGGGATTTGACAATTGCTCTGTGTTGTCAAGCAAAGTAGATTAGGCTGCCAGAGAATACATACGTTTCGAAGAGAGAAAAGGAGTACTAGTGGCACCTTAGAGACTAGTCCTCCTTTTCTTTTTGCGAATACAGACTAACACGGCTGCTACTCTGAAACCTGCCCTTTCGAAGAGAGGTGTTCTAGTAAGCTGGTGCAGCGTCTGGAGAGTGACCCTGCTTGTCTTTATGGCATTTTACAGTTTTTCCTCTTTAAAGGTACAACAATTCACTGCAGTGAGGTAAATAAAGCTCAGTCACAGATACAGACCTTTCTGAAGTAAATGACACCATCTGGTAAAGCTGATACGGTAAATTGCACTGCTATTAAATCTTCAATACCTTGTCTAAAAATGAGCCTTTAGTAATTGCACTGAGTCAAAGCTGCTCCTGAATTCATTAGTCAGAAGGAGGGTCTGTTTATCTCTCCCTGCCATGTCAGACTTAAATGGGATTTTGCTGTTCTCTTCTGTATATGCTCTGACTAGATTGTGCTACTAGCAAGATCCCCCTACCCTTTTAACAGAAAGCCATCTTGGTAGGACACAGTTGTGTGTGTATGAGTGAGGGAAAGCTAGTTTTACAGCTAAGTAGGACATTTGCATCTGTCTATGTTCAGACAGATATTATGCAGTATAATGAATAGATGAAACACTAGATGCCGTTAGTATTTCTTTAACTGTCTCTCAATTTACAGATGTAACCAGTACTTTCTCAATGGGCGCTGTAGAACATCCAAAAATGAAGCCACATATTTAAGTGCTGTGTAGCACACAAATGTGAGAATTTAGGCTTAAATTAGTTGCGGAGTTTTAGCTCATCATACTAGACAGTCATAAAATGCATTGATTTTGATGTCTCTCTGCTCTTCAGATCAGCACAGAAAGTAGTTCAGGTAATACTATACTAGTCAGAGTCAGAGTTTCATCAGTACTTTTTCTACATTGCACTGCAAAATTGCTGTCTCCCTTTAGGTTTGAAAATGATAACCTTAGTTCATTGCTATCTGCTAACATAGATCTTACTTAGTCTGGGGGGAGGGGAGGGGAGGGTTAGGATACTATGAATGCAATACTGAATATCGCTAGAATCAGCATGGATGTGCCCATTTTCGTTTCCTATTTCCTCCCCGATCCCCGGAGTGTGTCCTATGGCCACAGCTGACAGGGGAACCCTGGCAACACAAAAAATCTTGCAAGACTCTCCAGCCTCCTCCTTTCTTTCCCCTAGGAAAAATATGAAGGTCACTCTCTGAAAGCAAGGTGGAGGTTACCTTGTACTGTGCAATAACCTCTCCATGACAATGACTCCCAATTCTTTTCCCTCAGAAGGCCCCATATCTTCGGAGTCCACCGGCATGTAAAGATGTGTTATTTTTCCCTGTATAGTTACTGACCCAAGTTGGATTTAATCTGCCTTTTTGGTCACCCTCCCAGCATATAGTTAATATTAATAGTAGTGTCACTCTGTGACATTGTTTAGATACGTTTCTCTCTCTCTCTCTCTAGTTGGCTACCATAGCTCTGATGAAGGGCTAAAAACAATGTCTTAAAGCTTCAGTAAAGCTCTCATTTCTCTATAGGTGATACAATTTTTAATGTAATTTCCAGACAGGCTCCACTTTTAATTTTTGAACTGCTTACGCATGACAATCAGAAGGAGGAAAAAAACTAGATTCTCAGTCATGATCAACTTGTTTTATAAAAAGACTAAAGGACTTAACATAAAATCCTGTGTTTCAGTCTAATTAATAAGAGAAGCAGACAAGTTGCTGGTCTCTACCAGGATCAAACACATCCCACAATGCAAAGTATCCTGCAGACAACAGGTGCAAGCAAATCAACACCTCAACCCCACTCAATCAAAAATCTCCCAACGAAATGCAGGTAGGCCTAATGACACTAGATCCCGATTAAAAGCACAGTGATTCTTATGGTTCATCCACTGGTAAACCTGCAAGCTGGCCACACGGCCAACCTCCCCAAATCAGCTTGTGGCAACAACAACCTGGCTTCCAAAGGATCCTAAGTAAATGAGCCTGGTGGGGCGGGGTAAGAAAAGGAAAGGTAAAGGAAATCATCTGGTTCTTACCTCTGGTTGGCTTCTTTCCCAAGCTATGCTGTCATTTGCTAGTATTAAAAAGCCAGTTTTTGAGTGATGGATTCACTCTTGTATTGCCAAGATGAGCTTATGTTACACTGGTGATAGAAAGATGTTTGGTTTTCTAGTCAATGGCCCTGCTATGCACTGTAAGTATATGATAGACATTATGTAGATAGACATGAACAAAATTGTATCTTTAATGAAAGTGAGTCACTTTCAAACTGCACACAGCAGGAGGAGCCATAGTACCACTGAGCTCCTTCCATAAGCCACTCCTGTCCCATGCAGAGACATCAGAATGGTTTGTTGGAGAAGCTGAATATGGACCAGTGTTCTGCTTTTCAATCCCACCATTTTGGAAATGGCCACTTTTTGGAACCAAGGGTTCTCCAGCCTGTGACATATAAAAAACGACCCATGTGGCTGAGCTCTTACTATCGTTATGATTTATGGCAGTGCCCACCATGCACTGGGTGATTTCCAGGCATTCAGAAGAGGACAGTCCTTACTCAAAGAAGCTCATAGTCTAAGGACAAACACACAAGTAAACAGGGGTTAAGGGAAGAGGAAAATAAGGAATTTTATACAGGTTAACGAGACCCACTGTAGGCATCATGACAGTAGTGGGTTTTTAAGAGGGACTTGAATGTTGGCAGGGTACAGGCCTAATGGATGAACTCAGCAAGGTCACATGGTTTATAGAAAGCCATAGGAAAGAAGGCATCTTAGTGTGTGTTTATCTTTATATATATTTGAGTATTTAGAAATTCCAATTAGTATTCAAATATACTTTCTTTAAAAACAAAGTTTCTACATAGCAGCAGCTGTGCCTGAAGCCATTACAAGTGCAGTGCCAGTGTACAATTCTTGTGATGTCACTAGCTGCCTGGAAACAAATGGCAACATTTCCATCAACTTCAATGAGACCAGGATTTCACCCTTTATGTGCTTTCTCTCAGTAATGCCTCATTAAATTGACAGGCCTCTACTGTCTAATTTAGGTTTAGATTATGCACTTACATTTTCATCCACCACTTTTTATTTCTGCATTTGGCCCAACCAGAGGTGGAAAGCACTGATTTTTAAACAAACTGGCAGGTGTGATATAAATTCAGTTCTGGGGGATTACAAAACAAGAGGCCGTTTTAGAAAATTTGGCTTTGTGGGTATTATAGTAAAGTGGGCATCATTGGGTTAACTGGATTACTCAGAGTATTAGGAGATGGTGCCATACTCCATCCCTTCCTATTTCCCTGTTTGTCACTGGGAGTTTCCCCTCTACACACATTTAGTTTGTCTATGATGCAGGTGAATAAAGCAGAAAGTTGCCCAACTTACAGTTCTGTGAGTAAAATATTTGTGTTGCCCTGAGCCATCCCTACTCAAAAAGGATGCCCTTCTCCAATCATAGGCTGTCATTACCACCACTGGGAGAAACAGGCTTTCAGTTTTCAAACCAAAGTACAGTAAATCCTTGTACTAGAAAACAAAATAATGTTGCAAAAATGACCAGTAAGACTAACTCTCCAGACCAGCTAAAAAAATTGGTCAACTGAGTCACCTGATATCTCATAGATGCCCAGACAAAATTAGCATGACATTCGCTGCCCCTAGCTTCACATCTACTTTCCTTTAATGTGTAATAAACATAGCTTTGCCTGAAGAGTTCTGGAAACTTCCTGGTCTGATAAGTCTGTTAAATCCAGGTTCTGAACGCTTGAGAATCAGGCCACTTACATGGGTGCCTATCTTTAGATACCCTCAGTTTGAAAAACCTGGCATTACCAGCTGAGAAGTACTATTAAAATATAAAAGGAATTCCAATGCAACTCTGTATAGGGCTCTTGAGAATGGTGTTATGATATAAACTCATGATGCTACGGCAATTTGGATTGAAGTCTGAGAGTCCTTTAAATATAGCAAAATAAAAATTCAAGGTAAAGCTTTACTGCTGCTAAAAAAAAAGCAGAAGTTGAGTATCTCAGCAGCTTGCAAGACGTACGCAGCAATTTGCAGGATTGGGTTCATATATCACATCAATCTGGTAAAATATTCAAGTAAAAAAGGAGCCCAATCCTGCAGGTTTTACAGCTGGGATAATCTTACTGATGTTAATGGGATTACTCAGGAGTAAGGGCTGTAGGACTGGATTCCCCAATGTTCTCCAGTAGAAACCAACTCACAAGAATGAAGCAGAGTGGGTGAGTATTAATCTATATGTAAGCAGAGTCAGAACGAGCTCTACCCTGACAGCTGGTGGTGAGCTGTCGAAAAGGACTTCAGGGGCTGAGCTCGTTTGCATGGGCACACCCACCCTGCCTAGCATGATGGACTGCTTGCCCAAATGGTCACTTTGGCTGCTGTGGGATTCCCCAGTCTCTTTGTTATTGGAGCAGGAGTAATAAAGGGTTGTTATCCTGGTTATGTGAATCAAGGACAGTAGAACTGTACTTGGCATTTTAAGATGGAGGGACTCGCCCTCAACTAAGTAGCACTCGCTAGGCAAGGGACACTGGTTCCAAAACTCAGTGAATTGAGAAGTAGGTATGTGTATTGAGTAGTGTGGGTCTGTCTCCTTCTGAGGGCTTTAAAAGCTATTTTGACACCTGCTGTGTAATAATAGAGCCAATTTTGGCTCTATTTAGAGTTTTGTTACATGTTGCAGAGCTGAAGTCACTGATATCTAGGTCTAAGCATTAGACCTACTTTGGGCCAGTGGTACACCACCAATGAGGCTCCCCTACTATGAACTAAAAATCCCTAAAGAGCTGAAGTTACTGAGAGCTGTGTTAAGTGGGGGGGGCTTGAAGACAAGTTGAGGAGCGGACAGCAGAATGGCTAGTGTGGAGAATGGAGCGGATGGCTGGCAGAGAGGAGTGGACAGCAGGATGGCTAGTGGAGAGAGTGGAGTGGATAGCAGGGTGGCTGATGGAGAGGAACGGCCAGCAGGACAGCTGGCAGAACGGTGCAGCTGGTGGTGAAGACTGCAGCAGAACCCCATGGAGAGGCATGGCACTCAGCTGTCGACCCAAGCAGCGGAGCATGTAAGATGTCCCCCATGTCTCCCTCCTCTTCCACCCAGGCAGGGAGGTAAACTCTTCAGATGAACATCTGGGGGGGGGCTGCACTGACCAAGGACAGAAACTGTTGGGGAGTGACTATTGGGTTGCTGGACTTAAGACCCTGAGGGGAAAAGGACACTGCCAAACTTACTTGGTGGTGGGTCTTTTGCTCATGGTTGGTGCTATGAATCCTGTTTGTGGTGTTTCCCTAACATAATGCCGCATTGTTTCCCTCCTTTATTAAAAGGCTTTTGCTACACTCAGACTCTGTGCTTGCGAGAGGAGAAGTATTGCCTCTTAGAGGCGCCCAGGGGGGTGATATGCAATTGTCCCAGGTCACTGGGTGGGGGCTCGAGCCAGTTTTGCATTGTGTTATTGAAACGGAATTGTTAGAGCTGAACCCGGCCCTTGTTGCTGCCAACTCTAATGGGCAGAAGGGTTACATATACCTTCAAACAAACCACAGTAACACACTAATACTTTTGATTGATCTAAATGTAAGTGGCCATTCTTGCTGGGCCCGATCCACCTCCCACTGAAGTCACAGAATCATAGAATATCAGGGTTGGAAGGGACCTCAGGAGGTCATCTAGTCCAACCCCCTGCTCAAAAGCAGGACCAATCTCCAATTAAATCATCCCAGCCAGGGCTTTGTCAAGCCTGACCTTAAAAACTTCTAAGGAAGGAGATTCCACCACTTCCCTAGGCAACGCATTCCAGTGTTTCACCACCCTCCTAGTGAAAAAGTTTTTCCTAATATCCAACCTAAACCTCCCCCACTGCAACTTGAGACCATTACTCCTTGTCCTGTCCTCTTCTACCACTGAGAATAGTCTAGAACCATCCTCTCTGGAACCACCTCTGAGGTAGCTGAAAGCAGCTATCAAATCCCCCCTCATTCTTCTCTTCTGCAGACTAAACAATCCCAGTTCCCTCTGCCTCTCCTCATAAGTCATGTGTTCCAGACCCCTAATCATTTTTGTTGCCCTTCGCTGGACTCTTTCCAATTTATCCACATCCTTCTTGTAGTGAGGGGCCCAAAACTGGACACAGTACTCCAGATGAGGTCTCACCAATGTTGAATAGAGGGGGACGATCACGTCCCTCGATCTGCTCGCTATGCCCCTACTTATACATCCCAAAATGTCATTGGCCTTCTTGGCAACAAGGGCACACTGCTGACTCATATCCAGCTTCTCGTCCACTGTCACCCCTAGGTCCTTTTCCGCAGAACTGCTGCCTAGCCATTCGGTCCCTAGTCTGTAGCTGTGCATTGGGTTCTTCCGTCCTAAGTGCAGGACCCTGCACTTATCCTTATTGAACCTCATCAGATTTCTTTTGGCCCAATCCTCCAATTTGTCTAGGTCCCTCTGTATCCTATCCCTGCCCTCCAGCGTATCTACCACTCCTCCCAGTTTAGTATCATCCGCAAAAATCAATCCACAAAAAGTCAATGGGAGTGCTTTCAGTGATTTCAGTGAGATCTGGATTGGAGCCTTGATTGCATACAGAACCATTTAATATAATTCATATGAACAAATCCAATCATATCACAGCTGTATACAGAACACAGATCAAATCAATGCAATCACCAGGTGCCTTTTATAAACAAAACTTCCGAGAATTGATTTTCAATCCTATTAGACATAAAAAAGGCAGGGACAGTTGGCCCTGTGAATGAGACTGTTTTCTAAACAAACAATATTGGAAAAATGTTCAATTACATGAAATCAAGGAAACAAGAAAGGTAGCACAAAATTCAACATTATTTTTAGTAAATTAACTTTTTTTATTTAATCAATTTTTATATCAGAAAAAAGAAACACAATATAGATAGTAAAATTCTATGAAGTGCAAAGATAAAATAATGCAAAACAAAAGTGAACTCATAGATCCATTCTGTTGTGTTCATAATAAAATTATATAGAATAGTACATCAGATCAGAATCATAATAGGAAAGCCATTAGAAACAGCCCAACATTAAATATTCCATAGTGACTGGAAACAAATGGCTTCAAATATTGACTTTTTAGTGAAAAAATGGTCCATTCAGAGAGCCTTAATGTGATGACAAATTGAAATAACAAATTGAAATTTTTCAGAGTAGTAGCCGTGTTAGTCTGTATTCACAAAAAGAAAACGAGTACTTGTGGCACCTTAGAGACTAACAAATTTATTTGAGCATAAGCTTTTGTGAGCTACAGCTCACTTCATCGAATGCATTCGATGAAGTGAGCTGTAGCTCATGAAAGCTTATGCTCAAATAAATTGAAATTTGTGATGACAAATTCCACTGAAGTGCCCTCTGTTGTCTCAGAAATTAGTGGGTCCTGTTACAGACACACTAATGACTGGATGAACTTTGACATCCCCCACTGCAAAACAATTTACATTAATCTCTAGTTAAGATGACCTGTCTGAACACCACTGAAACTGATAACTGCTGGTGATATAAATCTGCCAGAACTGTTGAAGATATGTGTTGCCTTTATTTAGCCTGATTCCCTCTCCAACATGTAATGTAACTCTTCCATTAGAAGTTTGATGATCATTCTGAAATGCACAATTGTCTGAAGTTTTAAATGAAAATTACTGTCAAGATGGAGAGGTTCTAAACCACCAACAGTATTAGACTAGACTAAATAAGAGACATTCTGCTACTGAACTTAATGAAAGAGAAGGTGTAATACTTCAAAAAATATAGCAATACTCACTTAGCTACATGATAATAATTTACTATGTCATATGTGGGGAAAACAATTTGACCTCTCAATATATAGATACAACCCTGGGGGTCTAGTTCTGCAAGGTATTGAGTGTCCTTAACTGTGGTTAGTTGAAGGTGATCCACATCTCACAGGTTCAGGACTCAAGATTAGCCTAAGCCACAAAGTTCAGATCCTAATTTCCACAAAGTTGATGTGTTCCAATCCATGCTTTGGGTATTATAAAGATAAGGGCCAGAAATACAATAACCACCCTCAGACTTTGGGGAAGTTAGGATCATTTGGGTCCACTGAGAATATAAACATGACAAAACATGAAACAGAGAATTGATCAACAAAGGTTAATATAGAAACAATGTTTTATTTTCTCGTTAATGACAAGTGACAGTTTTACTGTGTATGAGACTGAATGTTAAAATATAAAAAAGCATAACTTGCACAAAACCTTTTGCTCACCAAATCATCCGCACCACCCTGCTAGTGGGTTATGTTGAAAAGTTACATGACCAATTAACAAATATTACTTTGTTGGCTGTTGATTTCATATCTCACAAGTGTTCACAAGTTCTGTACTTCACCTACAAAACAAATCAGCTCTATATAAACCAAACATAAATAGATTTAATGAGTTTCCAAGAGCATTACCTAATTGTGAAAATGAGGACTTGAGGACATCAGGGTCTTATGTTGGAATAAGGGCAATGGAGCATCAGCATCTGGTTACTAAACTCCAAATTCAATTTGTTCCACCTTACAATTATATATAAATGAATTTGAATGAAGCAAAGCTTCTTTTGATAATATTGTTTACTGAGTCAATAATGATATTTTAATAGAGACACTTACAGACACTGAATTTCAAATCATTCATTGAAACTGGAAGGATGGATGTTGTATTAGCAGAATTATTTGGAATAGTAATCTACAGGATCTGATTTAGCATGTAAGCCATAAAATCTCAAAACCCATTTTTTCTGAGTAATAATAAGGACAGGTTTTTTTCTAACTTAATAATATTCACAGAGAAGGGACAAAATGTTTAACATACTGCATAATTCCAAGCATAACACTTTGTTATGGTGAAGTTATGGTTATAGGTATGTATCCGTGTTCTTAGTGTACAATATCCTTCAAGAACTGTGGAGTTATTTTAGTAGAAATGGTTTGACCCATAACAGTCAGGGGGAGCTCTTGAAGGGTCTGGTCTTGTCCGGGAGTATGAAAGAGCCCTGTCCACATCAAGAGTGTGCAGTTTGGCTTTCCCTTTTGAGTGGGGCTTGGGAAAGAACACTGGGAGGCAACTCTACTGATTTAAATGAAAATCAGAAACAACCTAGGAAGGAACTTGGGGTGAGCCCTAAGAGTCACCTTATCTTTATGGAATACTGTGTAAGGTCGACCACCCGTAAAGGCCTGAATTTCCCTCTACCCTCCAAGCTGATGGTGGAGGAAGAGGCAGAAGGCCTTTTGCACTGGAACTTTCTTCTTTGGTGGTTCCAACTATCTTCAGGAGGTTATAATAAGAAGTAGCGGCCTCTAGCTTTGCGGTTTGGCTTGCTTCCTCCTCAGGGCTGGAGTGTATACACTCAACAAGTGGAGGATATTTTTTTAATCCTGTGACAAATGAAGGGCTTCATTGGTTTGTGCATTAAAGAGTTCACAACTTACAAGTGGCAGGTTCGCAATGGTCATTTGGACCTCACTGAGTATTCTAGAAAATGGAAGCTATGAAGCCCTGCATATCACAGTGGAGAGATGTTCAGGCCACTAACTGTCCTTTAGACACTAGAGACTTCAGCTCCTCCCTATGTTCCTCTGGAAGCTCCTCTATGAATTGCAACACTTCGTTCCACTTCAGATAGGCACTATTTTGACAGAAGTGCCTGGTAATTCAGAATGCACATCTGAAGACTAATGGAGAAGTAGACCTTTCTGTTGAACAAGTCCAGTTTTTAGGGTCCTTATTCCTTGTTTGGAGGCTTTTGCTGTTTAGATCTTTCATGCACTACTACCATCACCAGTTACCTTGGGACAGGGTGGAAGTAGAAATATTGAAATACTTAAGAGAGAACTTGATAATGTCTGTCAGCTTTCTTGGACGTGGGTGCCATGGATGCTGGAGTCTGCGACAGAGCCGAGCTAGTTCCAGCAACCCCGCATTGATAGGCATGGCAAGCCCACCAGGTGACTGGGGGTTGGGGGTGGGCATGAAAAATAATTTAGTCGCAGTAATTCAAGGGATTTTTATTGCACTACCTCCACTAGAATCTCCATGCATCACAAGAGGTCTTGGAAGATCCTAAAATCATCCACCTGGCTAGTAAAAGAGATAACTGCCTCTTCAGGCAGGGAAGGAAGATATTGCTGTTGGAATCAACTGAACTTCTGCCCTGTCCTGGTGCTCTTCATTGCTCTGATGCTCCCACTGGAGCAGACCATGATATAGTACAGGAACTCCTCACTTAACGTTGTAGTTATGTTCCTGAAAAATGTGACTTTAAGCGAAATGATGTTAAGCGAATCCAATTTCCCCATAAGACTTAATGTAAATGAGGGGGTTAGGTTCCAGGGAAATTTTTTTCACCAAAGGACTATATATATATACACACACACCGTATAAGTCTTAAACAAACAATTTAATACTGGTACACAGTGATGATGATTGTGAAGCTTGGTTGAGGTGGAGGAGTCAGACGGTGGGCTATTTCCCAGGGAATGCCTTACTGCTAAATTATGAACTAGCAATTGGCTGAGCCCTCAAGGGTTAACTCTAACAGTCTACAAGGCAGCAGGAAAGAAGGGAGGGCAGACAGAGACACACACCCTGTGTGTGTTTGAGAGATAGAGATGCACATTTCCCCTTTAAGTATGAAGAGTGGGGTCAGAAGTACACTGCCTTGTTAATTAGATCAACAAGCTGAGACCGGACCGCAGCTGCAACTACTGCCTAAGGCAGCAGCTCCCTCCATCCATGTGTCCCCCTGCTCTATGGAAGATGGGGTAAGTGGGGTGCAGGAGCAGGGGGACACCCTGACATTAGCCCCCCTCTTCTTCCCTTCCCACCCACACAGCAAGTAGGAGTCTCGGGGAGCAGCTCCAAGGCAGAGGGCCGGAGCAGCAGATGGCAGTGGGGGGAGGGACAGCTGAACTGCTGGCAATTGATAGCCTGCTGAGCAGCTGCTGCACAGGGAACTTAGAGAAGTGGGGAGCTGATAGGGGGGCTGCCAGTCCACCCTGGTTCCAACCACCCACCAGCTAGCTGCAAAGGGCTGCTCTTCCTGCAAGCAGTGGACAAAGCGGGCGGCTGCAAAATGACGTTAGAAGGGAGCATTGCACAACTTTAAATGAGCATGTTCCCTAATTGATCAGCAACGTAACAATGAAACAACGTTAACCAGGATGACTTTAAGAGAGGACTTCCTGTACCAATAAACCCTCTTGAGTAGACTCATGATAACTTGTCGGGGAGGGAGCTCTAACTCTGGAGCAGAGGCAGTGAAGGAAGGATTTCTAGTGGGTTTCACACTCCAAGGAGTCCAATTTGTTCAAGACTGTATGTTGTAAGTGTAAGGGGATGGGGATCATGGCAGTGGAAACCAGAATGATTATTTCCCATTAGATCTCTGAGGTCTGGTTTGTAAGGGGGATTGCTGGATACCACAGTATGTTATACTTATAAGAAGCACACGGGATCTTTACAGGGGAGAAGGCAGCACACCGCATTTATTGAGAATACAACAGTTAGCATAAGCTTTTCGATCTCTCTCTCTCTCACACACACACACACACACACAGAGTCCTGCCAGTTGATGTTTATAGTTACCAGTCCAGAGTCTAGATCAATCTAGTGGCAAGCCAGATTGGTTACAGAGGGGAGCAGGGCTCCGTCAGTTGCGATCCGATGCTCCTGGAGTGTGGCAAGATGAACCCAAAGTCCCATGGCCAAGCACCCTGTTCTTATAGTCTTTTTTCTCTGTTGAAGTCTATGGATTTTGCTGTGTCAGTTTGTGACCGGTTACTTCTCAACTGGTGTATCTTTTGATGTAAACATTCCAATACACCTCCAAGAGGGTCAACCTGTCCTGGTTCTGATTTAATCAACGGTCCTGTCTTTAGGGGTGTCAGCTTCACCTCAGGGTCGTCAATCTGCCCTTCCTTCATTATGGATGCACATTGATGATTCTCTGGTGTCATTAAGTCTCTTCACTCCTTCTTCCTTGACCATCTGGCTATAACAATGGCCTTCACACCTTACCTTTTCCTGATGCATACATTCCTCATTCACACAAACAGTCTTTTACAGAGACCTTTGGGAATACAGCAGTTTTTATGTTGAGCAAGAAAGGCATAGTAAATTAAGCCTTCCTCTAATCTCTTTGACACAGACACAATACAAGATCCTGTCTCTTACTTACTAAACCTTAAAACAAAGAAATGTATATTTAACTAGACTGCCTAATTTGTAATACAGGTAGGAAACCATAGTAGACATTATAACTTATCCTAAAACAAAAGGGTGACCATAATCAGTCATAAGGCTTCTTCTGGTCTGTCCCTGCCTTAACATCAGTACAGACACTGGCAGTCTGTAAGGATGAAATCAAATCATACATTAATTCTCATAATACAATTATAAAATCCTGTAAGTAGACCAGTATGGCTCACATGAACAAGCACGAGGTGTATGGATGAAGGATAGCTCCCTGCTATGTTTGGAAGGGGAGGTGAAAAAATACTTATTTCATGGGGGAGATACTCTACCTGGTGTGCTAGGGAACTCTCAAATACCACTCAAAACCTAAACAGGAAAGCTCCTCAGTACCAGGGCAGTATTAGTGAGAAGTACCAAGTTAGTAGCACTTCTAGAAGAAAGGTTAGAACAGCAGATAAGGACAGCAAGGGTGACTGGTGCAGTCACTGAGCGGATCACTAGGAGTACCAAGAACATCTTTGATACTGAGAAAGCCAGCCCAAGAAACACCTACACTATGGAGGCTTATGCAGGCACTGAGGTTTTTGGTACCTAAAGCACAGGTACTGAGGAGTTAATACCAAGAGAAGTGTACAATTTCAGGCAATACCATCATGAGTACTTGGTGAGCAGCCTGTGCTGAGGCATCAGAGAGACCTGATTTGAGTCATGTACTGCCCTCCACCTGAACAGAGACATGATGGGTCTTTTGTCTTGTTTTACTAGGCACCAATGAAAGGCTGTGTTTGCTCTGGGAGCGATGTTCCTTCTTATCTCCTTCTGATGATGACTGAGCAGAGAAAGTCTTGACTATTCTGCTGGAGTAAGTAGTCTAGAGGTTCGATCTCTTTGAAGAAAAATGAACCTAGGAGATCAGCACTGAGCTGCAGCTCACAGAAGCACTCATCAAAACTGACTTTTCAGGCTTGCTGGGATCTTTTGTCTTCAGCTCTGAAGAGCCCTCATTTGAGAGCTCCAGTTGAGAAAAGTTGAGGTGGGCCTTCCTCACTTTCTGTGCCCTTTTGTAGAAGGAGCAACAGATGGAGCATCTCTCTGGAATGGGTCTCCTGCTGAGGTGAAAGAGGCATCTAGAGTGCCCATCATTAATCAGGATAGTAGCCTCACAAAAGTTTTAAATCTCAGGGATTTTATTTCAGCAAGAGTGGCTAGTGGCCTGGTACCATGGGTATCTGGTACCCCTAAACTTTTCTAATTTTCATTTATTCTATGTACATATTTATTTATTGCCAATGGGTGGAACCAAATAATTAGTAACTATACTGTGAGGATTTGGGGAATCTGTTTGATGTTATGAACTACG